>NW_027507685.1:192793069-193505569 GCF_037356315.1 Lithobates pipiens
CTGATTGTAAAATCTCCTTTAGATTTCCCAAAACTAGTGATGTGTGCTTAACATGCATGGTCAGCCAAGGTCAACAGAGGCTATGGTCTGCTTAAACTCCCCACCCACTACATAAGAGAGGACTCTGAGACTCTGATGTAAGGGGGGGGGGGCTCTAATGGGGACCCTGATGTAAAGGGGTGCTCTGATGCAGAGTCTGATGTAAGGGGGGCCTCTAATGAAGATTCTGATATAAGGGGGCTCTGATGGGGACCCTGATAAGGGCAAGGCGGCTCTGAAATGGATCATGATGTAATGGATGATATGTAGACTGTGATCTAAGGGTGTCTCAGATGGAGACTCTCAGGTAAGGAAGGGGGGGGGCTCCAATGGGGACCCTGATGTGGGGGGGGGGGACTGATGCAGAGTCTGATGTAAGGGGGCTCTGATGGAGACCCTGATAAGGGGGTTCCCTGGTGTAAGCTGGTATTCTAATAGGGACCCTAATATAAGGGCAAGGGGGCTCTGAAGGGGATCATGATGTAATGGATGATGCTATGTGGAGTCTGATCTAAGGGTGTCTCAGATGGGGACTTTGATGTGATAGGGACCCTGATGTAAAGGACTGTGATCTAAGAGGGCTTCTGATGGGGACCTCGAGGCCCCCGATGCAATAGAGGACTCTGATGGGGACCATGCTGCATTGTGATTTCTTATAAGGACTCTGATATAGGGAGGGCCCCTGATGGGGACCCTAATGTCTGGGGGTTCCATGATGTAAGGGGAGGACACCTGATGGGGCCATAATGTAATTGGTGATGCTGACATAGACTCTGATCTAAGGGTGCTACTAATGGGGACCCTGATGTAAGGGGGGAGCTCTGATGGGGACCCTGATGTAAGGGGGGGGGGGTCTGGTGGAGACACTAATGTATGGAGGGGATCTAATGGAGACCCTGATGTACGGGGTGGGGGGGCTCTGATGGAGACCCTAATGTACAGGGGGCTCTGAAGGTGACCCTGATGTACGGGGGGGGGGGGGGGGGGGGGTCTGGTGGAGACACTAATGTATGGAGGGGATCTAATGGAGACCCTGATGTATGGTGGGGGGGGGGGGGGCTCTGATGGAGACCTTAATGTACAGGGGCTCTGATTGTGACCCTGATGTACGGGGGGGGGGGGGGGTCTGGTGAAGACACTAATGTATGGAGGGGATCTAATGGAGACCCTGATGTACGGGGTGGGGGGGGGCTCTGATGGAGACCCTAATGTACAGGGGGCTCTGAAGGTGACCCTGATGTACGGGGGGGGGGGGGTCTGGTGGAGACACTAATGTATGGAGGGGATCTAATGGAGACCCTGATGTATGGGGGGGTTGGCTCTGATGGAGACCTTAATGTACAGGGGGCTCTGATTGTGACCCTGATGTACGGGGGGGGGGGGGGGTGTCTGGTGAAGACACTAATGTATGGAGGGGATCTAATGGAGACCCTGATGTATGGAGGGGGGGTGGCTCTGATGGAGACCTTAATGTACAGGGGGCTCTGATTATGACCCTGATGTACGGGGGGGGGGGGGGGGTCTGGTGAAGACAATAATGTATGGAGGGGATCTAATGGAGACCCTGATGTACGAGGGAGGGGGGGGCTCTGATGGAGACCCTGATGTGGGGGGGGGGGGGGCTCTGATGAAGACCCTGATGTACGGGGGGGTCTGGTGGAGACCGTAATGTGTGGAGGGGATCAAATGGAGAACCTGATGAGGGAGGGGGCTCTGGAGACTCTGATGTATGGAGGGTGGCTCTGATGGGGCCCCTGATGTATGGGGGAGGGGGGCTCTGATGGAGACCCTGATGTAGGGGGGAGACATTGATGTGGGGGGGGGGGCTCTGATGGATGAGTTGCAGATGAAAAATGATTTTTGGTTTCCCCTTATTTGTAAAACATACAATGTGGCCTTCATACTGAACAGTGTGGAGTCCCCTGTACTACACGGCTGATGGTAAAAGATTGTACTATCAGATTGTATAGTGTATGGTCACCTTCAGTGAGTGAGTCCAGTTGGATCAGCATTATAAGAAAGAGACCTGGCATTGGCAGAACCCCCCCCCCCCCAGTCACCTTCCTCTTAATACATAGGGGGTGACATGTGAAGGGAATGTCTCCTGTGTGTGGAGCCCCCGCAGTGGTCACATATCTCCTCTCCACCCCCGGGGCTCCCAGTATTAATATCCCGGGGTGGAGGGGACGGTCCTACAAGTCCCGACTTGTTCGCAGCACATGTCCCCTCCACCCACCCACACTGCCTAAAAATACCCGGCCAACCCCGCCACTGCCTGGGGATCCACATCACTGGGGACCCATAGAGGGGACCCTCCTCATCCTCCTCATCCCTCCGACAATACGGGAATGTTACAAATCTAATCCGACAATACAACAATGTAAATAATTACGACATTGTAACACAACTAACACCACAATTCTGTATATAAATACAAAACAAAAGTTATAACAAAAAAGTAAATAAAAAATAAAATAAAAAACAATGTGAGTTCTAAATAAACCCAACACTCCAGTAATGTAAATATTTACCCGACAATACAACAATGTAAACATCTCCGATCCTGGCAGCACAACAATGTAACAAGTTACAAATCGGGTGATATAAGAGTCTCAGGTGTGGGCTCCATAGATGATACAATATCACCCCGGGATCCCATGTGCTGAGGATGAGTCCGGACATGTCCTGTAGGGATCTCTGTGATCCCTCTCCCCCTTTCCCCCATACAATGGATGGGGGTCCCCGATCTTACCTGGCCGCCCCCCGGCTCCTCTATGGGGGATCACACTGACACACCGATGAGTAATAAGTTGATGAAATCGCTGGTAATCTTCAGAGTACAGTGAGCTGGGATGACAGGAGGCACCCCCTCCGTGCTGTGATTGGAGGGAAGGGCTGGAGTGGGCGGGGTTAGGGCTGTGCTACTGAATGGGGGAGAGATTGTAAACAAAGAAATGTGTGAATGTGTGAATGTGTTCTCAGCAGGAGAAAAGACCCAGAGAACATTCACTTTATATAGACTCTGTAAGGAAACAGGAGGGGGGGGGGGGGGGGGCAGAAAGGAGATGGAGAAGGGGGGGAGGGGGGGAGAGAGATATAAAGGAGAGAGACATACAGAGTGGAGAGAGGGATACAAGCAGATTGTATGGTCACCTTCAGTGAGTCCAGTTGGATCAGCAAAAAGACCTGAGCATTGACAGAACCCCTCACTCCCCTTACTTTCCTCTTAGAACATAGGGGGATGATCTGTGTAGGGAATGTCTCCTGTCTATGGAGCCCCTGCAGTGGTCCCATCTCCTCTCCATCCACCCCCAGGCTCCCAGTATTAATATACTGGAGCAGAAAGAGAGAAAGAAGAGATATGGAGAGGGAGACAGAGAGAGGGGAGAGGGAGACAGAGAGAGGGGAGAGGGAGACCTAAAGTGGTAGAGAGAGCGGGAGAGAGACGGAGGTGGTGAGAGAGGGGGAGAGAAAGAGAAAAAGTAGAGAAATGGGGAGAGGAGAGAGACAGAGGGGGAGAGAGAGAGGAGAGAAAGTAGTAGAGAGAGAAAGGTGCAGAGAGGGGGAGAGAGAAAGAGGAGAGTGAGACAGAGAGGGGGAGAGGGATAAGAGGAGACAGAGAGGGAGACAGAGGGGGAGAGAGGGAGACAGAGAGGGGGATAGAGGGACAGAGGGGGAGAGAGAGGGAGGTTGTGTGTGAGGGGGAGAGAAAGAGAAAAAGTAGAGAAACGGGGAGAGGAGAGAGACAGAGGGGGAGAGAGAGAGGAGAGAAAGTAGTAGAGAGAGAGAAAGGTGCAGAGAGGGGGAGAGAGAAAGAGGAGAGTGAGACAGAGAGGGAGACAGAGAGGGGAGAGAGGGAGACAGAGAGGGGGAGAGAGGGAGACAGAGAGGGGGAGGAGGGACAGAGAGGGAGAGAGGGACAGAGAGGGGGAGAGAGGGACAGAGAGGGGGAGAGAGGGACAGAGGGGGAGAGAGGGACAGAGGGGGAGAGAGGGACAGAGGGGGAGAGAGAGAGACAGAGAGGGAAGAGGGGAGAGAGAGAGAGACAGAGAGGGGGAGAGGGAGAGAGAAAGTGGTACAGAGAGAGGGGTGGAGAAAGGGGGGATAGAGAAAGAGGAGAGTAAGACAGAAAAGGGAAGAGATTTAAAGAGAGGGTGGATAGGGAAAGACAGAGAGGGTGGAGAGGGAAAGACAGAGGGCGGAGAGGGAAAGAGACAGAGAAAGGGGAGAGAGAGGGAGAGAGAGAAAGGGGAAGAGAGAGAGAGGAGACAGAGGGGGAGAGGGAGAGACAGAGAGGGGAGAGACAGAGAGGAGAGAGACAGAGACAGAGAGGGGGAGAGACAGAGAGGGGGAGAGACAGAGGGGGAGAGAGACAGAGGGGGAGAGAGACAGAGGGGGGAGAGAGAGACAGAGGGGGAGAGAGAGACAGAGGGGGGGAGAGACAGAGGGGGGGAGAGACAGAGGGGGGGGAAGAGGAGGGAAAGTGGTACAGAGAGAGGTGGAGGAAGGGGGAGAGAAATAGGAGAGTGAGACAGAGAAGGAGAGGGAAAGACAGGGGGGGGAGGGAAAGACAGAGGGGGGGGAGGGAAAGAGACAGAGGGGGAGAGAGGGAAAGAGACAGCGGGGGAGAGAGGGAAAGAGACAGCGGGGGAGAGAGGGAAAGAGACAGCGGGGGAGAGAGGGAAAGAGACAGCGGGGGAGAGAGGGAAAGAGACAGCGGGGGGAGAGAGGGAGACAGAGGGGGGAGAGAGGGAGACAGAGGGGGGAGAGAGGAAGACAGAGGGGGGAGAGGGAGACAGGGGGGGGAGAGGGAGACAGGGGGGGGAGAGGGAGACAGGGGGGGGAGAGGGAGACAGGGGGGGGAGAGGGAGACAGGGGGAGAGAGGGAGACAGAGGGGGGAGAGAGGGAGACAGAGGGGGGAGAGAGGGAGACAGAGGGGGGAGAGAGAGACAGAGAGGGGGAAAGAGACAGAGAGGGAGAAAGAGGGCGGAGAGAGAAAGTGTTACAGAGAGAGAGAAAGAGGAGAGACAGAGGGGGAAAGGGAAAGAGGAGATTGAGACAGAGAGGGGGAGAGGAAAAGAGTCAGAGAGGGGGAGGGAAACAGACAGAGATGGGGGGCAGGGAAACAGACAGAGATGGAGGACAGGGAAACAGACAGAGATGGGGGACAGGGAAACAGACAGAGATGGGGGACAGGGAAACAGACAGAGATGGGGGACAGGGAAACAGACAGAGAGGGGGGACAGGGAAACAGACAGAGGGGGAGAGGGACAGGAGGAGACAGAGGGGGGGGAGGGAGGGACAGAGGGGGGGGGAGGGAGGGACAGAGGGGGGGAGGGAGGGACAGAGAGGGGAGAGAGACAGAGAGGGCAAAGAGACAGACAGAGGGGGAGAAAGGGGGAGAGGGGGAGACAGAGAGGGGGAGAGGGAAAGAGACAGAGAGGGGGGGAGAGGGAAAGGGACAGAGAGGAGGGAGAGGGGAGAAAGAGGGGGGAGAGAGAGGAGGGGAGAGAGAGGAGGGGAGAGAGGAAGAGACAGAGGGCGGAGAGGGGGAGAGAGGAGGGGAGAGAGAGGAAGAGACAGAGGGTGGAGAGGGAAAGAGGCAGAGGGTGGAGAGGGAAAGAGGCAGGAGGGTGGAGAGGGAAAGAGGCAGAGGGTGGAGAGGGAAAGAGGCAGAGGGTGGAGAGGGAAAGAGGCAGAGGGTGGAGAGGGAAAGAGGCAGAGGGTGGAGAGGGGAAAGAGGCAGAGGGTGGAGAGGGAAAGAGGCAGAGGGTGGAGAGGGAAAGAGGCAGAGGGTGGAGAGGGAAAGAGGCAGAGGGTGGAGAGGGAAAGAGGCAGAGGGGGAGAGGGACAGGAGGAGAGAGAAAGGGGAGAGAGAAAGGGGAGAGAGAGGGAGAGAGAGAAAGGGGAGAGAGAGGGAGAGAGAGAAAGGGGAAGAGAGAGAGGAGACAGAGAGGGGGAGAGGGAGACAGAGGGGGAGAAAGGGGGAGAGAGAAAGAGTAGCGTGAGACAGAGAAGGGGGAGAGGGAAAGAGGAGATTGAGACAGAGAGGGGGAGAGGGAAAGAGACAGAGAGGGGGAGAGGGAAAGAGACAGAGAGGGGGAGAGGGAAAGAGTCAGAGAGGGGGAGAGGGAAAGAGACAGAGAGGGTGGAGAGGGAAATAGGCAGAGGGTGGAGAGGGAAAGAGACAGAGGGGGAGAGAGAAAGGGGGGAGAGAGAGGGAGAGAGAAAAAGGGGAAGAGAGAGAGAAAGAGAGAGAGGGGGTGAGGGAGAAACAGAGGGGTAGAGAGAAAGAGTAAAGTGAGACAGAGAGGGGGAGAGGGAAAGAGACAGAGAGGGGGAGAGGGAAAGAGACAGAGAGGGGGAGAGGGAAAGAGACAGAGAGGGGGAGAGGGAAAGAGACAGAGAGGGGGAGAGGGAAAGAGAGAGAGGGGGAGAGGGAAAGAGACAGAGAGGGGGAGAGGGAAAGAGTCAGAGAGGGGGAGAGGGAAAGAGTCAGAGAGGGGGAGAGGGAAAGAGTCAGAGAGGGGGAGAGGGAAAGAGTCAGAGAGGGGGAGAGGGAAAGAGACAGAGAGGGTGGAGAGGGAAAGGGACAGAGAGGGGAAGAGGGAGACAGAGAGGGGAAGAGGGAGACAGAGAGGGGGAGAGGGAGAGAGAGGGGGGAGAGAGAGAGGGGGGAGAGAGAGAGGGGGGAGAGAGAGAGGGGGGAGAGAGAGAGGGGGGAGAGAGAGAGAGGGGAGAGAGAGAGGGGGTAGAGGGTGGAAAGGGAAAGAGACACAGAGGGTGGAGAGGGAAATAGGCAGAGGGTGGAGAGGGAAAGAGACAGAGGGGGAGAGAGAAAGGGGGAGAGAGAGGGAGAGAGAAAAAGGGGAAGAGAGAGAGAAGAGAGAGAGGGGGTGAGGGAGAAACAGAGGGGTAGAGAGAAAGAGTAAAGTGAGACAGAGAGGGGGAGAGGGAAAGATACAGAGAGGGGGGAGAGGGAAAGAGACAGAGAGGGGGGAGAGGGAAAGAGACAGAGAGGGGGGAGAGGGAAAGAGACAGAGAGGGGGGAGAGGGAAAGAGACAGAGAGGGGGGGAGAGGGAAAGAGACAGAGAGGGGGGAGAGGAAAGAGACAGAGAGGGGTGAGAGGGAAAGAGACAGAGAGGGAGACAGAGGGGGGGAGAGAGGGAGACAGAGGGGGAGAGAGGGAGACAGAGGGGGGGAGAAAGGGAGACAGAGGGGGGGAGAAAGGGAGACAGAGGGGGGGAGGGAAAGGGAGACAGAGGGGGGAGAGGGGGAGACGGGAGGGGGAGAGAGACAGAGGGGGGAGAGGAGAGAAAGTGGTACAGAGAGAGAGGTGGAGAAAGGGGGGGAGAGAAGAGGATAGTGAGACAGGAGGGGGGAGAGAGAAAGTGGAGACTGAGACAGAGAGGGGGGAGAGGGAAAGAGACAGAGAGGGCAGGGAGGGAAAGAGACAGAGAGGGCGAGAGGGAAAGCGACAGAGATGGGCGAGAGGGAAAGCGACAGAGATGGGCGAGAGGGAAAGCGACAGAGATGGGCGAGAGGGAAAGCGACAGAGATGGGCGAGAGGGAAAGCGACAGAGATGGGGGAGAGGGACAGCGACAGAGATGGGGGAGAGGGACAGCGACAGAGATGGGGGAGAGGGACAGCGACAGAGATGGGGGAGAGGGAAAGCGATAGAGAAGGGGGAGAGGGACAGGAGAAGATAGAAAGGGGAGAGAGGGAGAGAGAGAAAGGGGAAGAGAGAGAGAGGAGACAGAGAGGTGGAGACGGGGGGAGAGGGAGAGACAGAGGGGGGAGAGGGAGAGACAGAGGGAGACGAAGGGGGAGAGAGGGAGACGGAGGGGGAGAGAGGGAGACGGAGGGGGAGAGGAGAGAAAGTGGTACAGAGAGAGGTGGAGAAAGGGGGGGGAGAGACAGAGGAGAGAGAGAGACAGAGGGGGGGGAGAGACAGAGGGGGAGAGAGAGACAGAGGGGGAGAGAGAGACAGAGGGGGAGAGAGAGACAGAGGGGGAGAGACGGGGAGAGAGAGAGAAAGTGGTAGAGAGAGAGAAGTGGATAAAGGGGGGAGAAAGAAAGAGGAGAGTGAGACAGAAAGGGAGAGAGAAAGAGGAGAGTGAGACAGAAAGGGGGAGAGGGAGTGAGACAGAGGGGGAGAGAGAGAGACAGAGAGAGACAGAGGGGGAGAGAGAGAGACAGATGGGCGAGAGAGAGAGAGACAGAGGGGCGAGAGAGACAGGGGGAGAGAGAGAGATGGGGGGAGGGGAGAGAGAAAGTGGTAGAGAGACAGAGGTGGAGAAAGGGGGAAGAGAGAAAGAGGAGAGTGAAACAGAGAGAGGGAAAGGGAAAGAGACAGAGGGAGTGAGGAACAGGAGGAGAAAGTGAAGAGGGAGAGAGGGAGACACAGAGGGAGAGAGAGGGAGACACAGAGGGGGAAGAGGGAGACACAGAGGGGGGTAGAGAGGGAGACACAGAGGGGGGTAGAGAGGGAGACACAGAGGGGGGTAGAGAGGGAGACACAGAGGGGGTAGAGAGGGAGACACAGAGGGGGGTAGAGAGGGAGACAGGGGGGTAGAGAGGGAGACAGGGGGGTAGAGAGGGAGACAGGGGGGGTAGAGAGGGAGACGGGGGTAGAGAGGGAGACGGGGGTAGAGATGGAGATGGGGGGAGAAGGAGACAGAGAGGGGGAGAGACAGAGGGGAGGGAGAAACATGGGGGGGAGGAGAGAAGGGGGGGAGAGGAAGGGGAGGGACAGAGGGGAGAGAGAGACCGGGGAGAGAGAGAGACCGGGGAGAGAGAGAGACCGGGGAGAGAGAGAGACCGGGGAGAGAGAGAGACCGGGGAGAGAGAGAGATGGGGAGAGAGACAGAGGGAGAGAGAGACAGAGGGAGAGAGAGACAGAGGGAGAGAGAGACAGAGGGAGAGAGAGACAGAGGGAGAGAGAGACAGAGGGAGAGAGAGACGGGGAGAGAGACAGAGGGAGAGAGAGATGGGGAGAGAGACAGAGGGAGAGAGAGATGGGGAGAGAGACAGAGGGAGAGAGAGATGGGGAGAGAGACAGAGGGAGAGGGAGAGAGAGAGGGGAGAGAGAGAGGGGGGAGAGGAGAGAGAAGGGGGAAAGAGGAGAGAAAGTGGTAGAGAGGGAAGGGGGGAGAGGGGGGAAAGGGAAAGAGACAGAGGGGGAGAGGGAAAGAGAGAAAGGGGGAAGAGAGAGGGAGAGACGGAGGGGGGAGAGGGAGAGACGGAGGGGGGAGAGGGAGAGACGGAGAGGGGGAGAGGGAAAGAGACAGAGAGGGGGAGAGGGAAAGAGTCAGAGAGGGGAGAGGGAAAGAGACAGAGAGGGTGGAGAGGGAAATAGGCAGAGGGTGGAGAGGGAAAGAGACAGAGGGGGAGAGAGAAAGGGGGGAGAGAGAGGGAGAGAGAAAAAGGGGAAAGAGAGAGAGAGAGAGAGAGGGGGTGAGGGAGAAACAGAGGGGTAGAGAGAAAGAGTAAAGTGAGACAGAGAGGGGGAGAGGGAAAGAGACAGAGAGGGGGAGAGGGAAAGAGACAGAGAGGGGGAGAGGGAAAGAGTCAGAGAGGGGGAGAGGGAAAGAGTCAGAGAGGGGGAGAGGGAAAGAGTCAGAGAGGGGGAGAGGGAAAGAGTCAGAGAGGGTGGAGAGGGAAAGGGACAGAGAGGGGAAGAGGGAGACAGAGAGGGGGAGAGGGAGACAGAGGGGGGAGAGAGAGAGAGGGGAGAGAGAGAGGGGGTAGAGGGTGGAGAGGGAAAGAGGCAGAGGGTGGGAGAGGGAAAGAGGCAGAGGGTGGAGAGGGAAAGAGACAGAGGGGGAGAGAGAAAGGGGGGAGAGAGAGGGAGAGAGAAAAAGGGGAAGAGAGAGAGAAGAGAGAGAGGGGGTGAGGGAGAAACAGAGGGGTAGAGAGAAAGAGTAAGTGAGACAGAGAGGGGGAGAGGGAAAGATACAGAGAGGGGGAGAGGGAAAGAGACAGAGAGGGGGGAGAGGGAAAGAGACAGAGAGGGGGGAGAGGGAAAGAGACAGAGAGGGGGGAGAGGGAAAGAGACAGAGAGGGGGGAGAGGGAAAGAAGACAGAGAGGGGGGAGAGGGAAAGAGACAGAGAGGGGGGAGAGGGAAAGAGACAGAGAGGGGTGAGAGGGAAAGAGACAGAGAGGGAGACAGAGGGGGGTAGAGAGGGAGACAGAGGGGGGAGAGAGGGAGACAGAGGGGGGAGAGAGGGAGACAGAGGGGGGAGAGAGGGAGACAGAGGGGGGAGAGAGGGAGACAGAGGGGGGGAGAGAGGGAGACAGAGGGGGGGAGAAAGGGAGACAGAGGGGGAGACGGAGGGGGAGAGAGACAGAGGGGGGAGAGGAGAGAAAGTGGTACAGAGAGAGAGGTGGAGAAAGGGGGGAGAGAAAGAGGATAGTGAGACAGAGAGGGGGGAGAGAGAAAGTGGAGACTGAGACAGAGAGGGGGGAGAGGGAAAGAGACAGAGAGGGCAGGGAGGGAAAGAGACAGAGAGGGGGAGAGGGAAAGAGACAGAGAGGGGGAGAGGGAAAGAGACAGAGAGGGGGAGAGGGAAAGAGACAGAGGGGGGAGAGGAAAAGAGACAGAGAGGGGGGAGAGGGAGAGAGGGAGACAGAGGAGGGTAGAAGGAGACAGAGGGGGAGAGAGATAGAGGGAGAGAGACAGAGGGGGAGAGACAGAGGGGAGAGAGACAGAGAGGGTGGGGAGGGAAAGAGACAGAGAGGGTGGAGAGGGAAAGAGACAGAGGGTGGAGAGGGACAGGAGGAGAGAGAAAGGGGAAGAGAGAGAGGCGACAGAGAGGAGACAGAGAGGGGAGAGGGAGACAGAGAGGGGAGAGGGAGACAGAGAGGGGGAGAGGGAGAGACCGAGGGGGAGAGGGAGAGACCGAGGGGGGAGAGGGAGAGACCGAGGGGGGAGAGGGAGAGACCGAGGGGGGAGAGGGAGAGACCGAGGGGGGAGAGGGAGAGACAGAGGGGAGAGAGGGAGAGACAGAGGGGAGCGAGAGAGAGAAAGTGGTAGAGAGAGAAAGAGGCGGAGCAAGGGGGAGAGAGAAAGAGGAATTGAGACAGAGGGGAGAGAGGGAAAGAGACAGGAGAGGGCGAGAGGGAAAGAGACAGAGAGGGCGAGAGGGAAAGAGACAGAGAGGGCGAGAGGGAAAGAGACAGAGAGGGCGAGAGGGAAAGAGACAGAGAGGGCGAGAGGGAAAGAGACAGAGAGGGGGAGAGGGAAAGAGACAGAGAGGGGGAGAGGGAAAGAGACAGAGAGGGGGAGAGGGAAAGAGACAGAGAGGGGGAGAGGGAAAGAGACAGAGAGGGGGAGAGGGAAGAGACAGAGAGGGGGAGAGGGAAAGAGACAGAGAGGGGGAGAGGGAAAGAGACAGAGAGGGCGAGAGGGAAAGAGACAGAGAGGGCGAGAGGGAAAGAGACAGAGAGGGCGAGAGGGAAAGAGACAGAGATGGGGGAGAGGAAAGCGACAGAGATGGGCGAGAGGGGGAGAGGGACAGCGACAGAGATGGGGGAGAGGGAAAGCGATAGAGAAGGGGGAGAGGGACAGGAGAAGATAGAAAGGGGGAGAGAGGGAGAGAGAGAAAGGGGGAAGAGAGAGAGAGGAGACAGAGAGGTGGAGACAGGGGAGAGGGAGAGACAGAGGGGGGAGAGGGAGAGACAGAGGGAGACGAAGGGGGAGAGAGGGAGACGGAGGGGGAGAGAGGGAGACGGAGGGGGAGAGGAGAGAAAGTGGTACAGAGAGAGGTGGAGAAAGGGGGGAGAGACAGAGGAGAGGGAGAGACAGAGGGGAGAGAGAGACAGAGGGGGAGAGAGAGACAGAGGGGGAGAGAGAGACAGAGGGGGAGAGAGAGACAGAGGGGGGAGAGAGAGACAGAGGGGGAGAGAGAGACAGAGGGGGAGAGAGAGACAGAGGGGGGAGAGAGGGGGGGGAGAGAGAGAGACGGGGGAGAGAGAGAGACGGGGGAGAGAGAGACGGGGGAGAGAGAGACGGGGGAGAGAGAGAGAAGTGGTAGAGAGAGAGAAGTGGATAAAGGGGGGAGAAAGAAAGAGGAGAGTGAGACAGAAAGGGAGAGAGAAAGAGGAGAGTGAGACAGAAAGGGGGAGAGGGAGTGAGACAGAGGGGGAGAGAGAGAGACAGAGAGAGACAGAGGGGGAGAGAGAGAGACAGAGGGGGAGAGAGAGAGACAGATGGGCGAGAGAGAGAGAGACAGAGGGGCGAGAGAGAGAGAGACAGAGGGGCGAGAGAGACAGGGGGGAGAGAGAGATGGGGGGGAGGGGAGAGAGAAAGTGGTAGAGAGACAGAGGTGGAGAAAGGGGGAAGAGAGAAAGAGGAGAGTGAAACAGAGAGAGGGAAAGGGAAAGAGACAGAGGGAGTGAGGAACAGGAGGAGAAAGTGAAGAGGGAGAGAGAGGGAGACACAGAGGGGGAAGAGGGAGACACAGAGGGGGAAGAGGGAGACACAGAGGGGGGTAGAGAGGGAGACACAGAGGGGGTAGAGAGGGAGACACAGAGGGGGGTAGAGAGGGAGACACAGAGGGGGGTAGAGAGGGAGACACAGAGGGGGTAGAGAGGGAGACACAGAGGGGGGTAAGAGAGGGAGACACAGAGGGGGGTAGAGAGGGAGACACAGAGGGGGGTAGAGAGGAGACACAGAGGGGGGTAGAGAGGGAGACACAGAGGGGGGTAGAGAGGAGACACAGAGGGGGGTAGAGAGGGAGACACAGAGGGGGTAGAGAGGGAGACGGGGGTAGAGATGGAGATGGGGGAGAAGGAGACAGAGAGGGGGAGAGACAGAGGGGGAGGGAGAAACATGGGGGGGGGGGAGGAGAGAAGGGGGGAGAGGAAGGGGAGGGACAGAGGGGAGAGAGACTGGGGAGAAAGAGAGACCGGGGAGAGAGAGAGACCGGGGAGAGAGAGACGGGGAGAGAGAGACGGGGAGAGAGAGAGACGGGGAGAGAGAGAGACGGGGAGAGAGAGAGACGGGGAGAGAGACAGAGGGAGAGAGAGATGGGAGAGAGACAGAGGGAGAGAGAGATGGGGAGAGAGACAGAGGGAGAGAGGAGAGAGAGGGAGAGAGAGGGGGAGAGGAGACAGAAGGGGGAAAGAGGAGAGAAAGTGGTAGAGAGGGAAAGGTGGGGAGAGGGGGAAAGGGAAAGAGACAGAGGGGGAGAGGGAAAGAGAGAAAGGGGGAAGAGAGAGGAGAGACGGAGGGGGGAGAGGGAGAGACGGAGGGGGGAGAGGGAGAGACGGAGGGGGAGAGGGAGATACAGAGGGGAGAGGGAGAGACAGAGGGGGAGAGGGAGAGACAGAGGGGGAGAGGGAGAGACAGAGAGGCAAGAGAGAGAGAGAGACAGGAGGGGCGAGAGAGAGAGAGAGAGAGAGACAGAGGGGCGAGAGAGAGAGAGAGAGAGAGACAGAGGGGCGAGAGAGAGAGACAGAGGGGCGAGAAAGAGAGACAGAGGGGCGAGAGAGAGAGACAGAGGGGCGAGAGAGAGAGACAGAGGGGCGAGAGAGAGAGACAGAGGGGCGAGAGAGAGAGACAGGGGGCGAGAGAGAGAGACAGGGGGGCGAGAGAGAGAGACAGGGGGGCGAGAGAGAGAGACAGGGGGGCGAGAGACAGGGGGGAGAGAGACAGGGGGGAGAGAGACAGGGGGGAGAGAGACAGGGGGGAGAGAGACAGGGGGGAGAGAGACAGGGGGGAGAGAGACGGGGGGAGAGAGAGAGAGAAAGTGGTAGAGAGACAGAGGTGGAGAAAGGGGGAAGAGAGAAAGAGGAGAGTGAGACAGAGAGGGGGAGAGGGTAAGAGACAGAGGGAGAGAGGGACAGGAGGAGAAAGTGAAGAGGGAGAGAGAGGGAGACACAGAGGGGGAAGAGGGAGACACAGAGGGGGAAGAGGGAGACACAGAGGGGGGTAGAGAGGCATACGGGGGGGTAGGGAGGCATACGGGGGTAGAGAGGGAGACAGGGGGGGTAGAGAGGGAGATGGGGGTAGAGAGGGAGATGGGGGTAGAGAGGGAGATGGGGGGTAGAGAGGGAGATGGGGGGGTAGAGAGGGAGATGGGGGGGAGAAGGAGACAGAGAGGGGGAGAGACAGAGGGGTAGGAGAGGGAGGGGAGAGACAGAGGGGAAGAGAGAGACAGAGGGGGGGGGAGAAACGGGGGAGAAAGAGACACGGGGGAGAGACACGGGGGAGAGAGAGACGGGAGGGAGAGACACGGGGAGAGAGAGACACGGGGAGAGAGAGACACGGGGGAGAGAAAGACGGGGGAGAGAGAGACGGGGGGAGAGAGAGACGGGGGGAGAGAGAGACGGGGGGAGAGAGAGACGGGGGGAGAGAAAGATGGGGGGGAGAGAAAGATGGGGGGGAGAGAAAGACGGGGGGGGAGAGAAAGACGGGGGAGAGAGAGACGGGGAGAGGGAGAGAGGGGAGAGGGGAGAGGGGAGAGAGAGGGAGAGAGGGAGAGAGAGAGGGAGAGAGAGAGGGAGAGAGAGAGGGAGAGAGAGAGGGAGAGAGAGAGGGGGAGAGAGGGGGGGAGAGAGGGGGGGAGAGAGGGGGGGAGAGAAGGGGGAAAGAGGAGAGAAAGTGGTAGAGAGAGAAAGGTGGGGAGAGGGGGGAGAGGGGGGAGAGGGAAAGAAACAGAGGGGGAGAGGGAAAGAGACAGAGAGGGGGAGAGGGAAAGAGACAGAGGGGGAGAGGGAAAGAGAGAGAAAGGGGGAAGAGAGAGGGAGAGACGGAGGGGGAAGAGAGAGGGAGAGACGGAGGGGGAAGAGAGAGGGAGAGACGGAGGGGAAAGAGAGAGGGAGAGACGGAGGGGGAAGAGAGAGGGAGAGACGGAGGGGGAAGAGAGAGGGAGAGACGGAGGGGGAAGAGAGAGGGAGAGACAGAGGGGGAAGAGAGGGAGAGACAGAGGGGGAGAGAGAGAGAGAGAGAGACAGAGGGGCGGAGAGAGAGAGGGGTTAGAGACTAGAGAGGGGGGAGAGGGGAGAATGAGGGGAGAGAGGGGGGAGAGGAGAGAGAGTGGTAGAGAGAGAAAGGTGGAGAGAGGGGTGAGAGGGAAAGAGGAAATTGAGACAGAGAGGGGGAGAGTGAAAGAGACAGAGATGGGGAGAGGGAAAGAGACAGAGAGGGGGGGAAAGAGGCAGGGGGAGAGGGACAGGAGGAGAGAGAAAGGGGAGAGAGAGAGGGGGGAGAGGGAGACACAGAGGGGGGAGAGGGAGACATAGGGGGAAAGAGAAAGTGGTAGAGGGGAGAGAGAGACAGAGAGGGGAGGGAGAGAGACACAGAGAGGGGAGGGAGAGAGGGGAGAGAGGGGGAGGGGGAGAGAAGGGGGAGAGATTTAGTACAGTATCTAACAGAAGTGAGTACAACCTCACATTTTTGTATTTTATTACATCTTTTCATGTGACAACACTGAAGAAATGACACTTTTCTACAATGTAAAGTAGTGAGTGTACAGCTTGTTTAACAGTGTAAATTCCCTGTCCCCTCAAAATAACTCACGACACAGCCATTAATGTCTAAACCGCTGGCAACAAAAGTGAGTACACCCCTAAGTGAAAATGTCAAAATTGGGCCCAATTAGCCATTTTCCCTCTCCGGTGTCATGTGACTCGTTAGTGTTACAAGGTCTCAGGTGTGAATGGGGAGCAGGTGTGTTAAATTTGGTGTTATCGCTCTCACTCTCTTATACTGGTCACTGGAAGTTTAACATGACACCTCATGGCAAAGAACTCTGAGGATCTGAAAAACAGAACTGTTGCTCTACATAATGATGGCCTAGGCCAGGGATATGCAATTAGCGGACCCCCAGCTGATGCAAAACTGCAAGTCCCATCATGCCTCTGTCTCTCGGTTTCATGCTTCTGGCTGTCAGTCTTGCTATGCCTCATGGGACTTGGAGTTCTGCAACAGCTGGAGGTCAGCTAATTGCAAATCTCTAGTCTAGGCTATAAGATTACCAAGACCCTGAAACTGAGCTGTAGCATGGTGGCCAGGACCATACAGCGGTTTAACAGGAAAGGTTCACTCAGAAAAGGCCTCACCATGGTCGACCAAAGATGCTGAGTGCACATGCTCAGCGTCGTATCCAGAGGTTGTTTTTGTGAAATAGATGTATGAGTGCTACCAGCATTGCTGCAGAGGTTGAGGGGGTGGGGGGTCAGGCTGTCAGTGCTCAGACCATACACCACACACTCAGAGGCGGCTCTAGGCTTTGTGAAGCCCTAGGCAAAATTTACACATGAGGCCCTACTCATACTCTTTGCAGGGGTTAATGAAGAACCCCGGGGTGGAGCATCTCATTACTGCTGCTGCTTGTGTGGGTGGGATGTTTACTGCGCCAATCACATGGGATGGATAGGAGAGGAGGGTCAGCAAAGATTGATGCAGTACACATCCCACCCACCAAAGCAGCAGCAGTAGTAAGATGCTCTGCCTCAGGGTTCTTCCTTAGCCCCTGAAGAAGGAGGGGTAAAAAAGGGGGGAGTGGGTAGGAGATGAGGGATGCTTAGAGGAGAACTGGAGTGAAACTGGGAGATTCTGGTTTGTATAGAGATAAAAAAGGAGAAGGCTTTGTGCTGGCATGGGGGGGGGGGGGAATACTGTTGGATGGTGAGGAATAGCCATTGTATAATCCAAGCAAATGGACTGGCAGGAAGGGGGAAAGAAAGAAAGGAAAGAAGGAAAGAAAAAGTAGTGTGGCGGTGGGTAGTTTGTGCAGGAGAGGGGCACAGATTGTATGGAGGTGGGTGGTATGTGCAGGAGAGGAGCACGGAGTGACTAGGGGTGGGTGGTATGTGTAGGAGGGGGCACAGAGTGACTAGGGGTGGGTGGTATGTGTAGGGGGGGGGCACAGAGTGACTAGGGGTGGGTGGTATGTTTAGGAGGGGGCACAGAGTGACTAGGGGTGGGTGGTATGTGTAGGAGGGGGCACAGAGTGACTAGGGGTGGGTGGTATGTTTAGGAGGGGGCACAGAGTGACTAGGGGTGGGTGGTATGTGTAGGAGGGGGCACAGAGTGACTAGGGGTGGGTGGTATGTGTAGGAGGGGGCACAGAGTGACTAGGGGTGGGTGGTATGTGTAGGAGGGGGCACAGAGTGACTAGGGGTGGGTGGTATGTGTAGGAGGGGGCACAGAGTGACTAGGGGTGGGTGGTATGTGTAGGAGGGGGCACAGAGAGACTAGGGGTGGGTGGTATGTGTAGGAGGGGGCACAGAGTGACTAGGGGTGGGTGGTATGTGCAACAGGGGGCGGGTGGTATGTGAAGGAGGGGGGCATGGAGTGAATAAGGGTGGGTGGTATGTGCAGGAGGGGGGCACGGAGGGAATGGGGGTGGGTGGTATGTGTAGGAGGGGGGCACGGAGTGAATGGGGGTGGGTGGTATGTGCAGGAGGGGGGCACGGAGTGAATGGGGGTGGGTGGTATGTGCAGGAGGGGGGCACGGAGTGAATGGGGGTGGGTGGTATGTGCAGGAGGGGGGCACAGAGTGAATGGGGGTGGGTGGTATGTGCAGGAGGGGGGCACGGAGTGAATGGGGGTGGGTGGTATGTGCAGGAGGGGGGCACGGAGTGAAGGGGGGTGGGTGGCATGTGCAGGAGGGGGGGCACGGAGTGAATGGAGGTGGGTGGTATGTGCAACAGGGGGCACAGAGTGACTAGGGGGGTGGTATCTGCAAGAGGGGGCACGGAGTGAATGGGGATGGGTGGTAGGTGAAGGAGGGGGGCATGGAGTGAATAAGGGTGGGTGGTATGTGCAGGAGGGGGGCACGGAGTGAATGGGGGTGGGTGGTATCTGCAGGAGGGGGGCACGGTATGAATGGGGGTGGGTGGTATGTGCAGGAGGGGGGCATGGAGTGAATGGGGGTGGTTGGTATGTGCAGGAGGGGGGAGCGGACTGAATGGGGGTGGTTGGTATGAAGGAGGGGGGCACGGAGTGAATGGGGGTGGGTGGTATGTGCAGGAGGGGGCACGGAGTAAATGGGGGTGGTTGGTATGAAGGAGGGGGGCATGGAGTAAATGGGGTGGGTGGTATGTGCAGGAGGGGGCACGGAGTAAATGGGGGGGGTTGGTATGAAGGAGGGGGCATGGAGTAAATGGGGGTGGGTGGTATGTGCAGGAGGGGGCACGGAGTGAATGGGGGTGGGTGGTATGAAGGAGGGGACATGGAGTGAATGGGGGGTGGGTGGTATGTGCAGGAGGGGGGTGCAGATGGGTTGAAAGTGCATGGTGTGAACAAGCCCTAATGCATTGATCCAGCACTGCAGAGAGTGACCACTGGTATGCAGTGAGGAAGTGAAGCTAGCTGCACACACACAGCACCAGAACTGGCCTCGCACCTCCCTGCAGACATTGCTCTCACGGTCACACCGTTATCTCAACCACAGTAATAACTCCCGGAAACTTGCACAACTCCACCAACTTACCACCCTGGACCCACCATGCAGAATGAACTCGCGCTGGTTCTATCCCTCCCCGTGGGATCTCCGATCTCGGCGCTATGAGCTCTCATTGTCCCATTCATTCCCATCTCAGCACTTGTCAGCTGCAGCTCCGCCTCCTCCCTTGTTGTAAGATTTTTTTCTGAAAGTGCAGGAGTACACTGAGCGGGAGCGCCACAAAGAGCTGAGAGTATAATCCATGCCCGTGCACGGCCATGTTTTTAGAAATGTGACAGGAGCCAGAGAGTTACAGGCACGGCTTTGTCTCATCCAGCCTCAGAGCCGTCTCTTAGGCAAATTAAGCAGCTGCAAGCGAGGCCCCTTTGAGCGCGAGGCCTTAGGCAACTGCCTAATTTGCCTAATTAGAGAGCCGCCTCTGCACACACTGCATCAAATTAATCTGCATGGCTGTTGTCCCAGAAGGAAGCCTCTTCTAAAGATGATTCACAAGAATCATATGTTGGGTTAACAACATTCACCTAATTTATCCTTGTGCCCATATTGGGTCAATGATAGTCACCTAACATTTGTTTCCATGTGCCAATGTTAGACATATTAGGTGAATGCCATTGTATGGGCACAAGGATAAATTGGGTGAATGTTGTTGACCCAACATTGGCACATGGACATGTTAGGTGAATGTTGTTGACCCAATATTGACACACATATTAGGCAAATGCCGTTGAGCCATGTGTTAATATTGGATCAACAACATTCACCTAATATTTCCATGTGCCAATGTTGGTTCAACGATATTCATATAATTTATCCTTGTACCAATATTGGGTCAAGGACATTCACCTAACATGTTCATGTGCCAATATTGAGTTAATGACATTGACTTAATATGGTCATGGGGCCATAGTCTATCAATAATTAGGTTCGGACTGAACCCAAGCTCATCCCTAATTTTAAGTGAATACGCAGAGGGTTCACCCAAATCCTGGTGTGTGAAAGGAAGAGGAGAACACTTGCTGCAAAAGGAATGAGGGATGCGGTAAGTAAAACTGTTTTTTTTTTTAAATGGTACCCTCACCCTGCATAAAAGTGAGCATTTAACCCAGCAGGGTAGGATAGGGGGATCTCCACTGCATGGGTAGTTTTGAGTTTTTCCCGGAGTTCAGCACTAACAGACCAAAAGGGAGCAAATAAGAGAAGTTCAATGTTAAAGCGGGAGTCCACCGGGACTCCGCGTTTTTTTTTTTTTTTTTTTAAAGCCAGCAGCTACAAATACTGCAGCTGCTGACTTTTAAAATAGTGACACTTACCTGTCCAGCGCGCCCGCGATGTCGGCACCCGAAGCCGATCACTAGGTCGTCTGTCGGGTCCTGCCGCCGCCATCTTGGGTATGGGAATCAGGAAATGGAGCCTTTCGGCTTCATTTCCCGGTTCCCTACTGCGCATGCGCGAGCCGCGCGGCGCAATCCGGACGGTCCCCGCTGCCTCTGGGAACTGTGTGTTTCCCAGCAGGCAGCGGGGCACTTGCGCAAAGGGCCGGGCAGTTGCGGAAAGGGGCATAATCTACGCCCCTTTCCGCAGACAGCTATCCCGGAAGTGGGTGCAGTTACCTGGATTATCCAGGTAACTGCACCCCCCTCCCCCCTGAAAGGTGCCAATTGTGGCGCCGGAGGGGGGGGGATTCCGATGAGCGGAGGTCCATTTTAGGGTGGACCTCCGCTTTAAGGAAGTATACAGAAATGCTGCACATCCTGTATCTGCTGAATAATTCCCACCACCCACTGGAACACAAAATGGGGGTGTTAGACCTCCGAAGAATGTGGCGTCCAACACCAAGAGATAAAAATATTCTTCCTCCACGTCAAAACATTTCTTCATTACTGCAAAAGGAAAACACTGTACATATACTGTGTATGTGTGTGTGTGTGTGTGTGTGTGTGTATATATATATATATATATATATATATATATATATATATATATATATATATATATATATATATATATATATATATATATATATATATATATATATATATATATACACACACACAAACCACTCAGCTGTAACATTCTGACAGGTAAAGAGAATAACATTGATTATCTCCTTACAATGACATTTGAAAGTGGGAGGGATGTATAATGGCGCATACACACGATCAAACAATCCGGTGGAAAAGTCCACCGGACAATCCACCCGTGTGTTGGCTCCGGTGGACTTTTTTTTACCCAAAAGTCCAGCGGACTTAGAAAGTAGTTTTGCACCAAAATTCGTCCACCAGACTCGTAGTCCGGCGGACAATACGGCCGTGTGTGTGCTAGTCCGCCGTACTTTTGAAATGAATGGACTTTTCCCGCACGGAGAAAAGTCCGTTCATTTTGAGCACGGCTCCAGGTAGCCAGGACTAGCAAAGGAAGCGTCGCTGGCCCCATCACCTGGTATGGAGTTAAATGAGAAGCCCTACGCCGTAAAAACGGTGTGGTGTTCCACCCCAGGTCCATATCAGTCCCTTATCCGAGCACGCTACCCGGCCGGTCAGGAAAGGGGGTGGGGAAGAGCGAGCGCCCCCCTCCTGAGCCGTACCAGGCCACGTGCCCTCAACATGGGGGGTGCTTTGGGAAAGGGGGGGCTGCGTGGCCCCCCCACCCCAAAGCACCTTGTCCCCATGTTGATGAGGACAAGTGCCTCTTCCCGACAAACCTGGCTGTTGGTTGTCGGGGTCTGCAAGGCGGGGGGCTTATCGGAATCCGGGAGCCTCTTTAATAAGGGGGCCCCAGGATCCCGGCCCCCCACCCTATGTGAATGAGTATGGGGTACAATGTACCCCTACCCATTCACCTGTGACAAAAAATGTAAATAAAACACAACACACAAGGGTTAAAAATAATTTATTGCACAGCTCCGGGGGTCATCTTCCGTCTTGGGGGGTCTTCTCGCCGGACTCCTCCGCTATCTTCTGCTAGCTCTTTTACTAGCGGAAGAGTCGCCCGGGGGTTTTCTTCCGATTTCAGGGGTCTTGTCCCCCTCTTCGGTTCTTCTTGCCGGGCCTCCGCGCCTTCTTCTAGCTCTTTTACAAGCGGTGGCCCGGTCTTCTATCACCGATGTCGCCGCTGTCTTCGCCATCTTCTGTTCTTCTCTTCTTGAGCTGTTGACTCGTCCCTGTCTCTGGCCACAATGACAGGGACGCGGAGTGCTGCGACTTATATAGGGACATCACCGGGTGATGTCCCTTCCCATTGTGATGTCACAGTCCCAGAGGATGCTAGGACTGCAACATCATAATGGGCGGGGGACATCACCTGGCGATGTCCCTATATAAGTCGCCCGCACACCGCATCCCTATCATTGTGGCCAGAGACTATATGGGAGATGTTCTCCATTAAATAGGACACAAAACCGCATGTTTTAACTTTATAACCACACCAACAGCAAGGGTCTGAGTCAATGGCCAACTGTCAAATGCCTTCTCCATCCATAATGGCCCCCTTTCCCCAATCCTGTTCATATTCACCTTAGAATCTTTTCTACGATGATTTGCGAATGAACCCAGACATAAAAGGCATACCCATCGCTGACCACACGTATAAGTTAGCAGCATTCGCTGATGACATACTAATGTTCCTCAAAGAACCACTTATCACTATCCCCAACCTCCTAAAGACTTTGAACTGTTTCAACGCATATCTAACCAGAAAATCTATTTTGCTAAATCACATGCACTCAATATATCCCTCTCAAATAATATGGTTATGCAGTGTCAGAACAATTTTCCTTTGTAATGGCAACCTGCTGCGATCAAGTACCTAGGTATCCAGCTGACAACTTGCCTATCAGACTTATACACAAATAATGATATACGCATTCTCTGCTCCCGTTTCTGATGATTTATGCAAATTGACAAACCATCTTTATCCTGGTTTGGACATGCTGCAATCTTAAAAATGAACTTCACCCCCCCGTGTCTTATATACAGAGGCAGCTCTAGGCTTTTTGAGGCCTTAGGCAAAACCTAGACATGAGGCCCCACCCCTGCCCATAATGGGAAAAATAATTCAAGCGATAAAAAAATGAACTGTACAAATTACATATATTAAGAGCTTTAAAGTGCTGGTGTCAGTGCTCTTGGTGCTGGTGTCAGTGCTCTCTATCTCAGTGCTGGTGTCTGTGTCTTTCATCAAGCCCGGGCCCTCCAAGTTCAACCCAGCCTTTTCCCCCTGACTGTCCAATTTTTGACAGACATCTGGCCACACCCTAAGATACTGGCTCACCAGTTCTTTCAAGACGGGACACTCTTAGCCCACGTACACACGGTCAGAGATTTTGCCAACCAAATCCGTCGGATTTTGTCCGTCGGATTTAGTCCGACGGATTGTGTCCGAAACTGTTGCATAAACACGGTCGGGCCAAGTTGTCTGATTTAGTGGTTTCCAAGAACGCGGTGACGTAAGCCGTGTACGGCGGGACTAGAAAAGGGAAGTTCAGCACCATGTCCGGCACCCTTTGGGCTCCTTCTGCTGATCTCGTGTTTTAGTAGAAGTTTGGTGAGAGACGATTCACGCTTTTCAGATTAGTGATTCAGATCGCTACCGCTCTTCAGTTTGTGCTTGTCTTTGCGTATGTGATAATCAGTGCGTGCAGTCATTAAGTATTTGCTTCTCATTGTGGACTATATCTTGGTATAGTACACTTTGAAAGGCATTTTTTATTGTCTGCTTGCTTCTGCTTGCTTCTGCTTTCAGGCCTTGCTGTTTATCGGTGCTTTCTGGTGTCCGTTCTGACCAGCCGACCGTTTTCAAAACATGTTTCGTCTATGTACTCATCGTACAGTTTGTGCTGTGCAGGGGCTTCGTGTTGGGGTTCTTACTTTGACTTTGACACAAGCCCGGTCCATGAACAGGGAGGGGAGGCGTTTGTGGACCAAGAATTGGTTGCGCCAGCGTCACCAGTTCTCCCACATGCCTTTGCTCCGTGAGATCCGCGAGAATAATCCTGATCATTTCTGGATTTTTCTCAGGATGACGGACCCCGTTTTTCACTGTCTGCTGGCTTTGCTGACCCCTTATATCACCAGGCAGGATACCTGCATGCGGGAAGCCATCACTCCGGAGCAGAGGCTCATCGCCACATTGCGCTACTTGGCGACAGGGAGAAGCCTTCAGGACCTCAAGTTCTCTACAGGCATCTCCCCCCAGGCTCTGGGGATCATTATTCCAGAGACCTGTTCTGCCATCATTCAGCTCCTGCAGAAGGACTATATTATGCTAAGTTTTATCCTTAAACATCACATTCTATGTATTTCATGTTTGCTAATGTCTTGCATTTCTTTCCTCATTCCCTAATTACCATCATTGCAATATGCTCTAATTCATATGCTCTGCCCCTTTGTCCTCATGCATATTTGCCTCACTAACTTCCCCACCATGCTCTTCTTGGCCCCTAAAACTATGGTCTAGTCACTCAACAATGTCTTTTGGCAGCTCCATAGTATTGCTTTCCCCTAAACACCCCCTAAAATCTCTACAAATGTGATGTGTGTGCTTCAATTCATGCAAAGTGACCTTTTTTTGTTTTTTGGAGTTGTGCCAAACTCATTAGGAACCCCCCTCCCCCAACTGCTACCTCAGCTGATAGCAATCTTCTATCTGATGACTTGACCCAACCCAATACACACTCTAAATACCTTTTTCATGATCACATTTATGGACAAATTCACCAAAGCATGTAGTGTAAGGGCCTGCCTCAATACTTTCAAATGCTATTTTTATTTTTTTAACACATATAAATTTTCTTGCTATGTAATAGCAGAATGTCAAAATGTCCTTCCATTTTGTTATTATGACACTTGTTACCTCTCCGGTGGGCTGCCAATAGTGTAACTAAGGAGGAGCGTCTAAAAGTATCACACATTATTTAGGCATTCAGCTCTCAATCAAGTGTAGAGGGTTACCTGTCCTAAACATCCCCCCTCATTTTTTAGCAAGGGCCCATCAGATGGGGGGGATGGGGGGGATAGGACTCTCATAAGGGGACCTTATACTTTAGGCTTTAAATACTCAGTTAAAAAAATGTTATACTAATTTTGTCAAAAAATGTGGGTGTCTAATCTGCTTGCAATGTTGATTTGTCAAATTACTAGTTTTTGTTCTTGTGTCACTACACAGTGTCCTTCAACGCCACAGGAATGGCAGACTGTGGCCTCCCACTTTGCCAGTTTTATTAAAGTTGTGCCTTTTTCACCAACAGTGCAAACCCAAGTTCAGAGCGAGATGAGGGGACAGTCTCTTCTTCAGATAATGTTATTATGTTGTGGGTCTGCTACACACACACCTTCTTTTTGTTAACTAATGTATGTAGTGCATTACTGATCAAAATCATGCTCATTTTCAACACCATGGCAGGAAAATGGCATGATTGTCCAAATTTACACATCACTGTGGGTGCTTTTTACTAAAGGCACATCCACTATGCACTACAAGTGCACTGCAAAAGTACACCTGAAACTGCACTAGGAGTGCAAAGTGGAGTTGCCTTTAGTAAATCGCACTGCTCAGCACAAACTCAAATTTGACTACAAATACATTTTAAGCCCAATGAAAAAGGAAGCCACACATTGTTGAGAATTCATTATTAAAGTTATGTTTATTAAAGGTTTTTACAACAAACCAAGAGATTTTGTGCATCCAAAACAGAGTTTAATCATATTTTTTTTTACTTGTTTTTTTTGTCTAAACAGGCATGTATCAAACCGTAAAATACAGAACACAGGAACTTACAAAGTTCAACTTGGAAAAGTGAAGACAATATCAGACCTGAGTATGTACAAACTGGGCTGATATTGCCTTCATCACATGGGGTGTGACCCCTGAAAAATCCAAATTTGAAAGATGCACACAGTGTGTCAACATGTGCTATCTCCCATCATGGGGGATCAATGTACATGCTTTGGGGCTGCAACCCCTTCATCTCAGACACTTTACACAAAACATGTACATTGATCCCCCATGATGGGAGATAGCGCATGTTTACACACTCTGTGCATCTTCCAAATTTTTAATTATGCAAAATACAACATTTTTATGTTAAAAAGCAAAAATAAAACCCTATCTAGTTTTTTCGTTTTCACACTCTCCCCAAAACATCAATGATGTTCTTCATTTTATTTTTAACATCATTGATGTTTTGTTGTACAATTTCCAAATCCCTATTGCACCCCATTATCTCCCCGATCAAGATCTGGGCACTTTCACTGGTAAAACGGGAATCTTCTTCCACATCACCTAGAAAACAAAGCAAACAAACACACCATGTAATCCAAATATGGTGATATACATTGATGAGCTTCTCTCCCCTATGAGAATGTAAACAAAGATTAATTAGCACACAGAGGGCAGAAATAGGAATCTGAAACATTGCTTGGAAGTGTTGTACAATTGTGTTTTTGGGCCGAGTTACAAGGTGAGAACATTATTGGGGACACTTTGTTAAGCTGGAATACTTCCCTGCAGAACGATGTTTCATACGAACGAACGAAACCATGACCTTGAAAGTGGCCATTTTAAAATGCACAACATGAAATCAAAGCACATGGAGCATGTATGCAAGCAAGAATAATCATATGAACACACGACAACTACTTACTTTTTTTAAGAACACGCTTTATCCTTAGGTACTGCTCGTGCTCCCTCAGTTTCAGGTCTGACCAGCGTTTTCTCAGTTGATCCTTGGAACGGTGTACCCCAAAATTCTTCAGAAGACTCTTCACAACTTTATTCATGATCTTGGCCTTTCTGATATTTGGGTTTGGGTAAGGTCCATACTTCCCATCATAGTCGGTCCTGTTCAATATGTCGACCATCTCCAACATCTCTCCAAAAGACATATTTGAGGCCTTAAATCTTGTCTTCCTGGATCGGGACGTTTCAGGCTCCAGGCTTTCCTCACCCTCCTCCTCGTTAGTGGAACTATTAGTGCGCACCTGTGTTCTCTCCGCCATGTGCTCTCCCCACTGCGCGGGAAGCGAATGGGCGGGGAATAGTCTGCAAAGAACATCAGGGGCGGGCAGAGTTTCACGCATGTGCACTGTATATAAAACGCAACACATGTGTATCGTCCGTACGATCTGGGAGGAGAGTGTGAGGCACGGACGCAACGAACGTGGAAACGAAGGTAACATTTTTAACTTGGTGCTTCACTAGACTAGACTGCTTGTATCTAGGCCGATGTTGGGACAAGATTAGGAGGGATTTTAATTGCATTATTAGTATTTGAGGGTTTGTCTTGTGTTGTGTCTTGCAGACAAAATGGATCCATTCACCAATGCCAACTTTATGGGGCTATTCATAGAACTGTACATGGAGATGCCCTGCCTGTGGCAGTTCCACAACAAGTTTTATAATGACAGATCAAAGAGGAACGCAGCACTGGAGAAACTGCTTGCTTTGTTGCAGATCATAGTCCCCACGGCAGACATGACCTATCTGAATCGCAAAATTGTGGCCATGAAGCTTACATATTTCAGGGAGAGAAAGAAGCACCTGGAGTCCTTGAGAGCAGGAGATACAGATGCTGTTTATTACCCCAGGATGGTGTATTTTGACAGGCTGCATTTTCTGGTAGACCAAGGGGTACCCAGGCCACCACTCAGGCCACCAGTCTCCAGGCTTCCTCCAAGGCATCCTTCACCCCCAGCTGAGGCTTCTGATGTCCAACCTGGGCCTTCCAGGCAGCACCATGTGGTGGGGCCCAGCTTGAGACAGGTATTGCATTGTTGAACATATTTCTTGTGTTACATTTAATGATGTTAACTAGATGTTCTTATTGATCAGTAAGTTGAGATTTCTCCAAGTGGTTTACATCTCAATAGACAGTAGTGACCAAAAATGATTGGGACGGGAAAGAGAAATGCTGGTGTCAGAATGATAGTCTGTTCTATTTGGTAACATTTAATTAGCAAAAGCCAGGAGCACAAAATGGTGTGATTGATGATCAAAAAAAACTAAAACTATGTCCCCTTTTCATACACAGGATGACCTCAGTCAGGGGGAGGCTGGGGCAAGTGGCAGCCAGGAGGTTGACCAACGCCATCCTCCTCCTGCCCCAGCTACAGGAGCCCAGCCACAGCCTGGAAGGATGCCTGGTGGGAAGTCCCAAAGGAAGACCAGAGAGTGATGGCCTGGGTTGAGTCTGGTGTGCCAGAAGATGCAGCCTCTTGAAGATCCACATCCTGGGGACAGAAATGGCATCTGAATTTCCTGCTCTCTAGGACTTCGGGACCAGACTTCTCTCCCTGAGATATCTACTCCTCAGGCCACCAATTTTTTAATATCTCATTTAGTCATGTCTGCCCTGGGGGCCAAAGGCTGCACCAAAGTTAAGAAGTTTCTCCAGTGCTGCGTTCTTATTTTTAGTTTCTAGCGAACAAAATAATTTTTTTTTTCTTTTATGAAATTACTTGTGTAATGTGTTTTCCTTCAAAAAGTACAGTTTATTTGTGAGCAGGCAGGTACATTTCCAAAATACAATACAAAATGAACTAAATAACAAGGGGTACCAACACTAAACAACCTCCTGTAGATTAAAAAAGAAAAAGAAAATAGAAAAAATACAATAATGTTGTTGTAAGTTTACACACAAAAAAAAATAAAAATAAATAAGGAGAAATGAGCAAAGTGTCTTTAAGGCTGGGTTCACACCGCTGCGATGCGGGAACGCCACGAATCCGCGGCGTTTTCCCGCATCGCATTACTCACGCCGGCAGTTCACACTGCCCTATGCGGACGGCTGGGAGTGTCAATGATATGTTAATGACACCCCCAGATCCGTCCGCATATCGCAGTGCGATCTGCCGACTCGCACAGGAATCGGATCGCATGGTGTGAACCCCCATGCGATCCGATTCTGTTGCGGAACCAAAAAAAGGGTCCCGTGCGAGTTTGCTGCGGGAGCGATGCGAATTCAGCCATACTATCTGTATGGCTGAACTCGCATCGCTACGGAGATCGGATGTGATTTGCGGTGCGAATCACATCCGGATCTCCCCCCGCAGCAGTGTGAACCCAGCCTAAAGGAGATTTTTAGGGAATCCCCCCCAAAAAACATCCAAAAAATAAAAAAACAAATCAAAAATTGTGTAGATGTGACGCAAACTAAAATTGTATTGCTGAAATGGTTAAAAAAGAGTAATGAAATCCGTTCGGGAGAAGTGTGTGTGACTATGAGCATCAAAAGAAGTTCGTTCTTGCAGCATTGTTAAAGAAAAAGAGAATGCGCTTGATGAATGAATTTTTAACATTGCAGCGTGACGAATGTGCTATATCGCTTACAAGCAGTAGTTTTACCTGAACGAGCACTTCCGTGTCGGAATTTGAATGTAAGCATGCGTGGCACTTGGTCCGATCAAAATGCTCTACACATGATCGGATTAGGTCCGACCGGCCCAGTTGGTCGGGAAATATTTCCAACATGTTGGAAAATTGGGTCCGACGGAGATTCGGACGGAATTAGTCCGATGCATACCACACACAGTCGGATTATCCGACAACACGGTCCGATAGGACGCATTCCGACGGATTCTCCGACCGTGTGTACAAGGCATTAGATCTATTTTGACCACAGCTCTGAATGGAAACACTCTCCCTTACTGGACCTACTTTCAAATATGCCACTTCTTACGAGACCGTTCTTCATCAGTCTCAAGGTTGCTCACCCTTGTGTTCCCAAACATCACCCCAGAGGCATGTAATCTCTAGCATACACAACATGCTTTTTGCTTCTATACTTCTAATTCAGGAAAAGCATGCCAGGCTTGGGAAAGGGCTTTCCAATGATCACCATCACACACAAGGGGTCAAAGAATGTTACAATACAAGAAAACAATTATAAGCTATTGACTCGCTGGTACCGAGCACCAATTTTACTAAACAAAATGAACCATGCGACCTCTGACAGACAAGGAACCTGGAACACTTCTACATATCTGGTGGATGTGTCCCTTACTACAAGCATTTTCTTTGAGCAGGTTAATGAAATAACCACAAGTTTCCACCTACTCTTTGGAGCATACACCAGCACAACTCCTTTTTCATCACTCACCCATACCTGCACACGCATATCATAAATCCCTAGCTATTCACATAATCGATGCTGCTAAACTCTGCATCCCATCACATTGGGGCTCGCCTCATACCCTGACTATATCTGAATGGCTTAAACGCATAAGCAAAAATAACAGATGGAAGAACTGATCTATCTAGCACATGATACCCCTACAAAATTCTCGTGTATATGGGCATGCTGGACCCATTTCCAAAATACAGCCGGACTCAAAAGTTTAATGGGTCCAGACCCTGCCAACTCCCCAAATTGAACATAGACCTAAAAACATCCAATCCCCAAACAAACAGGACTATAGACATTGGGTCTCCCTCCTTTACCCAAGGGTTGAATCTGGGAAGACTTCACTTCATGTCAAGGAAAGAATACTACCACTACTAATAACTAGGGATGAGCCGAACACCCCTGGTTCGGTTTGCACCAGAACTTACGAATGGACCGAAAATTTGTACGAACTTTAGAACCCCATTGAAGTCTATGGGACTCAAACGTTCAAAATAAAAAGTGCTAATTTTAATGACTAATATGCAAGATATTGTCCTAAAAAGGGTTTGGGGACCCGGCTCCTGCCCCAGGGGACATGGATCAATGCCAAATTTTTTTTTTAAAACGGCCCTTTTTTCGGGAGCACTGATTTTATTAACAATTAAAGTGAAAAAAAAAGTTAAATATTCCTTTAAATATCATGCCTGGGGGGTGTCTATAGTATGCCTGTGAAGTGGCATGTGTTTCTCGTGTTTAGAACAGTCCTTGCACAAAATGACATTTAACGGAAAAAAAGTCATTTAAAACTGCTTGCGGTTTTAATGTAATGTCTGGCAATACGGATGAAAATCATTGAGAAAAAAATAGAATGGGTAGCCCCCCTGCCCATTACCAGTCCCTTGTATGGATATTAAGGGGAACCCCATACCCAAATTAAAAAGGAAAGGCGTGGGGCCCCCAGGCCCTATATACTCAGAATAGCAGTATACAGGCGGTGCAAACAAGACAGGGACTGTGTAGGTTTGTTACGTAGAATCTGTTTGTAATTTTGAACTGGTACATTTTTAAAGTGTAGCTCCAGTCAAAAAATCTATTTTTAAGCTTTTTGGAAAACATAGGGAAGGGTTATCACCCCTGTATAATTTTTTGGGCCGTCCGTTTTCATTTCACTTCCTGTTGTCTCCTTCCGTTTGCAAGTAGGAGACGTTTGTACGTTGGATGTTTGAAAGTAGGGGCCTGTTAAACAGGGGCTGAAAAATTGGCCCCTAGGCACTGGTGCCACGACACTGCAACCTCTCCCAGATACTCTAGTTGGAGTGCAGGAATGAGCCCTGCTGCAAAGCATTGCATCAAAAATTGTAATTACACACCCCTGTTAAACAGAGGCTGAAAAATTGGGCCTTAGGCACTGGTGGCATCGCCCACAACCAAAAATGTTCTTCCAAGCTATCAGCAGGATCATTGAGGAGGAAGAGGATAGTCAGTCAACATAACTGTCATGGTCGTCTCCGGAATCCGGTAGCTCATGGAAGACCTATCCACAGAATCCCTTCGTTGAGCGTTAATAGGTTTCCCTGGGCGCGCGTTGGCGCGAACGGACGCACGCGGGTGCGAGCAGGTACGAACGCGCAAACGCGGGTGCGCGAGGTTGCTAACGAGCGCACGCGGGTGCGCGGGGTCACGAACGGCTGCACGGTTTCACGTGGGCGCGCACGGGCACGCCGTGCGACCGTTCTTGGCGCCCAGAGGGCTTCTTAAGGAATCCATTCTAGTGCCCCGGTGCTGTCCAGTCTACAGCGTTCCTGTGACTTACCTCTGCTTACCTGATTGTTCCTGCTCTGTTCTACCCGGCCTGTTCCTGACTATTCCTGCTTGCTGCCAGCCTTGACTCTCGGACTGTCTGACCACGCTTCTGCCTTCCCCTTTGTACCGTTGCCGCCTGCCTGTTGACGACCCGGCCCGTGTTTGAGCCTGCTTGTTCTGCCAGCTGTTCCAGTCTGCCATCTGTGACCGCTGCTGTCTGCTGCCTGCCTGCCAGCCGCTCCAGTCTGCCATCTGTGACCGCTGCTGTCTGCTGCCTGCCTGCCAGCCGCTCCAGTCTGCCATCTGTGACTGCTGCTGTCTGCTGCCTACCTATCAACCGTTCCAGCGTGATCACCTGTACCCGCTGCCAGCCGCTGACTGCTCACCAGCTGTTCCAGAACCACCTACCTGTACCCGCCTCTGTCTGACGCCGGTTCCAGGGCCAATCCTACTATCACCTGCTTGGCACTTGTGCCCTCTGAACTCTAGAGTCCCTGTCCCCACTCCCAGGGAATCTCGAGCCAGAGGCTTACGAGAGGCCGCTCCCTGCACTCCGGGCTCCTTCCACCAGGTACGTGACAGTACTGGACAGCCATGTCCGAGCCCACGCAGGGAGCCTCTCCTATGGACGAGCTCTGCCGCCACCTTGCAGGACTCACTGAAGCGGTGAAGAATCTACAGGAGGGCTATAGCCAGCTGGAGGAACGGGTTCTGGCCCTGTCTACTTCCACTCCAGCTGCTTCCGGGACTTCTGTTACCCCTTCTGTGGTGATGTTGCCCCCTGAACCTAGGGTACCTACACCCGAGAGATTCTCTGGAGACCGTGGAAAATTCCGGACTTTTCGCAACTCCTGTGAACTTTTCTTTGCTCTCCAGCCCAGGACCTTCTCCCTTGAGGCCACCAAGGTGGGATATGTTATTTCTCTATTAACTGGCGAACCTCAGTCCTGGGCCCACCGCTTACTAGAAAAAAAGGATCCTTCCCTTGAAACCCTGGACATCTTCTTTCAGGCCATGTCGCGGTTATATGAAGACCCACAATTAACCGCCACCGCTGAAGCGGCCCTGCATTCACTACAGCAAGGCCGCCGACCTGTAGAAGACTATGTGTCGGAATTCCGACGCTGGAGTTCCGACACAGATTGGAACAATGCGGCTTTACGTTACCAGTTCCGTATGGGCCTGTCGGAACCCTTGAAGGACGAGCTTGCCCGAGTGGGCATTCCAGAGACTTTAGAAGCCTTAGTGGAGCTCGCTATCCAAATAGACAGACGGCTAAGAGAACGTCGTTTGGAGCGGTCCTCAGCAACTCCTCGTCCAGTATGGATGCTTCCTCGGGTTCCCAGCTCTCCTCATCCTACATCTTCCTCTGCCACGAATCAGGATCTCCCCGAACCCATGCAGTTGGGCCTACTTAGACCTTCCTTGACGCCTGAAGAACGCCAGCGCCGTCGGGTGGGAAACCTCTGTTTATACTGTAGAGAACCAGGACATTTTGTGCTCAATTGCCCTGCCAAGCTCCGTAAGTGCCTCTCCGTGTCTCCTGCCCTTACGTCTGAATTTCCAAGTACTACTTCCCATCTGACTGTGTCCATTTCCTTGCAGCTACCAGGAGGGAACGTCCGGACCAACGCCATTATTGACTCGGGAGCTTGCAGTGGCTTTATAGACTTATCTTTCGCCTCAAGACATAACGTTCCCCTTCGGCCCAGGGCAAAGGGACTTTCTATACATCTGGCCGATGGTTCCACTCTCAAGTCCGGTCCTGTAACCCAGGAGACTCAGCCCTTATTGACTTCCATTGCCGGGATCCAGCAAGAGTTGCTGTGTCTGGATGTCATCACATCCCCCCTTTTCCCTATCATTCTCGGCATGCCCTGGCTGAGGGCACATAACTCCCAGATTGACTGGTCCACTGGAGAATTAAAATTCCTTTCACCTTACTGTCTCCTGCACTGCTTGCCGGGAACCGACCAGGCACCCTCCTTGTTGCTCTGCCTGGAAGTTGACGCAGAAACCCGTCGGGCTGTACCTCCTGCCTACCACGACTTCCTGGATGTGTTTAGCAAGAAGGGTGCAGAGACCTTACCCCCTCACAGGCCATATGATTGTCCTATAGAATTACTTCCAGGGGCAGAAATTCCCTTTGGGAGGATTTTCCCACTATCAGAGACTGAGTTGGTGGCTTTGAAAACTTACTTGGATGATAATCTAAGGAAGGGATTCATACTTCCCTCCACTTCACCGGCGGGTGCGGGAATCTTTTTCGTGGAGAAAAAGGACCAAACCTTGCGCCCCTGCGTTGACTATCGGGCCCTTAACAAGATAACTATTAAGAATCGTTATCCCCTGCCACTTGTGCCGGAACTCTTCCAAAGACTGGGGTCTGCAGCAGTATTTTCGAAGCTGGATCTTCGGGGGGCCTATAATCTGGTCCGCATCCGTGATGGTGACGAATGGAAGACTGCCTTCCATACTCGCTTTGGGCATTTTGAGTACCTGGTTATGCCCTTTGGTTTATGTAACGCCCCTGCCACATTCCAGCACTTCATCAACGACATTTTCAGAGACTACCTAGACCTGTTCGTCATCACTTATCTAGACGACATCCTGATCTTCTCCTCCTCCCTGGCAGAACATCGGGAACACGTCAGGAACGTATTATCCCGACTCCGACTTCACGGGCTATATGCCAAACCGGAAAAATGTACCTTCGAACAACGAAGTATTCAGTTTCTGGGGCTGGTAATTTCCGTAGATGGCATCGAGATGGACCCTCAGAAGATCTCCGCCATTCGTGATTGGCCCGCTCCCACTGACAGAAAAGGGGTCCAGCGATTCATCGGATTTGCGAATTTTTATAGGAAGTTTATTAGAGGATTTTCTACTATTATAGCTCCCATCACGAGATTGACTAAGCAGGGCCTGAAGTTCCGGTGGTCCCCAGAGGCTCAAGAAGCTTTCACCGTTCTGAAGAACTTATTTGTGTCGGCCTCTATTCTTAAACACCCTGACCCGACTCGGCCTTATATTCTAGAGGTTGATGCCTCTGAGATCGCGGTTGGGGCGGTTCTATCACAAAGACATGGGCTTAGGTCTCATCTGCACCCAGTCGCGTTCTTTTCCCGCAAGCTATCTGAAGCAGAGGCGAATTATGACGTCGGAGACCGGGAACTTTTAGCCATCAAAGTGGCCCTCGAAGAATGGCGCTATCTACTGGAAGGGGCCACGCACCCAATCCTTATTTACACAGATCATAAAAATCTGGAGTATTTGAAGTCCGCCAAGAGGTTGAGGCCACGTCAGGCCAGATGGGCTCTTTTCTTCTCCCGATTTTCATTCCACATAACCTATCGCCCTGGGTCAAAGAATACCAAACCGGACGCTCTGTCCCGAATGTTCAACGAGCCCGAGACTTCTCCCCATCCAGATACCATTCTGACCTCAGGGAACTTTCTCCTCCTTCAAGAAGATCTGTTGTCTCTGATCAAGCAGGCTTCCGCTAGTGCTGCTCCTCCACCTAACATCACGCTTCTGGCCAAAGACAAACTCCTCTGGTATGAAGACAATATTTTTGTTCCTCAGGAAACCCAGGTTCCAGTCCTCAGTTCATGTCATAATCACCCGCTGGCCGTCCATTTCGGAGCCCTTAAGACCTCCGAACTGGTTCAGCGAACCTTTTGGTGGCCGCAGTTGAAGTCTGACTGTAAAAAGTACGTGGAGGCATGTTTCACCTGCATCCGGAACAAAGGCAACAAGTCCAGGGCCTGGGGTCTGATGAAACCACTACCTGTCCCAGAGAGGCCTTGGCGGATGATATCGATGGACTTTATTGTGGAGCTACCACCGTCAGAAGGCTACTCCACAATCTTTGTGGTAGTGGACAGGCTATCTAAAATGGCCCACTTTTTGCCAATGAAGGGCACCCCCTCTGCTGCGGAAACAGCCAAGGTATTTATTAAAGAAATAGTGAGGTTACATGGCGTCCCTGCAAATATTACATCTGATCGGGGAGTGCAATTTACGTCCAAGTTCTGGAGGGCACTCTGTAGGGCCCTGAAGATCGATCTCTGCCTTTCATCTGCTTACCACCCGCAGACCAATGGGCAAACGGAACGGAAGAACCAGACGTTGGAGCAGTATCTGCGCTGCTTCTCGTCATTTTCTCAGGATGACTGGTCTCCTTTGCTCCCATTAGCGGAATTTGCTTATAATAACTCCATCCACTCTGCCACAAGTCAGTCCCCGTTCTTCGCTAACTAGGGCTTCCACCCCTCATTTCTGTCCAACGACCTGCCAGAAAGCCCGGTACCAGCGGTTCAGGAGAGTATTGACTTCTTCAGCTCCAACAACAGACTGCTGCAGGAGACCATGACAAGAACCCAGAGATATAATAAGGAGGTTTTCGACAGAAAGAGAAGGGGAGAGCTTGAACTCAAAGTCGGGGATCAAGTTTGGCTCTCCACGTTGAACCTGAAGATGGCTTGTCCAACCAAAAATTTGGGGCCAAGATTTGTGGGTCCTTTCCCAATCGTGAAGAAGGTAAATGACGTGGCGTACGAGCTGAAATTGCCAGAATCGTTCCGGATTCACCCCGTATTTCACGTAGCCTTGCTCAAACCAGCCGTCCCAGATCCCTTTGACAGCCGGAGGGTTGCCCCACCTGAACCTGTGATCATCGACGGTGAAGTCGAGTATGAGGTGGAATCTATCCTGGACTGTAGGCGTAGACGCAATCAAGTTAAATTCTTGGTGAAGAGGAAGGGGTACGGACCCGAAGAAAACTCTTGGGAACCTGAATCTAACATTCACGCCAGAAGACTGATTCTCGCCTTTGAGAGGGCCCATCCGGGTAAAATGGCTCAGTTGGGCATCCGGAGGCTGCCCCTTGGGGGGGGGGCAATGTCATGGTCGTCTCCGGAATCCGGTAGCTCATGGAAGACCTATCCACAGAATCCCTTCGTTGAGCGTTAATAGGTTTCCCTGGGCGCGCGTTGGCGCGAACGGACGCACGCGGGTGCGAGCAGGTACGAACGTGCGCACGCGGGTGCGCGAGGTTGCTAACGAGCGAACGCGGGTGCGCGGGGTCACGAACGGCTGCACGGTTTCACGTGGGTGCGCGCGGGCACGCCGTGCGACCGTTCTTGGCGCCCAGAGGGCTTCTTAAGGAATCCATTCTAGTGCCCCGGTGCTGTCCAGTCTACAGCGTTCCTGTGACTTACCTCTGCTTACCTGATTGTTCCTGCTCTGTTCTACCCGGCCTGTTCCTGACTATTCCTGCTTGCTGCCAGCCTTGACCCTCGGACTGTCTGACCACGCTTCTGCCTTCCCCTTTGTACCGTTGCCGCCTGCCTGTTGACGACCCGGCCCGTGTTTGAGCCTGCTTGTTCTGCCAGCTGTTCCAGTCTGCCATCTGTGACCGCTGCTGTCTGCTGCCTGCCTGCCAGCCGCTCCAGTCTGCCATCTGTGACCGCTGCTGTCTGCTGCCTGCCTGCCAGCTGCTCCAGTCTGCCATCTGTGACCGCTGCTGTCTGCTGCCTACCTATCAACCGTTCCAGCGTGATCACCTGTACCCGCTGCCAGCCGCTGACTGCTCACCAGCTGTTCCAGAACCACCTACCTGTACCCGCCTCTGTCTGACGCCGGTTCCAGGGCCAATCCTACTATCACCTGCTTGGCACTTGTGCCCTCTGAACCCTAGAGTCCCAGTCCCCACTCCCAGGGAATCTCGAGCCAGAGGCTTACGAGAGGCCGCTCCCTGCACTCCGGGCTCCTTCCACCAGGTACGTGACAATAACAGGACAGTCACTCAGCATCAGCATAGGCAGTCTTGAAAGGATGTGACATTTCAAAAAAAATTATTCGATTACATCAGCTTCAGGTGCTTGGTAGCTGGTGGTGATCCTAGACTGATTCATCTTTATGAAGGTCAGTCGATCAACCGAGTTGGTAGACTGGCGCACCCTGTGATCGGTTACAAAGCCTCCAGCAGCACTGAAGGTGCGTTCCGAAAGAACGCTGGATGCAGGACAGGCCAGTAGTTCAATTGCATACTGTGCAAGCTCTGGCCAGTGATCCATCCTCAAGACCCAGTAAGCCAGAGGATTTTTGGTGGGAAAGGTGTCCAAGTCTGACCTTGTCCCTAGGTATGTAAATCAGATGCTGCCAATGGTTTCTGGAACCGATCATACCTTGGGGCTGCGGATTAAAAAATTGTCTGAACGCATCGGTCAGACGCCCACCTTCTCTACCGCTCCTTCTGTGACTGACCGAAGCCTCAGTAACATGTTGTCCAGGACCAGGAGTTTGTAACCTCCCAGTCTCTGGGAACGCGTTGCACAGACATTTCTGCAAGGCCTCCCGGAGATGTCTCATCCTCTGCTCCCTCTGCGATGGCAACATAAGGTCCGCAACCTTACCCTTGTACCGTGGATCAAGGAGAGTGGCAAGCCAGTAATGGTCCCTCTCCTTCCGCAGGCTTTGCATCTGAAGCAGTGGATGTTCTGTGTACCTTCAACACAGTTACACACCAATCGTTTTTGGCTGATTTCCTATCTTGCTCTTGTGTAGTGGTTATTGTCTGTGCCCTGACCGCAGTATACACCGCTATATTCACCTCACCTATATAGCTAGTGATCTATCTTTAATAATAGAGCTTGCAGTCAGTAGTGTTAGGAGATAGTGCGTGCTGTCTGCGTGCTCTGTACCCAGTACATACCGCTATAATCCACCTACATAGCTGTTCTCTATTTGAGCCCAATTGTCATCTGCAGGAGTTATTGGAAGTTGTGTGTGCTTCCAGCACAGCACAGTATACATCTGTATATACCCCTTTAACTCTGCTGTTTTCTGGTTATTGTCTGCGTGCCCTGACCGCAGTATACACCGCGATATTCACCTCACCTATATAGCTAGTGGTCCATCTTTAATAATAGAGCTTGCAGTCAGTAGTGTCAGGAGATAGTGCGTGCTGTCTGCGTGCTCTGTACCCAGTACATACCACTATAATCCACCTACATAGCTGTTCTCTATTTGGGCCCAATTGTCATCTGCAGGAGTTATTGGAAGTTGTGTGTGCTTCCAGCACAGCACAGTATACATCTGTATATACCCCTTTAACTCTGCTGTTTTCTGGTTATTGTCTGCGTGCCCTGACCGCAGTATACACCGTGATATTCACCTCACCGATATATAGCTAGTGGTCCATCTTTAATAATAGAGCTTGCAGTCAGTAGTGTCAGGAGATAGTGCGTGCTGTCTGCGTGCTCTGTACCCAGTACATACCGCTATAATCCACCTACATAGCTGTTCTCTATTTGGGCCCAATTGTCATCTGCAGGAGTTATTGGAAGTTGTGTGTGCCTCCGGCACAGCACAGTATACATCTGTATATACCCCTTTATCTCTGCTGTTCTATAAAAAAGGCATCTGCAGGAGTTTTTTGGTTCTGGGTGATGCCAGCAGCCCAATTTTTCTGCCCCTGTTTAACAGGGGCGTTAAATTATAATTTTTGATGCAATGCTTTGCAGCAGGGCTAATTCCTGCAATAAAACTAGAGTATGTGGCAGAGGTTGCATTGTGGTGGCACCAGCACCAGTGCCTAAGGCCCAATTTTTCTGCCCCTGTTTAACAGGGACATGTAATTACAATTCTTTTTTTTTTTTTCAAATATAAAATTTATTGTATTGATCTCCGGTTGGGGGCATACCCCACAATACAAACAGAAAGAACAATTAGAGCCATAAATACAGAAAGCATTCCGGTATAAGAGAGAGTAACAACCCGAGTAGTGCAATGAAAGAAGACATGGTAAAGCAAATGGGTAGATAAGGGGTCCTTGCTTCCACGTGTAGTAAGCCGGAAGAAAAACCGTGGGGATGAGAGCTCATTGAAAGGGTACAGAAGCGGAGTACAGTTTCTGTGCCTCCTCCTCCTAAGCGAGGGGAGGAAGCCCAGAGTCGCCGGAGGTGTATAAGGGGAAGCATCAAGGAAGAACGGGGGTAGAGATAGAGAGAGAAAGAAAAAAAGGAAAACAAAAAGGGGGAAAAAAAGAAAGGGGGAAAGGAGGGGGAAAGAGGGCAGGGATAAACAGAGAAGGGAAGGGACAGTCAATAGACAGAGAGGCAGACATGGCGGTGGTGCAGGTCGACAGTTCCATAGTAGGGGAGCCAGGGGAGAGTCAGGGCTTCAGCAACGATTGGCCTTCAGTGGAGAATATGAACAAACACCAGATGTCCCAGTTTTTTTTATATATTTCTTGTTTGTGTTGTGCAGTAAGAATTAGGTCCTCCATTTTCCGTATATCCTCTATTTTCTGCAGCCATTGAGCCACAGTCGGGGGGGAGCTTCGTTTCCAGTGAAGGGGGATGCACGCCTTAGCGGCATTGAGGAGGTGACATATGAGTGATTTCCTACACAATTCTTGATATAATATTTCACAGGAGGGCCCCTTCCTGTGCCCACCCAGAGTAACGGTGAGGACTTATAGTGTTGTGGCACCAGCACCACAACCACCAAAGGTCAATTTTTCTACCACTGTTCAACAATGGCATGTAATTACAATTCTTGATATAATCGTTCACAGCAGGGCGCTCCAGCGCCCACCAAGAGTCACTTTGAGGGCTTACAATGTTGTGGCAAAACCAACACCTTGTTCCGCCATTTCTGCAGAGCATATAGGGCAGGCCCCTACTTTCAAACATCCAACTTACAAACATCAGACAGCAGCAAGTGAGATGAAAAAAGATGGAAGACAAAACAAATTATACAGGGGTGATAACCCTTCCCTATGTTTTCCAAAAAGCTTAAAAATAGTTTTTTTGACTGGAGCTACACTTTAAAAATGTACCAGTTGAAAATTACAAACAGATTCAACTTAACACAACAAACCTACACAGTCCCTGTCTTGTTTGCACCGCCTGTATACTGCTGTTCTGAGTATATAGGGCCTGGGGGCCACACGCATTTCGTTTTTTTTATATGGGTACAGGGTTCCCCTTAATATGCGTACAAGACCCAAATAGGCTGGTAATGGGCAGGGAGGGCTACCCATGCCATTTTTCTCAATGATTTTCAACCATATTGCAGGAACCAGATATAACATTAAAACCGCAAGCAGTTTTAAATGGTGTTATTTCCGTTTAATGTCATTTTGTGCAGGGACTGTTCTAAACACGGGAAACACGTGGCACTTCACAGGCATACTACAGACACCCCCCAGGCACCATATTTAAAGGAATATTTCACTTTTTTTTTCCACTTTAATCGTCATTAAAATCAGTGCTCCCGCCAAAACGGCCGTTTTTAAAACCTTTTTTTGCATTGACCCATGTCCCCTGAGGCAGGAGTCAGGTCCCCAAACCCTTTTTAGGACAGTATCTTGCATATTAGCCGTTAAAATTAGCACTTTCCATTTCGAACGTTCGAGTCCCATAGACTTCAATGGGGTTCTAACATTCGTTTCGAACGCGGGGTCCGTTCGAAAGTTCTGGTGCGAACCGAACCGGGGGGTGTTCGGCTCATCCCTAATTGTATTTCTTTATGCTCATTGATTGCATTTTAAATGTAAGCAGCTATGATTAAAGGGTGTTTCTGCTGTATGGGTATGTTGCATTATAATAAACAGGATTACGCTATGTACATCTATCCTTGTGTTTTATGATACAATCAGCACAGAGCGGTGTTTGTATACTGATACAAGGCTCTCTTTCTAGTGGCGTCTGGTGAGTTTGTACCCCAGAGGGGTATGTGCTTCACGAGGTGGATAATTGCATTCTTACTCTGGTGGAAGGTGCACGCTAAGAGAAAAGTGACTGTGAATTATCTGAACTGTCCACATATCCATCTGCTACATAAAGACTGTTGGCCGTGGTGTTTGACATTGCCCTATGGTTTCATTACCATAAATTTTTTATTTCTATTTTTATTTCATTTTTAGCACTGTTTTAGTATTTATCTGATGCAAGGACTTTAGCTCTGGTGATACTACTGTAATACTATATTTATTTTTATCTAAACAGCTGCTTAGTCTTATTTTATGTTTTGATTTCATTTCTATTTTATATTGGCAATTTTATATTTGTACTTATCTATATATATATATTTTAGATTTTAATGTCTGAGACATTGACATATGATATTGAATAGTTCAACACATCTACCTGCTGCTGGCACTGTAGGATTGAGGTGGCGCTGAGTGGGTGACCCATAGGCCATAGTTATACCTCATTTATATATATGCAATAATGAAACCGTCTCATGAGTCACATGGGCAGGCTGTAAAGGTCTCCCGTCAAGAGCCTCAATGGCAAGTGGAGTGTCAAGCAGCTGCAGCGGAATCGAGTGCTGCGAAACATATGCAGCATTAGTGACGGACGAACTTCCGACGGGACGTTTCACGAACCCGGTCGATAGTTCACGAACCGTAACGTTCGCGGCGGGCCCCATTGACTTCAATGGGAGGCGAACTTTGCAAACCTACAGGTCAAATTTGCAGCCACAAAATAATTACTAGCTGTGCAAACATAGTCCCACCACATGGCCAATGACATAACACATGTATGAGGTGAATCTGGGATCGACAACTACAAGCATTCTTTTTTTATATGTGAAATTGTGACAATTCAGGACTGTGGAGCGCATGAAGGCAATGGAGGATGGGGAAGGTCAGGGTAGGCAAAGAAGAGGGTGCAGGAGATGATCACCAGCAGCGTGACATACAGCAATGACACCTGTACCATGATAGAGCGCACTGACATCAGCAGCGTGACATACAGCAATGACACCTGCACCGTGATAGAGTGATCTGACACCAGCACCGTGATAGAGAGCACTGACATCAGCAGCGTGACATAAAGCACTGACACCAGCACCGTGATATACAGCACTGACACCAGCACCGTGATAGAGAGCACTGACATCAGCAGCGTGACATACAGCAATGACACCTGCACCGTGATAGAGTGATCTGACACCAGCACCGTGATAGAGAGCACTGACATCAGCAGCGTGACATAAAGCACTGACACCAGCACCGTGATATACAGCACTGACTCCAGCACCGTGATATACAGCACTGACACCTGCACCGTAAGCAGCCCCAGGAGGAAGTCAGCATAGCACAGGGATGGTGGGAGCCCCTCATAATGAGCATAGCACAGGGATGGTGGGAGCCCCTCATAATATGCACAGCAGAGGTACAGCCCCAGGAGGAAGTCAGCACAGCACAGGGATGGTGGGAGCCCCTCATAATAAGCAGCCCCAGGAGGATGTCAGCATAGCACAGGGATGGTGGGAGCCCCTCATAATAAGCAGCCCCAGGAGGAAGTCAGCACAGCACAGGGATGGTGGAAGCCCCTCATAATGAGCATAGCACAGGGATGGTGGGAGCCCCTCATAATGAGCATAGCACAGGGATGGTGGGAGCCCCTCATAATAAGCAGCCCCAGGAGGAAGTCAGCACAGCACAGGGATGGTGGGAGCCCCTCATAATAAGCAGCCCCAGGAGGAAGTCAAGTATGTGCAAGTATTTTATACGTGTATTACACAACTATATACTGCACACCAAATAGTACACCTATACCAGTCCTTAAGGACCTTTGTGGAACTAGTAGGTTGTGATTAGCAGACTGTACCTCACTCAACCCTATATACTGTAGTACACTATACCTTACCAGTCCTTATAAGGACCTTTGTGGAGCTAGAAGGTTGTGATTAGCAGACTGTACCTCAGTCCCTATACTCATAAAGGACTACTGCAGCAGAAGGGCAGAAGTCAACAGTAGTGCACCTCAACCCTATATATTGTGGACCTATACCAGTCCTTAAGGATTAGCAGACTGTACCTCACTCAACCCTATATACTGTAGTACACTATACCTTACCAGTCCTTATAAGGACCTTTGTGGAACTAGTAGGTTGTGATTAGCAGACTGTACCTCAGTCCCTATACTCATAAAGGACTACTGCAGCAGAAGGGCAGAAGTCAGCAGTAGTGCACCTCAACCCTATATATTGTGGACCTATACCAGTCCTTAAGGATTAGCAGACTGTACCTCACTCAACCCTATATACTGTAGTACGCTATACCTTACCAGTCCTTATGAGGACCTTTGTGTAACTAGTAGGTTGTGATTAGCAGACTGTACCTCAGTCCCTATACTGATAAAGGACTGCTGCAGTATAGGGCAGCAGTCAGCAGTAGTGCACCTCAACCCTATATATTGTGCACCTATACCAGTCCTTAAGGAATAGCAGACTGTACCTTACTCAACCCTATGTACTGTAGTACACTATACCTTACCAGTCCTTATAAGGACCTTTGTGGAACTAGTAGGTTGTGATTAGCAGACTGTACCTCAGTACCTATACTCATAAAGGACTACTGCAGCAGAAGGGCAGCAGTCAAGTATAATATTCTTTCTATATTTGGAAGAAAGAATATTATACATGTACAAGCCTATTACCATACCAGTCCTGAAAAGAACCTTTGTGGACCTAATAGTAACAGCTACTGATTAAACTGACTGTCCCTCACTGCCACACACAGCTTCCTGCCTGTCCCTATTTAAACTGACAAAACACAGGCTGCTGGAACAATAACTTGAATAGCACTCAAAACTATATCCTGTACTACTTTACCATACCAGTCCTGAAAAGGACTTTTGTGGACCTAATAGTAACAGCTAATGATTAAACTGACTGTCCCTGCTGCACACAGCATCCTGTCCCTCTCTCTACACTGACAAAAGACAGGCTGCTGCAACAATGACTTGAATAGCAGTGCCTCAAACCTATATCCTGAACTACACCTAACACCTATACTATACCAGTCCTTAAAAGAACCTTTGTGGACCTAATAGCTAGCAATTTGGGTCACTGCAGTCTCTCCCTGCTCCACACAGCAACCTCTCCCTATAGTGACATACGAAAGAATGTAAAATGGCCGCCGGATCGGGTCTATTTATAAGTTAGGGGGAATGTCCAAGTGTCCATGTGCTGTAATGTCTCAATTGACTGTCCTGTACCACATGATGGATGTGTCATCATAGGTCAAAGTTCTTTTACACAGTAAACACGGAAGTCCACCGGGCGAACAGCGGCAAAAGTCCGCCGATCGGGCGGACCGCGAACAGACGAAATTCGCCGCGAAACGACCGCCGGGCAAACCGTTGGGCCATCCCTATGCAGCATCAATGAACAGGCCTGCAGCCCCAGAGTCGATTAACGCCTGTATCTCGATGGACGACTCAGCCCAAGAACGGGAGACCAAAACCAGGGGCTTATCCTTCTGGATAACTGGGGACGAAACAACGCCACCTAAGGTCTGTCCATGACAGGACCTCAAGGTTCGGGCATTCCCTGGACGGGTAGCACAAGACTTTAAAAAGTGACCTGCCTGGCCACAATAAAGGCACAATCTCTCCCTCCTCCTAAAGGCTCTCTCATCCGCAGAGAGACACGTGAAGCCCAGGTGCATGCGTACATCTTTACTGACAAACTCGGTACCAGGAGGCATGGGAGGTGAGGGAGGCATGGGTGGGACTACAAAGCTCGGAGGCAAACGTACAGGAGGCTTCCGCAAGCGCTCCTAAAGAGAAAGTCTTTCTCTGAGTCTGGAGTCAATGAGGATGGCAAACGAGATCAAGCTCTCCAGCTCAGTGGGTATATCTCGGGCTGCTATCTCATCCTTGATGGAATCCGAGATAACATGAGAAAAAGCAGCCACGAGGGCCTCATTGTTCCAAGCAATCTTTGCTGCCAGCGTACGGAATTCAATGGCGTAGTCGGCAACAGTTCTCGTACTCTGTTTGATGGACATGAGGCACTTGGCAGCAGAAGCGGAGCATGCGGGAACGTCAAAAACCCTTTTAAAGGAGGCCACAAACTGAGGGTAACTCAAGACAACAGGTTTTTGCATCTCCCATAGAGGGTTAGCCCAGGCCAAGGCTCTCTCAGAAAGCAAAGATATCACGAAACCTACTTTGCTTTTGTCCGTGGGAAACGCCTGAGGCAGCATTTCGAAGTATATCTCAACCTGATTGAAAAACCCTCCGCATTGAACTGGATTGCCCCCAAATCACTGGGGAAGTGGAGCAGAACCAGACATACCTCTTAACCACTACAATACAGGGCACTTTCGCCCCCTTCCTTCCCAGCCCAATTTTCAGCTTTCATCGCTCTAGCGCTTTCAGTGACAATTGCGCAGTCATGCTACACTGTACCCAAATTAAATTTTTATCATTTTGTTCGCACAAATAGAGCTTTATTTTGGTGGTATTTATTCACGACTCCGTTTTTTTTTTTTGCGATATAAGCGCAAAAAAAAGCGGAAATTTGGAAAAAAAACAATATTTTCTTTTTTTCTATTTTAAAAGAAATCCAATAAAATCAAATTTTGTCATACATTTAAGCCAAAATGTATTCTGCTACATGTTAAGGGAGAGAACAGAATTGGGACTTTAAATGAAGCACACATCAGTAAAAGAGTAAGTCAAGTGACTATAATATTTATTTTATAAAGTCCATGATATGTTATACAAACATTTTGGGCATCAACCTCTAAAATGCTCTGGGCATACAGCCTCCACACAATAACTCATGGACTAATATTACACGGTAAATTACACATTCACATAAAACACAAAAAGCAGTAAATGCATGTATAAACGTATCCTACTGTGGTTGAACCCAAAATGGCCAGGATAACCATGGTAAGTGAGTAATAGATTAAAAAAATCGATTAACAATGCCTAAGTAATACATTATAAGACGGAGAGGATCATATAAATCTTGATATTCCATGGTTGAGATAAAGGATAATGGCTAACGGCTCTACGCGTTTCGCGGTATTCCAACCGCTCATCAGGAGCATGCAACATGGAATAATTCTGCAAATTATATATAAAAAATAAAAAATGATGAACTGAATTATTAGATAAAAATTGACAAGGTAATTTGATTATTATAATTAATTTCAAGGCTGGGCGTCCAACTCACGTCTGCATCAGCGGGCCAGTAAAACAGCATCTGGGTCCGCAAAAAGAGCCGCAGTGCATAGCCACCAGGCACCGAGGCTGCCCGCGGGAAAGGTAACCACCAACATAGGCACTTCCAGGGTGGGTAGATGCAATGCCTGTGAAATAGATGCAAATATCTATGTAGACATAGATATCCTTTATCTCAACCATGGAATATCAAGATTTATATGATCCTCTCCGTTTTATAATGTATTACTTAGGCATTGTTAATCGATTTTTTTTAATCTATTACTCACTTACCATGGTTATCCTGGCCATTTTGGGTTCAACCACAGTAGGATACGTTTATACATGCACTTACTGCTTTTTGTGTTTTATGTGAATGTGTAATTTACCATGTAACATTAGTCCATGAGTTATTGTGTGGAGGCTGTATGCCCAGAGCATTTTAGAGGTTGATGCCCAAAATGTTTGTATAACATATCATGGACTTTATAAAATAAATATTATAGTCACTTGACTTACTCTTTTACTGATGTGTGCTTCATTTAAAGTCCCAATTCTGTTCTCTCCCTTAACATATTATTGATAGGGATGGAGGCAGGCATTCCTTCAGTGCCAGCCTCATTTAAAGTCCCGAAAACGTATTCTTTTTTATTATTCTGCTACATGTTTTTGGTAAAAAAAATTCCGTTAAGTGTATAATAATTGGTTTGTGTGATCACGGACATATGTACGCAAATGATCATGTACATATGTGTGCAGGTGACCACGTACATATGTGTGCAGATAATCATTGGGACATGTGATTTTAGTGGGACATATGTGGGGGACATGTTTTTATTATTAGGGACATGTGTTTTTATTATTTGGGGACATGTATGTTTTGAGGACATGTGTGTTATGGGGACATATGTGGGGACTGTGTTTACACTGTGTGGTGTGTTGTGTGTTTACACTAGACTGATAATCAGTGAGTAAAAAGCTGTAAAAACAGCTCATACTCACTGATCATAAGCCGGCTGCAGCGATCTGCTCTCCTCTCCTCAGCGATGACTTCTGTGTGATGAGAGGAGGAGCCGATTGCCTAGCAACCGGCTGTTTGTTTACATCACATGACGGCTGTGATTGGACACGGCCGTCATGTGATCAGGAGGACCAATCACAGAGCCCTCTTGCCGATCTGAGATGTGCCGTGTCCGGGTGACACGTGCACATCGGGATCGCGCAGCTGCGCGGGCACGCGCGCGTGCGATCCCGCTCCTTCTGAAGGACGTTCCTGAACGTCCTATCAGAAGGAGCTGGCTCCCACCCGGCCGTATATATGCATTGGCTGGGTGGGAAGTGGTTAAAGAGGTAATACTTGAGGTGGGTGCCTGCACAGAGACTGGCGCAGCAGCAGGGACAGCCTGCGACTCAGGTTGTACCGGAGCAGCCACCGTGGGGGATTCCAGGTGAGCCGTGCGATTCAAGAGCGTTTGTAAGGACAAGGCAAACTGATCCCTGCGGTGATCTTGCTCGTCCAATCTGGAAAAAATATTACCAACAAGTGGATTGACTGTATCTTCTGAATTCATGGCCCTCGCATACTGTCAGAAACCATGAAACAGACAGAGACAGAAGTACAATCATATCACACTTGTTTATTAATAAAAATAAAAGGGTAAATAGAAAAAAGCGTAGTCAAGCATAGCCAGAGTCCAATAGCCAGATCAGGTAGTCAGCCAGTCCAAAGTTCATAAACCAGATCGGGTAATCAGCGAGTCCAGACGTCAGGGATCCAAGGAGAGCAACTGCAAGCAGGATAAGAAGCCAGGAGGAATGTCAGCAAGCCAGTCTTGAAACAAACAGCAGGAGATGGTTCCTTGTGATGTGACCAACGCAAAGGCAAAGGAAAGAGTGAGCTGGAAGGCTTTAAATGGGTAGGCCAGACGAGCATCATCTGAAACAGCTGGTAACTGTGGAAAGAGAAGAGAGCTGGCAATTAGCCGACAGCTGAGCGGCCAGCCCAGAGGAGGAAGGGCTAAGCCAGCCCTGACACTTCCCCTCTCGCTCCTGGGAAGGTGCCACCTCATCAAAATGGTAAGCTTTGCCAGACTACTTTATCCAACGCAAACTATACCGTTACTCTTAAAACACAAGGATATAGATTCACTGAACTCTTCCATATCTAAGTTGCTATGGCATGGCAAACGACATTCCTTTCAAAAAATTACACTTTCCCAGGGGCAATGGGGGTATTAGTCTTCCGGATATAGGTTTGTACAATTTAGCTTATTTGTTAAGGACCAGTCTGGATTGGATAGCCCAATGTTCCAGGAATTTGCAATGGCACACCCTTACTCCCTGACTGCCCTCCTACACAGCAGATGGAAATCTGTTCCTCTCCCTTTCCAGCATAACCTTTTACTCAGGGACACAGCAATAGCTTGGAGGGAAACCAGGAAAATTCTTAAACTTTCTCCTTTCATCTCCCCTCACCTACTGATACAAGGGAATCCGAGCTTCCTCCCAGGCCTACACTACAAATCCTTCTTGGACTGGCAAAAATGGGGTCTTTCATAGTGATGGCCGAACGGTTCGCCCGGCGGTCGTTTCGCGGCGAATTTCCGACATTCGCGGTCCGCACGTTCGAACGCCTTTTTCCGTCGTTCGCCGCGGCGGACTTACGTGTTTAATGTATACAAGAACTTTAACCTTTGGTGACACGTTTATCATGTGATACAGGACAGCCAATTGAGACATGACAGCACATGGACACTTGTACATTCCCCCTAACCTATAAATACACCCGATCCGGTGGCCATTTTACATTCTTTCTTCTGTTAAGATAGGGACAGGTTCCTGTGTGGAGTAGGGAGAGATAAACCACTAGCTATTTGGTACACAAAAGTTCTTTTCAGGACTGGTATAGGTGTTAGGTGTTGATAGGTTTGCTGTGCTGCTGATTCTTGCAGCAGCCTGAGTGTCTTTTGTTAGTTTAGAGAAAGGGAAAGGACGGTGTATGCTACAGGGACAGCCAGATTAGTCTTTCATCATCATCATCATCATCATCATCATTAGCTGTTACTATCAAGGTCCACAAAAGAGCTGTTCCAGTAACCACTAATCGTTCTCTTTTTTTGCCAATTTGTATAGGGACAGGAAGGAAGCAGTGTTGTCAGGCAGTGAGGGTAATTTTAAAGACTTGCTGTTATTATTAGTTCCACAAAGGTTCTTTTCAGGACTGGTATCAGTGGTACAGTAATAGGCTTGTACATGTATAATATTCTTTCTTCCAAATATAGAAAGGATATTATACTTGACTGCTGCCCTTCTGCTGCAGTCTGCTAAACATTCACAACTCACTTGTTCCACAAAAGTTCTTATAAGGACTGGTAACTTGGTATAGGGTGCTACGGTACATAGGCTTGAGTGCGGTACAGTCTGCTGTTCTGTAAGGACCGCTATCGGTCCACAATAGATAGGGTTGACGTGCACCACTGCTGACCGCTGCCCTATACTGCAGCAGTCCTTCAGCGGTATAGGGACTGACGTACAGTCTGCTAAACACTAATACACAACCTGCTTGGTCCACAAAAGTTCTTATAAGGACTGGTAACTTGGTATAGGGTGCTACGGTACATAGGCTTGAGTGCGGTACAGTCTGCTGTTCTGTAAGGACCGCTATCGGTCCACAATAGATAGGGTTGACGTGCACCACTGCTGACCGCTGCCCTATACTGCAGCAGTCCTTCAGCGGTATAGGGACTGACGTACAGTCTGCTAAACACTAATACACAACCTGCTTGGTCCACAAAAGTTCTTATAAGGACTGGTAACTTGGTATAGGGTGCTACGGTACATAGGCTTGAGTGCGGTACAGTCTGCTGTTCTGTAAGGACCGCTATCGGTCCACAATAGATAGGGTTGACGTGCACCACTGCTGACCGCTCACCTATACTGCAGCAGTCCTTCAGCGGTATAGGGACTGACGTACAGTCTGCTAATCACTAACACACAACCTGCTTGTTCCACAAAAGTTCTTATAAGGACTGGTAACTTGGTATAGGGTGCTACGGTACATAGGCTTGAGTGCGGTACAGTCTGCTGTTCTGTAAGGACCGCTATCGGTCCACAATAGATAGGGTTGACGTGCACCACTGCTGACCGCTGCCCTATACTGCAGCAGTCCTTCAGCGGTATAGGGACTGACGTACAGTCTGCTAATCACTAACACACAACCTGCTTGTTCCACAAAAGTTCTTATAAGGACTGGTAACTTGGTATAGGGTGCTACGGTACATAGGCTTGAGTGCGGTACAGTCTGCTGTTCTGTAAGGACCGCTATCGGTCCACAATAGATAGGGTTGACGTGCACCACTGCTGACCGCTGCCCTATACTGCAGCAGTCCTTCAGCGGTATAGGGACTGACGTACAGTCTGCTAAACACTAATACACAACCTGCTTGGTCCACAAAAGTTCTTATAAGGACTGGTAACTTGGTATAGGGTGCTACGGTACATAGGCTTGAGTGCGGTACAGTCTGCTGTTCTGTAAGGACCGCTATCGGTCCACAATAGATAGGGTTGACGTGCACCACTGCTGACCGCTCACCTATACTGCAGCAGTCCTTCAGCGGTATAGGGACTGACGTACAGTCTGCTAATCACTAACACACAACCTGCTTGTTCCACAAAAGTTCTTATAAGGACTGGTAACTTGGTATAGGGTGCTACGGTACATAGGCTTGAGTGCGGTACAGTCTGCTGTTCTGTAAGGACCGCTATCGGTCCACAATAGATAGGGTTGACGTGCACCACTGCTGACCGCTGCCCTATACTGCAGCAGTCCTTCAGCGGTATAGGGACTGACGTACAGTCTGCTAAACACTAATACACAACCTGCTTGGTCCACAAAAGTTCTTATAAGGACTGGTAACTTGGTATAGGGTGCTACGGTACATAGGCTTGAGTGCGGTACAGTCTGCTGTTCTGTAAGGACCGCTATCGGTCCACAATAGATAGGGTTGACGTGCACCACTGCTGACCGCTCACCTATACTGCAGCAGTCCTTCAGCGGTATAGGGACTGACGTACAGTCTGCTAATCACTAACACACAACCTGCTTGTTCCACAAAAGTTCTTATAAGGACTGGTAACTTGGTATAGGGTGCTACGGTACATAGGCTTGAGTGCGGTACAGTCTGCTGTTCTGTAAGGACCGCTATCGGTCCACAATAGATAGGGTTGACGTGCACCACTGCTGACCGCTGCCCTATACTGCAGCAGTCCTTCAGCGGTATAGGGACTGACGTACAGTCTGCTAAACACTAATACACAACCTGCTTGGTCCACAAAAGTTCTTATAAGGACTGGTAACTTGGTATAGGGTGCTACGGTACATAGGCTTGAGTGCGGTACAGTCTGCTGTTCTGTAAGGACCGCTATCGGTCCACAATAGATAGGGTTGACGTGCACCACTGCTGACCGCTCACCTATACTGCAGCAGTCCTTCAGCGGTATAGGGACTGACGTACAGTCTGCTAATCACTAACACACAACCTGCTTGTTCCACAAAAGTTCTTATAAGGACTGGTAACTTGGTATAGGGTGCTACGGTACATAGGCTTGAGTGCGGTACAGTCTGCTGTTCTGTAAGGACCGCTATCGGTCCACAATAGATAGGGTTGACGTGCACCACTGCTGACCGCTCACCTATACTGCAGCAGTCCTTCAGCGGTATAGGGACTGACGTACAGTCTGCTAATCACTAACACACAACCTGCTTGTTCCACAAAAGTTCTTATAAGGACTGGTAACTTGGTATAGGGTGCTACGGTACATAGGCTTGAGTGCGGTACAGTCTGCTGTTCTGTAAGGACCGCTATCGGTCCACAATAGATAGGGTTGACGTGCACCACTGCTGACCGCTGCCCTATACTGCAGCAGTCCTTCAGCGGTATAGGGACTGACGTACAGTCTGCTAAACACTAATACACAACCTGCTTGGTCCACAAAAGTTCTTATAAGGACTGGTAACTTGGTATAGGGTGCTACGGTACATAGGCTTGAGTGCGGTACAGTCTGCTGTTCTGTAAGGACCGCTATAGGTCCACAATAGATAGGGTTGACGTGCACCACTGCTGACCGCTCACCTATACTGCAGCAGTCCTTCAGCGGTATAGGGACTAAGAGTTTTGTCACAGGGTCATTTAAAAAATGACATGCAGAGGAAGAGGCAGGCCCTTCCGCAGGGGTGGTAGGGGTAGGGCAGGAGCAACAGGCTTGAGCCAAAGTGGGAAGTTGCAGAAGGTGCGTTCAATTACTTTAAAGGATGCACCAGACTTGGTTGAGTGGCTCGCTCAGCCTTACTCTTCTGCACCCTCCTCATCCTCTCGATCTGCACCCTCTTCTTCACTCTCTGCTATGTGCACCCCCAAAGACACTACCACCAACAACACGACCACCACCACCACCACCACATACCTTCCGCTTGAGTCACTGGAATTATTTTCCGATCCATATCAAGAGGACATTTCTGATGCGCAGCCACTCTTGGTATTGGATCAGGAAGAGGAGGTAGCAACAAGCGCTACTCAGCAGTCTGACGCCAGTACCCAGATCAGCCCAAGGAGGAGGTTGGTCCCCGGTGTTGCTGCCTACTCCGAGATCTCTACTTATAGCGGTGGGGAAGGTGACGTTGATGATGACGTGTCTAGTGATGTCACGTGGGTGCCCACAAGAGAGGAAGAGGAGGGGAGTTCAGAGGGAGATATGGACCAGCAGATAGGGAGGAGAAGCAGCAATGACTTACATTGCACAGCAGGGACAAAGCAGACTGCAAATGTATCAGGAGCGAGTCATCGACCATGTACGGTCACATCTGGCGCTCCCAGGACACCGGCACATGGCTCCGCAGTGTGGGCTTTTTTTAACGTGTCCGCTGCTGACAATAGCGTTGCCATCTGCAATCTTTGCAGTCAACGCGTTAGTCGCGGTAAGCCCAATACTCACCTAGGGACGACCGCCTTAAGAAGGCACATGAGCAGCCATCACCGAGCCCAGTGGGAGCAACGGAACACACAAAGCCACACTGCAGGCTCTCACCGTCCAGCCTCGTCTTCTACTTCTCCTTCTCCTCTCTCCTCACAATTGTCCTCCACTCCACCTTCCATCACGCCAAGCTCACATTTTTCTGCAAAAAGGCAGGCTTCCGTGGGCCTAATGTTTGAGCGTAAAAAAATGATGATGCCGGATAACCCTCTTGCCCAACGGTTGGCGGCTGGCTTGTCAGAACTCATAGCCCGCCAACTACTGCCATATAAACTGGTGGACTCGGAGGCCTTTCGCAAATTTGTGGCCATTGGAACACCACAATGGAAGGTCCCAGGAAGGAAGTATTTCTCAGAGAAGGGCATCCCAGAGCTATATGGCCATGTTCAGCGGCAAGTGAATGTATCTCTGGCACACAGTGTCGGTGCCAAGATACATCTGACCACAGACACGTGGTCTAGCAAACACGGGCAGGGAAGGTATATCAGTTTTACTGCCCACTGGGTGAACCTTCTGACGGCCGTCAAGCATGTAACCCGTGGCACCCGTGTAGATTTGGTTTTACCGCCACGGATTGCATGCAGGCCTGACTCTTCTTCTCCTCCTCCTACTCCATCCTCCTCCCTCTCCTCCTCAGCTGCCTCCTCCTTTTCCGCTGCTAGCGTCTCTTCCACTGCACCGCCCAAGCTCCCCAGAACCTATTCCACATGCCAGGTGAGACGTTGCCATGCCGTGCTGCGTCTGTTGTGCCTGGAAGCAAAGAGCCACACTGGCCCGGCACTCCTTTCAGCTTTGCGTTCACAGGCAGATGAGTGGCTAACACCGCTCAATTTGACAGTTGGTAAAGTGGTGTGTGACAACGGTGCCAATCTGCTTAGCGCATTGAAACAGGGCAAAATCACGCACGTGCCGTGCATGGCACACGTCTTAAACTTGGTCGTGCAGCGATTCCTTGTCAAATACCCTGGGGTCCAGGACATCTTGCGGCAGGCAAGGAAAATCTCGGCCCATTTCAGAAGATCTTACACGGCCATGACTCGCCTTGCTGACATTCAGCGGCGACACCATCTGCCGGTCAGACGTCTTATTTGCGATTGCCCGACGCGATGGAACTCAACCTTCTATATGCTTGATAGGCTGCTCCAGCAGAAACGTGCAGTTAACGTCTACCTGTATGAACTCTGCGAAAGAAACGGTTCTGGGGAGCTGGGTTTTTTTTCACCGCGCCAGTGGCTGCTCATGCGCGACACATGCAGACTTCTGCGGCCATTTGAGGAGATCACCAAACTGGTCAGTCGCAGCCATGGCGCCATCAGTGACATGGTACCTTATGCCTTCTTTCTGGAGCGTGCATTGCGTCGTGTCATTGATCAGGCTGTGGAGGAGCAGGAGCGGGAAGATGAGGAAGTCGCAATGCTGGATGAATTCCCAGGGGGGGCTACTCTATCTGAGACAAGTCAACAACAGGAGTCTGATGAGGAGTCAGAGGAGGATGGTGCCGGGGCGGATGAGCAGGAGCAAGAAGAGCATGCTTTAAACCTTTCTGGGATCCCTGTTGTGCGAGGATGGGGAGAGGAGAATGAAGAGGACGACATTATCCTGGATGATGAGCAGGAGCCAGGCCACCACACCGCTTCCACTTTAGTGCAAATGGGGGCCTTCATGCTCCAGTGTTTTAATAGGGACCCCCGTATAAAAAGCATGAGGGTCAAGGACCAGTACTGGGTGGCAACGTACTTAGACCCCCGGTACAAACACAAAATGGCGGAAATGTTACCGCCGTCGCAGAGGGCTGTCAGAATGCAGCACTTCCAGGCCTTGCTTCGAGAAATGCTGCATTCTGCTTTTGCGTGCGCTGGCAGAGGAGCAATTCCCACTCCCAGAGAAGGATTTGCGGGTACCAATCCAACAGCGCCTGCAAGAAGAGGCCGGTTTGAAGATGTGTTGGTGACTTCGGATATGAGGTCATTCTTTCAGCCGACCCATCGACAGGTGTCATCCGGATCCAGCATCAGGGAACGCCTAGACCGTCAGGTGTCCGACTACATTGGGTTAACGGCCGATGTGGACGCTCTGAGGAGTGATGAACCCCTAGACTACTGGGTGGGCAGGCTTGACCTCTGGCCAGAGCTTGCCCAATTTGCAATCGAACTGTTGGCTTGCCCCTCATCCAGTGTCCTGTCCGAAAGGACGTTCAGCGCAGCAGGGGGGATTGTGACCGATAAGCGTACTCGCCTAGCTCACCACAGTGTTAACTACCTCACATTTCTAAAAATGAATGAGGCATGGATCTCGGAGGAATTCAACACATGTGACCAGTAGACCATGTATATGTCTATAAACTATTTTTTTAATCAAGCACACAGACCTTCTTAATTCATTTGGCTCACTTCCTTGACCCAAAAAAGCACACCGTACTATATGCCCCTACCCTCCTCTTTGAAGAGGTTGAGCGGTGTCATATTTCTACTGGGGCTGCTTATGATATCCCTGTGCTGTGCTGACTTCCTCCTGGGGGTTCTTATTATGAAGGGATCACACTATCCCTGTGCTGTGCTGACTTCCTCCTGGGGGTTCTTATTATGAGGGGATCACACCATCCCTGTGCTGTGCTGACTTCCTCCTGGGGCTGCTTACGGTGCTGCTGTCAGTGCTGTATGTCACGGTGCTGCTGTCAGCGCTGTATGTCACGGTGCTGCTGTCAGCGCTGTATGTCACGGTGCTGCTGTCAGCGCTGTATGTCACGGTGCTGCTGTCAGCGCTGTATGTCACGGTGCTGCTGTCAGCGCTGTATGTCACGGTGCTGCTGTCAGCGCTGTATGTCACGGTGCTGCTGTCAGCGCTGTATGTCACGGTGCTGCTGTCAGCGCTGTATGTCACGGTGCTGCTGTCAGCGCTGTATGTCACGGTGCTGCTGTCAGCGCTGTATGTCACGGTGCTGCTGTCAGCGCTGTATGTCACGGTGCTGCTGTCAGTGCTCTGTATTACGGTGCTGCTGTCAGATGCCTCTATCACGGTGCATGTGTCATTCCGGTATGTCACGCTGCTGGTGATCATCTCCTGCACCCTCTTCTTTGCCTACCCTGGTCCCTGACCTTCCCTCTCCTCCATTGCCTTCATTAGCTCCATAGTCCTGAATTGTTAGAACAATTTCCCAAATAAAATAAAAATGCTTGTAGTTATCGATCCCAAATTCACCTCATACATGTATTATGTCATTGTCCAGATGGTGGGACTACGTTTTACCCCCTAATAATTACCACGTGGCCGCAAATTCGACATGAAGGTTTGCAAAGTTCGCCTCCCATTGAAGTCAATGGGGCCCGCGGCGAACGTTCGGTTTCGCGAACGTTTGGGTCCGTTCGCATTTCGCGTTCGCGAAACGTCCCGTCGGAAGTTCGTCCATCACTAGTCTTTCACATTTTTCTTCTTTGTGCAACCCGGACACTGGCAAACCATTAACTTTCCAAACCCTGGCAGCCTCCTTTCCTCTCTCCTCGACCCATTTTTTTTCTACTACCAACAATGCCTCAGCTTCTTATCGCATGCTTGCAAAGATGAATCCCGGAGATTCCAGCTCAGCTTCACAGATCAATTGATTCAAGCCGACCACTACAAAGTATCAGATATCTACCAACCTCTCTTACAAAAAACGTCCCCTTCTGTATCTTTTTCCTCCATCGCCAATTGGAGCTCTGCCTTCCCAGATCCCAACCTGGTGGACAAAATCCTACTTGGGCTACGCACTAACCCCCAACAAAACCTGGAGAGAAACCCAGCTCAAGATTGCCCACAGGGCTCACATCCCATTTCTCTCTGCCAAAACAACCCGAGATGGGGCCTCCTGCCCTCTTTGTCAGCAATTGAAGCCACCTCTCTTTAACCGCTTCTGGTTTTGTCCAGTTATCTCTACATTATGGGATCAGGTCTTATCCTTCATCTTCGAGGTCAAACTGTTGAAGCTGCCTAAGGACCCCCTACTCCTAATTTTTGGATATTGGGACCCTCTGCTGCTACCTTGGTCTCCACCTCCTAAGGACGCCCCCCCCCCCCCCCCCATGGCGACCCATGCACACTCCTCCCCTACAGACTGGATCCTGTTATGTTTACCCATCGCCCGATGGCTCATCCTCCAACATTGGCTCTCACCCCAAGGCCCTCCTTTCCACCAACTACGGAAAGAACTCCTCACTCTGTTGTTCAGAGAAAGGCTTCTCACAGATTTCAAACAAATTAAGTCCAAAACATGTTTCTTCTGCAGGTGGCAACCCTTTATCCTATCGGCCCTGTCACCGTCTGACCAGCTCTGGAACACTTCTCTTTCTCTTATGGCAAGTCACCCACACATGACTAAAGAAGGGCAGCCTCCATATTTTCTGTATTTTCCCTTGGACTGTCTGGACCTCCCAAGCAGACTCTCATCATGGTGAAATCCCCCCCCCCCATCCCCCCGTTTTCCCTGGTTATACCATATCATTTTGTATTATCTTTCATTAACCGGGGTTCTGGTATAGATCCATCAAATTAGTCTACTTTTCCCTGCCTAGGCTTCACTTCTGATGAATCCTCATTGCCTCCATCCCTGAGGTTTTATTCTCTCAAGCTAACGCAGCTGTTCTCCCTATGAGGGATGTTTGTATGCTTATATAGTTGTATTAATGCTGGTCCTTGACCCTGCTAATGATTTATGTCTGTATTACCGTATATTGTTATCTCAGGAAAATGTACTGGATCTATGCTTTTGTACGCCTGTTCTATTTGATTCTCAATAAAAACTTTTTGAAAAAAAAAAAAGGTGTTGACTTGGCCCTGAAGTTCTCCAGATCTCAATCCAATTGAACGTCTATGGCAGCATTGCCAACCTACCAGAGTGAAATTTACTGGCACAAAACCCCAAATTTACTGGCAAAGCCAAATTTTTCCTGCCATTTTACAAAAGTTACAAAATTACAGTTTTAAGTGCAAATTTCAGTATTTAGGCTACAAACAAGTACACTATCTGAATAACAATGCGATTTAAGGTAGATATTAAAAGGTAAAAAAAAATATTTCTGTTATTTTCAATCTAAAAATAGGCCATCAGTTTTTGTTTATCATCACCTCCTGCCACCATCACCACCTCCTTCTGCCACCTCTTCTTGTCACTTCCTGCCACCACCAGCTCCTGCCCCCATCACCTCCTGCCCCAACCAGCTCCTGCCACTACCAGCCCCCTCCTGCCACCACCGCCACCTCCTGCCACCAACATCTGCTGCCACCATCAGCACTTGCCACCACCAGCCCCCTCCAGCTCCTGCCACCACCGTCACCTTCTGCCACCACCAGCTCCTCCTGTCACCTCCTGCCACCATCACCAGCTCCTGCCACCACCGTCACCTCCTCCTAAAATGCTTAACCCGAAAGGAAGGCAAACTGCCAAATGCCTGCTCCGCCAGGTGACAGTTCTTAAATAGGTAAGAGGCAGGGGCCACCTGATGACGTTACCTGGTGGCCCCGCCCCCATGCAACATCACCGACTGGTGGATTATGGGTCGGTGACTTCCTTGCGGGAGGAGCATTCTTTTTTGGGTCTGATCGTGCCAGGCTGCACGCTCAGATAAGGGTCTGGTATGGATTTTGAGGGGGTCCCCACGCCATTTTTTTTGATGGTTAAAAACAATATTTTGTCCATGTTGTAATACATTTTTTATATACACACACACCCATGTCTGTTTGGGCTTTGGGGTGCACACCCTAATGCAATAGGTCACCTATTACATAACTCCCAACTGTCCATGATTTGGAGGGATTGTCCCTGATTTGGAACAATGTCCCTCTGTCCCTCATTCCTCATTTGTCCCTCATTTTGGTCTGATCTATATAGATGTATATAAAATTCACTTTTTATCTTTCAAAAAGTGTTCCAGTGCTAAACATTTCATCCAATTTCTAAATGGCTGCATTTGTACATTTTAAAAGCCAATATAAAAAAATAGTAGTGGTTAAAAAAACGCCCTTTTGGATTTAATCTTTTTTGGGTTAATACTCCTTTAAGGGGGTGTGGCAGGGGGCGTGTCCAATGCCTACATACATTTGCCAGTAGGTGTCCCTCATTCCCATCTCAATATGTTGGGAGGTATGTATTAAGCCAGTAATGGCTTGTTTATGTCTGGCAAAACCGGAAGTGACAAACTATGCATTGCTTCTGGTTGCTTAGATCATCGAGATGATTGGAGGACATTTCCTGTCCTCATCCATCTCTATGGTCAGCCAGCACTAGGATCACTTTTAAAAAAAAAGTCTATTGCTGGCAGAAAACAAAGATACTGGAATAATGTCTGTAACTGCAGGCACCATCCCGGTATGACCACCTAAACCCCCACCTAAACACCTTGATGGAAAGATCACCAGGGGTTATTTTAACCACTTCCAGTCCATAGGGCATCATATGACGTTCTGGATGTTGAGTGGAGATATCTGAATGATGCCTGCAGCCTCTCCCTGGCTCGCACGCGCAATCAGCGAGCTGAAGAATGAAACCGCCAGTGGCGGCAGTTTACCATAGACCTGACTGCGGCCATCTCTATGACCCTTGGAAGTGATGTCATGACTTCACTTCTGGCGCCGGCAGATGTAAACACTGCTGTTTTCTTTTTGCTGGGAAGCCTGAGATCGATTATTTATTTTATTTTGATCTCAGGCTTTCCAGCCTAGGAGGAGATATGTGGGGACTTGCAGACCCCAGATCTCCCTGTAAAGAGGACCTGTCGTGCCCTATTCCTATTATAAGAAATAAAAGTGAGCAAAAAATGTAAAGGGAAAGTAAAAAAAAAATTGAAAAAAACTAAATAAAATAATATTTTTTTTTTAAAGCGCCCCCATCCCCTCGTACTTGCATGCAGAAGGCAGGTCACGCCTACATATGTAAACAGCATTCAAAGCACGCATGTGAGATATCAACGTGAACATTAGAGCGAGAGCAATAATTCTGGTGCAAGGCCTCCTCTAACTCCAAAATGGTAACCTGTAATAAAATTTTAAGCGCCGCCTGTGGAGAAGTACCAAATGGCACCATTCCACAAGTGTGTGCATTTTTATAGCGTGACACGTTAGGAATCTATTTACTCATTGTAACATCATCTTTCACATTATATAAAAAAATTAGGCTAACTTTAGTGCTTTTTTAAATTCATGAAAGTGGTTTTTCCCCCCCCCCAAAAAATGCGTTTGAGAAATTCAACAACCATTTTAATCCCTAGGGTCTCTGGTAAAAAAAAAAAAAAAATATATATATATATATATATATATATATATATATATATATATATACAATGTTTGGGGATTCTGAGTAATTTTCAAGCAAAAAAAATGATGATTTTTACATGTAGGAGAGAAATGGCAGATTTGGCCCAGTATGGCAGTGGTTAAAAAAAGTTGCAGATTTAAAAAAAAAGCTACGAAATCACACTAAAGCGGGATTCCACCCTAAAGTGGAACCTCCGCTGATCGGATCCCTCCCCCCCCCTCCGGTGTCACAATTGACACCTTTCAGGGGGGAGGGGGGTGGAGATACCTGTCAAAGACAGGTATTTTCACCCACTTCCGGGCATAGACTCCCGTGGGAGTCTAGGCCATTTCCTGCCCTGCCGCGCTGTCTGCTGGGACACACACGGGTCCCAGTGACAGCGCGGAGATTTCCTATTGCGCGGCGTGGCTCGCGCATGCGCAGTAGGGAACCGGGAAGTGAAGCCGTTTCGCTTCACTTCCTAAATTCCCTCACCTAGAATGGTGACTGCAGCAGCCGAGAGCCGAGCGATCGATCGGCCTCGGCTGCCGGCATCGCTGGAACCCGGGACAGGTGAGTGTCCATTTATTAAAAGTCAGTAGCTGTAGTATTTATAGCTGCTGGCTTTTAATATATTTTTTTTTTTTGGTGGAATCCCTCTTTAAGGTGTTAAAGCTTACATTATATGAGAACTACTGTTTTGGGTTTACGTCTGTTCTCATTTATTTCCAGAAGAGGGCAGCAGAGTTCCACAGTGCAGTGAGTTTTGTTTGTGTCCACATTTAAATTCCTTTCTTAGTACATAATGCTGATGCGATCGGTTGATACTTCTGTTACTAGTTTGCTTAAATCAACATCGCCAAATTTCGTTGTTCATAGTAAAGTTGCATTTTACCTAATGGAACATATTACCTTGGGAAAACAAAATGGATTTTTATTTTATTTTTTATTTTAACAGTTCTTTCAAAATATATCAGAAAAGGCAGCTTGTTATTATTGAAATAAAATTGGGTAAAGTTCAACTTTTTTTTTTAATGCAAATTTTACTTTCAGCAAGTAGAAATCACAAAAAATTATACAAAGTTGAGATGTAAGTATAATGCATCTACAAGCAATTCCAAAAAAAATAAAAATAAATAATAATAATGGCAATGCACATATGGCTTGTTCTAAAAAGAACATTAATCATAAAACGTTTAGATAAATGCAGACTATTAAGCTAAACTCTGAGCAAACACCTAAATACACTGATGAAACACATATGTGGGTTCTGTTTTACCTGCCAAAAGAATTTGTATTTGTGTCCATCCAGTCCTGAGATTTACACTGCTCTGCCACACAGAACAGCCCCGCCTGACCTGATTTTTCTCTGCTGTAGAAATAACACTTGGAGGACTTGTCCCTCCCCCAAGCCTGTGCCTGGACTGTAGAGAGGAAGCAGCAAACTGATGAGCTTATCTCTCTTGCTCTCTCCTCCTATCAACAAGCCCCGTGTTGGCACATGAGGAGAGCAGCACAACTGATTGGCTTCTGGTGCTGATTCTCCCACCCCCCAGTCTTTACTGGGACTGCGAGAAGCCGGTATCAAGTCAGATTCAGGTTCTTACACTGCTTGCAGTTAACCACTTAAGGATTTGTCGGCTTCTACTACTGGCAAGTACTGGCTGCCAAAATAACAGCCAGGAATTGCTTGGCTCAACCTCATCTTTTATACTTTGCCAAAAAAATGGGTTATAAATTGTGATTGTGTTCCCTAAAATTAACTTCAGTGTATTTTTGATACATTTTTAATAAATCTTTGCACTGATATTGTGTGGTATGAAAAATAATGACCACCATTTCATTCTCCAGGCTCTCTGCTTTCAGCAAATATATCATGTTTAGGGATTTGAATTTTTTTTTAAACATGTGTAAAAATAGATAAACAACTCTAGCAGAAAAAGTATTAAAGTGATTGTAAAGGCTAGATTTTTAATTTTTTTTATAACAAACATATCATATTTACCTCCACTGTACAGCTTGTTTTGCACAGAGTTGCCCCGGACCTGCACTTCTGGGGTCCCTGGCGGCTCTTACGGCTTCCTCCTGCATCAGATTACCCCCTTGGAGAAGCGCTCACTCAAGGGGGGAGATTCCTTGGGGGCACGCTCCCGAGTCCAGCATTTGTAGCCATAGCCACGGATGCCGGACTCGGCTCCGCCCCACGGTGCCTGCATTATTGGATTTGATTGACAGCAGCGGGAGCCAATGGATGCACTGCTATCATTCTATCCAATCAAGAGCCAGATCCCATTGAGAGAGGGAGCGTGCTGATGGAAATAAGGGGCTCAGGTAAGTAAAACGGGGGGGGGGGGGGATTCACTGCCAGGTGTTTTTTCACCCTAATGCATAGGATACATTATGGTAAAAAAAAACACGAAGGTTTACAACCCCTTTAAGCTTCACGAAAAAAAAAAAGAAATTCAGCCAGCCAAAATTGTGAAAAGGAAAGTAGACTTTTCTTGTACCTCCCGAAAGGCAAATCAAAACACCATAAAACCAATACAAAGAATCAGATTGCCAATATATTGAGGTCTGTTTTCTGATATACACATTTCACGTAATAAACGGCTTCATCAGGACCTTTATGACGCCTCACAGGAATTTGACACAATGATTATTCTACTGTCAAAACAAACGAGAAGAATACGCCTTCCAAATTCTAAACAATACATAAAATATTATATATTTATATACAAATTATACACTATATTTCCAAAAGTATTGGGACACCGGCCTTTACACACATATGAACTTTAATGGCATCCCAGACTTAGTCCATAGTGTTCAATATTACGTTGGCCCACCCTTTGCAGCTATAACAGCTTCAACTCTTCTGGAAAGGCTGTCCACAAGGTTTAGGAGTGTGTCTATGGGAACGATTGATCATTCTTCCAGAAGTGCATCTGTGAAGTTAGGCACTGGCATTGGACGAGAAGGCCTGGCTCACAATCCCCACATTAATTCATCCCAAAGGCGACCCAATACTTTTTTTTTTTAAACAGTAACAAATAATAGAACAAATGTAAAAAAAAAAAATCTGTCCACGACAATGAAAACAAAAATTTAAATTCAGCCAGCCATAAGAAAAGGAGGACTTTTCGTGTACTTCTGATTGTGAACACATAACTCACATTGCTATCTGAAGTCTGTATTCTGATATATGCATTTCGCTGAATAAACTGCTTCATCAAGACCTTTGGAGCCTCACAGGAATTTTACATTACGATTTCTCTATTGTCAAAACAAATGAAAAGAGTAAGCCATCCAAATTCTAAACTAAAACCTTGGATTGCGAGAATAATGCGTTCCAGAAGCATGCTCGTTATCCAAAGCACTTGTATATCAAAGCGAATTTCCCCATAAGAAATAATGGAAACTCAGATGATTAGTTCCACAACCATTTATTCATAAATCCTTCAGTTTATAGTCCATATAAAAAGATTATAGCGGTGCGGAGGATGGTCTACGGGGACAGCTTTACCCCGGATGCCTGAATACGAAGATGTGACTGTTTTAATCATCAACAATGTGAATTGCTAAATGTTGTACTTTCATTAAAAGTAACCATAGTGCTACACTTAGAGGCACCTCTCTTGTCTTTTATACTCAGTTGTGACATGACGCTACTTGTACATCAAGTCAAATTTTTTTTTTAAATGTTGCTTGTCTTGCAAAACGCTCTCAAACCAAGTTAAGGTTTTAGAGTGTGTACGTGTATTTTTATTTTTTTTCAGGTCATTCATTATGATCACAATTCATAAATCCGAAAATAAGAAAGAAAATCCAAAAATTAGAAAGAATAGCTAATAACGAATTATTAAATTATAGGTATTGGAATTTCCTTTAAAATTTAGCTGTTAGTGAACGTAATGAATATGATTTTATCGGAAGTTACGAATTATCCGAAATAACGAATGCCACATCTAAACAAATGGAACGGAACAAATTAATAATAAATATTATTAATAATAATAATAATAACAATAGCAGGTTTTTATTATTATTATTATTATTACTCTTATTATTATTAATTAGTTACATTCCATTCGTTTAGATGCGGCATTCTTTATTTCTGATCATTTGTAAACTTCGGATAAATTCGTATTCGTTACGTTCACGAACAGTTAATTTCAAAGGAAATTCCAATGCTATAATTTAATAGTTAGTAATAGTTAAATTATTATTAGTTACTATTTCAAATTTTTTAATTTTCAAATTTCGGAATTTATGAATTTATGAATATTCGGAAAAATTAGGTAAATGGGTTTTCATTAATTTGGATATTTCCAAATTAACTAATTTGTCAAAATTTGTTTAAAAAAAAAAGAATGTGGAGCGAAACAAATTGCACGTGTCTGTTAAAAATCTAGTGCCAGGCTGCCTACCTCGACTTTAAATCACCAAGGGCCACAAAGGAGGAGCAAGAAGGCAACTTAATTATTCACACTGCCTGTGTGTATTATGGCACTTAATATTATGGTCTGGTGATATGGTTGCTATGAATGCGCCTGGTTTGCTGTATGCTTCTTCAGCTTGTGCTTGTAGTTAGTAGTTTATGTCAGCAGATGGTGAGAGGACATAAAACACGGGAGTGTAGGAGCTGGGAAATAACATGAAGTTGTAAAAAAGATCAGTGAACGAGGATCAACCGCTTGGATTGGCATTTATTTTTACAGTAAATGACAAGAGATGGGCAAGATGCCATCCACAATGAAATTTTGGGTTGCCATTTTACTTTGCACAATGGAATGCCCGAGATATAAAGCCCTAAGGTTCTTTAAATTATTTTTTTTTTCAGCATGAGCTGCATGTTTGAGATCTCCTCGAATTTACTTAGTGACGTTGAGGTCAGGAGATTGTGATGACCACTCCAAAATGAGCTTTTTTCAGCAGCAGACACTGAAGGATCAACTTGGCCTTATGTGTTGGATCACCATTAGATTGGACAGTTCAAGCCTTCGGGCACTGTCAATTCTTTGTTTGTCTAACATGAACTGCACATTTACAATCTCCCCAATGTGACTCGATGATGTCGTCAGGGGATTGTAATGGCTACTCCAGAATCTTCACCTATTTTCTGCTTCAACTGCAATTTTTTTTTTTCTGCAGTCACTGAAGGGTAAACTTGACTTGACGTTTTCAATTATTTTTAGGTTGAAAAGCCCAAGCCTGCACATCCTGTAAATTCTTTGGTTCTCTAGCATGTTAGAGATCTCCCCAAAATGGCACAATGATGTTGAGGTCAGGAGATTGTGATAACCAACCCAGAACTTTCACTTTTTTAAGCTGCAGTGGCTTCAGATCATTGGTAAACTTATGGAAATACAGTAGTTGTACATAAAGTAAGTTTTATAGTTGACAGACTAACATTACAAGTTTCTTTTTCAATAAATGAAACAAGAAAACAAAATGTGGCACATTATATGTGAACGTTGGAATGCTGTCTTCTTGTATTATTCTACAAATGGCCAGCAGTAATCTTTTTATATTGCAAATCTCAAAGATTAAAGATTACTTTTGGTTTAGTCATCTAGCCACAAAATATACGAGTAAGGCATGGGGCTCAAAATTCCAACAACGGCATAAATTGCAGTTCTCTTACTGATCCCAGGTGCAAACCCTACAACCAAAAAAAGCCTGACTTTAGAAGGAACAGGCTGTGGCCAGTAGGATTAGAAAATGTCCTGGTGTTGTTAACAATGACCCATCATTGGTGTCAAAGAGAGGAATAGGGCCTCATTATTGGTGTCAGTGGGAGAAATAGTGCCCCGTGGTTGGTGTCAATGGGAGGAATAGTGCCCCATCATTGGTATTAGTGGGAGGAATAGTGCCCCATTGTTGGTGTCAGTGGAAGGAATAGTGCCCCACTGTTGGCCAGTGGGAGGCATAGATCCCCATTGTTGGTGTCAGTTTAACCACTTCCCGACCAGCGCACGACGATGTACGTCGACAGAATGGCACGGGCAGGCATATTGGCATACAGGTACGTCCAATATTCGATGCCGCCCTGCCATTGGGAGCGTGCCGCCGGCGGCACGCTCCCGCGCTGGTCGGGACCCCCGTGAGTCCGGTCGCGGGACCCGCGGACTCGATCGCCGCGGGCATCCCCGCGATCGTCTCACGGAGTGGCCGAATGGAGGAAATGCTGCGTAAACAACATTTTTCCATTCTGCCTAGCAACTAGTGACGCTGATCTCTGCTCCATGTGATTGGAGCAGAGATCAGTGTACACTAAATGAAAGCCCAACCCCCCCACAGTTAGTAACACACCCCTAGGAACACTTAACCCCTACACTGCCACCCACTGGTTAACCCTTTCACTGCCAGTGTCATTTACACAGGAATCACTGCATTTATATAGCAGTGATTACTGTATAAATGACAATGGTCCCAAAAATGTGTCAAAAATGCCCGATAAGTCCCCCACAATGTCGCAGTCACAATAAAAATCGCAGATCGCCGTCATTACTAGTAAAAAAAAAAATAATAAAAAATTATTAATAAAAATGCTATAAAACTATCCCTATTTTGTAAACGCTATAACTTTTGCGCAAACCAATCAATAAACGCTTATTGCGATTTTTTTTACCAAAAATATGTAGAAGAATACGTATCGGCCTAAACTGAGGGAAAAAAATGTTTTTTTATATATTTTTGGGGGATATTTATTATAACAAAAAGTAAAAAATAATGCGTTTTTTTCAAAATTGTCGCTCTATTTTTGTTTATAGCGCAAAAAATAAAAACCGCAGGGGTGATCAAATACCACCAAAAGAAAGCTCTATTTGTGGGAAAAAAAGGACGTCAATTTTGTTTGGGAGCCACGTCGCACGACCGCGCAATTGTCAGTTAAAGCGACGCAGTGCCGAATCGCAAAAAGTGGTCTGGTCTTTGACCAGCAAATTGGTCCGGTCTGAAAGTGGTTAAAGGACCTCCGGACTGCCAATATACATCCTAATTTTGAAGAGGGATATCTTTGTTATGGCAGCAGCTAGCTGCTATAACCCCGGTATCCTCTTCTTCGGCAGGCAGTCTGGTTTCCGATAATGGTGGTCTCTACAGCAGATTCGCCGCAAGATCACTTTTATTGGCGGTGGGAGAGGGCCCACACCTCCCGCCGCTCTCCAGTGCCCTCTGCCGCTTACCAGAGCCATTGGTGTCAGTGGGAAAAATTGTGCCCCATCTTTGATGTTAATGGGAGGAATAGTGTCCCATCATTGGTATTAATGGGAGGCATAGGGCCCCATAATTACTGTCAGTGAGAGGAATAGTGCCCCATCATTGGTGGCAGTGGGGGGAATGTGTCTCATCATTGGTATTAGTGGGAGGAATAGTGCCCCATTTTCCTCCCACCAATGTCAGTGGAAGGAATAGTGTCCCATCATTGGTGTAAGTGATAGGAATAATGGCCCACTGTTGGTTTTAGTGGCAGATGTTGATTTCACTGGTGGGGAATAGTGCCCCAAGGACTGGATAAAGCCAAGCTAAGGGATGCATCTGGCCCCTGGTCTGCAGTTTGGAGACCACTGCTCTAGAGGTTGCTAGGGAATCCTTAAGCTGTGGCTGACTGACCTCCCATCGGATTTGGTTCCTCCATAGTTTCAGGGCCAATGCCACTTGGCAGAGCCAGCTACAGGACACCAATCGTCTTGTTAGCTGTCTTCACTGGGGAATTCTAATCACCTTTCTAACCAAAGCGTTCTTTCCACTGACCACCAATGAAGTGATTTTAGCAGGAGTTCCCTGAGACCTAAACATTTTTTCAAGGGTTCCTCTGAAGTAAAAATGTTGGGAAATGCTGGCTTATAGAGCTGAATCCAGCCATGCTCTTTATATCTCAGTTCACAATCAGGCTCTGTGCTGTCAAAAAAGTAGCCTAGTTAATTGTTACCAATTGTTTGACCAACAATGGCCCTACTGTACCTTATGTTGTTTCTGTAGGCTTTGAAAAATAACTTCATGTGCTAAAGGTTGTACTAGGCTTGCATATATTTTTATATATTTCCAGAGGAGGGCAGCAGAGGTGAGCATAAATATTACCAAGCCGGGACATGGCAAAAACAACAAGGAATTTCTAGCCTTCCCCCATTATCCAAAATTAAGAAAGTATTAAGTAACTTAGATTTCATTCTTATGGGCATGCTGCCCATTGTTCTACCTTTGAACAGGAAGCACTTCCTTGACAAGAACAGAAGATGGACAATGTACCCATCAGCCATGACAGCCATGACACAGAGGTTTGAGCCATTGCCAGTGGACATAAGCAGGGCCATACATGTTTATGTAATTCATCCCAGGGCCCCAGCCCATGTTTGATGTGAAATATCAAAAAGCACCAAATGCTTCTGGCTTGCTACTCAAGCATGTGCTGAATATTACATTAATTAGAGAAAGCTTGTGTTTCGCAAATGTTCATACTAATTCTCGGTTCTTTTGTATATTTACCAAATATGCTTAAAAATAATTAACCTGATAATGAGAGACAGAATGTGGTCTTTAAAGTATATCTAAACTCAAAAGCAAAAATGTAATATATTGCAGCTTACCAGTCTTTTGATGTCGTGGCTGCATTATTTCACCTTTTTAAAATAGTTTTTCCTTAACTTTCACCTGCTGATCCTGCCATTAACACACTTCCTGTCCTAGGTTGACAATGCTTACTCATTATACTACAGTGAGGAGAAAAATGTATTTGATCCCCCGCTGATTTTATATGTTTGCCCACTGACAAAGAAATGATCAGTCTATAATTTTAATGGTGGGGTTATTTTAACAGTGAGAGACAGAGAAACAACAAAAATGTCCAGAAAAACGCATTTCCAAAAAGTTATAAATTGATTTGCATTTTAATGTGTGAACAAAGTATTTGACCTCTTCGCAAAACACGACTTAGTACTACTTGGTGGCAAAACCCTTGTTGGGAATCACAGAGGTCAGACGTTTCTTATAGTTGCCCACCAGGTTTGCACACATCTCAGGAGGGATTTTGTCCCACTCCTCTTTGAAGATCCTCTCCAAGTCATTAATGTTTTGAGGCTGACGTCTGGTAACTCGAAGCTTCAGCTCCCTCCACATATTTTCTATGGGATTAAGGTCTGGAGACTGACTAGGCAACTGCGGGACCTTAATGTGCCTCTTCTTGAGACACTCCACTGTTGCCTTGGCCATGTGTTTTTTGGTCAATTTCATGCTGGTATACCCATCCATGACCCATTTTCAATGCCCTGGCCGAGGGAAAGAGGTTCTCACCCAAGTTTTGATGGTCCATCGTCCCTTTGATGAGGTGAGGTTATCCTGTCCCCTTAGCAGAAAAACATCCCCCAAAGCATAATGTTTCCATCTCCATGTTTGACAGTGGGGATGGTGTTCTTAGGGTCATAGACAGCATTCTTCCTCCTCCTCTAAACACGAAGAGTTGTGCTGATACCAAAGAGCTTGATTTTGATCTCATCTGACCACAACACTTTTACCCAGTTCTCCTCTGAATCATTCAGATGTTCATTAGCAGATGGGCCTGTACATGTGCTTTCTTGAGCAGGGGGACCTTGTGGGCGCTGCAGGATTTCAGTAGTTCGCTACATAGTGTGTTACCAACTGTTTTCTTGGTGACTATGGTCCCAGCTTTCTTGAGATCATTGACAAGATTCTCCCGTGTAGTTCTGGACTGATTCCTCGCCGTTCCAATGATTATTGATACTCCACAAAGTGAGATCTTGCATGGAAGCCCCAGACCAATGGAGATCGACAGTTATTTTGTGTTTCTTCCATTTGTGAATATTCGCACCAACTGTTGTCACCCTCTCACCAAGCTGCTTGGAGATGGTCTTGCAGCCTATTCCAGTCTTGTGTAGGTCTACACTCTTGTAACTGACATCTTTGGACAGCTCTGTGGTCTTGGCCATGGAGGAGAGACTGGAATCTGATTGATTTGCTTCTGTGGACAGGTACTTTTATACAGGTAAAAAACTTAGATTAGGAGCACTCCTTTTAAGAGAGTACCCCTAATCTCAGCTCGTTACCTGTATAGAAGACACCTGGGAGCCAAAAATCTTGCTGATTGATAGGGGATCAAATACTTATGTCACTCATTAAAATGCAAATTAATTTATAACTTTTTTGAAATGCATTTTTCTGGATATTTTTGTTGTTATTCTGTCTCTCACTGTTAAAATAAACCTATCACGTGCACCCAGTACAGGTGTATAGGCAGAAATTCTCGCAAATATGCAGCCCCCCAGCACTAAGGACCAGGCACCGACCAGGACACTAATGATCAGTGCCCAGATTATCAGTGTAGATATCCCCTGTCACAGGATAGCTGGGACGTTAATAGACACCCTACCAGAACAGGATGACCACAATGTAGCCGTCTTTTGGCTATAGTGGGGTTGGCAAGTGGTTAAGCCTTAAGGCACATGTCCTCAATGGGAAAACCCTTCTACCTGGTTATTTTTCCCCCAAAAAGCTTGCAAGTTTGACTTAGTCACAAGATTTGGATGCCTTCAGCTGCCATTGTGCTCTTGCTAACCATCCAGTTTGTCCCTGTGCCTTCAAGGACTAGTGGGCTCTTTCCAGGCAAGCATGCTATTAATTTATCCACTGCTATATATGCTGCAACTTTTGGACTTTCAAAGATATGAAATTAGGTATACAGAGGAGCCTCGACTTGGCTGCAGCTTCCACATAAATTTGCAAATATGTGCAACTAAAACCTTTTTTTTACATTATTCTTCGAGTTCACTATACGCCGGCCAGGCTATTCAGAATGGGGGTGAGGACGGACTCTAACTGTCCCTGTTGTGTGAAAGGGCATGGAGACCTCATCCACTTGATATGGCGTTGCCCCAAACTACATAGGTTCTGGACGGGGGTTGTGTTCACGATTAATGGTGCCTTTCGGGTTACGGTACCGTTGGATCCGAAGCCTTGTCTGCTGGGGACCTGAATTTTCGGGAGGCCGTCAAATGATGGCTTCCCCTTTTGCGCGCTGTGATCACTGAGTCACAGAGACTCAGGTGATCACAGATCCAAGTAAGGGGCTGGTCTGAGAAAAAAAAAACCCGATCACCAGCTCATGTGCAAGGGACATCGGTTCCAAAGAGGAAGGAGGCACATCTACCTAATTTGTGCCAATCAGTGCCACCTGCCATTTCCATCTGCCAGTGCCCACAGTGCCCAGCAGTGCAACCTATCAATGCCCATGAGTGCCACCTATCAATGTCCATGAGTGCCACCTATTCAATGCCCATAAGTATCACCTATCAATGCCCACTAGTGCCCAATCAGTGCCACCTAGCAGTGCTGCCTATCAGTGTAACCTATAGTGCCCATTATTGCCACCCATCAGTGCCCATCACTGCCACCCATCAGTGCTCATTACTGCCAGCTATCAGTGGCAGCTATCAGTGCCACTTCTCAGTGCCGCCTATCAGTGCTCACCAGTGTCATCTTATTGGTGCCCATCAGTGCAGCCCATCGGTGCCCATCAGTGCAGGCTGTCAGTGCACATCAGTGCAGCTTCATCAGCGTACATCAATGAAGGAGAAAAATTACCTGTTTGCAAAAATATTATAAAAAAATATGTAAAAAAAAATAGAGATTTTTTTAAATTCGGTCTTTTTAAATTTTTTAAACAAAAAATAAAAATCGCAGAGTGATCAAATACCACCAACAGAAAGCTCTATTTGTAGGGAAAAAAATGCAAAAAAATTGGGTACAGTGTTGTATGACCGCGCAATTGTCATTCAAAATGAGACAGCGCTGAAAGCTGAAAATTGGTTTGGGCAGGAGGGGGGTCTAAGTGCCCAGCATGCAAGTGGTTAAAAGGACCCTGGGTTTCTTGTGTCCAGCCAGAAAACATCTGAAAAAGTAAGTTACAAAAGGCGAGAGGACCACTAGGAGTGGGTGTCCTGGGGAACGTGGAATCCAAAGTTGGGCTTTGATGATTAATTATATTCATGAAATATTTACAAAATAGGTCAATTTTTCTTTGCTTACCGATCATCAAGTTCTAATAAGTTTTCTATAATTTAGCTTGCTCAAGTTAACTTCTGTTTTAGGGTTTACCGGAGTTCCCAGCCAATATACCGATGAGTTGTTCTATATATTAGAACATATTATTTCAGTGCTGTTAGCGGTAATCACCTGAACTCTAAATCTTTCATGTGTAAGACCAACTACTGACTGGTTTTATAGCCTTAAATCGATAAGGTGAGCAGAAAAGGTTATTGTACAAATGCTTTATATTACCGATGGGTCTTTTTAATTATTGTTTAAAAGCTCGGAGTTTGGAATTATTCCCAATATCAATACACAGCATGTCCTTTCTTTCAACAATTAACTTTCAAAATTGTTTTTGGAATTAAAGTATAGAATTGTGAGCAGCATGTTTTAGTCCCCAGGAGCTCATCCCATCATGTTGCCACTCAAAGGCCACCTTGAAATCAAAAGATTTAATACCAGGTAATGCTATTGTAGGGGAGTCAGACGATGCGTCACTCTACTGTGCTTTGTATCTCAAATAGCTGCTGCCGTCAAAAGTATTTTCTTGCTGTAAGTGGTGGCTGCACACCAATGGAGGTCTCTCCGGACCTGACCTAGGCTGGCATCTGCAGCTGACCCTGCTGATCTGGATTTCCTCTCTGTCCATCTCTCAGCTGGTCTGACATAGGTCTGCGATTCTACCATTTTAAAAGGCTGGATTTTGCCCTTTACTAGCCTTTTTATGACCCTATGGCACTTATCCTCCCACGGATACCAGGCACTATTCCTCCTAATGACACCACCAGTGGGGCACTATTCCGCAGCCTCCCATTCCTCCCCCTAATACCAATGATGGGGCACTGTTATTTCCACTGATACCAATGATGGGGGCAGTGGGTGGGATTGGCAGCCTCCCATTCCTCCCACTAATACCAATGATGGGGCATTTTTCCTCCCACAGAAATCAATGAGAGGGCACTATTGCTCCTACTGATACCAAGGATTGGGCATTATTCTTCCAGCTGATATCAATGATGGGGGCAGTGGGTGGGATTGGCAGCCTTTTATTAATCCCACTAATACAAATGATGGGGCACTATTCTACCCACTAAAACCAATGATGGGGCAGTATTCCTCTCACTAACACCAATGATGGGGCACTGTTCCTCCCACTCACACCAGTGATAGAGCACTATTCCTCCCACTGATACCGATGATGGGGCACTATTCCTCCCACTGATACCAATGGTGGGGCATTTTTTCTCCCACTAATTTCAATGATAGGACACTATACCTCCCACTGGTACTAATGATGGGGCACTATTCTTTTCACTGATATCAATGATGGGTCACTATTCCTCTCACTGATATAAATGATGGGACACTATTCCTCTCACTGATACCAATGATGGGGCACTATTCCTCTCACTGATACCAATGATGGAGCACTATTCCTTCCACTGATACCAATGGTGGGGCAGTATTTCTCTCACTAACACAAACAATGGGGCACTTTTGCTCCTACTGACACCAATGATGTGGCACTATTCCTCCCACTAATACCAATGATGGGGCACTATTCCTCTCACTGATACCAATGATGGGGCACTATTCCTTCCACTGATATCAATGATGGGGCATGATTGCTCACACTGATATCAATGATGAGGGCAGTGGGTGGGATTGGCAGCTTGCAATTTCTCCCACTAATACCAATGATGGAGCACTATTGTGCCCACTAAAACTAATGATGAGGCAGTATTCCTCTCACTAACACCAACAATAAGGCAGTAGTCCTTTCACTGACACCAATGATGGGGCACCATTCCTCCCACTGATACCAACGATAGGGAATTTTTCCTCCCACTAATATCAATGATGGGGCATTATTCCTCGCACTGATGCCAATGATAGGACACTATTTCTCCCACTTATGCCAATGACAGGACACTATTCCACCCACTGATGCCAATCATATGTTTAAAAGCATAAGTTCCTTGTTCCATATTAACCACTTCCCGACCAGCGCACGACGATGTACGTCGACAGAATGGCACGGGCAAGCATATTGGCGTACAGGTACGTCCAATATTCAATGCCGCCCTGCCATCGGGAGCGCGCTGCCGGCGGCACGCTCCCGCGCTGGTTGGGACCCCCGTGAGTCCGGTCGCGGGACCCGCGGACTCGATCGCCGCGGGCATCCCCGCGATCGTCTCACGGAGCGGCCGAATGGAGGAAATGCTGTGTAAACAACATTTCTCCATTCTGCCTAGCAACTAGTGACGCTGATCTCTGCTCCATGTGATTGGAGCAGAGATCAGTGTTCACTAAATGAAAGCCCAACCCCCCCACAGTTAGTAACACACCCCTAGGAACACTTAACCCCTACACTGCCACCCACTGGTTAACCCTTTCACTGCCAGTGTCATTTACACAGGAATCACTGCATTTATATAGCAGTGATTACTGTATACATGACAATGGTCCCAAAAATGTGTCAAAAATGTCCAATGGGTCCCCCACAATGTGGCAGTCACAATAAAAATTGCTGATCGCCACCATTACTAGTAAAAAAAAAAATAATAAAAAATTATTAATAAAAATGCTATAAAACTATCCCTATTTTGTAAACGCTATAACTTTTGCGCAAACCAATCAATAATCGCTTATTGCAATTTTTTTAAACAAAAATATGTAGAAGAATACGTATCGGCCTAAACTGAGGGAAAAAAATGTTTTTTTATATATTTTTGGGGGATATTTATTATAACAAAAAGTAAAAAATAATGCGTTTTTTTCAAAATTGTCGCTCTATTTTTGTTTATAGCGCAAAAAATAAAAACCGCAGGGGTGATCAAATACCACCAAAAGAAAGCTCTATTTGTGGGGAAAAGGTTTTGTTTGGGAGCCACGTCGCACGACCGCGCAATTGTCAGTTAAAGCGATGCAGTGCCGAATCGCAAAAAGTGGTCTGGTCTTTGACCAGCAAAATGGTCCGGTCTGCAAGTGGTTAAAAACGTTTCAATAATGTGAAAGACGGAAAAAAATATAAACAAAAAAAATCACAGCTTATTTTACAAACATCTTGTTGATTGATGTGTGTATATATATATATACTGTATATATATATATATATATATATATATATATGGAGTTATGCTTTCTCCATTCTACCTGACGTGTTTCAGGTCAACAACCTTTCTTCGGGAGTATTGTAAAGGAGATGCATGTATTGAGCAATTTCTATCAATAGAAACACAACATTGTAATAATGATACAAGAGCTTCATTACTGCTAATTCTTACACGGTATGAATCGGTATGAATCCACCTCAGATAGTTAAAGTAATGTATGACCGTGTTGATATTGAAAGAAGGATGAGATTTTGCCTCAAAAAAGACCCACTATGGGCAAACTTTATGAAATAAACTCCCATATCCTCTGAGACATCTTACAAGGATTTTTGCTTTTCTTACCTGGTAAAGCAAGATATGTTCACCTACATGTGCCTGTCATTGATGTCCCTTCCACTGCCAAAACAAATTATCTGGCTGCTTGCGCTGCTTTTCCCTCTCCCAGTCTTAGCTCTGTTATACAGATAGTACAAAACACTAATATCAAATCAAATTCAGGAAAATGACTCTGCTTGGAGTTACACATTCAATGATGTTTTTAGGAATACAGACCTTAATTATGAGCGGGAAGCAGCACAAGCAGCCAATCAGTTGTGTTGGAAATAAAAAGAACATGCCGATAGGAGGAGAGAATAGAGACAGATATGATCTTTTCAGTCAGCTGCTTCTCATTTCACTGTCCAGTCACAGGCTGGGGGAGGAATAAGGCCTGTAAGTGTTACTTAACTGCAGCAGTGAAAACTTGGACTTGGTATTGGTGTAGCCCCCTTTTTTAATAGGTTGCTAGGGAGAGGCTCATGTAAGTCTAGCTATATCTCCTCTATAAACATTGGAGTGGTGTGTGATTATTTTTGACTGTTCTGGGTCCCACTGGCTGCAGGCTGAACTACTTCTCACTGTCTTCTAGTGGATTTTAGAATGTAGTGGGTTTGAAGAGGCAGACCATTAGCCTGAATATTTATGTGGGCTCAGCCAATCCCTGGAGGAGAATGTCCAGTAGGTGGCAGAGGAGGGCAAACTTAGTTTGTGGCCTGGAGCAGCAGGGTTCTTGTCCAGAAGGAGAAGGTTCCAGCCCGAAGGGGAGCCAGGAGGGCCTATTTTCTGGAAGCAGTAGGAGCCAAATCAAGACTTCACTGGGGATCTGGCCTAGAGATTCACAGGAGAATTGTCTGGCCGATATTGGGCAGAGGTATCCAAGTATCTGGGGACATTGTGAGTATAGACCTGGAGGAAGGATCCTAGTGACAGTCTGTTGCTTTAACCCTTAACCTTGTGAGTGACTGCTCCAGTGTTGCTGAACTAGGGATCTACTGTCAGGGCTGGCTTAGCCCTTTCTCTTCTGGGCTGGCCACTCAGCTGTCGGCTAATTGCCAGCTCTCTTCTCTTTCCACAGTTAACAGCTGTTCCTGATGATGCTCGTCTGACCTGCCTATTTAAAGCCTTCCTGCTCACTTTTCCATTTGCCTTCGCGTTGGTCACATCACAAGGAAGCATCTCCTGCTGTTTGTTTCAAGACTGGCTTGCTGACATCCCACCTGGCTTCTTATCCTGCTTGCGGGTGCTCTCCTTGGATCACTGACTTCCGGCCTGGCTGATTACCCGATCTGGTTAATGAACTTTGGACTGGCTGACTACCCGATCTGGCTACAGGACTCTGGCTATGCTTGACTACGCTTTTTTCTATTTACCTTTTTATTTTTATTAATAAACAAGTGTGATTTGATTGTACTTCTGTCTCAGTCTGTTTCATGGTTTCTGACACCTACCCTTGCTTGGAACCCCAGGTTTACTTGTGTTCCTAGTATCTGCCAAGAGGGAAATTACCCTTAACCCCCCTGGCTGTATTGTCTGGGTCGGAGTGGAGATTTTATACCAAAAGCGGTAACCCTGAGCCAGACTCGGGACCGCATCGCTGAATCCAGGGAGAGTTTACTTACCTTGTCCCCTGGATAGAGCGACGTCCCCCCGCTGTGTGAACGTCTCTCCTCCACTCGATCTATCATGGAGCCGATCTCCGTTCCCTGCGAGCGCTGCAATGCACGGGGATGGAGAACGGCGCCAAATTCGAAAAGTGAAACACACAGTATACATGAAGTATAATGTAATCTTACAGATTACATTGCTGTATGTAATCATTTCACATCCCCTTTGTCCCTAGTGGTCTGCCCAGTGTCCTGCATGCAGTTTTATCTTATAAAAACTGTTCTTTATGCCTGGAAACTGGAAATTATCCATATCAACCAAAACTGTCCCTATACATCAAAAATGATTTTATACCAGCTAGAAAACAGTGATAATAAATTAGAATCACTCGCAGAATTGAGGGATAGTGATTTGTGGGGAGATCCGTCATCAAATACTGAAAAGTAATGACAGTGACAATTCTGCAACTGAGCAAATTTCTGTGTTTTTGATTTAATTACATTATTGAATAATTTTTATTATTGTTATATTATTATTTGGTATAATTATTTATAGTTATTTATTATATTATAATTTATGATTTCATTTTTCAAACTTTATTATACCCAGGATGTGTGCTAGACTCTGGTTTGGACAGATTTAAGTGAGTTATTCCTAAAGCCGCGTACACACGTAGCCGTCTGTCCGACGTACTTAGTCTGGCAGACTTTCCGCCAGATTGACCGTCGGACTTTCCGAATGGGCTACTTGCCCACACACGGCACTTTTTCAGCGGACTAATACGGCATACTAAGTCCGCCGTACTATCCGCCCTACTTTTGAAATGAACGGACTCGCCCACACACGCGGAGGAAAGTCCGCTCATTTTGAGCGCGTCCCCAGGTAGGCGGGGCCCGCGAAGGATACGTCGCTGGCCCCGCCGCCTGGTATGGACTTAAAGGGGAACCCCAACGCCGAAAAAAATCGGCATGGGGTCCCCCCAAAGTCCACAACAGACCCTTGTCCGAGCACGCTACCCGGCCGGCCAGGAAAGGAGGCGCTCGCTCGCCCCTCCTTTCCTGGCCGGCCGGGTAGCATGCTCGGACAAGGGTCTGTTGTGGACTTTGGGGGGACCCCCACGCCGATTTTTTTCGGTGTTGGGGTTCCCCTTTAAGTCCATACCAGGCGGCGGGGCCAGCAACGTCTCCTTTGCGGGCCCCGCCTACCTGGAGACCCGCTCGAAATTAGTGGACTTTTCTCCGGGCGGGAAAAGTCTGTTCATTTCAAAAGTACGGCGGACTGGCATACACGCAGCCGGATTGTCCGCCAAAATGCGAGTCCGGCGGGAAGATTGGAGTGTAAAACGACATTCTAAGTCCGCCGTACTTTTGGGTCAAAAAAGTATGCTGGAGGCTACACACGGGGGGATTGTTTGGCGGACTTGAGTTTGCCGGACTTTTCCACCCGCTTGTTTGATCGTGTGTACGCGGCATAAGAATTACAATATAAAACGCCAAATTGTCATGCAAAATAATTGTACCGCTTTCAGCACCTAAAATCTGAAATAATCATACTGCCAGGGAGGTTAAAGAGAGTAGACAGGGCAGCATGTCCTCTGGTTACTTTGCGCACTAGATTCAGTATCCCAAACCTTTCCTGTACCCCAACCAAGTTTGAGCATTAAAGCATAAAAAGACATCCCTTGTCTGACCATTGAGTAGCGAGACTGTCCAAATGGTTGTATGCCCAGCTGCCTGTACACCTAAGTGGGAAAAGAACCTGGGGAAAATCAGCGGGGCCTGATCACGAAGTCCCTGTACTTCACAGCCAAACCAAAACCAAACCAGCTGACCAGATTTCATCTTTAATCCCTTCTTGCACAGTTGGGGTGTCCTTTTAATAGGGTCTGTACGCCCAGGGGATGGTAAGGATTGGTCGATCACTTGACCACTGTGATTGGCTGCCACAATGGTCATCTGATCAGGAGCTGGTCCCGCCAACTCCTCATAATCTGTATGGACCGAGAGCAGTCTGACATCTCGGTCACTGTGCTGGAAGTGATCTCTCATCAGAGAAAGCTCTGCTGCTCATGGACGCATATGTGCCGCCCATGGCCACTAAAGTCCACCATCTTTGCTGCCACACATATTTGTAATGTGAGCGGCAAGAGGTTAAAAAGCACGGTGAGTCTAAAAGATATTTAACATCTGCTTCTCAATGTTACAATTAAACTTGTTGATCTCTACATATGTTGGAGGTAAACAAGATTGTCTGTAACCAATTGCTCTATCAAAATTAAAATAAAACCATTTCCAGGAAAGAATCAATCCTCAAGACCACCGAAAAAAGTCACATCATATACAAAGCAACATAAACCAGAGACCTTAAACTCAACATGTACTTTGTTCAAATGGGGCGACTTGGCAAGGAATGAACTCATATTAATGGGGTTTCATTTCGGCAACGATAAAGGGTGCTTTGTAATGAAGCAATTTATGTAATGGAAAGCCAAGAATTTCGGACAATTAATGATAGGTGTGGCATCTGACGTTTGAGCCAGACCACCAGAGCTCCTGGCCATTCAAACATTTGGGTAGGATTAAAATTTTGGTGAACTAAGCAGACTGTTCTTTGCATTCTAATCAGTGTTGTTTCTATTGTGCCATAAAATACAACTTTATTAGTTTTGAGAAAGTAAGATTTGATTGGACACGGATGAATAATGTTCAAAAATGCCTCCAATAATTGTTTCCAATGTGAAAAACATATGGTTCACATGAGTAACTTACTTTTCTATATGGTATACATTTGGAGACGGTTGTTTATTGATTTTGCAAATGTGTACAGCCTGTCCTGACAGATGTTGGTTTTGCACACTGTACGTTAGGATGGAAATAACGTAAACAGAAATGTCTGCTCCAGCCGTTAAAGGTGAGCATTGCTACCCAAGGACCATAATCACACCTCCATTAATAAAAATGTCAACAAAGGAAATAACCTATAATTACCCTCAAAAATGTTAACTTGCATGAATGTATGACCTCCTTAAAGCTGAAAATGTTGCCCAAATACAAGAGGCATGTGTAATTTCTCTGGGGTTTAAGGTTAGGGTAGACTTTTGTATCCAGAACCATGACCTTTTCCAACTCACTTTACTTATGTAGCCCTGTAGTTCGGACTAAGTCTGTGCGAACGGTTCGGCCCGAGCATTAGCTTGGGCTGAAAATTGGCTGTTCATCCGAATTTGCAAGGTGTTCGCCCTGCCGAACACCCTGCAAACACTGGGTGCTGCACAGTGCATTCTGCGCTTTGATTGGGCAAAACTTTGCTCAATCAGGGCACAGTAAAAACTGGTTGTTAGTAGCGGGGCTGGAAAGCTGGGTGCGGCATCTTTCACAACCAATGAGTCATCAGCTTTCAATGGGCTTCCCTACTTCATTTGCCCAAAAATAGGAGTGGGACGGGATCTGGGGGCCCCCTACTTAAAGGGGGCTTTCAGATTTCAATAAACCCTCTGCCTGCAGACCCCCACAACCACAGCCCAGTGTAGGAAAGAGACCCTTGTCATCATTAAAGCACCCACCCCCTCATGTTGAGGACATGTGACCTGGTTTGCTTCAAAAGGGGGGCGCTCGTTCATCCCCTCTTTCCCCCCCTTTCCTGAAACTGTCAGGCTGCATGCTTGGATAGGGGTCTGGTATGGACTGGGGGAGGGGACCCCACACCTTCTTTGTTCGTGTTTTTAAATAGTCGGCTGCCGGCAATTGCAAACGCAAATCATTTTAATGTGATTTGACTCTTTTTGTAATTTTTGCTACAGCATGTTCTATACATGCTACAAATGTGCCAGATTGCAGGCCAACTAAGGGGACCCCCAGGCACTATATTTAAAGGAATTATTCTTTTTTATTGTTGCACTTTAAACATCATTAAAATCGCTGCTTCTGAAAAAAAAAAAAAAAACTATTGTTTTTAACATTTCTTTTTGCATTGATACTAATCCCCCAGAACAGTTCCTGGACCCTCATACCTCTTTTATGGCCAATTACAGTTTACATATCCTTGCAAAATTTATGATTTCTTGGCCATTTTTCAGAGAATAGGAATGATAACACAAAAACTCTATTTAAATCATAATGGCAGAAACTACCCAAATGATTCTGGTCAAAAGTTTACACACCCCAGTTCTTAATACTGTGTTTTGCCCCCTTTAACATCAATGGCAGCTTGAAGTCTTTTGTAGTATTTGTGGATGAGGCTCTTTATCTTCTCAGATGTTAAAGCTGCCCATTCTTGGGCTGTCTTGCATAAACTGTACATTTGAGACCTCCCCAGAGTGGCTCAATGATATTTAGGTCAGGAGACTGAGATGGCCACTCCAGAACCTTCACTTTATTCTGCTGCAGCCAATGACAGGTCGACTTGGCCTTGTGTTTTGGATCATTGTCATATTGGAATATCCAAGTACGTCCCATGCACAGCTTCCTGGCTGATGAATGCAAATGTTCCTCCAGTATTATTTGATAACATACTGCATTCATCTTGCCATCAATTTTGACCAAATTTTCTGTGCCTTTGGTGAATGGTGTACCTTTCATCATAGGCCTTGTTGACTTCTCTCCAAAGGTAGTGTTTATGGTTGTGGCCAAAAAGCTCATTTTTGGTCTCATCACTCCAAATGAGTTTGTGCCAGAAGGTTTGAGGCTTGTTTCTGTTCTGTTTGGCGTATTGTTGGCTGGATACTTTGTGGCATTTGCGTACTAATGCCATTCTTCGGCCAACTCGACCATGCAGCCCATCTTTCTTCAAGTGCCTCCTTATTATGCGGCGCTGACCCCTATTAACTCCAGAAGAGAAAAATTTACCAGTATACTAAACAAGGACTATTTAGGTAATAGCTGTAGAACTTTGCATGTGAAAGGAGTGAAACACTAGAAAAAAGTGAATCTATAAAGAGAAAATATATTGAAAAAGGCTTTTTTTGTAGAACTAGTGTTAGAATCCCTGGCGGGTGTTATTAAGTCATAAAAAGGTAGGTGTTTGAGCTAAAAATGTGTTAGGCCCAAGAAATATTTAGATGTGTTCAATCGCCTTATATATATCATACCATGTGAAATAGTGGTTTATAGCAAAAATATAAAAGAACTCTTAAAAAGAAAAAAGGGGACAGAATGAAAATGTGAAAAATTATAAATCTGTGGGGAACTTGATGAAATTAAATAGCTTATGACCTCCTAAACATCCTTTGAAACATGCAGGTAATAGAATATTTTAAAATAAATTTTATAAATATGATGTACTATACCCTCTGTGGGGAATAAAAACACTATGTGGTATGTGCTTAATTATGAAAGTGAAGGAAAAATAAAAATTTTATGAATCAAAAAATAAAAAATAGAGAATTACTCTCTAGTGTTTAAAAACTGGTATGTGTGCTATACCCTCTGTCAGGTGTTCGGGAGACCGGTATGCCATGTGTCTCCTAATTACGGTGTGCCTCCTACTCAAAAAGTGTATTTGGATCTGTTTGCGAAGTGTTGGCCCCTCTGAGGCAGAGGCGGCTCTCTAATTAGGCAAATTAGGCAGTTGCCTAAGGCCTCGCGCTCAAAGGGGCCTCGCTTGCAGCTGCTTAATTTGCCTAAGAGACGGCTCTGAGGCTGGATGAGACAAAGCCGTGCCTGTAACTCTCTGGCTCCTGTCACATTTCTAAAAACATGGCCGTGCACGGGCATGGATTATACTCTCCCTCTCTCAGCTCTTTGTGGCGCTCCCTCTCAGTGTACTCCTGCACTTTCAGAAAAAATCTTACAACAAGGGAGGAGGCGGAGCTGCAGCTGACAAGTGCTGAGATGGGATTGAATGGGACAATGAGAGCTCATAGCGCCGAGATCGGAGATCCCACGGGGAGGGATAGAACCAGCGCGAGTTCATTCTGCATGGTGGGTGCAGGGTGGTAAGTTGGTGGAGTTGTGCAAGTTTCCGGGAGTTATTACTGTGGTTGAGATAACGGTGTGACCGTGAGAGCAATGTCTGCAGGGAGGTGCGAGGCCAGTTCTGGTGCTGTGTGTGTGCAGCTAGCTTCACTTCCTCACTGCATACCAGTGGTCACTCTCTGCAGTGCTGGATCAATGCATTAGGGCTTGTTCACACCATGCACTTTCAACCCATCTGCACCCCCCTCCTGCACATACCACCCACCCCCCATTCACTCCATGTCCCCTCCTTCATACCACCCACTCCCATTCACTCCGTGCCCCCTCCTGCACATACCACCCACCCCCATTTACTCCATACCACCCACCCCCATTTACTCCATGCCCCCCTCCTTCATACCAACCACCCCCATTTACTCCGTGCCCCCTCCTGCACATACCACCCACCCCCATTCACTCCATGCCCCCCTCCTTCATACCAACCACCCCCATTCAGTCCGCTCCCCCCTCCTGCACATGCCAACCACCCCCATTCACTCCATGCCCCCCTCCTGCACATACCACCCACCCCCATTCATACCGTGCCCCCCTCCTGCAGATACCACCCACCCCCATTCACTCCGTGCCCCCCTCCTGCACATACCACCCACCCTTATTCACTCCATGCCCCCCTCCTTCACCTACCACCCATCCCCATTCACTCCGTGCCCCCTCTTGCAGATACCACCCCCCTAGTCACTCTGTGCCCCCTGTTGCACATACCACCCACCTCCATTCACTCCGTGCCCCCCCTCCTGCACATGCCACCCACCCCCCTTCACTCCGTGCCCCCCTCCTGCACATACCACCCACCCCCATTCACTCCGTGCCCCCCTCCTGCACATACCACCCACCCCCATTCACTCTGTGCCCCCCTCCTGCACATACCACCCACCCCCATTCACTCCGTGCCCCCCTCCTGCACATACCACCCACCCCCATTCACTCCGTGCCCCCCCCCTACACATACCACCCACCCCCATTCCCTCCGTGCCCCCCTCCTGCACATACCACCCACCCTTATTCACTCCATGCCCCCCTCCTTCACATACCACCCGCCCCCTGTTGCACATACCACCCACCCCTAGTCACTCTGTGCCCCCTCCTACACATACCACCCACCCCTAGTCTCTCTGTGCCCCCTCCTACACATACCACCCACCCCTAGTCACTCTGTGCCCCCTCCTACACATACCACCCACCCCTAGTCACTCTGTGCCCCCTCCTACACATACCACCCACCCCTAGTCACTCTGTGCCCCCTCCTACACATACCACCCACCCCTAGTCACTCTGTGCCCCCTCCTAAACATACCACCCACCCCTAGTCACTCTGTGCCCCCCCCTACACATACCACCCACCCCTAGTCACTCTGTGCCCCCTCCTACACATACCACCCACCCCTAGTCACTCCGTGCTCCTCTCCTGCACATACCACCCACCTCCATACAATCTGTGCCCCTCTCCTGCACAAACTACCCACCGCCACACTACTTTTTCTTTCCTTCTTTCCTTTCTTTCTTTCCCCCTTCCTGCCAGTCCATTTGCTTGGATTATACAATGGCTATTCCTCACCATCCAACAGTATTCCCCCCCCCATGCCAGCACAAAGCCTTCTCCTTTTTTATCTCTATACAAACCAGAATCTCCCAGTTTCACTCCAGTTCTCCTCTAAGCATCCCTCATCTCCTACCCACTCCCCCCTTTTTTACCCCTCCTTCTTCAGGGGCTAAGGAAGAACCCTGAGGCAGAGCATCTTACTACTGCTGCTGCTTTGGTGGGTGGGATGTGTACTGCATCAATCTTTGCTGACCCTCCTCTCCTATCCATCCCATGTGATTGGCGCAGTAAACATCCCACCCACACAAGCAGCAGCAGTAATGAGATGCTCCACCCCGGGGTTCTTCATTAACCCCTGCAAAGAGTGTGAGTAGGGCCTCATGTGTAAATTTTGCCTAGGGCCTCACAAAGCCTAGAGCCGCCTCTGCTCTGAGGGGATATCAGAGAGAGAAAAAATATACTTTTAATTATGCAATCCAAAAAACGCTACTAATCCATGGTCTGGCAAATATATATCACAGATACCAGTTAATACATTTAAAGTCAATGAAAGATATATCGCTTATACTAGTTGATACGTTTAACGTCCATGAACATATGAGAGGTGAGTCGTGCTCATAAAAGTGCTGTAATTATGCTGGAATGAAGGTGCCGCTGCGCTTATCCATGCAAATAGTGGGGATTTTGCACTCACCAGATGCTTTGCCCCAACAGGGGCAGTGGTGCCTTCACAGTGTAAGCCCCTGTGTCGCTGTATGTTGTTATTCCCAGGACCTTTGATTCTTCAGCATGTGTCAAAAATTGATGGGCCACTCCAGATGGCGTCTTGATGACAAAGCGCGTAGGGCGTGGCCATAGGGCGCACACTCTCATTGCCGATCGAAATTACGATAAGCGGCGGCTGCTGCAGCATTCATTGCCTGTCAATTTTTAAATAAATGTGAGTACAATTCTTATCTAATATAAGAAGTATACTTTTCTCTACTCGAGTTAATAGGGGTCAGCGCCAATTCTACTTAGTTTTCTAATTATATATATTCCCGCCTGTGGGGGGAACAATTTGTAGAGTCAGCTTTAACCCCATAACATATAATAAGGCATTTTCTGAAGAGCTTAATCCGTAGCGCAGCCTCACCCCACCTCCTTTGTTCATCTGAAGTTATTTGTAGGTTTTTCTTTGCATCCTGAACAATTTTCCTGGCAGTTGTGACTGAAATTTTAGTTGGTCTACCTGACCGTGGTTTGGTTTCAACAGAACCCCTCATTTTCCACTTCTTGATTAGAGTTTGAACACTGCTGATTGGCATTTTCAATACCTTGGATATCTTTTTATATCCATTTCCTGTTTTATATAGTTCAACTACCTTTTCTTGCAGATCCTTTGACAATTCTTCTGTTTTCCCCATGACTCAGAATCCAGAAACGTCAGGGCAGCACTGGATGAAGGATGCAAGGGTCTGGCAGGAGTCCAGAAACTCATTGACCTCATTGCAGGTTTCCGTTACATCAGAGGGGGGTGGGGTCCCCCACACGTCATTGGGGAAGCCAGGCTTTCCCACTTGCATCAGAGGGGGGCAGGGTCAGGTGACAGGTGGCCCTGCCCTCCTCATATAAGAAGTGTCAGGCTGCCGGGATCCCCGCAGTGTCTCCGCCGGTGGAGACAGAGGATGGATGCGCTGCGCTGGATGGATCACCCATCGTTGGATCAGATCAGCCATCGCTGGACCCCGGAGAGATGATCATCCATTGCTGGATAGCAAGAGTGGATTACCACCGCTGGAATCTTTTTTTTATTTTTGTTTATTTTTAATAAAGGACTTTTGCAAGGTGTGTGTGTCTTTTAAACTATTTTTTACCCTTTCTTTGTGAAATGGTAGGGGTACTTTTGTACCCCCTTACCATTTCAAACAGGGGGTGGGCGGATCTGGGGGTCCCCTTGTTAAAGGGAGCTTCCAGTTTCTGATAAGCCCCCCACCCACAGTTCCCCACAACCACCAGCCAGGGTTGTGGGGATGAGGCCCTTGTCCTCATCAACATGGCGACATGGTGCTTTGGGGGGACCCCAAAGCATCCTCCCAATGTTGAGGGCATGTGGCCTGGTACGGTTCAGGAGCGGGGGAGGCTCTCTCGTCCCCCCTCTTTTCCTGTGGCCTGGCAGGTTGTGTGCACGGATAAAGGGTCTGGTATGGTTTTTCTAGGGGGAACTCCACGCCATTTAAAAAAAAAAATGGTGTGGTGTTCCCCTTAAAATCCATACCAGACCTAAAGGGAACCCCACGTCATTGTTTTTTTTATTTGACACAGGGTTCCCCTTAATATCCATACCAGACCTGAAGGGCCTGGTAATAGAATTTTGGGGAACCCCACTCTTTTTTTATTTTTTATCAATGACTGTCAATGACTGTTCTCTATATTACGGGGAGCCGACAATTCATTATAGCCACGAGTGATTTTAAATTACTTTTTTTCCTGCAGAAATGACACTTTCTGCAGGGATAGTTCTAAGGACGGGAAAAATGGTATGACATTTAAAGGAATATTATACTTTTATTGTTTCACTATTATTAAAATCACTGCTCCCGAAAAAACATCAGTTTTTAAAACTTTTTTTTGCATTGATACATGTCCCCTGGGGCAGGACCCAGGTCCTCAAACACTTTTTATGACAATAACTTGTATATTAGCCTTTAAAATTAGCACTTTTGATTTTGAACGTTCGAGTCCCATAGACTTTAATAGGGTTCTAAAGTTCACACGAAGTTTAGGTCTGTTCGCAGGTTCTGGTACGAACCGAACTGGGGGGTGTTCGGCTCATCCTTATTAAAGAGAAATAAAAAAACTCTTTGCATTCAAGAAGTGTCTGGCGCCCAATGAATCTACCTTGCATTACACCCACTATGCCTTACAACCCACCGTATACAGAAGGATGTCAGCTACCTCTGGCCCCGGAGGTTCTCATTAAACTGAAGGAGGCCTGGGACCTTGCTCATTTATATACAGTTTGATTTTACCTGCAAGTGTTAGTGTGATCTGTCTTTGCACATGTAGTTTGCTAGGGAGGTTCAGGTAAATTTAGTCTCTTTGGCTCCTCTGTAAATAGTAGAGCAGTGTGTGATTAGTTTTGACTGCTCTGAGTCTCATAGGCTGCAGGCTCAACTACTTTACCCTGCCTTCTAGTAGGTTCTAGGATGTAGTGGGCTGGAAGAGGCAGATCCTGGGCCTGAATACCGACAACATTTGTGTGACCATGTGCATGCAAGACAAGTTTGAGCCAACATCAGTCGGGAAAAAATCCTAATACCTGAGACCTGTCGCTCTTCAGTAATTTCCACAAGTGTCTCAGCCATCCGGGACTCCTTATTGGCTGAGACACAGCAGTAGCGTCATTGGCTCCCGCTGCTGTCAAAGTCAGTTAGCCAATCAGGAGAGAGGGGGTGGGTCCAAACATGGGCTTAGTGTCTGAATGTACATTGGGAGCTGTGACTCAGTTCAGGTGCCCCCATAGCTACTTGCTGTGGGGGCACTCAACAGGAGGGATGGGCCAGGAGAACCGAAAAGGCACCAGAGAAGAGGAGGATCAGGGCTGCTCTGTTCATATCCACTGCACAGAGCAGGTAAGTATAACATGTTTGTTTTATAGAAAAAAATGAGACTTTATAATCACGTTAGCCAGCAATAAAGCTTAAAAATACATCTACTGCCTGGTTATTGTGAGAGAGACTGTCGAAGTGTCATGTGCCTGGCTGCCTGGGGACCCAGAAGGGAAAAAGAACATGGGACAAATCAATGGAACCAGTCCAGGATCTATGCAACACACATCTTGAAATAAGCCCCCAAAACATAACCGAGATAAAACAGTAACGTGGCAGGTGGTCTCACCAGGGCTCCTGATGGTGAAGATGGATTGGGAACCCCAGTGGTTCTTGTTGTTTTTTGTTTGGAGACTGCTGTCTTGTACAAAGTCTAACATTAAGGCAATTCCCCAACTTAGAGTTGAATCTTCACTATGGGCAGTAAAAATGCAGAATTCCTCTAAAAAAGTGCTGTCCCATGTCACTAAACATTGTTAATTGTATGTTTTTTCATTAGGAGGGATGTGCTGAGCCTGCACCCATTCTACCAGTCCAGGGTACCTCTGTTACCTCACTCCCAGACCTCATGCTTGCACTTATTAATGCTTCATTTCCTGCACCTCGTGACCAGGCCAGAAATTTCCATAATGCGTGTTCGGATTTTGTTATTGGATATTGACTGCTAGTGAGGGAGCCAGACATTGCTACCAGAGGACCTGACTGTCACCTTTACCATGAAAGTTTAAAGTAGATTCACCTAAAAAGACCTAGTTGTTGCCAACATCCCATACCGGATAACCATAGAAGAAAATGAAGTGCCCTCCAAAAAGACTACACAGTGGACTTTAAAGTATTTCTCCACCCTAAAGTGGAACTTCCACTCAGCGGATTCCCCCCCCCCCCTCTGGTGCCACAATTGGCACCTTTCAGGGGAGAGGGGGGTACAGATACTTGTATAATACAGGTATCTGCACCCACTTCCGGGCATAGCTAGCCGCAGATGACCACCCATACCCCCCCCCCCCCCCCCCGTTGTGTTTCTGGGAAAGACACAGTTCCTAGAACACAACAGAAGACCTGCAGCGAGACTTGTGCAGTAGGGAACCGGGCAGAGGATGGCGGCGGGAGCTGCCGAGATATGAGCGATTGCTCGTCATCTGCACCCTGGACGTGTAAGTGTCCATTTATTAAAAGTCATTAGCTGCAGTATTTGTAGCTGCTGGCTTTTAATAATTTTTTTACGGTGGAGCTCCGCTTTAAGGACAACTATCTAAAGATTGAAGAATATAAGTATGTATCTTTGAAAAAAATGTCCGTGATGAACTGTATTCAACTGTATCAACTGTATATATGTTTTTATTTATGCTCTATATTAGTGGTTCTCAACCAGGGTTCCTACAGAGGTTTCTAGGGGTTCCTTCAGCGTTGGGCAATTTCTGCCTCTCAGTAAAGTTCCCACTCACACCACTGATCTTTTTTAGCTATCTGTAATGCTGCGTACACACGACCAGACTTTTCAACATCAAAAGTCAGACGGAACAATTCCGGCAGACCATTCGATCGTGTGTGGGCTGCAGCGGACTTTTGATTTGCAAAAGTCTGACAGACTTTAGAAATGGAACATGTTTTACATTTTTCCGCTAGAACTCCGCCGGACCCAGTTCCTACCGAGAAATCCGCTCGTGTGTATGCTAGTCCGACGGACAAAAACCGACGCGAGGGCAGCTATTGGCTACTGGCTATGAACTTCCTTATTCTAGTCCGGTCGTACGTCATCACGTTCAAATCCGTCGGACTTTGGTGTGATTGTGTGTGGCCAAGTCCGTTCATTCGGAAAGTCCGTCAGAACTCTGTCAGAACTCTGTCAGAACTCTGTCAGAACTCCGTCGAAAGTCTGTCTGACCTGTGTATGCGGCATAAGGAGGTAATTCTTCCCAATGACCACAAGTGTAAGGAACAGTCTTCCCACTGACCATCACACTAATGTATCATGGGTTGTAGAGTTCTAATTTTTAGCAGAACTATTTCAAGGGTTCCTCTGTGTTGAAAAGGTTGAGAAAGGCTGCTCTATATGGTGATGTATGCACCTATCCTTTTAATATTTTTACAATAAATTTAGCATTTTTTCTATACATACTTATATTCTTCAATCTTTATATAGTTGCCCTTAAAGTCCGCTGTGTACTCTTTTTGGGGGGCATTTCATTTTCTTCTATTGTCACCTTTACCAGGTACCATGCCTAATGACAGGTGGCATTGTGTCTTGAACTTGGTTACCCTCTTCTTGTCTTGCAGAGTTAATCCATTTGTAACAATGTTATTTTATACCCCATTGTGAGTTACAGACCCAAGTTCTTTAGATAAGTCAGTACCAACATGCACCCCTTTGAATAACTTCAGACTAGGCCCATAAAGGTTAATGTAACTTGACTAAAGAAGTGCAACATAACAGTTCAAAATGAACAATCTCTGTTCCCCTAACTCAAACTACTGTAGTGTGGCTGCTCAGGCATACCTCTGTGAGGGGAGAGTCCATTGTGCCATTGTCCAGCACTCGCATGTCAGTGAAAATCCCAGAGCCTTCATCGGACTGCAAGACATAGCAGCTCCAATACCACGAACAAAACAGAATCAACCAATTCAGTTAGGAAGCCCCTGGACCTCAGCAGAGGTGGGCTGGCTAGGACCAAAAAAAAAAAACAGGAACCGAGCTTACAAGAGTAAACCCTTACCCTGAATTGGGCCAGCCGATATCTCACTAGTGGCACTACATTTCAACCTGCTTACAATCAGCTAAAGCTGAACAACAAGTACTCGGTGGGGGGGCACTCCCAAAGAGAGACCCCTCAAGACAGGGGAACGAGGAACCTAAGGGCCACACATCATCCCCCTAGACTTCAAGGTAGGCCCGAAGACCCACACCCTACCATCTTAAGTGAAAGGTGACACAAAAATAAGTGCAGTGACCTACAAAATTAGAGAAAATAAATAAAAGTGCCAATGTGCAAGATGGTGGCTAGGCCTTTCGGCCTGGTAGCAAAATTACTCCAGTCTCAGCCAAAAGGCCTAGCTTACGAGACGTTGTATGGAAAAAGCTTTGGTGTTGTGGGCCAGTGTCTTTTCTCAGTGGGGTCCCAAACCCATAGTGATAATCAGAGCACCTCCAGGTGTCATGTAGGTGTGGCCCATGCTCACTGCCTGGGGGGAAGGGAACTCACATGGAAGCTGGTTGATGCAGCATGTATATTAATGTGGTACTGTAGAGAGAGAACAGCAAACTCCACAGATACACTTACAACGAGCCCGGTAAGGTGTAATGGTGCACTCTGTAGACACCGGACAGCCTCCGACACAGGCAGACCGGCAACAGGGCCTCTTAATCCGGAAGGCTACTGTCTGAGACACAGCGACAGTCCCACCAAAACCTAACTTACCCAGGATCTGTCCTTGACCTACCCACTAGGCAGAATGCACACCAACCCGAAGGGGTCTGTGTTTTTTTAAGAACAGCCCACATCAAAGATGCCCACCATATCAGTCAGGGTGCTTCTCTGACGACACCCATGGAGGGCTCAGAGGAACCTGGTTTTCCCCTTGTCCTTCACTCTCCCTGCACAACGACTGGCGGACAGCTCCATCCTTGCAGAGAGGCTAAACTACATCTGCCTACAGTGTTTAACACTGCAGGCTCTCTGTCTCCCTGACCCCTAGCCTGAATCAGGAAACACTGGGCCCTTCGGAAACCTCCACACTGAGGAAGTACCACCAACCCCCTCCTTACATGATGGGAACTTGATTCAGATTTTTTCCTACAAGAAAGATCCCTCAGGACCCGTTCATGCCAGAAGGTATACTATACCAGCGGCCATCCCAGCCTTGAGGCCAGAATGATGGTGGAGCACCCCCTACTGGACACTGATAAGAACAGTTACTACTCTTGATCTTAGCCAAAAGGCAGAGAAGTATCAGCTGCTACATTCCACAAATGTTTCCAGTATAACTACAAAGAAACTGGTAACAAAGTTAACAGAAGAACCTCGACTGCTCACCTTATATTTTATAAAAATAGTCAATGAAAATAGTTTTTTAACCAAAACACAAATTCAAGAAGACTCCATGGTGCAGCTAAAATAATAACTATGTAAATCAGTTATCACGTTGTTCTTTCAAGCTGAACACTCAGAGCCGCATAATATAACTCTCAAAACCACTGCACAACATTTCTAAGTTATTTTATTTGCGCTATAATGTTAAACTCCTAATATGCCTCATGTTACCTGCTGGGACTCCAAACTTCTACTGCGCATTTCTGCTTTTATTATGTTTTTGGGGAAAAAAGCAGTACAAGTACATCGAGTTAAACTTATTCCTATTTCTACTACCACAATCATGCCATATAATGATCTCCCTAAGGCACCATTAAAGGAGATATAAAACTTGTAAAACACAATGTCAGTTAGCATTCTAAGGCACCATGTATCACAAATAACTGTAATTTTTTTTAACCACTTCCCGTCCTTAGGCCATTAATACATGAAGTGGTTACTGGATTGAAGTAGTTATATTGGGATCATAGTTGAGGCTACAACTATTCTGGTATAATTTTTTACAGGAGGCGATTTTGTTTTATATAAAAGTGATCAGAATGTCTTTACAGCCACTGGATCACTTTTATGGGAGGCGGAGCGGGGTCATCCCCTTTTTCCTTTACCAGGCTCTCCCATCCGATGACTATTCCATCCACTGACACCAACAATGGGGCACTATGCTTCCTACTGACAACAACATCAGGGCACTATTCCTTATACTGATACCAACAATGGGGCACTATTCATTTCACTGATACGGGGCACTATTCCTTCCACTGACTTCAATGATTGGGTGCTATTCCTCTCACTGACACCAATGACGGGGCATTATTCCTCCCACTGGTACCAATGATAGGGCACTATTCTTCCTACTGACACCAATGATGGCCAATATTTCTCCCACTGACACTAACAATGGGGCACTACTCCTCCCACTGGTACCAACAATGAGGCACTATTCCTTTTAATGGCATTGATGATGGGGCACTATTTCTTCCACTGACATCAATGATGGGACACTATTTCTTCCACTGACACCAATAATGGGACACTATTTCTTCCACTGGCACCAATGATGGGGCACTATTCCTCAAGTGGACACTAATGATGGGGCACTATTCCTCAAATTGACACCAATGATAGGGCACTATTTTCCACAATGAAATCAGCAATGGGGCACTATTCCTTCCACGAATATCAATGATTGCACACTATTCCTCTCACTGACACCAACGATGGGGGGCATTATACATCCCACTGAAACCAATGATGGGGCACTATTCTCCCACTGACACCAGCAATGGGGCACTATTCCTTCCACTGGCACCAATTATGGGGCACTATTCCTTCCAATGACACCAGCAATGGGGCACTATTCCTTCCACTGACCCCAATGATGGGACACTATTCCTCCCACTGACAACAACATTGGGGTCCTTTTCCTTTCACAGAAATCAACAATGGGGCATTAGTCCTTCTACTGACACTAGAGCTGCATGATTCTGGATTAAAATGAGAATCATGATTTGTTTGCTTAGAATATCATGATTCTTGCGATGTAACATCATATTTCATATTATACAAAAAAATTGGGCTAACTTTACTGTTTAGTTTTTTTTTTTTATTCATTAAAGTGTATTATTTCCTGAAAAAAATGCATTTAAAAGACCACTGCACAAATACAATGCGATATAAAATATTGTAAGAACCACCATTTTATTCTCTAGAGTCTCTACTAAAATGATATATATAATGTTTGGTTGTTCTAAGTAATTTCCTAGCAAAAAATACAGATTTTTACCTTGTAAGTGTAGAGCCGGTACTGCTAACGAGTACGTGCTATGTGTTTAAATTGACGTAGCGGATGACATTTTGGACAAAGTGTCATACGCATTGTAAATTTCGTTTTTGCCTCAGAACAGTAGGGGTTCTGAGGGTTAATTACATAGGTTGGCCTTGACATCAGTCTGGCCGGGCTCTATTAGAAGTTCTGCCTGGTCATGTGAACAGTGAGGTACACATGACAGGCCAGAACCAGGCCTGGTTGGGCGTTTTGAGTATCAGCCCTCGGAACTAGGGATGAGCCGAACATCCCCCGGTTCGGTTCGCACCAGAACTTTCGAGCGGACCCCAAATTCGTACGAACTTTAGAACCCCATTGAAGTCTATGGGACTCGAACGTTCAAAATTAAAAGTGCTAATTTTAACGGCTAATATGCAAGATACTGTCCTAAAAAGGGTTTGGGGACCTGGCTCCTGCCCCAGGGGACATGGGTCAATGCCTAAAATGTTTTTAAAAATGGCCGTTTTGGCGGGAGCACTGATTTTAATGACGATTAAAGTGAAAAAAAAAATGTGAAATATTCCTTTAAATATGGTGCCTGCGGGGTGTCTGTAGTATGCCTGTGAAGTGCCACATGTTTACCGTGTTTAGAACAGTCCCTGCACAAAATGACATTAAACGGAAATAACATCATTGAAAACTGCTTGCGGTTTTAATGTTATATCTGGTTCCTGCAATATGGTTGAAAATCATTGAGAAAAATGGCATGGGTAGCCCTCCCTGCCCATTACCAGCCCCTTTGGGTCTTGTACGCATATTAAGGGGAACCCCGTACCCATATTAAAAAAAGGAAATGCGTGTGGCCCCCAGGCCCTATATACTCAGAACAGCAGTATACAGGCGGTGCAAACAAGACAGGGACTGTGTAGGTTTGTTGTGTTAAGTTGAATCTGTTTGTAATTTTCAACTGGTACATTTTTAAAGTGTAGCTCCAGTCAAAAAAACTATTTTTAAGCTTTTTGGAAAACATAGGGAAGGGTTATCACCCCTGTATAATTTGTTTTGCCGTCCATCTTTGTTCATCTCACTTGCTGTTGTCTCCTTCCGTTTGCAAGTAGGAGATGTTTGTAAGTTGGATGTTTGAAAGTAGGGGCCTGCCCTATATGCTCTGCAGAAATGGCGGAACAAGGTGTTGGTTTTGCCACAACATTGTAAGCCCTGAAAGTGACTCTTGGTGGGCGCTGGAGCGCCCTGCTGTGAACGATTATATCAAGAATTGTAATTACATGCCATTGTTGAACAGTGGTAGAAAAATTTACCTTTGGTGGTTGTGGTGCTGGTACCACAACACTATAAGTCCTCACAGTTACTCTGGGTGGGCACAGGAACGGGCCCTCCTGTGAAATATTATATCAAGAATTGTAATTACATGTCCCTGTTAAACAGGGGCAGAAAAATTGGGCCTTAGGCACTGGTGCTGGTGCCACGACACTGCAACCTCTCCCATATACTCTAGTTTTATTGCAGGAATTAGCCCTGCTGCAAAGCATTGCATCAAAAATTGTAATTAAACGCCCCTGTTAAACAGGGGCAGAAAAATTGGGCTTTAGGCACTGGTGCTGGTGCCACCACACTGCAACCTCTCCCATATACTCTAGTTTCATTGCAGGAATTAGCCCTGCTGCAAAGCATTGCATCAAAAATTGTAATTAAATGCCCCTGTTAAACAGGGGCAGAAAAATTGGGCTTTAGGCACTGGTCCTGGTGCCACCACACTGCAACCTCTCCCATATACTCTAGTTTTATTGCAGGAATTAGCCCTGCTGCAAAGCATTGCATCAAAAATTGTAATTAAACGCCCCTGTTAAACAGGGGCAGAAAAATTGGGCCTTAGGCACTGGTGCTGGTGCCACCACACTGCAACCTCTCCCATATACTCTAGTTTCATTGCAGGAATTAGCCCTGCTGCAAAGCATTGCATCAAAAATTGTACTTAAACGCCCCTGTTAAACAGGGGCAGAAAAATTGGGCCTTAGGCACTGGTGCTGGTGCCACCACACTGCAACCTCTCCCATATACTCTATTTTTATTGCAGGAATTAGCCCTGCTGCAAAGCATTGCATAAAAAATTGTAATTAAACACCCCTGTTAGACAGGGGCAGAAAAATTGGGCTGATGGCATCACCCAGAACCAGAAATGTTCTTCCAACATATCAGCGGAGGAGGAAGAGGATAGACAATCAACATAACAGGACAGTCACTCAGCATCAGCATAGGCAGTCTTGAAGGGATGTGATATTTCAAAAAAAATTATTCGGTTACATCAGCTTCAGGTGCTTGGTAGCTGTGGGTGATCCAAAACTGATTCATCTTGATGAAGGTCAGTCGATCAACTGATTCGGTGGACAGGCGCACCCTGTGATCGGTAACAAAGCCACCAGCAGCACTGAAGGTGCGTTCCGAAAGAACGCTGGATGCAGGACAGGCCAGTAGCTCAATTGCATACTGTGCAAGCTCTGGCCAGTGATCCATCCTCAAGACCCAGTAAGCCAGAGGATTTTCGTGGGAAAGGTGTCCAAGTCTGACCTTGCCCCTAGGTATTCCTGCACCATGTAAATCAGACGCTGGTGATGGTTGCTGGAACCGATCATACCTTGGGGCTGCGGACTAAAAAATTGTCTGAAAGCATCAGTCAGACGGCCACCTTCTCCACCGCTCCTTCTGACCGATGCCTCAGCAACACGTTGTCCAGGACCAGGAGTTTGTAACCTCCCAGTCTCTTGGAACGCGTTGCACAGACCTTTCTGCAAGGCCTCCCGGAGATGTCTCATCCTCTGCTCCCTCTGCGATGGCAAGATAAGGTCGGCAACCTTACCCTTGTACCGTGGATCAAGGAGAGTGGCCAGCCAGTAATGGTCCCTCTCCTTGATCTGAAGAATACGAGGATCCTTCCGCAGGCTTTGCAGGATCAGGGAGGCCATGCAGCGTAGGTTAGCTGAGGCATTCGGTCCAGAGTCCTCAGGGTCACTAAGGGCAATATGATCCGCAGCTACCTCCTCCCAGCCACGTACAAGTCCACGTGTTTCTTGGGACTGTAAATCATCCCTACAAGACTGCTGCTGCTGATGCTGAGTGCCAGCCTCCACCTCCATGCTGACACAATCATCCTCCTCCTCCTCTTCCTCCTCCTCATCCTCTTCCTGTGTGATGGGTGGCACAGCAGGAACACTGTCTGGATAAAGGGGGCCTTGAGAGGCAAGGAAGTCCTCCTCTTCCTGCCTCTGTTCTGCCTCAAGTGCCCTGTCCATTATTCCACGCAGCGTATGCTCCAAGAGGTGGACAAGAGGTACAGTGTCACTGATGCATGCACTGTCACTGCTCACCATCACTGTGGCCTCCTCAAACGGTGACAGGACAGTGCATGCATCCCTGATCATGCCCCACTGGCGTGGTGAGAAAAAACCAAGCTCCCCTGACCCTGTCCTGGTGCCGTAGTCACACAGGTACTCATTCATGGCCCTCTGCTGCTTGTGCAGCCACTGCAGCATGGCCAACGTTGAGTTCCACCTGGTGGGCATGTCACATATAAGGCGGTTCTTGGGCAGGTTCAACTCCTTTTGGAGCTCAGCCAGCCAAGCACAGGCATTAAATGATCGGCGGAAATGCACACAGACTTTCCTGGCCTGCTTCAGGACATCCTGTTAGCCCGGGGTACCTGCCCAAGAACCGCTGCACCACCAGGTTAAGGACGTGAGCTACACAGGGCACATGGGTCAGTTGTCCCTGTCGGAGGGCGGAGAGGAGGTTGGTGCCATTGTCACAAACCACCATTCCCGGCTTAAGCTGGCGTGGCATCAACCACCTCTCGGCCTGCCCCTGCAGAGCTGACAAAACATCCGCCCCAGTGTGGCTCCTGTCCCCCAAAAAAAACAGCGCCAGCACGGCATGGCATCGTTTTGCCTGCGTACTTGCGTAGCCCCTGGAACGCCTATGGAGCACCGCTGGTTCTGAGGACAGAGCATTGGAAGAGGCCATGGAGGAAGAAGAAGAGGAGGGGGTGGAGGAGAGAAGTGTGTCATAACCAATAGTAGCATTTTGGAGGTGTGGTGGCGGAACAACCTCCAACACTACTGCACCTTGTCCTGCATCCTTTCCAGCTGCCAGAAGAGTGACCCAATGGGCCGTGAAAGACAGGTAACGTCCCTGTCCATGCCTGCTGGACCATGAGTCAGCGGTAATATGCACCTTACCGCTGACCGCCCTGTCCAGCGAGGCAAGGACATTGCCTTCCACATGCCGGTAGAGAGCCGGAATCGCCTTCCGTGAGAAAAAGTGGCGTTTGGGGACCTGCCACTGAGGAACCGCACATTGTACAAACTCACGGAAGGGGGCCGAGTCTACCAACTGAAAAGGCAGCAGTTGAAGTGCTAGCAATTTAGCCAAGCTAGCATTCAACCGCTGGGCATGTGGATGGCTGGGAGTGAACTTCTTTCGCCCGTCCAGCAGCTGGGGCAGGGACATTTGCCTGCTATAATCGGACGTGGGTATACTGCTAGCAGAGTGCCCGGAAGCACTTGGCTGTGACACACCTAATTCTACACCTTCATTCCTCTCAGAGCAGGTTTCAGAGAGGACTGAAGGTCTAGTGGGGTTGGAGATGCCAGCTGATGAGGAGCAAGGAGAGGTCCGCTTTGTTCTTTGGTGTGGGTCTTTGAGGTACGCTTGCCAACGAGCTGCATGGCAGGTCAACATATGTCTGGTCAAGCATGTGGTGCCCAAGCGGCTGATGTTTTGGCCACGTGAGATACGCTTGAGACATATGTTGCAAATAGCAGCGGTGTGATCTGATGCACTCGTCTCAAAAAAGGCCCACACCAAAGAACTTTTAGAATAACGCGCAGAGGCAGCGCCCTGCACAGGCAGAGCTCTGCGGTGTGATTCAGTCGGTGTGCTGCCCCTAAGCTGGCCCCCGGAGGGCATCCTGCCTCGTTGGACATGTGCCTCCTCCTCCTACTCCTCCTCTCTCCTACCAGGCACCCACGTGGAGTCAGTGCCCTCATCATCCCCTCCCTCTTCATCGCTGTAGCAAACCTGGCAGTATGCTGCAGCTTGTGGAACATGACTGCCAGATTGCTGTCCTTCTTGAGCATCCCCTCTCTCTTTGCTCACGCTACTGCCTTCCTCTAGCTGAGTGTCATCATCAGAGCCTTCAAAACACTGGGCATCCTCCTGGAGCATGTACCCAACACTGTGCTCAAAGAGTTCAGGAGACTCCTCAGGAGGACGTGGTGGGTCTAGGGAAGGAGTCACTGATGATGACATTGAGAGGAGGGAAGACGATGCGTTGGCAGCTGCTTTGCTAGTACCCTGAGACTGGGTGAGAGAGGATGAGGAGGATGAAGAGGGCTTGGTCATCCACTCTACCAAGTCGTTGGCATGTTGCGGTTCAACATGTCCAGCTGCCGAAAAGAAGGACAAGCGTGTCCCATGGCCACGTGCTGATGACAATGCACCGCATCCACGACCAGCACTGTTGTCTCTAGACACAGAGCCTGCTTGCCCTCTTTTATCGGCTCGCGCCTGTCTGCGTCTCCTTGCTGGCCTTCCAGACATGGTAATGGCCTGAAGGGAGTTGGGTAAAACAGCAGTTGGGTAGTGTATATTGTGCTGGAGGCACACAACACCCACTAACTCCTGCAGATGCCTTTATTATAGAACACCAGAGATAAAGGGGTATACTGTAATCGAGTCACACAACACCCACTAAGCCCTGCAGATGGCTCTATTAGAGAACAGCAATAAAGGGTAGATACAGGTGTATATTGTGCTGGAGGCACAAAAAACCCACTAACTCCTGCAGATGCCTTTATTATAGAACACCAGAGATAAAGGGGTATATACAGATGTATACTGTGCTGTGCTGGAGGCACACACAACTTCCAATAACTCCTGCAGATGGCAAGTGGGCTCAAATAGAGAAGAGCTATGTAGGTGGATATAGCGGTGTGTACTGGGTACAGAGCACGCAGACAGCACGCACAAGCTCCTAACACTACTGACTGCAAGCTCTATTATAAAAGATAGATCACTAGCTATATAGGTGAGGTGAATATAGCGGTGTATACTGCGGTCAGGGCAAGCAGACAACAACCACTACAGAAGAGCAAGATCGAAAATCGGCCGATAACGATCGGTGTGTACTGTGTTGAAGGTACACAGAACACCCACTAACTGCTTCAGACGCCAACACACTACACAAGGCCGCCGCGCTGGTGGCCTTATATAGTGTGGGGCGTGTACTACACAGCCTGAGCTATGATTGGCCACAGGCATCCTGCCTGTGGCCAATCATGGCTCTCCTCGCTGCTGGCGCTGTGATTGGCCAAGCATGCGGGGTCACAGTGCATGCTTGGCCAATCATGAGCCAGCAATGCACTGCGATGACGCAGTGCATTGTGGGCCGTGAGCGCCACACGAATTTGGCGCAAACGGCCCATAACGTTCGGAATTCGCCGAACGGGCGAATAGCCGATGTTCGAGTCGAACGTATGTTCGACTCAAACACGAAGCTTATCCCTACTCTGAACCAATCAGTGGGAGTGACGGGGCCCGCTGAGGAGTCTGGGAAGGGATACTTAAGATGTGTGGGGCACGTGTTCAAGAGAGGGGTTTGTGAGGCCCGGGTGGTCTGTTCTTGTTCCAGAAATGGGGTAGCCCCGTCAGGGGTCCCGGTCACGGGGTGTTCGACATCCCACAACATGTTTCTGTTTGTGGCCCCTAATAGACCCGTCTGGTCTGGGGTAGGGATTCCACTGTTCCCGAGTCTCGGAACCGGCTGGTCCGAGGCGCAGTAACTGAGGGGGGATTCAAGGTGTCCGGGTGTGCTCTCGGCTTGGAGGGGCACCACAGCTTGTGGAAGTGACCGGGGGAGGACTCTTTGGAGGAGGGCCGTCAAGTGGCATCCTGAGAAGTGCCTGGTTTCTGAGTTGTGAAGGACATTGACGAATCCATGCTTTTTCCAGTACTATTAAGGAGACAGAGAATGTTCCAGGTACTGAAGAAAAAGGTTCCTGTTCACTCTCAGTTACAACTTGTACACGTTCATAGGATTGTTTCAAGTTTGGAGTTAACGTGCTTACTGCCATGATATCTGGCAAGAGATCTGTTCAGCTTTGAAGTACCCAGCTGCGAGTGGCTACTCTCTGGGTGGAAATAGAGACTTTGTTAGATCAGCAGCTCAAGGTGCCTGAGTTCTTCACTCGTGCCCTCTGTTCCCATGAGAGACTATGTTATTGGATGTTACTACTGCAAAATAAAACCTTTCAAAATGACTTTATTTGTGTCAGCTTTCAAGTTGTTGGGTATCAACCCTGGGAACCCCTAGACGTGGAAGAAAAAGCCAAGCGGAAGGTAACTGGTAACCCCAGTAAGTTAAGGCTGCCCTACAAAGGGTTATTGTCGCTACATTTCGTTTTTGCTCAAAACTGTGGTGAGTTTTGGGGTTAATTGTGTTAAATTGTATTTTGGCATCAGTTTGGCTGGGTTCTGCCTGGTCATAGGTGAGGTTGTACATCTGTGGAAGGCTATAGAATGCAGTCTGGTTGGACGTATTGGGTACCAATCCTTATCTTGGAACATTTGTCAGAGCATTTGTCTCACTGCGTAATCTGGGAAGGGGTACTTAAGGTTCAGAAGTTGTTGCTGACTCTGTGGTCCTGGTCCTCCTGACCAGGCCCCGGGGGCCCTCATGGCCTGGGGATCCATCCATTTCCGAGCCTCGAAACTGGCTAGTTTGAGGTGCAGTAAATGGAAGGAGGATTCTAAGGTATTCTGATGCCGTCTCGGGTTTGGAGAGGCCCAGCAACTCTACACGTGACCAGGGGTGGACTCTTCAGTAAGAGAGCCACGCACAAGGCTGGCTGCTCGGTAAGAGCCTGGAAGCAGAGCTGCCATGGACATTGATTGAATCCACAATTCTTAAGGTATTGCCAGACCCGCTGAAAGATTCTGATACAGTAAGAAAGGTTCCTAATTCTACCCTTCCAGTTGTAACTAAGTTTCCAGCCAAGTCTATGTGAGAGACTTTGAAAAGCTAGAATTACCTGTTGTCTGCTAAACCCAAAACTTAAGGATTTATCCAACAGTTAAAGGATCCAGTTGCGAGCGGCTGATCCCTGGATTGTGTACAGAGAGAGACTTTATTTGAAATCAGCAGATCCAAGCACCTGAGCTAAACTTTACCCTGATACCCTCTATTCCCAACTTAGAGTGTGGTACCCCAATAGTGCATGTACCCAGAGTTCTCAACCAGATGGGTTGAGGGGCTCCAGGGAGCTTGTAATGTGAAGAGGAAACTGACTTTTCAGTTTACTCGTTATTTACTAAAGTCCACTTTGGGACCTGGAGCCCGGGGATATCTTGGAGATCCGGGTGGGATGAAATCCCCAGTCCTGGGTCTGGGATTTGAGACTCACCAGCACACTGATTGTTCAGGTGAGTGTTGGCCTGATAGTAGAGTCAGGACCATGGCTCTAAGCTCCACCCTCCCGAGCAGTCCAGGCTTGCAAGGGGTTGAGAATTGCAAGGGGTTGAGAACCCAGAGAGCGCAGGTGTGAACTGAAAATAGCCAGAGAGTGCAGGTTGCACTGTGTAAGCCAGAGACCTGAGTCTGAGGTTGCTGACAGTAGTCAGGAGAGCTCCATGTGGGAGCCTGAGCAGTGGTGCCTCTGCTGCTGAAGAGAGCCAGGTGTTTTGGTATTTTTGCAATGCTGCAGGTGTAAGTCAGGAGGCTGAATATCCTTTTATTTGTTGCTGGCAGTGAAAACCCCCTTGCGAGGGAAACCACTTTTGTTTTCTTTTATGGAACTTTGTTTGATTTTCTTTAATAAAAGTGGGACAACAAGCCCTGAAAAGGAATCATCTGTGGACAGTTCTCGCTAGCGGGTGCTACACCTGAGCTAAACAGCCCCCAAATGTTACAGTTTGTTAATTCGTTTCATGCAAAATAAAAATCCTAACAAGGAATTCAAGTGTCGGTCTCTACAGTTACTGAGTTATCAACCCCTGGAACCCCTAGACAAGAACGAGTACCAGCTGGTGGAGGTCATCGGTAAGCCCAGAAAATGTCAGCAGCTCCTTCGGGGGTAAGTGCTACATAAGCAACAAATGTCAAAAAATGTTTAGTCTTTAAGTGGTTAAAGGGATCTCATTTGCAGGCAAAAGTTCTTCCCTTTGATCTAAAAAAACTAAACGTTACAATATTTCTCTTTAGTTTGTTGTGAAAAACTTGGTAGGCTGCCTGTTTTTTTTTTGTTTTGTTTTTTTACAGCTGTCAGCTTGAGTAGAGAACTCTCTGCACTGAATGGAGGAAATGCTTTTTTAGGATTGGGAAGGGGATAGAATCACCATCTGAATTCTTTAACGATTAATCGTGCAGCACTGACACAAGTGATTGGGCACTATTCCTTCTACTGACACCAACACAGGGCACTATTCCTTCCAGAAATAACAATGATGTGGCACTATTCCTTCCTCTGACACCAATGATGGGGCTCGATTCCTCTCACTGATACTAATGATGGGGCACTATTCCTCCTACTGACACCAATGATGGGGCTCTATTTATCTTATGGGTACACTATTCTTCCGACTTATACCAACTATGGGGAAGTATGCCTCCCACTGACAACAACATTGGGGACTTTCACAGATACCAACAATGGGACACTATTCCTCCTACTGACACCATTGATTGGGCACTATTCCTTCCACTGACACCGATGATGGGGCACTATTCCTTCCTCTGACACCAACGATGGGGCTCTATTCCTCCTACTGACACCAATGATGGGGCATTATTCCTCCTGACACCAATGATGGGGCTCTATTCCTCCTACTGACACTAATGATGGGACTCTATTCCTCCTGACACCAATGATGGGGCTCTATTCCTCCTACTGACACCAATGATGGGGCATTAGTCCTCCTACTGACCCCAATGATGGGGCACTATTCCTCTCACTGATACTAATGATGGGGCACTATTCCTCCTATTGACACCAATGATGGGGCTCTATTTATCCTATGGGTACACTATTCTTCCGACTTATACCAACTATGGGGAAGTATGCCTCCCACTGACAACAACATTGGGGATTTTCACAGATACCAACAATGGGTGACTATTCCCCCTACTGACACCATCGATTGGGCACTATTCCTTCCACTGACACCGATGATGGGGCACTATTCCTTCCTCTGACACCAATGATGGGGCTCTATTCCTCCTACTGACACTAATGATGGGGCTCTATTCCTCCTGACACCAATGATGGGGCTCTATTCCTCCTACTGACACCAATGATGGGGCATTATTCCTCCTACTGACACCAATGATGGGGCTCTATTCCTCCTACTGACACCAATGATGGGGCATTATTCCTCCTACTGAAACCAATGATGGGGCACTATTCCTTCCACTGACACCAATAATGGGGCACTATTCCTCCCACTGATACCAGATATCAGGCCCCTATTCCTTCCAGAGGTAACAATGATGGGGCACTATTCCTCCTCCTACTGACCGTCTCATTTTTTATTGTAATTTTTATAATTTTTATTTTACTTTTTAAGTTGTATACATCCCCTGACTACCAAGTCTGAGGCACTGTTATCTCTCCCACTGATGCCTGGGCATTTTCTACTCCCAATGGACACAATATACCCCCCACCCCAAAGTTTAAAGCATAGTAGACTGATCCAGAGGAAGGCAAAAGACCCCCAAATAAAGCATGGTCCAATTTGCTGCAGCGAGTGAAAAATGTATTCCTTCCCGATCCCCCAGAAAGCAATTGTATATTTCCTGAAAAAAACATTCCCCGGTTTTATATATATATATATATATATATTTATATTTATATTATTATTATATGTATTATTATGTTTTATACAGTGTATATATATATATATATATATATATATATATATATATATATATATATATATATATATATATATATATATATACCTGTAAATGGTAATATTTAGTTATATTTTGCTCATTTAAGAATGTATCCAGCTCTTTTTTAAAAACAATGTACTGATCTGGCCAGAACTAGTTCTGGAGAGCGTCTATTCTACGTTTTCACAGCTCTTACTGTAGAAAATAATTTGAGCGAAAATTAAAACATTAAAATAGGGAGCAAAGAGAAGGAAGGAGGGGGATAAAACAGAATAAATGGCAAATGTGCAACAGAGCTGGAACTTCAACAAAGAGCGGAAGAATGAAGCTCAGGCAAGACAGAGATTTGTTGGAGACAGGGATAAAAGCCAGAGTGAGAGGGTACGCTGACCTATGTGAAATGGTTGCCTTGACATATCTTCTCGGGCAGATAGTAGTTATCTATATACTACTATTCTTATTATTTTTAATTATTTTCCCTGTCAACAAAGGACTCTTTTAAACATTTCTAAAATATTGCATTTGTTAACCCTACCGTGACCAGAGGTCAGTCAAACCTAGATGTCCAGAACAAGTTTAACATTGTCAACAGGCATCGGTTAACTTGGCTATATAATTAAAACAAAAAAAAAATACAATTATATAATAAACTTTTTTTTTTTTTTTTAAAGGAGGACATAAAGCCTTTATGTGAAATATTTTTATTTTTAATAAAGCCTGCACTCAGCTTTTTTATTATAGGGTGAAAATATATATATTTTTGTTATTATTTTAACTTATTTTAAAGTACTATCTTGTACTTGTAATGTTGTTATATTTATTTTTATTTTAATGTACTTGTAATATTAAAAATGTTTTTTTTTAATTTAACTGCACTTTACAGTTATAGATGTCAATAAGTCCCATACTAAGAGGTCTCTTTATAGGTTGAAAATAAGTAACTAAATATTTTTTTCATAAAAAAACAAACAAAAAAAAAAACAAGAAAAACCTATTTAAAAAAAGGCCTGGATTCTTTCCTAATTGTACATAATACTGTATAACTGGGTATATAGGTAAAGTTGATCCAAGGAATATCTGATTGCAGGAATTTCTTCCCCTCCTGTAGCAAATTGGATCATGCTTTATTGTTTTTTTTTTTTACTTCCTCTGGATCAGGGTTCGCCAAACTACGGCCCGCCAGCTGTTGCGGAACTTCACATCCCATGAGGCATTGTAAAACTCTGACATTCACAGAATGACTAGGCATGATGGGAATTGTAGTTCCTGAACAACTGGACGGCCATAGTTTTGAGACCCCTGCTCTGGATCAACTGTGGGTATAGGATTGTGTATATGGGATTGTATGGTTTTAATTTTTTTATTTTTTTGCATTGGTTGAACGAGATGGATCTATGTCTTTTTTAAACCTGTAAAAAATATTTACTCTTTAGGAAAAGTATTTCTTTCTAGCTGCGCTATACAGTGGCAGCTGTCAATAAATCCCAGATTTCCTGTTATGGGGTTGGAAATTAAGTTAAAAATATATATTATATATTTAATTTTTTTTTTATTATTATTTTCCTGTTGTAGGGTTGGAAAATAAGTAAAAAAATATATTACATATTTTTGCTTTGTATTATTATTTTAAACTTATTTTAAAATAGTATACTGTCTTCTTTAAGAAATTTATTTTTTCCAGCTGCACTAAACAATTGTAGCTGTCAATCCCATGCTACGATTTTTTATTTTAGGTTGAAAAAAGTAAAATATATATATATATTGAGGATTTAAATACTAAATAATTTTAAACAATGCATAACTGTGCACACCTTTCTGAATGCAAGTACAGTCAAGGACTTGTGGAGCATATATTGGAAATGATCGGGGACATATTCATTTTATAATTATTTCTGGGTAAGTTAAGTGCCAAAAGAAAGGACTACAATGGCAGCTGTCACTAGCATGGTTTTGTTTCTAAACAAAAAACACCTGGTTATCATATCAGTGCTGATACCAAAAGCACTGAGCTCAGCAGAAGCTGTTTCCTTTCAGACTCTCTGCCACAAGAAAAAAAAAACTGCAGCACAGGAGCTGGAGGGGGGGTGAGTTACACCACGTGTGTATACATTTCAGGATAAGCTATTCAGCTCTATTAACAACATGCTTTTGTTAATTTTAATTTTTTTTTAAGAAATTAGGATAAAGTCAAGAAAACTGGAATATGCTGGCTTTAAATTAAACTACATAAAAGTCATAAGTAATATTTTATTTTTAAAAGACAACCCCAAAAGTAAAATGTATAAAAAAATCTCCAATCCCTTTAAACATTTCCTTAGACTAAAAACTAAGTGTCTTCTGACATGGCAATATACAATATATGCAACATTTTTATAACTGTAGAATTCCCAAAAGTATTTAGTGCAATTTAGATACAAATGTCAACAACAATGAATTGGTCCTGATATACACTCAAAGCTCCCAACTTTCCCTGATTTGCAGGGGACTGTCCCTCATTCAGAACAATGTCCCCCATTCCTCCTCATTTCGGTCTGATCTATATAATTGTATGTAAAATGCACTATTTATCTTTCAAAAAATGTTTTCCAATGCTAAAACTTTCATCCAATTTCTAAATTGCTGCATTTGTAAATTCCAAAAGCCCATATAAAGGAATTGTAGAGGTAAAAAATTCACTTGTGGGTTCAACCAATCTTTCTTTTTTGTACAGTTCTCCTTTAAGGGGGGCATAGCAGTGGGTGTGTCCCATGCCTACATACTTTTGCTAATAGGTGTCTCTCGTTCCTATTTCAGAAAGTTGGAAGGTATAGCCAAAAGTATGTAGACACCCCTCCAAATGACAAAGTTTGGGTAACTACAGTGAAGGAAATGGTTAAAGCTACTGTGTACTCTAAACCTTGCGGGAACAGTTTGGAGAAGACCATTTTCAGTTCCAGCATCACTGTGCCCGTGCAATATATATATATATATATATATATATATATATAAATATTTCAATGTACTCACAAAATAATCGCATGTAAAACAATCCCGACCAATAGTCAACGCTGGGGCACGTCCATCCAGAAAAGCGTGGCTAACATGTTTCATGGGCTATGCCCTTTTCATTAGGGCAAACCAGAACTAACACACTGTGATCTATATATTAGTAGTACAAAGAAAGTCCAAAGTACCCCCACACTGGAAAAGGGGAGGGAAAAGAGGAGGGGTTTTATGGGTGTAACCTACGCAATATACATTAACTCTTGCAATGACAGTAATATTGCCCCTTGCACGCCTTACATTTATATAAACAAATAAAAAGAGGATGCTCAAATAGAAAAGTCACACAGTACACCAACCAGCCTGCGCATATATTGTATTAGCCACAGTCCAAACGCTAAATCAAAAATATAAAAACCACCATCTAGATAGATGGGCTCAAATGATCAATAGGAGGGTCAAAAGAAACTCCTTCAATGTTTAGCATCTCACGCTAGGTGGACAGCAGTGTGTATTGTATATTGCCATCCTGAATGTTCCACCGCTGGATGGTGTTGAACTCGGTTGGCCTTCACAGAGACCTGACCTCAACCATACTGAACACCTTTGCATCCAATATCAGTACCTGACCTCCAGTGTTAATTTTGTAGATGAAAACATTTCCGTCATAATTTCCACCAGCGGCATAATTTCAGTGGCGACAACTAAACAAAGAATACCCCACATTTTCATCAATTGATCAAAACTGACGAAAATCAGGTCTATTTTGTCAACAAATGAAAAAGAAATGAAAATGTGAGGGAGGGACATTTACCCATGTAAACTTCCAGTTTCCTTAGAGCTCAACTGTAAAGCCCATGGGCGTTTCCCCTTCCAGCAAGCAAGGGAGCAACCTCAGCGTGCTTAGTGCTGTGCAGCATTACAGGCCTCCTCAGACGACCGTCCAGAGCACTGAATGGATTACAGGCCTCCTCAGAAGGATGACTGTCCAGAGAAGCGTGCAGCATTTACAGGTCTACTCAGACCATCCAGAGTAATCTGTGAGAAACATTACAGGCCTCCTCCTCAGACCGTCCAGAGCACTGTGTGCATTACAGGCCTCCTCAGATCACCATTGCGAGCACTGTGTTAATTGCAGGCCTCCTCAGACCATCATCTGGAACACTGTGTGCATTACAGGCCTCTTCAGACCATCATCCAGATCACTGTGTGCATTAAGTGCCTACTTAGACCATCCAGAGCACCGCAGCATTTACAGGCCTCCTTTTCAGACCGTCTAGTGTGCATTACAGGCCTACTTAGACCACCATCCAGAGCGTGTAGTTGGCCGAAACCTAAATACCATAACTAATAACATGATATTAGACTTTGTTTTTACTCCAGTGGTATATAATGAGTTTGGAAATTCTAGGGAAATGCTTAAACAATGCATTACAATTTAACTAAGCCCATTCAATTTTAGTCGACTAAATATGACTAAATCTAAAACAACTGCAGATGACTAAAATGTAACTAAAACTAAAATGGTATTTTAGTCAAAAACTAATAAATCTAAATTTGATGCCAAAATTAACACTGCTGGCCTCACAAAATCTTTTTTGGTTAAACGGGCACAAATTTCCACCGACACCCTCCAAAATCTTGTAGAAATTCTACCAAGTAGAGTGAAGACTCTTTTTGCCTTTAAAGAGGGCCAACTCCATATTGAGGACCGTGGTTATTGAACAGGAAGTTCAACTCGTATAGGAGTGATCAAGACATATATTCTACCCAAAAGTATACTGTACCTTTAATCTAAGCTTGCAACTGCCCAAAGACCTGTATTTATATATACGCCCTCCTTCGTCAAGAACTCAATGACAGCACGTTGCTTCTACCGTACTTGGAATTAATTTTTTACCTACAATAAAAAAGAAGAGGTGCTATAGAGAAAGTTATCGACATGTGAAATTTGAACAACCTATTTCAGCTATATATATTTTTTAGAAAGACAACAGACTACTCCAAAATACAAACCTCATGTTGGAAAGTGTCTGCACGGCAATGACATGAAGCTTGTGACCAAATCCTTGGCTTCACTTTTAACGTCTTGGCAGCAGACCGGTGCAGTGATCAGTCATTGGCTGTGTCCAGTGGACATAGCTAGTAACAGATCGCACAGCTGGGAAGATGTCATATGGTGTCCACCCAGAATGAGAGAGCTCCCACCTGGCTGTCATTTTACTATAGGCTGGGCAGGAGCTCTCTCTCTTTCTGGGTAGACAATGATGTCCTCCCAGAATGCGGGGCCGTGTAATTTGTCACCGGCTGTATCAACCGGACATGGCCAATGATTTATCACTGCAACGGCCCGCTGCCAGTGTCATGTGATTGCTGTGACTAATCACAGCAGATCACATGACAATTGTAAGCAATGGAAGGCTTCCTTTCATGCAATCCATTGTGTACATTTGTGTTGCTAGCTGTGATTGGTCACAGTGAACATATGGTACAGACAGGCCAATCTGTACCATGTGATTTGTTTTGACCAATCACAGCTAATCACAACAAAAGACACCGAATGAAACAAGTTCATTGAGGATTAATGGTTGCTTACATCAAGGAAATGCATTGGTATATGCAATTATAATTTGTGAAAAAAAAAAAAAACTGATCCCTTCCCCAGGCTAGTATAGTGTTACTATGAAAATACTGTATTATATTACTATATTATTTTATTTGCTACATGTTACTTACGGTCCCACATGCAACCATGTGCACCATTAAATATTTTATAGTATCTACCAATTGATTCATCTGGTTTTGGTGGTGTGCTTCATTCATTCCACTATTCCCCTTTCCCACCCTTAGATAATACAGATACAGATAATACTGTATTGCTCTGGTCACAGAGGGTTAGAAAAAAGATTGTAAAGAAAAAGGAAAACAAATAAAAAATAGAAAAAAAAAATATATATATTTTTTTTTGTTCATACTGTCACCAGTCAGTGTCCTTGTTAACACCACAACAGTTATATGATGATGCTGTACTGCATTAGTGACAGTATGTGAAAAAAAAAAAAAAAAAAAATTGTAAACTTTTATTTTTCATTTCTTCATTTTACAAATAATTGTGAAAAAAAATGTACAACTTCGAAAAACTTGCCAATCCTCTTACTAAATACCTCAGACTGTCTACTTTCCAAAAAGTGGTAATTTGGGGGATATTTGTACTGTCCTGGCATTTTCGGGCCTCATGAAGTGAGGTCGGCCGTCAGTACATCAGGCTTATTCAGTTTTCAGATATGTACCATCATTTGTGGACTCTATAACTTTCCTACAGACTCAATAATATACACTAATGTGGGGTATTTTCACCAAAGAAATGTGGCAGAATACATTTTGAACTAAATGTATGAAGAAAAATCATTTATTTGCAAAATAAAATATTCAGAATTTTTTTGTGTATTTAGTAAAAAATAAAAACCCCAGTGGTGATTAAATACCACCAAAAGAAAGCTCTATTTGTGTGAAATGATAAAAATTCATTTTGGGTACAGTGTTGCATGACCGCGCAAATGTCATTAAAAGTGTGACAGCGCTGAAAATCCGCCTGGGCAGGAAGTGGATAAAAGTGTCCGGTGTTGAAGAGGTTAATTCTTTGGAAACATGGATGAAAGAATAATGAAAGTCAGTGCTACAGGTAATACAATTCAGCAGGTCACCCTTCAGACACTTTTACGGTTGAAGTCCATTATACAAGTTAGACCCCAGGTCTATTTCCCTTCCTACTGATCAAAATCACCCACTTAGCTGTGTTATGGGACAATTTATTCCAAAGGACACTTTTAATGTTACCAAATTACGAAAGTGTTACCAAACACACAAATGACAATGTATCATGCAGAGATGAGGTTTGGCCAGCCCAATGAGTATAAAACCAATGTGTATTTTAGGTTCCACTCAATAGAAGCTCCCCCTTTTTTTTTTCATATAAAAACCTAACATTTAAATATTTATAAATAAATGCATGCCAAAGGCGAATTCGTGATACTCTTGTAGCTCATTTGTTGTCACAAGTAGACCTCTTTCATGTTTGTGGGGAGGTGCAGCGTGGTGTGGCACCAGGAAACACTAGAGCCCCGTACACACGATCGGACTTTCCACCAACAAAACCGTGGATTTTTGTTGTTGGCTCAAACTTGTCTTGGATACACGCGGTCACACAAATGTAGGCCAACAATTCGAGAGGTGAGAATGTGGTGACGTTCAACAGGTACGACAAGCTTCTAAAAAGGAAGTTTAATAGTTATGTGATATCTCCATTACGGACGCTAGTTTTACAAGACCAAGTGCTTCTGGATAGTACTTGATTCCGAGCATCCGTGAACTTTTGTGGGCTGACTTGTGTACACATGATCGGACTTTCTGACAACAACGTTTTGTTGGTGAAAAATTTGAGAACTTGCTATCAAACATTTGTGGGGGTAAAGTCCGACAGTAAATGTCCGATGGAGCATACACACGATCGGACTTTCCGACAAGCTCACATCCAACATTTCCCGTTGGAAATTCCGAACGTGTGTATGTGGCATTAGAGTCCATTTGTAGAGAACAGAACTTGTAATAAAGTTCAAGTTCAGCACATCACAACAAACCCGACGGGAAGGCACCTGGCCAGAAACACTCACAGAATGCAACAACAATGTACAGCAGAACAGGTCTCAGTTATGCTGGCAGTATCTGTTTTGAGGGGCGGAATGTGGCCTGGCTGGTCTGTGCCCAAATGGGGAGGTGCCCAGAAAGGATAATGTGTTCCTATACTTTCCATACTCGTCTAGAACCTCTCCCTGCTGCTGATCACGGTCCCTGACAGACAGGGGACATGTCTCTACACTACCCACACACAAAATATGCGCCAAGCCTGGGAGCCAGGGCCTTACATGGGCTCTGCCTTACCCAAGATGGCCAGAGTCACATGGGGTGGCAGCATCCAATTAGATAGCTTCCCCGGTGACCCAGGAAAACATAGAGGAACTGTGTTCCTCTTGACTTCCCCTCCAACTGCAATGCAGCTATGGTCAAGCACCACCTACAGTGCAGAAAGTAGGTTACAACTCCCTACACTTGGCTACTAGTATTTCTTCACCTTTGTTATATTTTTAAATACAAAATAATATGTTGCAGAAATGATGGGGTCCAGGGCTTGCTGGCTTGTACACAGCTTTGCACATGCAAGATCGCATCTCTTGTTTGCGAGTTCCAACTTATTAAATCTCTAAACCTTTATGAGGCATTACACCGTTTATATTGTTTGCGAGTTCATCGCTTATTAAAGGTCCCTTTTTTTATCACTAGTGCACTTAGATGACGCTACTGTTTTCTCAGAGTCGCTTCTTATGCCCTGTACACATGGTCGGAAATTCCAACAGAAAAGGTCAGATTGGATTATATTGTCGGAAAATCCGATCGTGTGTGGGCTCTATCGGACTTTTTCCGTCAGAAATTCAGACAGAAAAAATTTGAGAGCAGGATCTCAAATTTTCCGACAAAAAAATCCGATCAGACTTTTTCCGATCGTTTGTAGAGAATTCGGATCAGACAAAGTGCCACTCATGCTCAGATCAAATTATGAGACCAAAGCTATTGGCTACTAGTCGCAGCGTAGTCCCGTCGGAACAAATGAACGTCATCACGTTCCGAACGATTGGATTTTCTGACAACTTTGTCCGACCTTGTGTATGCAACACCAGTTTCGGACAAAATCCGTCGAAAAAAATCTGACAGATTTTGTGGTAGGAATTTCCGACCATGTGTACAAGGGCTTAGTCTTTCCAGCTGGCAGCCTGATTATAGTAGACATGTGCATTCGTTTTCGTCCGAATGCATTTTCGTCCGAATTTCAGCTATTTTCGTTTTCGTTTTGACAAACGATAACGAAAGCACAAAATCCGAAAAACGAAAGATCCGACATAAATAAATGCTTTATTTTCGTTTTCATTGTTACAACAGTTCGATATAGAATAGGAGATTCGACATGACTCTGACAACAATCTGTGTCTATAGAACCTGTGGTCGAATGTGCCTAACCTTACCTCTATTAGTCCAAGATTATATAGAGAAAATATTCGACAGAGAAAAAAGATTTGACAGAGAGAAAAGATTCTGCAAGTTACTGTCCTAAAAAGTGTTTGGGGACCCGGGTCCTGCCCCAGGGGACATGTATCAATGCAAAAAAAAGTTTTAAAAACGGCCGTTTTTTCGGGAGCAGTGATTTTAATAATGATTAAAGTGAAACAATAAAAGTGTAATATTCCTTTAAATTTCATAGGGGGGGGTTGTCTATAGTATGCCTGTGAAGGGGCGCATGTTTCCCGTGCTTAGAATTGTCCCTGCACAAAGTGTCATTTATGCAGGAAAAAAAGTCCTTTAAAATCACTCGCAGCTATTATGAATTGTCGGCTCCCATAATACAGAGAACACTCATTGAAAGTCATTGATAAAAAAAAAAATAAATAAATAAAAAAAAAAGCGTGGGGGTCCCCCAAATTCAATTTCCAGGCCCTTCAGGTCTGGTATGGATATTAAGGGGAACCCTGCCTCAAATTTAAGAAAAAATTTGACGTGGGGTTCCCCCTAAATATCCATAACCAGACCCTTCAGGTCTGGTATGGATATTAAGGGGAACCCCGCATCAAATTTAAAAAAAATTTGACATGGGGTTCCCCCTAAAAATCCATACCAGACCCTTTATCCGAGCACGCAACCTGGCAGGCCGCAGGAAAAGAGGGGGGGACGAGAGAGCGGCCCCCCCTCCCTCCTGAACCGTACCAGGCCACATGCCCTCAACATTGGGAGGATGCTTTGGGGGTCCGTGACCCCTCAAAGCACCTTGTCCCCATGTTGATGAGGACAAGGGCCTCATCCCCACAACCCTGGCCGGTGGTTGTGGAGGTCTGCGGGCGGGGGGCTTATCAGAATCTGGAAGCCCCCTTTAACAAGGGGACCCCCAGATCCCGGCCCCCCCCCCTGTTTGAAATGGTAAGGGGGTACAAAAGTACCCCTACCATTTCACAAAGAAAGTGTAAAAAATGTTTAAATAAAACAAACACACTTTTTAAAAATTCCTTTATTAAAAATAAAAAAAAGATTCCAGCGGCGGTAATCCACTCTTGCTATCCAGCGACGGACGGTCAGCTCTCCATCGATGTCTAATGTCATCCAGCGCAGCGCAGCATCCTTCTTCTGTCTCCTCCACGGAGACACTGGAGGCATTCCGGCGCTGACGTTTCTTATATACGGAGGGCGGGGCCACCCGTCACCTGACCCCGCCCCCCTCTGACGCAAGGGGAAACCCGGGGTTCCCTGTGACGTAGGGGTGACCCGCACCCCTCTGATGTAACACAGGCAGGTTTCCGTTACATCAGAGGGGGGCGGGGTCACCCATACGTCACGGGGAACCCCGGGTTTCCCCTTGCGTCAGAGGGGGGCAGGGTCAGGTGACGGGTGGCCCCGCCCTCCGTATATAAGAAACGTCAGCGCCGGAATGCCTCCAGTGTCTCCGTGGAGGAGACAGAAGAAGGATGCTGCGCTGCGCTGGATGACATTAGACATCGATGGAGAGCTGACCGTCCGTCGCTGGATAGCAAGAGTGGATTACCGCCGCTGGAATCTTTTTTTTATTTTTAATAAAGGAATTTTTAAAAAGTGTGTTTGTTTTATTTAAACATTTTTTACACTTTCTTTGTGAAATGGTAGGGGTACTTTTGTACCCCCTTACCATTTCAAACAGGGGGGGGGGCGGGATCTGGGGGTCCCCTTGTTAAAGGGGGCTTCCAGATTCTGATAAGCCCCCCGCCCGCAGACCTCCACAACCACCGGCCAGGGTTGTGGGGATGAGGCCCTTGTCCTCATCAACATGGGGACAAGGTGCTTTGAGGGGTCCCGGACCCCCAAAGCATCCTCCCAATGTTGAGGGCATGTGGCCTGGTACGGTTCAGGAGGGAGGGGGGGGCGCTCTCTCGTCCCCCCCTCTTTTCCTGCGGCCTGCCAGGTTGCGTGCTCGGATAAAGGGTCTGGTATGGATTTTTAGGGGGAACCCCACGTCAATTTTTTTTTTAATTTGACGCGGGGTTCCCCTTAATATCCATACCAGACCTGAAGGGTCTGGTTATGGATATTTAGGGGGAACCCCACGTCAAATTTTTTCTTAAATTTGAGGCAGGGTTCTCCTTAATATCCATACCAGACCTGAAGGGCCTGGTAATTGAATTTGGGGGACCCCCACGCTTTTTTTATTTATTTATTTATTTATTTATTTTTTTATCAATGACTTTCAATGAGTGTTCTCTGTATTACGGGAGCCGACAATTCATTATAGCTGCGAGTGATTTTAAAGGACTTTTTTTCCTGCATAAATGACACTTTGTGCAGGGACAATTCTAAGCACGGGAAACATGCGCCCCTTCACAGGCATACTATAGACAACCCCCCCCTACGAAATTTAAAGGAATATTACACTTTTATTGTTTCACTTTAATCATTATTAAAATCACTGCTCCCGAAAAAACGGCCGTTTTTAAAACTTTTTTTTGCATTGATACATGTCCCCTGGGGCAGGACCCGGGTCCCCAAACACTTTTTAGGACAGTAACTTGCAAATTAGCCTTTAAAATTAGCACTTTAGATTTTGAACGTTGGAGTCCCATAGACTTTAATAGGGTTCTAAAGTATGCTATATAGTTAGCTCCGTCGAATCTTCTTTATACATTCGACAGACACCATAAGCCTTCCAAGACAGATTCGACCGTAATTCATGTGGATTTTCGGACGAATGCAATTTTTGAACGAAAAACGAAATAAATAAAAACGAATTTCGGGAGTAACTAAATAAATTAAGTTTTCAGACGAAAACGAAATTCCGAAACGAAATATTTTACTCTGCACATGTCTAGATTATAGTGCTTAGAATTTGATATGGACTCTTCAACTCCCCTTCTTAAATGGACTATATTTTTTTGAATTGTGTTGTTTTTAATTATATTGAACTTTATATTTTTTTAAGTTTATTTTTCAGAGACAATTATCTCTTACTCCTACTATCATGCCCCTGTGACAGACCCAACCAGGACAGGGGCTTTTGGAGGGGACTGCAGGGTAGCCTCTTGTCTACTCACTATGGGCCCTGGCTTTAAGGGAGTACTATTTTTGGGAGGTGTTTGCCTGGGGGAGCCTTGAAGTGGTTTTGCTTGGAGGGCCAAGGTACATATTTGGGTGCCTCTATGCCCAAACCAGCAATGACTGCTCTAGACTGTGAGAATCAGAGTAGATGTTAATATGATCAGCTTAAAGCAACCTGATATAATCTATTTAAGTTTTTTTGTCCCATTGTGTGGCCCCTAGGTGTGCAGTCCCATTGTTAATTGAGTCACCTGTTGTTTCTGTCTGTCTGGTCATCTACTGAAGATGTGATTAATATTGTGACCACTTTACATTGTTACTGAAGCATTGTGGGATGTTTATGCTTATGATAATGTGCAATGTACTTTGTATCCAGGGTTGTGGCCTTGCTGCCAAACAGTCTGGTGGGCCCTGAGTCACCTAGGTGGCTAGTTGTTTAATTAGCTTAAAGGGGTTGAAAAGGTAAATGTTTTTTCACCTTAATGCATTCTATGCATTAAGGTGAAAAAACATCTGACAGTGCCAGCGCCCCCAGCCCCCCCGTTTTACTTACCTCACCCCTCGAAAGTCCCGCGCTCGCCCCCGACTTTCTCTTCACCACTCTGGCCGCTGATTGGCTGGAGTGGATGGATTGAAGGCAGCGCAGCCATGTTAAAGTATAACTAAAGGCAAAACTTTTTTAGTTTTGAATAGAATGGAGAGAGATTAACCACTTCAGGACCGCCGTATTGCCAATGTACGTCAACACAATGGCACAGGCAGGCACAATCACGTAGATGTACGTGCCTGCCTTCCAGCGGGTGGGGGGTCCGATCGGACCCCCTCCCGCTGGATACGGCGGTCCGGTTCGCTCCAGGAGCGCTCCGTGATGAGGGGATGGCCGTTGGTTTTCGGCCACCCCCTCTGGATCGCTCCTGGCCAATGAGAAGCTTCCTCCCGCTGTGTATTGTTTACACAGGAAGGAGGAAGTGATGTCATTCTCCTCGAGGCGGTCTTTTTGACCGGACTACGAGTAGAAGACTAATAGTAAGTGTGCACCAACACTACACTGACATGTAGGTACACACAGGCACACAAACCCCCCCGATCCCCCCCCGATCGTCCCCCGATCCCCCCCCGCCCCCCCTCCCCCCCCAGTCACAGTGTCACTGATTGCATTGATCATTTCTTTACTGATCAATGCATTCAGTGTCAGTTGTGACAGTAAAAACTGTCAGGACAGTTAGTGTTAGGTCCAGGGTAGCCCCCTATCACCCCCCAATAAAGATTTAACCCCCTGATTGCCCCTAGAGTTAACCCTTTCACCCCCTTTTGCCAGTGTCACTAAGCGATCATTTTTCTGATCGCTGCATGTGTCGCTAGGTAGCTAGTTATTTTTTTAGGTTCACCGCCAGGTTTTTATATCGCTAGGTACCCCGATATACTACCCAATAATGGTTTTAACCCCCTGATTGCCGCTAGTTAACCCTTTCACCCCCTTTTGCCAGTGTCACTAAGCGATCGTTTTTCTGATCACTGCATTAGTGTCGCTACAGTCGCTAGGTAGCTAGTTATTTTTTTAGGTTCACCGCCAGGTTTTTATAGCGCTAGGTACCCCGATATACTACCCAATAATGGTTTTAACCCCCTGATTGCCGCTAGTTAACCCTTTCACCCCCTTTTGCCAGTGTCACTAAGCGATCATTTTTCTGATCGCTGCATCAGTGTCGCTAGTGTCGCTAGGTCGCTAGGTAGCTAGTTATTTTTTTAGGTTCACCGCCAGGTTTTTATATCGCTAGGTACTCCGATATACTACCCAATAATGGTTTTAACCCCCTGATTTCCGCTAGTTAACCCTTTCACCCCTTTTGCCAGTGTCACTAAGCGATCGTTTTTCTGATCGCTGCATTAGTGTCGCTACAGTCGCTAGGTAGCTAGTTATTTTTTTTAGGTTCACCGCCAGGTTTTTATAGCGCTAGGTACCCCGATATACTACCCAATAATGGTTTTAACCCCCTGATTTCCGCTAGTTAACCCTTTCACCCCCTTTTGCCAGTGTCACTAAGCGATAATTTTTCTGATCGCTGCATCAGTGTCGCTAGTGTCGCTAGGCAGCTAGTTATTTTTTTAGGTTCACCGCCAGGTTTTTATAGCGCTAGGTACCCCGATATACTACCCAATAATGGTTTTAACCCCCTGATTGCTGCTAGTTAACCCTTTCACCCCCTTTCACCAGCGATCACAGTATAAGTGTCACTGGTGACGCTGGTTAGCCAGTTAGTTATTTAGGTTCCCCGTCAGGTTTTTATATAGCGCCAGGGACCCCCATATACTACCTAATAAAAATTTGAACCCCCTGATTGCCCCTAGTTAACCCTTTCACCACTGATCACCGTATAAGTGTTACGGGTGACTCTGGTTAGTTTGTTTTTTATAGCATCAGGGCACACACCATTTATTACCCAATAAAGGTTTAACCCCCTGATCACCCGGCGGGTGATATCAATTAGGTTTTAGGGTCAGGGTCTGCGTCGCCCCAGGCAGCGCTAGGTTAGTGCCAGTACCGCTAACACCCACACGCAAAGCATACACCTCCCGTAGTGCTACAGAATCTGAACAGATCAATATCTGATCTGATCAGATCTATACTAGCGTCCCCAGCAGTTTAGGGTTCCAAAAAAACGCATTGTTAGCGGGATCAGCCCAGATACCTGCTAGCACCTGCGTTTTGCCCCTCTGCCCAGCCCACCCAAGTGCAGTATCGATCGATCACTGTCACTTACAAAACACTAAACACATAACTGCAGCGATCGCAGAGTCAGGCCTGATCCCTGCCATCGCTAACAGGTTTTTTGGTAGCATTTTATATTTAAATCCGGAAGGCAATGCTTGGTTTTCGGGGTCCCGTACGTGGCTAGGCTCCCAAAAAGTCCCCCACATGTGGTATCCCCGTACTCGGGAGAAGCCGCAGAATTTATTTTGGGGTGTAATTTGACTTCTGCCCATAGCATGTGTGAGCAATATATCATTTAGTGACAACTTTGTGCAAAAAAAAAAAAGTTTGTAATATTCCCGCAACTTTTGGCAAAATATAAAATATTCCATGGACTCAACATGCCTCTCAGTAAATAGCTTGGGGTGTCTACTTTCCAAAATGGGGTCATTTGGGGGGGGTTTTGTGCTATTTTGGCATTTTATGGACTTCGAAACTGTGATAGGTAGTGAGGAGTTAAATCAAAAATTTGCACCCTTAGAAATCCTGAAGGTGGTGATTGGTTTTCGGGGTGCCGTGCGCGACTAGACTCCCAAAAAGTCCCACACATGTGGTATCCCCGTACTCAGGAGAAGCAGCAGAATGTATTTTGGGGTGTTATTTCACATATGCCCATAGCATGTGTGAGCAATATATCATTTAGTGACAACTTGGTGCAAAAAAAAAAGTTTGTAATATTCCCGCAACTTGTGGCAAAATATAAAATATTCCATGGACTCAACATGCCTCTCAGTAAATAGCTTGGGGTGTCTACTTTCCAAAATGGGGTCATTTTGGGGGGTTTTGTGCTATTTTGGCATTTTATGGCCTTCGAAACTGTGATAGGTAGTGAGGAGTTAAATCAAAAATTTGCACCCTTAGAAATCCTGAAGGTGGTGATTGGTTTTCGGGGTGCCGTGCGCGACTAGACTCCCAAAAAGTCCCACACATGTGGTATCCCCATACTCGGGAGAAGTAGCGGAATATATTTTGGGGTGCAATTCCACATATAACCATGGCATGTGTGAGCAATATATCATTTAGTGACAACTTTTTGTAAAAAAATTTTTTTTTTTTTTTTTTTTGTCATTATTCAATCCCTTAGGACAAAAAAAATAAATATTCAATGGGCTCAACATACCCATCAGCAATTTCCTTGGGGTGTCTACTTTCCAAAATGGGGTCATTTGGGGGGGATTTGTACTGCCCTGCCATTTTAGCACCTCAAGAAATGAGATCGGCAGTCATAAATTAAAAGCTGTGTAAATTCCAGAAAATGTACTCTAGTTTGTAGACGCTATAACTTTTGCGCAAACCAAAAAATATACGCTTATTGACATTTTTTTTACTAAAGACATGTGGCTGAATAAATTTTGCCCTCAATGTATGACTAAAATTTAGTTTATTCGATTTTTCTTATAACAAAAAGAAGAAAATATCTTTTTTTTTCAAAATTTTCGCTCTTTTTCCATTTATATCGCAAAAAAAAAAAAATCGCAGAGGCAATCAAATACCATCAAAAGAAAGCTCTATTTGTGGGAAGAAAAGGACGCAAATTTCGTTTGGGTGCAATATTGCATGACCGCGCAATTACCAGTTAAAGCAGCGCAGTGCGAAATTGCAAAAAGACCTCTGGTCCTTAAGGTGTTTATTGGTCCGGAGCTGAAGTAGTTAAAACAGATATTAGGTTTTTATTGCTAAAATAGTATAGAAAAACCTCATGCTAAATATAGGTAAGACTGCTGCACTTTTACTACTCCTTGAATATGAAGAGGTAAAGATACGGTCCTCAAAATATAAAAGATATGCGCTGTCTCATGAGAATCAATAAAGTGAAGTATTGTGAACAAAGATTACAGCCATGTGATTAAATGAGCATAACAACATAATATGAAACCAAATTCATCAGAAAATTATTCATCACAAAATATTCATCAAAAAAATAAAAGTTAATCAAAAAAATAACATTATATTTTTTTATCAAAAAATATACATATAGTGTCCTGGTGTTTTCAGTTCAATCCATGTTCAAATCTTTCTATAAAATCAAGTGAACCACTTCCAGTGAAAGAATATTTTCAATCCGTTTTTTCAAATGTAATTAAATGTGCCCTCTTAGGTGTGCATTCCCATTGTTAATTGTGTCACCTATTGTTTCTATCTGTCTGTTCATCTCTTGAAAATGTGATTAATTTTGTGACCACTTTACATTGTAACTGAACCATTGTGGGATGTTTGTGTTTATCATAATGTGCAATGTAATTTGTATCCAGGGTTGTGGCCTTGGTGCCGAACAGTCTGGGCCGGCCCTGAGTCACCTAGGTGGCTAGTTGTTTAATTAGTTTAATGTTTATGTTGGCTATTCCTTAGCTATGTTAAAGTATAACTGAAGGCAAAACTTTTGTTTAGTTTTGGATAGAAGGGAGAGAGATTAAAACAGCTATTAGGTTTGTATTGCTGTCTGTGTCCCTGTTAAGGAGCACCCCCCTCGCTACTTGTCCTGTTTACAACTATCATTGAAAGTAAAGGTAAAAGAAAATCCCCAAATTTTGGGTTGTCCCTAAAATAGTAATAGTGGGGAAATCTTCCAATGGGCTCACTAATTCTGGTGACATGAGGGTTCCCAGGGAATTCCCTTAATTTGCAGGGATTTCCCCTCACTTCCACAGAATCGGCATCTGGTTAATAGCCAGGGTAAGTTACAAGTAGCACAAAGAAAAAGCTAAATATTCTGGCAAAGAAACATGGTGGACCTAAATAGAGGGCCAATTACCCTGATTGACCACATGATCAGATGCAGGTGAGACTCAATGTGTAATTCAGCTCTGCAGAACTATAAGGCATTTTCCTTGTACAATTTTCCTTTAGATTTACCAAAACCATATAATATGAGACCTAAACACTTTCAATTGGTATGCAATCAGGCAGGCCCTTGCACTACATAGCTGAAGGTAAATCTAAAGGAAATTGAAAAAGAAAATTGTATGATATATGGCCAGCTTAACAAATCCATTCTTTAAAACAAAGGCTGTAGTGGCAGGCCTGGTAAGCCATGATCCAGTCTATGGGAGACCATGTTAAAAACATGGGCATTTAGTTCCTGTTCCTTACATGTAATAAGAGTAATAGCTAATGGTTGCCAACTGCCGGAAAAAATGAAATCAGGCCGAGACAGAAGTACAGTTAAATCACACTTGTTTAATAATAAAAGTAAAAAGAACAAATGTAGTCAAAAAATAGCCAAAGTTTATTAACCGGAACGGATAGTCAGCCAAGCCACAAGTCAGGGATCAATGTACTGGAACAGCAAGCAGGATCCAGAAGGGATGTCAGCAAAACAAGTCTTCAGAACAGGATCGCAGGAGATAGTTTTTGTGACGTTGACCAAGGCGAAGGCAGAGCTCCTCTGGACTGAACGGCTTAAGTAGGCAGGACTGATGAGCAGGATACTATCAACAGCTGAGTAACTGTGGAGAGATAGGAGCTGGCAATTAGCCGACAGCTGAGCAGCCGGCTCAGAGAAGGAAGGGCTAAGCCCAACCCTGACACCAACATCCCTTGACTATATATAAATGGAAAAAACCCTCATTATGTGACTTTTAGCGGCAACAGGTAAACTTGCACAATGAATTGTGACTTAGAGTCAATTTAAATTTAAAATATTATGAAGTCTTTATTATTATTATTACAAAATATAAAAATTACAATGCATGTTAAAATGGTTACTACAACATTTTTTGATACAATATACTCATATTTCTGTTTGAAATCACCAAACAAGATTCAGATGGTGAATACCCAACGGGTTTCGAAATTGCTTTTTTTATCTTCTTCAGGGGTGCATAGACATTAGAAAAGGAATTACCTTCTTTGACGAGGTGAGTACATCTTGGATGAATAACCAGCGCCATGATCTCTGTAATAGGGGGACATTAATGCAAAAAGCTGACTCTATGCTGATAGAGGGCCTCCGGATGTATCCGGAGATTTTGATGTGATGCAGGACTCTGATGTGAAGGAAAGGCTCTGATGGGAATGGGGGATCGCTCATGTGATGGGGGGCTTCTGATGCGAAGATAATTTTATCAAGGTGGTTGTGTATATCCTCCCAGGCTGAGGTTTCCCATTGATAAATAACATTTATGTTTGTAGAGCACCCCCTAAGGAGCCACAAGTGTAAAAGGATCCCCCACCCTGAACAGCCAGGCACACTGCATCTTCACAGCATACTTGAGTCAAAGAACAGTCCAGTGCTTTGTTTTATGTTTTGTTTTATTAAAGCGGAAGTTCACACACATTGTAAACTTTATATTAATCCCTTCATGGCATTGAACTGATGTCTAAATAAAAAAAAAATGTACGTGTTTACCTTGTAATTGGTCTTTATAGTGGAACTTCCTGTAATGCTCACCAGCCCTCCTGGCTGTGTTCCTCCCTGGAAATTTGCCCCACAGTGTTCTCCTGTTGTCCTTCTCCTGCTCCTGTGCCTCTGGTCAGAACACCCCTGTGTGTCATGTCACCCAAGCCCAGGTGTGAGGTCACGACCCCAGACTAGGGGTTATCCTCAAGGGCCCCCCCGACAGCCTAACACTCCATCCCCAATCTTCCACCTGAACTCCACTGCCCCAGCTGGGCTGACCCTGAATATTTTAGGGGGCCTGCCTGCTGCCAAACCTTCTGTTGGGGATTGATCAGGGCCCTCAGAATACTCCAGACAGCTCCTCCTCACCTCCATTTCCATTCTTCTCTACTTCTGCAGCAAGTTCCAGAAGTAGGGAGACGTCTCAGAGATGCTGCCTGTGAGTCATCCAGCCCTCCATGTACCACTCACCTGACCCAGATAAAAAAAAAAAAAACACAGACATGACTGTCAGCCAAGCCTGAACAATTTACCTATACTACATACAAATCCTATTCTAGCACACTAGAGGGTGCTACATGTTTATTACATTTTAGACTGGGGGTGTCTGGGAATTTTGCAGTCTGGCTGCTGTGACCGAAAAATTGTTGAGAAACGTTGATCTAAAGGTTTCAGTTTCATATTTGACTGGGGAACACGTTAAACTAAAATATATCTGAAAAATTATAGAATAACGATTTGTGAAAGTCACATTTCTATTCCTCGAACAGATTAGATAGGATTTAAAGGAAAGTCTTATAACATGATGATTACAACAAAGGAAATGAAAACCACAATGTAAGGTTTTATTTTATATCAGAGTGTGGCCCCTCTGTGCCTTTGGGCGACTTTCCATAATAAATCTTTTCACACTTTGTCCTGCCTGCAAACACTTAGGAACCTTTTATTAAATAATGGCCGTCAGCCCTGCTCCTGACCATGTGCCAAGATAAAAAAAAGAGTTCTAGGCCATTGCTTTCTGCTTCGAGTCTAATATGTCATTCGACTATTATGTGTGAGCATGGGAGCCGAGATGGAAACGTTTTCATTGAATTAAATACACCGTTGTTTACCTCTGACCTCATCTTGCTATTTTTCTAAAGGATATATTAGCACGGTGAGGTTTTATTTCCTAGTTTATTTACATGTGTCAGGTTTGTAGATGTCTTAGCTTTACCTATCTCATATTTTTTTCTTTGACGTGTTTTATGTTTCACATTTATTCAAAGGGAAATAGCTTCTCGATCAAAAAAAGAGTTGGTTGGTGGCCAATTCCTTGTGAAGGAACACAATTCAACGTGTTGTTCGACTTTACATTCAGCCCTCAGAAATTTGTTTTATTTACTTGTTTGTAGAGCAAAAAGGCAGCTTTATGGAGGGATATAAATGTAATGGTTGTTTTAAATGGGATCCATCAGCCTTGCAAGCTGCTAAGGAAGTTTGGCGTTCAGCAAGGACTCTGAGCTTGGTTGTAGTAAATATGCATTAGCTTAGTAATAGTTTATGTAAGAACGTAATAATTTGTGTTTCATGTGTTCTTGTTATTCCCGGTCGAATCGTATTCAGGTTATAAATCATGAATCTCGCAACAGATGGCTGTCCTGTATGATGTTGCCTCTGAATTGCCTCGGAAACCTTTATTAAGAACATGCCGCTACTACAATTAGTTCTCAGCATTAACCATAAGTCGAATGACCACCAACAGAACGTCAACTGCATACCATAGGTCATTAATCGCCAATAGGAACTTATGATATTGAAATATTAATTTTCATCAAAAAACATTTACTAAAATTATGCTGTTACTACAAATATTTAATCAATATTAACCATGGGCCAATTTGACCAGAAAGTCAACCACATACCATGCATGGACCATGGCTTGCCAGTAGGAATTGCTGATATTAAAAAATGTAGTTTCTTTAAAAAAAACTTTTACTGATATTATGCTGCTACCATATTTAAAATCTCATTGTTAACCATAATAAGGTGTTCTGTTGGGTTGAGGTCATAACTCTGAAGGCCAGTAAAGTTCCTCCACCTCAAACTCGCTCATCCATGTCTTTACGAAACTTGCTTTGTGCACTGGTCCAAATCATTTGGTGGAGTGGGGATTAGGGTGTGGGGCTTGTTTTTTAACGGTTGGGCTTGGCCCCTTAGTCCCAGTGAAGAGAACTCTTAAGGTGTCAGCATACCAAGACAGTTTGGACAATTTCAAGCTCCCAACTTTGTGAGAACAGTTTGAGGGTGGCCCCTTCCTGTTCCAACATGACTGCACACCAGTGCACAAACAAGGTCTATAAAGACATGGGTGAGCAAGTTTGGGGTGGATGAACTTGACTAGCCAGCACAGAGTCCTGACCTCAATGCCTTTGGGATGAATTAGAGTGGAGACTGCGAGCCAGGCCTTCTCATCCAACATCGGTGCCTGAACTCACAAATGCGCTTCTGGAAGAATGGTCAAACATTCCCATAGACACACTCCTAAACCTTGTGGACAGCCTTCCTGGAAGAGTTGAAGCTGTTAGAGCTGCAAAGGGTGGGCCAACTCAATATTGAACCCTACGGACTAAGACTGGGATGCCATTAAAGTTCATATGTGTGTATAGGCAGGTGTCCCAATACTTTTGGTAATATAGCGTATCATGACTCATCAGTAGGAATTTGCGATATCAAGTTTCTGTTAGATGCCAACATTCAGCAAAACGAGGATGATGTAGAGGTTGTGCCTAAGTGGGGAAACCTCTTGTAGGAACCTTGACCCTGACTAAGAACACGCCAGTTACCAACTTTTACAAACCAGAGGTATGAGACACCACAGCATAGCCAAAGCCCAGTCTAAAATTAAAGAGGAATGCTGTACAGTTTGTTTCTTGTTGCAATGTACATGTGGCTGATGGAAAAATGGTAATGTGAAGATGCAAAGGAATTGCACATTTGGCTATTTTATTTAATAAAAGAAGTTTCCAGTTAAGTGAATCATCTGGTCTGGTTTACTATGACCTGGTGAATGGGAATGGGGAACAAAGTGAAAACTTTATGGTAATCTTAGATTAATAATAATAAGAGTCTCCATAGAACTGAGACTATTATAGACATGGACAGGAATTTGTCCATAGCGCAATCTTATCTATTTTTTGACCATCCACACCTTCAAAGAGTATAGTATAATGTTCGACCAGTATCTAAGGGTGTTCCCCTAAAAAACTGTGGCATTAGAATACAAAGACCCACTCAAAGAGCTCTGGCCCCCATAAGAGAGCCCATATACACTATCTGAAGTTATACATTCATATTTCCAAATGAAAACAGTATATATACACACATATTGGCCTTTGCTTCCCATTTATCCTTATGGTCAGTTCCTTCCTTTTACCATACGTTCTCACCCTAACTGCCGTTTGTAGAAAAAAGTTTTAAATAATGTTTAGAAAATGGTTTTAAAAAAAGTGTTTTTGAAAATGATTTTAAGAACAGACTCCCTCACAACATACTCCTTTTATCTTATTTGTAATTACCCTCCTGATTTGTATTACAGGGAAGTGCAGACATAAAAGTACACATATGTACACATACACTCATATTTCCAGTTTGTTCCATTTACCTATTTTCCCTTCCCTTCTTTTTCCTTCATTTTATCCCAATACCTTTCCCCCTGGAGTATATTCATATACCAGGGAAGTGAGTATACAATTTGATACAATTTGTTTTTCAGCAACTACAACCATGATCCACATTTTTAAGAATGCAGATAAAAACCCTGCATTCTGATAGGTTAGCAAGGGTCATGGGTGGTTAGAAAAATTATTATTGTTTTTATTAATACAGTTCTATGTACACAGAAATTAATGTCTTTTATTTTTATTATATTTTTTTCTATTTTATATAAAAGGATCTTTTTACGATAATTTTTATATATATATTTTTATATACATGTCATGTATAGCTGTCAATAGCCTTTTATAACATACCGGAATGTGATATGCAGGTTGCGGTGCTCTATAGCTTAATAATTTGTCATGCCCTGAGTCCGCAATAATATGCATAAAGAAACGTTTCTAGTTGGATTGATAGAAGTGAACACACCACAGAACATAACATATCCTGTGTCCACAATAATAAAACAGCCTTTCCATGTTTGTGCTGTCGTAAGACGAGCACACAGTATGTAATAGATACACAGCGGCTCGTATAGGGCATTCCCATAATAAAGATGGCGCTGATACACTCGCGCAAGCGCAGAAGAGCACTGCACCCTACATAAACGTGAGGGTGCACCAATATGGCCGCTCCAGATGACGTCGCTCTGACGAAACGCGTAGGGAGTGGCCTAGAACGTGCACCTTACACTGGCATACAAGCAGTAACGCCGGCGCGGCTAATTTGAAAGCGATTTTGTCTCTTTGGATATTGTGAGTAACCTGACTTCTTAATAAACATAAAAAACGTTCAAACAACAGTATTGCACTATGTTTGTACTTCTGTTTCCCTTCATGTATAATTGCTAAACGGACCATTTGTGGAAGGAAAAGTATAAAGCATCTCCCCAGCATAGCAGAAGCAGAGCCCAAAGAAAGCTGCACAGTGGCTCATACTGTGGCTGCCTGATTAACCCATTGAGGGTTTTTTGTCTGGTGAGCACATATACATACTTTTTGCCTAACACAGAGTGGCGCACCGGAGAGGAATGTATTTAACCCTTCTGCACTAGTCACTTTACTCTACCTTCCTCATTTGATGAAAGTTCCATGCGTTTTTACAGCAACTGGTTGATGCGACTTTGAAAATTTCCGTTGGACATTATAAGATTTTTTGTTACTATTATTATTATTCTTTTGGGTACTTTCACAAAACGTTATCACTTTGAACATATTTGCATATGTTTTTTCAGATATTGGTTTATGTATGTTTATCGAGCACAGTAGAATTGTTTTTTATATGATCGATTCACCACTTTTTCCAATACATATGTGCATTTTCTGAGGTGTAAATTAACAGACACACATCCCCTTTTCTTTTTTCACGCATTCTTTTACACGTATACAGTGGTTTTAAGAGGTTTTCACTGAAATTTGTTTTAATATTCTTCAGAGTACCAGCAGAGATAATAAATCATCTCACACTCATATATGATTTTAGTATTCACAGTGCACAAAAAGGTTTTAGCGCCAAAGCTTAATTTATATTTTAGATTTTTATAGACATCGCTGGATTGGGGGGCTCAGGTATGGATTGAGGGGGCCGCTGCACACAGAAGGTTTTTTACCTTCACGTATAGAATGCATAAAGGTGAAAAACCTTCAGCCTTTAGAACAAGTTTAAATAATACAGAACTAAAAAGACAAATGTCACACCCACAGGGGCACCACCCATAGAAACTGTTTTACTAGGTGCTAACATGGCACTTACTACACAACATTGAAACCTATGCGTGTGGCTTGTGCTACTAGAGAAAAAGACATAGAAGGAAGTAGAAATGTGCGATTAGTTTCGTACGAAAATTCGTACATTCGTACAAATCCGAAATACGAATTTTTATGCATACGAATTCCGAACGAATTACGAAATTTTGTTTATGCATTTCGGATCCAAATTCATAATGAAAATTCATATTTAACAAAACGTTAACAAACCTAAAAGTTAAAAACCCAGGAAGTCAGCACAGCACAGGGATGGTGGGATTCCCTCATAATGATAAACTCATCACGAACGAAACGTAACAAAACATGAAGAAAATTCATAATTGTTACGAAAAGTTAATGAACCTAATAGTTAAAACCCCAGGAAGTCAGCACAGGGATGGTGGGAACCCTATGGGAATTGCTATGCTTACGAATTTCATACGAAATTTTGTTAACGAATTTCAGAATTTCGGATCCAAATTACCAGAAACGTGACTGGTGTTTTGTTCACCAATCAGAGAGAGTCAGCGCAGCACAGGGATGGTGGGAACCCCTCATAATGGGCACAGCGGGTGTACACTCAGACCCAGGAATTCAGCACAGGGATGATGGGAACACCTCATAATGGACACACAGCAGGTGTACAGACCTGGGAACTCAGCTCAGGGATGGTGGGAATCCTATGAGAATTTCTGTGCTTACAAATTTCATACAAAATATGAAATTTCGTTAACGAGTTTCAGATCCAAATTAACAGAAACATGACTGGTGTTTTGTTCACCAATCAGAGGAAGTCAGCGCATGAAAAGGGATGGTGGGAACCCCTCATAATGATAAATTCATCATAACGAACTTTCGTTATTTTAACAAAAAGTTAACAAAACTAAAGTTTAAAAACCCAGGCAGTCAGCACAACACAGGGATGGTGGGATCTCCTCAATGATAAATTCATAACAAACTTTCGTTATTTAACTAAAAGTTTCCGAATCCAACGAAAATTCGTATTTCGTAGGAATCCAAATTGAACTTCATACACGAATTACAAAATACGATTTTTTTTTTCGTATGGAACGAAACGTAACGTAACAAAACAAATTTTTTGATGGTGCCCATGTCTAGAAGGAAGACCTATTCAGGTTAATATCCCCAGAGCTTGGAGATCTCTAAGTAATGACAAGGCAGCCCAGATGGTCATAGGTTTGTCTTCAGATACTAAATATTGTCAGGCATCAAAGCTGTATGGGGCATCCTCCAGCTGGGGGGCAGCTTCTGTTACAGTAATTATTTTTTATAAAAGTAACTAGTTGCTTCCAATATGGTGTAAAGGAGCGGCCACTAAATGGTGGACCACGATATGGAACCGGACCGAATGACAATCCTGTCCAGACCACGGCTGTGCCACAGCCATAGCTGGGTGTCCTCTTCCAGAATTCCTACCTGGCCACCAATGTCATCCTCATAGTGGGCAGGGGTGGGATCAACTACAGATCAGGACTGCGGAGTGGGAGCTGCCCAAGCTATTATGTTAACAAACAGTGATTAGCCCACTTGTTAGTATGAAAAGACTCCCACTCTCTGTCCTGATCTGCAGCTCCATCCCCGCCCACTGTGAGGATGACATCAGTGGCCAAACTTGAGGCACAGGAGAGGACACCCCAGGAAGATTAGTGCCTCTGCCCTGACAAAGGAACCATAGGACTGTGCAAGGGAGGCTTGCAATAAATGGGGCGCTGTGTGGTGTAAAGGGGAACTGAGAACACTGTTGGACTGCTTTAAATAGGGCATTGTGATGTACAGGGGACTATGATGTGAAAGGTACGCTGAAGACGATGATGTATGGAGGGGGCGTGATGAATTTTAGTGCTAACGAGATTCGGACCTCTGCCAAAAGCAAATTTTGCTGACCAGACCTCCATAAATTTTAATTCAAGAGCCCTGGTGTAGAGGGTGGTGATGACTTTTCCCAAGACATGGTTATGGGTTTTCTGCCGTAAAACAGGAGTAATCCAATCATGGTCCTCGCTGCCGTGGGGACCAAATTCTCAACAAGACTTAAAAAGCAGACTCATGGGGAGGGAGCAAAGGAGATATGTGCAATTACATTGACAACTTTTACTATCTCCTCCCAGTATTGAGTTATTGCTTTTTTTGCTACAAAATCAAGGTGAGCTAAATCGCCTGCTCATCCCTACTCACCAACCACTCAACAACAGAAAATTAGACTCTATTATCTCTTGATAAAGTTAACATATGCTGATTGAAAAACAGTCTGAGATTGTATCATGGGAGTTTTATCCTGCATACACGCATTGGGAAGTTTTTATTTCCCCTGAAAGAACTCAACACTTGCTGGTAGGTACACAAAATATATGTATTTTGTTCTTGAAAGTCCTAGAGTGTATCTGAAATTCTACATGAAACCAAAGGTTCTTCGACATCTGACCAACTATATTACTGTTATTATAAAATGATGTTGACATTCTTCTAAGTCAGTGGTTTCCTTTTGTTCTAGCATGCTTTAACCAGTTTAGTTAGGAAGCATCAGAATGGCTTGACCTGAGTCCTATTGGATTTCTTTGGGATGACCTGGAATGCAGGTTTTGTTTCAACATCAATACCGGGCCTGACAAATTCTTTTTCTATTTGCAAAATGTGCAAAATGTGCATACATTTCCACAAACACACTCCAAATTCTTGTGGAAAGCCTACCTCTGTGGAGGCAGTTATAGCTTTAAGTGGGGCCAACTCCATATTAAAGCGATTCTTAATGAAAAAGATGTTTAACCACTTCAATACCGGGCACTTTCACCCCCTTCCTTCCCAGGCCAATTTTCAGCTTTGAACGCTCTTGCACTTTCAATAAGAATTGTGCGGTTATGCAACACTGTACCCAAATTAAATTTTTATAATTTTATTCAAACAAACAGAGCTTTATTTTGGTGGTATTTATTCACAAATTTGTTTTTTAATTGTTGCGATATAAGCAGACAAAATGTATTCTGCTCCATGTCTTTGGTAAAAAAAAATCCTGTTAAGTGTATAATAATTGGTTTGTGTGATCAGGAGGGCCAATCACAGAGCCCTGCTGCCGATCGGAGATGCGCCGTGCCCGGGTGATACGAGCGCATGAGGATCACGCCACTGTGATGGCGCGTTCGCGCGATCCTCCTCCTTCTGAGGGACGTTCTTGAACGTCCACTCAGGAGGAAGCTCCCATCCGGCCGTATATGTGCAGTAGCCAGTGGGAGATGGTTAAAAAAAAAAGATAACAAATATGTTGTACCTACCTGCTCTGTGTTATGGTTTTGAACAAAGCAGCTCCAATCCTCTTTTCTCCTGGCTCCTCCCCCTGCTGAGTGACCCCCAATAGCAAGCCTTCTGAGCCCCGCTGTGCGGCCCCATCCCCGCTCTCTCCTCATTGTCAATGGCTCCCACTGCTGTGCCAGCCAATGAGGATAGAGAGACCTGGGAGAGCCACTGCTGTATTGAGATGGGGCTCAGGTAAGTATAAGGGGGGAGAGGGGGGAAGCTGCAGCCAGAAGGTGAAACCTTAAACCTTTGGAACCACTTTAAAGCCCATGTTTTTGGAATGTGATGTCCAACAAGCTCATACAGTATAGGTGTGATGGTCAAGAGCAGTGCCCGGACAAGATCATCCAGTGCCCAGAGCAAAGATTGAAGATTACGCCCCCACTCCTCTATTATGTGAAAGCTCTTGAGGAGGAGGGGGAGAGGGAGAACAGCCCGCACCTCCCCCCAGCTCTCTCATCCTCTCCTTGCCACTTATAGCATTGGGCTGACAGAAGTAGTAATGCTGCTGTCGCTACTCCTGTCAGCCTTATGGTAGAAGGAACTTGTGGTGCTCCCATTACTACAATATACGCTTCCCCTTCTGCCCACCCCTTGTCCTGACTCTGGTCAAGAGTCCATGAACTTTTGGTTGTATAGAGTGCCCTATTGACTTGCTATAATTATTATGTTTGGAAGTAGTAACTGTTCTTTTGGTGCTTGGCAACCTAATACATTTCATTATTTTAGAGTGCGTTGGTATGTTGTACAATGTTTGTGCGGCTCCATTTTCAATGTTTCTTTCATGAAGACCAAAAACTTCTCAGGGACAGCCTGATACTGAGGTGTGAAAAGTTGCAGGCATTTTCACATTTGTATGATAAGATTATAGTACCTTTTACAGCAGCCATTAACACACATTTTTGCTTTTAAATTGCTTACTTACTAGGAAGGCAATGACATTTAAAAAATAAAAAGACAGAGCAGACTGTACAGTTAATGACACATCACTATTTCATCGTAACTGAAGATGTTGCATTTAATAGCTTCGCAAAACACTACCATTTTCTGTGTCACTTCATTTTTTTTTTCTGTATATCATTAGTTGTCAAAAGTTTGGCTGACAAAAAGAGATTTGCAACCAGCACAAAAGGCAGACTTGTTTAAATATATCGGCAGTTAATTTGTTTTACAAAGATTAGCCTATCTAAAAATATGCACAGATTATATACACACTGTATGTATATACTGTATCTTTATGAAATATTTTGAACTTGGTGTGGTGCTGGGTGACAAATGGTTACTGATCAAGGAATTAAACCTTTATTATACTGATAATATATTAATAGAAAGAAGAACATGTACTGGAAATATTTGAATACAGGCACGTATGACACAATATGGTTACCATTTTGAGGAAACCTACCCAGATTGCGTGATCAACCCTCCAAATAATTAAGTTCATTGTGTTTCCAGTTAAAGCCCAAAAATGTTTGCTGTTCACCTAACTGCATGGGTTAATTGCTTGCTTTTTTTCTAGGAGAGCGGAGATACACTCCTTCAGTCCTTCCAACACAAGACTGGTCTAGCATCCTTGTGCTCCAGCGGTCTTGAATAGTGGACGGTTCTCAATGTCATCAAGCCGAGTGCAGGCTCCACAGACCACCGTAGGACTATGGAGGAGCGCTGTTTTCGGGAGGATTGAAGGATCGGTGAGTATAAGCTTGCTGCTCACCCCTGGACAAAATGAGGACTAGACCCATGCAGAGCAGACAAAGCCCCACTGGATGGGGAAACCCAGAGTTGGGTTTTATATGTACTGGTAATGCATACAGTATGCCGCCAAACTTGTAGCAACAGTTTGGGGAAGGTCCTTTTTACCAGCAACACTTGATTGGTTTAAGGGGAAACTTGTAAATGTGTTGGAATGGCCTATTCAAAGCCCAGACCTCAATCCAATAGAAATGCTGTGGTTAGACTTAAAGATTGCTGTTCACAAGTGCAAACCATCCAACTTGAAGGAGCTGGAGCAGTTTTGCAAGGAGGAATGGGCAAACATTCCAGTGGTAAGATGTGGCAAGCACAGAGACTTATCCAAAGCGACTTGGAGCTATGATAGCTGCAAAAGGTGGCTCTACAAAGTATTAACTTTAGGGGCGTGAATAGTTATGCACATTGACCTTTTCTGTTATTGTGTCCTATTTGTTGTTTGCTTCACAATAAAAAAAAAAGCATCTTCAAAGTTGTGGGCATGTTCTTTAAATTAAATGATGCAAATCCTCAAACAATCCATGTTAATTCCAAGTTGTGAGGCAACAAGACCTGAAAAATGCCAAGGGGGTGAAAACTATTGCAAGGCACTGTATACAAAATCTTACACATTTCAGCTAGATAGCCTTAAAGTGGTTGTAAACCCTTGCAGACCACTTTGATCTACAGGTAAGCCCTGCTGTCTACGGTGCACTGGGAGTGCCGTTGCTGACGGTGATCAAGCTGTTAGCAGCGGCTCTGGCGTGCATGCGCGGGAGTGACGTCATCGCGTCTCAGGAAAATCACAGCTCCATAGTGGCGATATCCGTAAGGAAGAAGGAAGATGGATGCTTCGTAGAAGAGGGGACAGCGGTGACATCGCTGGCTCCTGTGTCAGGTAAGTGACACGTAATGGGCTACTATGCGATGCTTAGTAGCCCATTATGCTTCATCTTTGCCGGGAAACAGAGAGGACATAAAACCCATCAGGGTTTACTTCCTCTTTAATCATAGCCATAGATGACTAAGGCTTTGTTGCTGAAACGCGTTGTATAACTGTACTCCACCTGCAACAATAAACATATTTGCTCCCGGAAGAGTTGTCAGCTATACATATACAGTACTTGACTTTATGAATGCTTGAACACTGCAGGAAGTCTGGTGGCTTGTCCAGTGAGTTAGGTAGTGTTACTGATTACAGTTAAAAGAATTAAGAGTGCCGGTTTGGCTAATCCGTCCCCTTACCTTTATTGGCTTTACATAAGATTTTTTTGAGTCTGCACATTATTCCTTTCTGTGTTGTGTGCCTTAACCCTCTCTTCCTGGAGTTTATTAACCTTAATAAACTCTTATAACTTTCCAAAATTGTCTGGTGTCCATTTGTTCAAATTTGATGTCTATTGTCCAACCCTGAGGTGAACGTCAATCCACCAAACCTCCGGGGGTCCTAGATAGCCTCTAGGAGGTACAAAAGTGCTATACTCTTTAGGCAAAAACAACCTCAGGCACGATCTAAAATGTTTTGTAAAGCCTTTCCAGGCAAGTGAATGTTGTTATAGTCTTAAATAGTCTACATTTGAGGGATGAGAAGATGGTTTTGATCAAATTTTGGCTGTTCAGACAAACTTTTGCTAGTTTGCCAGGAGACCAGCATCATATATAGAAGCGGTATTTCTACAACGCCTATATTGTATTTATACAACGGCTTTCTGCTGTCAATGGTTCCAAAGGAACCATTGACTTACGTGGCTCATTGACTTACATGGCCAGATATCCCCTTCTACGTAAGCAAGGCAGTGGGTATTGCAATGACTTCACTGCTTAAATATGGTCAATCCCCATAATTTGGTCATTACTATCCCTGCCTCTTTCCTACTGGGCACTTTTACCTCCTTCCTGCTGAGGCCAGTTTTTACCTTTCAGCATTGTTACACTTTGAATGACAATTGCGAGGTCATGCAACACTGTACTCAAACAACATTTTTATAATTTTTTCCACACAGAGCTTTTTTTGTGGTATGTAATCACCCCTGGGTTTTATTTTTTGCTAAACAAACCAAAAAAGATCAAAAAAAATTGAAAAAACAAATAAAAATTTCATCGTTTTTTATACATTTTTTCAAACGTAATTTTTCTCCTTCACTGATGGGCACTGATGAGGCAGCACTGGTGGGCACCGATGAGGCTTCACTGATAGGTAGCACTGATGGGTGGCACTGATGGGCTTTAATAGGCGGCACTGACAGACGCTGATAGGTGGCACTGAAATAAATGTTGTAAATTGGAATAAATTCTAAACAAAATATTTTCTCAGGGTGGTTACAGATTCCCTCTTTTTATTCCATATACGTATTAACTTGTCTATTCCTATAGTTATCTAGTCTATTAAAACTCTGATAGTTACTGTTGATAGAACAAAAATATAAGGTTAGCAATGAAAACAAACACACTGCTTAGTAAAATAACATCTTATATATTTCCCAAGAAAATGCTAACATGAAAATACTAAAGAAAGATATTATAAAGCATATAACAAGAAACATCAAATATACTTATCGCAAAGCTGTCCTATAGATACAGTATCATCAGCTGGGCTTGAGATGGTAACAGAGAGAGCCATGGGGCTAAAAAATAGTAGAGGGAGAGCTCTCTGTCTCATTCAGCCCTTTTTATACCTAAATCATACACCGTTCAGACCAGCCCCATTGCCGGCCCATTAATGAAAGTAGTTCCGAAGCAGTCCTTCTCAATATATTATATTACTGTCTGTCCTAATGTATTGGCATCCAGGGGCAGCAATGTCCATATATATCATGTCTACGTATCCTGGGTCAATCTTCAATGCCTTTGATCCTTTGATCTTTGTAACCCACCGTCATCAATTATCCTGGCGCAATGACCCTCTTCAATCACACCAGATGGTCCGGAGCCAAGCTTTTGTTCAGCCTTGATGGAGGCCCGATCTCTGAATATTCTGATATGCTACAACGCTTTGATGGGCAACTTGTTACATTCCAAAGGCCACCTGTCTGCCTCAACAAGGAAGTGAAACTCCAGAAATATCATATTAAACCATGTTTCCTTCCAACAGACACTGATAGGTGACACTGGTGATGAGGCATTGATGGGCACTGATTGGCAGCACTGTGGGCAATGTTGGGACGATAAAAGAAGCCGGTTATCGGCTTTCTTCTTCTCTCCTCACAGACAACATGAGGTGAGGAAAGCCAATAACCGGCTTGTGTTTACATTCTGTGATTAGCTGTCATTGACTGACAGTTGATCACATGGTAAAGGACCATTGTGACTGACCTTTTCCCTGATCTGTGATCAGCTGAGTCCAAAGGACTCGGCGATCACAGAGCGCACCGCCCACGAGGCCATGCGATCATGGGGGGGGACATCTTCCCTGCATTGTAGCCCTCTTTCAGCTATAGCATGGGTGGGACTTAGTTAATTAGCTGATGAGGAGCTGCATTTAGTGAGCAGTGTTGTTTAGATCAGTCATGTAGGTTGGGTACGTGAGGTTTTCAAATCTGGTGAGGTGCAAGCATCATGATTGATGATGGATTTACAATGAGGGACAGGTTTGGGGATTTTTATTTTTTTAACAAAGGACTTGTCAAAAATGTGGGTGGCTTTATTTCAAGGTTACGTTTTATTTTGTTATTAAGTAGGGGTACTATTTACTCATTCACCTTGGAAGGAAAGGGGCTTCAGTTCGGCTAATTCCTACACCATATCAATGGCCATGGTTAAGGCCCCTTTCACACATGCGGACCGTATGTCCATATTTCATCCATCTGTTTGCGGATGAAATACGGACATACATGCATCCTTATGGGATAGCGGGTGTCTGCGGATGAATATCCGCAGACACCCGATATCGTCCGCCTCCGCTATTGTCCGATTCTGCAGACGGAGGAAAATCCTATTTTTTTATCTGTCTGCAGAGAGGATCGGATGAACACGGACAGATGGTCCGTGCTCATCCGATCCCCCATAGAGGAGAGCGGAGAGTTAAAGGGCGGTCCCTTCACAGTGTGCCGGGACCGCCCTGTTATCCGCCGGCTCAGCGGGGACAACTGAGTGATCCCCGCTGAGCAAGCGGATCATCACGGGGCGGATCATTACTGATCCATCCCGTCTGAAAGGGGCCTTAGAATGGGATGTCCAGCAGGCTCATATAACTAGGTGTGGTGGTCAGGTGTCCACAAACGTTGACCATGCAGTGCAGATGTTCATTAACGACCTTTTAAATATTAAAGTCAGGTTACAAAAGTTATTCTAAGCACATGGTTAACTTTTAGTGTACAGTAGGAACAATATATCAAACCTTTTCAACTTGTTTTCTTATAATCATTGATTCTTTTGCCTTCCTCTAGTTGTGCAGCTGGAAGAATAAAGAAACAAGTTTCTTCTACAAAGGTCAAACCGGTCATACCATGTATAAAATGTGATTGTTATAAAACATCCTTATTATTTCCAGTAACACAAATACAATTATTACCATCTGTGTTAGATCTATGAAAACTATTTGACCATTGTGTGAACTTCTCCTATGTATTTATTAACCTTTCAGATTTTTTGCAATAGCCCTTTGCATGTACCAAGTGAAGCAGCAACATTAATTCAGCAAAGCTTTAAAGCGAACCCGTGCTAAGTATTAGTAGATGTAAACCCTAATTGGCTGACATTTATTTAGAGAACTGTATTTTTTTATAGCAAAATATTTGTTTTTTCCTGTTTTTCATTCTTTTTACATCTCAGTGCTGCCGATCTCTTGCAGCTTCTTAACTCCTTGTCTATATATACACTATAATACCAAAAGTATTGGGACACCTGCCTTTACACGCACATAACTTACATATACAGTGCCAGGTGGCTCTGCTGTGCCCTGACTCCCAGTTATATTTTTATACATATCATTTTTTTTTGAAGGTGGGATTAATCTTACATGTGTTGGGATCATGATTTTCTTGCACTCCCCTGCTCTTAACGATGCTCATTTCTTTTTTTATCAATTGTATTTTTATTGAAAATTTTTCAGTGAGGATATACAAAGGGAAGTATAACAACAAATGATTGTCAGTGTCAACAACGTTACAGATCTTAGGCCACAGAGCAAGGAAAGAAAAATAAGCGGAAAATAAACAGAGAATAAATACAGCAACGTATTGGACATGTAATATCAAGTCACAGGCTCAGTTAAAGCAGTAATGCATCCAGCAACGGGGGGGACGGGGGGGGGGGGGGGGAGAATCAGGAGGGGGGGTGTAGAAGAGAGTCCAATGGATGGGTAGGCCAGATAGCTACGTGTCTGCCAAAAAAGCACAGCCAGCCACTGGATCTGGGGTACGCTCATTTCCGGGAGGAGCCTATACCAGACTGAGGCATCCTCGGGGAGAGACATATACTGGCGGGGAGGGGGGGGTAAGGAAAGACATCGGATAAACATTAAGGGGGGGGCTATAGGGAGTCCCGGATTAAGGTGGGAATGGTCCCACAAGTCCCAAACTCGGGAAAACCTAGGCAAAGTATCATGAACAACAGCGGTAAGGTGCTCCATCCTACGGATCCGTTCCAGCGTTTGCAATATCTGTGGGAGCGTTGGCGGGGACTGCGACAGCTATCTGACTGGTATGGCCCGTCTAGCTGCCAATAGAATATATCCTAAGAGTTTCTGAACATTGGTAGGCAGGTCAGGAAAGGGTAAGCCTAACAGAAAGTGGATTGGGGTTAGAGGAAGGACGGTGTCGGACAGATCTTGCAAATATACATGGACCGAGGACCAAAAAGGTTTAATGACTGGACATTCCCAGAAGATGTGAAAAAGAGATCCAATAGCTTGCCGACATCTCCAGCAAAGTGGGGAAGCCCAGGGATCGTATTTATGTAGGAGCTGCGGGGTCCTGTACCAAAACATCAGGATTTTATATAGTGTCTCCTTTTGTTCCACACACGATTTAGAGGCAGTCTCCCAAATTTTCAGCCACTGGGAAGTAGTAATGGTCTGGCCAAGAAGCCGAGACCACTTACGCATATAGAGGTGACCTGGGCCAGAAACAGAGGGAGAGGCCTGTAAATACTTGTAAATCTCAGAGATGAGTCCCGTTTGGTGTGGACCTTGGGAGCAGAGAAGTTCAAAGGGGGTAGGGTTATTCAAGGTAAGGGTGGGGTTTTTGGAGCTAAAGTAATGTCTGATTTGAAGATAGGAGTAAAACAAACCCTTGGGGACCTGAAATTTACGTTGAATGTCAGCGAAGGATAGAAGCGAATGTGTAAGTGGGTGTACCAGATTACGAAGTTGGAAAACGCCCGCACGCGTCCAAGGGAGCATGCGTGGGTAGGACAGGCTATCCGGGATGTCAGGGTTGAACAATACGTTTAGCAATGGCGAGCACGGAGAGGCCAGGGAGAAACGCTGGGCACATTTCTTCCAAATAGAAAGAGTAAAGAGCATGGGGCGGAGAGAAAGGTTCCTGAGTTGAGGTATGGAGGTTTCCAATTCTGCCCAAATCAGCGAGCAGGGGTGGACCGGGGTGGTAATGCTCATTTCAATGTCAGACCACACACTGGATGACATTCTATGGGACCATACTATAACCGATTTCAAGTGCGTAGCATAATAATATTTAAGGAGGTCCGGGGACCCCAGTCCTCCTCTGGTTCTGGGAGTGAGCACTATGGAACTAGCTATCCTGTGGGCCTTATAGCGCCAAATAAAGTTAAGGAAGGACCTCTGAGTCGCTTTGAGTTGGGACATGGGGACGGGGATCGGTAATGTTTCAAATAGGTATAAAAGTCGTGGCATGATGGACATCTTCAGGACATTGATGCGACCCAAGAGAGAAATGGGATATAAGTCCCATTGTCGCAAGAGTCGGTCGATGTCCCGAAAGAGTGGCGGGAAATTAGCATGATACAGGTTAGAGTAGGAAGAGGTAAGATTAATCCCTAAATATTTGAGAGAGGCCGTACACCAACGGTAAGCGAAGTTACGCTGTAAAGAGACAAGATCTGCGGCGGGAATAAGAATAGGTAGAGCTTCCGTCTTATCAGTGTTGATTTTATATCCAGAGATCGAGCTAAATTGGTGCAGGAGAGCATGTAGAGAGGGAAGGGAGGTGTGGGGTCTAGTTAAAGTCAGTAGAATATCGTCAGCATATAGAGACAATTTATACTCAGTTTGGCGTAGTTGCACCCCTCGAATATCAGGGTGGTTACGGATAGCCGCTGCCAGGGGTTCCAAACAGAGGATAAAGAGCAAAGGGGATAGTGGACAGCCTTGCCTAGTGCCATTACTGAGGGAGAAGGATGCCGATAAGTAAGAGGATAGTTGAACTTGCGAAGAGGGTCTGGAATACAGTGCCCTCAAGGCGGCGACAAAGGGACCTGCGATGCCAAAGTGAGAGAGCGTGGCAAACATAAATGGCCAGCTGAGTCTATCGAACGCCTTCTGAGCATCAAGGCTCAGTATAAGAGCCGGGCGATTCGTTTTGTTTAGTAAGTCAATCAAATCTACAGTACGTCTAGTATTGTCTCCCGCATGTCTAGCCAGTACAAAACCGACTTGGTCTTTGTGGATAAGTTGCGGTAGTAAACGGGACAGCCTGTTTGCCAATATTTTGGTGAAAATTTTGTAATCGGAATTTAGCAGCGCGATAGGCCTGTAGTTGTCCGGGAGGGAGGGGTCTTTATCTGGTTTCGGGATCACAGATAAGTGAGCATGGAGAAACTGGGGGTCAGGAACGGTGCCCTTCAACAAGGAAGAGAATAGGGAAAGAAGGTGTGGGCTCAGCAACGGAAGGAAAGTTTTGTAGTAGGAGTAAGGTAGGCCATCAGGGCCAGGGGCCTTTTGAGTGGGAAGATTCTCCACTACCGTAGCTAGTTCCTCAGGGGAGATAGGAGAGTTTAAAGACGGGAGGTGGTCAGGGGAAAGCCGGGGGAGGGGCAGTGATTCCACGAAGGAGTTAAACTTCTCCTGGGTGAAAGTGTATTGATCATCAGTGAGTAAACAGTTATATAGCTTATGGTAGAAGTCACCAAACGTTTTAGACATTGTAAGAGGGCAATAAGTGGAGGAACCGTCAGGCTGTTTAAGGGAGTCAGGATAGGCTTGGAAAGGTCGAGGTTTAAGTTTGTTTACTAGTATCCGGTGGGGTTTGTTAGAGTATTCGTAAAATTTCTGTTTTGACCATAGGAGGGATTTGTCTATCTTCTGCATATCGAGTGATCTAAGGAGGTTACGTAGGTAGACAACAGTCCTAAGCCCTGACACCGTGGGAGAGGAGAACAAACGGTCTTCGGCCTTGCGAAGCCTAAGGAGAGCCGAGGCTCTTTGGTGTGTGGCGTCCTTTTTAAGTAGGGAGCTGATTGCAATACAATGCCCCCTGAATACAGGCTTATGCGCCTCCCACAGTGTCGAGGGCCCAGGGACAGAGCCAGCGTTAAGCTCAAAGTACTCAGTGAGGCATGTGGTCAATTGGGCTTTAGTCTCAGGGTTACGTAGAAGAGTCTCATTGAGCCGCCAGTGACAGGAGCGGGGGAAGGCCGAGGATAGGGAGAGTTCTAAATGAACAGAGGAATGATCTGACCATGGGACAGGATTTATTTCTGAGGATACCACAGCTGTCAAGAGGGGTGTGGAGATGAAAAAATTGTCTAATCTAGAGAAGAGTTTGTGAGGGTGGGAGTAGAAAGTATAGTGTTTCTGAGTAGGATGCTTAATTCGCCATATGTCCAATAAACGACGGGCCCTGATAAGTCTGCGGAACGATTTGGAGAGGGAGTCTGCATTGGAGGGGGTCTTAGGGGGGAACAAAACATGTTTGTCTCTGCCAGGGGACATGACCTTATTAAAATCTCCACCAATCACTGTGCATATTTATCTAACATATCAAAGACAGCACTGAGGAAGCGAACTTGACCAGAATTAGGAGCATATACATTTAGGATCGTGACAGGTTGAGACTGAAACATGCAATCCAGAATAATAAATCTGCCCTGGGGGTCCAGGTAAGTGGATTGGATTCGGAGCGGGCAGGAGCGGCCAATCAGAATTGCCACGCCTGCCTTGCCAGACGGATCCGAAGCCAGAAAGGAGGTCGGAAATGATTTGCTGGCAAATTTGAGGGAACCCCCAGGACGAAAGTGAGTCTCCTGGATCAGTATCACGTCTGCCTTAGGGTCCTTTCACACGGGGCGGATCAGTTCTGATCCGCCCCGTGGATGTCCGTTTGCTCAGCGGGGATCACTCCGCCGATCCCCGCTGAGCAGGGAGATGACAGGTCTGTCTCCGCACACTGTGCAGGGACGGACCTGTCACAGCGCCGCTCTCCCCTATGGGAGATCGGATGACGACGGACCGCAGTGCCCGTCGTCACCCGATCCGATCCGCAGACGGATGGAAAAATAGCTTTTTCCTCCGTCACACTTTTTCGGATCGGAGCGGGTCGGATGTCAGCGGACATGTCACCGCTGACATCCGACGCTCCATAGAGCTCTATGGAGCACCCGTTCAGGTCCGCCTGAAAAACTGACAGGCGGGCCTGAACGGGACGTTAGTGTGAAAGGGGCCTTAGAAGCTTTAAACTCTTTCAGAGCCAACCACCTCTTCCGAACAGAGTTTAAACCTTTCACATTACAGGTAAAAAACTTCAACGACATATCAAAGGGTATTGGTGAAAGAGCATAGAAAGAAGTTTAAAGCAGTCAGTGGGAGGTGAGTCCCAAGCAGTAGGGAGGAAGAGGCAAGAGGAGAAAAAGAAACAAGAGGAGAGAAAAAGAGAGAGCCTGACATTTTGGTGAATAGCGGTGTGACAATAATATCGACAATAACATATATCTAGAAAATTGTGGTAGTCGGTCACCAAGGAAACCAAAGGAGACCGAGGCCCGACTAAAGAGAACTTCCCAAAAGAAACTTGTGTAAAGGTGAGCGGTGTCACAAGAACATGTGAATCACCGGAAAAAGGCTGTAGACAAAAACCAAAAACGTTAAGAAAAAAAACATTGAGGAAAAAAACAAAAAGGGGCAGCCTATGGGGAAACTGCATGGGCAGTAGCCACGAAAAAAAGCAACAACAACAAAAAAAATAAAAACCAAAAATAAAAATGACATCCGAAGAGAAACCCGGAGGAAAGCAACCTCCAGGGAAGCCCAGGTCCGAGCCTGGGACCAAAACAGGGGTCACGAGGACCACCTAGTGTGGGGGGGGAGGAGCCCGTAGGCCACCCCTCGCCTTCCATAGCTGGAAAAAAAAAAAAAACGAATTCAGCCAACTTTCAAAAAGCAAACGTAGTAACAGGATGAATAATAATATAACCGGCAAAAGGCAATATACTGAAGTTGCAAACAGTGGAAAAAAAAGCATTAAACAACAAACAGTGCACCCCATGGGTGTCGGGGAATAAGTGCGGGGGATCTGCCATGGTACAGTAACATAAAACTGCACCATGGAAAATCCAACAAGGCCCCCTCTAGGGGGGTAGATAAGCCCAGTCATGTTCCGAGGCAGTGTCCCTCAAGTCGGGGGTCTGAAGGAAGGTCTTCGTTGAGGGGTGAGATTGGATCTAGAAGGCTTCGGTCGAACTGGGGTCCATATCCGGGCAGGAAGTGCGGACGGCCGAGGTGTAGAGGGAAGCGGAGTAGGTTCTTCGTCTGGAAGAGGGGGAAGTCCAAGACTGCGCAGGAAGGCGTCGCTTTCATGTAGATCACGAAGGGAGAACTGAGCGCCTTCTCGGGTCACCGAGAGGCGGAAAGGAAAACCCCATCTGTATGGAACCTTGTGGGTTTGGAGATGAAGTGTCAAGGGACGCAGGTTTCTTCGCCGTGCCAAGGTGATGGGCGAGAGATCATTGAAGATTTGAATTTTGGCACCTTTAAAGTCCAGCTTAGATTGGTTACGAGTGGCGAGTGTAAGTGCTTCCTTACTGTCAAAGTAGTGGAACCGAACCACCACGTCCCTCGGGTTTGCACCTGCAGGAGGCTTAGGCGCCAGTGATCTATGGGCCCTGTCTAATCGCCAATCAATATCTGGAACTTGGGGGGCCACCACGTTAAACAGGCTGAGAAGGTAGGAGTGGAGATCCCTGTCTTCCACCACTTCAGGAATGCCTCTAATCCGCAGGTTCTTCGGTTTTCGAGGTCTTCCTGCTGTGTTTGGAGTTGAGAGACAGAGTGCTTAACAGCGGCGTTATCTTCCTCTAACACTTGAACATATTGGACCAGTTCATCAAACTTAGTCTCTAGGGTGTCAGTGCGACCACCCAATTGGTCAATCTCACCCCTCAGCTCTTTGGCCAATTTCCCAATTTCCTGAGTTATGGAGTGAGTAATAGCTTTGAGCAGGGATTGGAGCTTAGCGTCTAGAACATCTGCCATCAGTAAAGTGGGGGACCCCTGGTCTAGGGTGGGTGAGGGTGTGTCCGGGCAGTTTAAATCTGGTTCACGGCGAGTTGAAGGGTCTAATGCAGGGTCTCCCTCCATTTGGGAGGAGGGGACGGACTTGTGTAGATAACGGTCCATGGTGGATGAAGTTTGGGGGAGAAGCACAGAAGCGTAGGACTTTCTTTGGTCTCCTATCTTCCCCATGGGGTGCACCGCCGGGCTGAGTGGGTGAGGATGCGACTCCCGGCGGTAGTAAAGCTGAAAAATTGCTGAGAAGGAGCCTCAGGAAGGCGGGGGTGGGGGCATGACCCCAAAATCACATGGTTACCATAGTAAAGGGGGGCGCTCACATGTTCAGGCAGTCAATAAGCTCGGGCAAGTAGGCCCAGGAGTGGAAAAGGGGGGGGGCAGGGGAATGCAGGGAGATCCGGGGGGTGGGGGCAAAACAGTCAGCCCAAGTGGATGTGGGGGGGAGGAGGGGCACAGGGGGGGATGATGGGGGGGGTGGCAGCAACAAAGTACCTTAAGAGATGGCAGAGCACTGCTTTGTAGGTCGTGGAGTCCAGGTGGAGGCAGTCACAGCGGGAGAGAACAGCTCGAATTCCTCTAGGGCCCTCAGCAGGTTGCACCAAAGATGGGGGGCGAGGGTGAATGCAGCCTCCTTCCACAGTAGTCACCAGCACCTCCTCTGGGCTAGTAAAACGAGTAGGTCCGAGGCCTAAAGATGGCGGCCGGCCTCGTGTAGAAGAGGCGCCGCTGTAGGCCTCAGCGCGGCCGGGGCTTCTGGAAGCGGTCCAGGTCACTCCCGCTGGTCGTTGGTAGTACCGATGGCCGCAGAGGGACGCCGGCCGCGTTACAGGGCACTCGGGATGGCACGGAGGTCCGGGGACAGGGTAGGCCCCAAGATGGCGGCGGCGGTCCGGCGGGCGAAGGTAGGCCGCGAGCCTGGATGGGGCTCAATCGGCCGAGGAGACTCACGGAAAAAACCTCCCGGGATGGTGCGGGAGGCTCTGGCACCTAGCGGGGGGAGTCCAAGGCTTACCCCCCGCTCGGATCGGCTTGATGGTGGTGGATGGAGCGGCGGCTGTGTCGGAGCTCTGGCACAGCACGTCTGCTCCCGTCGACTTCCGGTCACGCCCCCAACGATGCTCATTTCATGCATTCTGAATATATGATTCTCAATGTCGATTTATGTTTTATTATAAGATATAAATTGTCTTTCAAAAGGAACTTCCCCTGAGGAAGGGACAAGTTCCTGAAACGCATTGGGTGTAATTTCCATCTAGGAGACAATACTTATTTGTATTTGCTGTACATTCTGATGTTGTTCTTAAATAGTCAAATTGCAATTTCTATGCAGATATTGGCTTTTTATAATAATTAATAAATTACAATTTGTTATAAATCAATACTTGGTTTTGTACCATTACTCAGTTGTCCTTAAAATCCCAATCCTCCTTGCGGGACTCTTTCTCACATATGTCTCCCAGTTATTTCTCTGTATTCTCACCCTGTTACATAAGTTAAGAACTGTGGGAGCCCGCCAGGAGACAGAGCCCAGCGGGGAGCGGAGGGCTCGCTTGAAACTCACAATGGCTCATCTCAGAACAGGTGCAGCGGATATAAAAAGCTCCTCACAGCCGCAATCTCGGAGCTACGGAGGGACATTCATTCCATGCACCTGCGGATGTCTGACCTGGAAGAAGCTGCCACCCGCCATGACACCGCCATTTAGCAGCTACAGCACACATCCCAGGCCTATAACACCCAGCTTAGAGAGGTCCACAGGCACATGGAAGACCTTGAAAACAGGGGCTGCCGCCACAACCTGCGGGTAAGAGGAATCCCTGAAAATGTAGAACAAGCTAACCTCCCGCAAGTCACTATACAAATATTTAATGACCTCCTAGGCAGACCGCCCGAGACACCTGTGGAATATGAGAGGCTGCATAGGGCCCTTAAGCCCAATGGTAGAGACACAGCTCCCCCTAGGGATGTGATCTGCTGCATTGTTAATTTCAAACTGAAAGAGGACATTCTGAGAAGAGCCATGGACCGCCACAATCTGCTCTTTCAGGGATCAGAAATTAAAATATTCCAGGATCTATCCCCACTGACCCTCCAGCACAGAAGGGACTTGTGGCCTCTACTCGACATCTTACGCCACAAAGGGATACAGTATCGGTGGAAATTTCCATTTTGCCTCTCAGCTTCAGTAGAAGGCCGCACTGCAAACCTGAGGGTCCCGGAAGATCTTAGGGGATTCTGTAGCACGCTTCAGCTACCGCCTGTGGAACTTCCAGATTGGTACAAAGCGTTCCGCATAGAACACCTACAAAGAACCAACTCTATGGATGCCATACCAGAAAGGGATGATTTCCACATCAGGAGACGCAGATCCTCCTCGCCGAGACCACTTCCACAGAGAGGACAGAGGGACAGAGTATGTCCAAGTCCCACAGCCTCCCCGGCTCATAGACGGGCCAGGCCTGACAGCTCTTAAACAGTCACCCTCCAGAGAGCACAGGGGGTAGATACGGGAAGTGTGGAGCTGAAAAGAACACAGACCCCTCAAGGTAATCCATGATTGACCCATACACTCTTTTGGCCCTATGGTGACCATTGACTCCTTCTAGACTTTCTCCCAATTGGACCTTCACCCTTCAGCGGAAAGTGGATCCAGCGGCCCCCCCATGAACAGCTACTCTCCACAAATGGCTCATGTATAACTAGAGCCACAGGGACCCTGCAAAACATTATCCTTTAAGGAACAGATTGACACTTCATTCCACAAGAAGTCTAAACAATACTGCGCAAGTTTCACAATCAACTGGGGATACCCCCCTTTTTTTTCTCTCCATGCATAGACTTTAAGCTGATTAAGCTACAGAAAACTCTTCCTACCATCCACCCCCAGCTTCCACATTCCTTTACCTTCCCCACCTATCCTATTCCTCAACCCCCTTGCCCCCCTTCCCCCTTCCCCATCCCTGAGCCGATACCTTTAGAAGGGAAGCTGTGGATGGATGTGGGAGTGAAACCATGTCCCCCCAGGAATACAAGCAGACACTTATGCGGGTAGGGGGGAGACCTGAACAACCAAACGGAAAACCAACCCCTATAGGCTCATTCACCACGGCATGATCCACCTGCACGAAACATAATTGAAGGCAACCCCCCCCTTTTTTAGAGGACTCATCCCAACCCCCTCAATATTCGCCATACAGCTGTTAGATCTTAGAGGTCATTACAACTGTAGTAGTCTGCAAGTAGGCCCCTCTCAACTTAAAGCGAGGGGGGAAGGGGGAAGAGGAAAGAGAAAGGGAAGGGAAGGGGAAAGAGGACAAAAAAGGGAAAAAAAGAAAAGGCCGCTCACCCCCTCCCCCCACGGATCTAAACCCCCAAACAGGCGCCCAGATAGATACCGGCAATAGGACCGAATCACATGGGCAATTCATCATTCTCACTGAATCCTGAAAATTGCTCTCACACTAACCTCCCTAATAGAGGTGGTTAGTTTTCTTACCACCAGATTATCTCACATGTGTTTGACAGCATAAAATCGCTTACATATATGTTACAATCTGCACAATTTTATCACACCTAAACTGTCAGACAGTACCCCAATCAATGGATTAGCATTAGTGTCCATCGTTAAAGCTATTCATATGCTGCAGTGTTAGCAGCAGGGTCACCACAGCTAGCTTTATCATGCAACTCAGTGCCTCAAATATCTGTTTAACCAATTGCCTGAGGGGGGAAAGTAAATGAGTGTATCCCCCTACCTCTCCCGGTCTTCTACTCAGCCCTCTCAAAGTCGTTTCATTCGGGAGACCTCAAGGTAGTAAATAAGCTGCCTGTACCCCTCCCGAAAACTTTTTATGTCCATGATGTTGTGTTGTACCTGTTTAATGTTTTAATGTTGTTGCTGTTTCAATATGTAACTACAATATCCTCAGATCTCTGCTTGACCAGACTTAACGCCTCCCCTTCTGATGACACTCCAACCCCTCCTTGACTCCTCCTCGGGCTCCTCCTCTCTCCCTTACAGAACCCTGAGACAGATTAAAATGTTACTACAAAACCTTTCCTTACATGATTCCTGGCACGCTCTACACCCAAGCGATAAGGATTATATATTTTTCTCAACACCACATAATAGGTACTCCAGGCTCGATTATTTATTCCTTTCCCAAAAAGATCTCCCCTTACTGAAGGCTGCTACAATAGAACCCCTGCTCATAGCAGACCACCACCCCGTTACCCTCCTCCTCTCATTTACTGAGAGGAACTGGTTTACCAAAACTTGGCATCTAGATGCCTCGCTTCTCACCTCAGAAACTGACATCAACTTGATCCGTAACAGCCTGATCAGTTACTTTCAGGAAAACTATACCCCTGATATAGCACCCCTGATGATATGGGAAGCCCACAAGTGTACCATGCGCAGGAAATTTATCAAACTCGCGGCCATTAGGAAAAAAGCACATCAAGAGTGTATGACCACATTAATCAATAAAATAAGAAGACTAGAAGCAGCCCACAAACAATCCCAAGCTCAGAATACCCTCCAGGATCTGATAGAAACCAGAAGGCAATTCTTAGAGATACTTGACCGCAAGACACGCCGCAAACTTACCCTTACTTAAAAGCTCTTCTACGAACAAAATAACAAAAGTGGGAGACTACTGGTGAAAGCCATTGAAGCTCAAAAAACAAGCACAAACATACATAGCATTAAGGACTCCCTAGGTAATGCATACACATCGTCCAATGACATAGCGACCCAGTTCGAGAGATATAAGGGGTTATATAATCTCTCCCCTCAACCTGTAAATGCCAAAGAATATAAACAGAGAGAAACTCTCATCACACAATTCTTAACTAAGTTTGGCCCCGCTAAGTTACCTAGAGATATTGCACAAGATATAGATAACCCAATCACAGAAGAAGAATTTAGAATGGCTATTAAACAACTAAAACGGGGCAAAAGCCCTGGTCCAGACAGCCTTACTGTCACGGTCCCTACCGTGTCTTTTAGAGGGCCGAGGCGTGGTCACGCCCCAAAGTGGCACTGGGTGGTATTGAACTAATGACTGTTTGTTCTTGCTCCTGTTTCTTTACCTCTGAGCCACACCTCAGTTCTCTTCTGCCTGCTTTCCAGCCATGCCTAGTTTTGCATAAAGTACTTGTACCTGTCACTCTTGAATCAGTGTGGCAGGTTACCTAATCAGCTGGGTATAAAACACTGCCTCACTCTGAGGGCTTTGTCAGTTCATTGTCTCTTGTCACCAAAGGTACCTGTGTTCCTGTTACAGTGTTCCAAGACTGACCCCGGCTTCTGACCCTGGCTTGTATATCGTTTATGCTGACTTCTGGCATTTCGGACAATGGCTTTACTTCGACGATCCCTTGACTATTCCTGTCAAGCCCCCGTGCACAGATTCACAGCCCAGGTAGCTTATCTCTTTGTTACCGTGGGTCACGAGGCCAGGGACAACACCACAAAAGCAATCAACCTACATCATTGGCTATCCACCAAAAAACAAAAGGGGTTCTTCCTGTCTCTGGATGCAGACAAGGCATTTGACAGGCTGGCCTGGGACTATCTAGGGGCAGGATTACGCCACCTGGGTATACCAGGCAGGTTATACAACATGATCATGTCCCTGTATACCACTCCAACAGCAAGAAAAAGGGTCAATGGCCACCTGCCAGACGCCTTCCCCATCCGAAATGGAACGAGATAGGGATGCCCTTTCTCCCCAATCCTCTTCATCTTAACACTCGAACCACTACTGAGATGCCTTCAGGCAAACGACAAGATCAGAGGACTACACGTAGCTGTACGCACCAATAAGTTAGCGGCTTTCGCTGATGTTATCCTCTTATTCCTCACAGTGATCCGCTAACTTCTATCCCCAACTTATTGAAAGACTTTGAACTATTTGGTCGCATATCTAACTTAAAAATAATTTTCTCTAAGTCCAACGCCCTGAACATCTCTCTCCCTCAAGACATAGTCACACAATGCCAAGAGAACTTCCCATTTTCCTGGAAAAATGAGACAATTACATATCTAGGCATCCAACTGCCCACCCACTTATCAGACCTATACTCGAAAAACTACCTCCCACTCTCTCGCACAATAGCAGACGACCTACGCAGATGGGACAAACCCCACTTTTCGTGGTACGGCCGTGCGGCCATCTTAAAGATGAACGTTCTTCCACGTGTTCTCTATTTACTACAGACAGTCCCCATTAGAATCCCTAATTCATTCTTTCAGCACATAAAATGCTTGTCCCAACAATTCCTTTGGAAGAATAAACATCCAAGCATAAGCTTTATCCAACTTACGAAGCCCAAACACAAGGGAGGCATTGGCCTCCCCGACTTACGAAATTACTCTTATGCTTGCCACCTGGGTAGAATCGCAGATTGGACAACCCACGAGAAAGCTAAAGAATGGGTCCATTTGGAGAATTCGTTCTCCAACCTACCTATTAGGACTTTACCATGGATTCTCCCTCCTCACATACCTAAACTGGCTAAGGAACACCTCCTTGTAGGTGCCACCCTCGGTAGCTTCAGAGAAGCTTGCAAAAAGTTCCATCTGTCACCCAACCCAGGACCACTCACACCTATCCACTCGAATCCCGCTTCTATTCCGGGTATGTCTAACCATTTCTTAGAGACTGAATTTCCCTACGAAGATATGCAAGCACGCCACTTCTACAAAGATGGAAATCTTTTAGATCACATTGCCCTCCCCATTATGCCCGATAAGGAGCCCCTACCATTCTGGTCATATTTTCAAATACGCCACTTTCTTAGAGCATCAAACCTTGAGGAAGCTCTATCATGCCAATTAACCCCGTTTGAGACTCTCTGCTCCCAGTCCACCCCCCAACAACACTTGATTTTGAGTATACATTCTATGCTATTCCTGCCAAACTCCCCGAAAGAAGGGAGAGCCTGACAGGCATGGGAGAGGGAGTTACAAACGGAGTTCTCAGAGGCAAGCTGGGAAAGAATTCTAATTATTGCGCACAAGGGCTCCTTAAACGTGAACACGCAAGAAAATAATTACAAAATCCTTTGTAGGTGGTACAGAACACCTGCACTTTTACACAAATTTAATGCAGAAGTACCAGACAAATGCTTGAGGTGCCTGCCTGAATCGGGGACATTCATACACATTTGGTGGTCGTGTCCCAAAATCCAGAACTTCTGGACCCATGTCTATGCAATCACCTCCCAAGTCACGAACCACCAAATAGAGTTCACACCGGCCAGCTTCATTCTCCACCACTCTTCTACTCCAGCTTCCTCCTACAGAAAGTCCCTGGGCCTACACATGCTAAATGCAGCCAAGCTCTGCATCCCAGTACACTGGGGATCTACTGACGCACCGACCATATTTGAGTGGATGAACAGAGTGGGAAGAATAGCGGAAATGGAGGAACTTATCCATATCGCTCGAGACTCCCCCCACATATATACCCACATCTGGGAATGATGGACCCAATTCCGCTCTTCTGATGGTTTCAGGGCTTGTACAAGTCCAGTTACTCCCAACCCCACAAGCAACGGAGAGAAACATGGTCCTACTTATGCCTGATCTGGTGGTGTGCACGGGAGCGGAGGGAGCCTTTCAATCGAGCCTCAGAACCAACAGGGGAACCCATCGCCATAGGCAAAGCCATCATACTTGGCCCTCTTCGGTCCCATCTGTCTCGGCGGGGGGCGGTGAGCCGACCCCTAAGGCCCTTATCCCTACACTTCTTCCCCTCCCTCCACCTCCCCCCAACCCACCCCCCCTGTGTCCCCCCTCCCCCATCTCCCTTTTCCCCTTCCTATTTCTCTCCAGACACCCCTATAGTCGCCCCCTTGCCCTACGACACATTGCCAGATGCAGAATCCCCATACCCACAGACAGACGACCACCCCTACCTTGCTGACTGTTAAAATTTCTTGCCCTGCACACCGGACATTCAGAAGAGACCACCCTGCAACACAGGGTTGACAAGACTGAACCCCAACCACACAGACCACCACATCCTCATGAGATGGCCTGGCTGAAGCACGAACGTCGACAACAAGGTCACCTCCCCCCATTGCGTATATTCCTAACCTCAGACAGAGCTCTCAGGGTAAGGGGAAACTTCCCAACGATGTTTACTGATTGATCCAAGGGGTTAAACATTTGGGGTGATCAAAGGGTTAACTGTGTGCCTAGCTAGTGTTTTTGTGTACTGTGGAAGGTTCTTTTTTTAGGGGAAGACATGGATCCTAGTCTCTGCTTTGCAGAGACACAGGATCCATGTCTTCCCTCCTGACAGAACAGTAATCTGCCTTGTTTACATAAGAAGATTGCCATTATGACTCTCTGCCTAACGATTGGCGGGTGCCAAGTGAACACTGAGTCCGCGGTACTTGCAGTTCAGCTCCCGCTGTGTACAGCGGACGCAGGCTGGTGGTGGCGTGCATGCACCCCCCCCCCCCACCCAGAAGCTTCAACTCACGCATTAGGGACATGTGTAAGTTATACAGTCAGCAAGTGGTTAACGCATGGTATTGTATTTTTTTCCAGAATGAAAAAAGAACAGAATGTGACAAAAAGTAAAATAAAAACGGTATAGCACATAAATAATAATTTTAAAATAAAACAACTACAGAATGTTCATACCCTCTAAATCTAAAAATAAATTAATCTAAAAATACATTGTGTCAAATGTAAATAAATAATAAAGCAGTTCCATGAGTAAATTTTTTTTTTTTTTGCTTTATTTTTGTTTTCAGATGGCAAAATTGGTAATTTTACTGTGAAATTAATTTGACCAAAAATAATGCTTCATAGCGGGAAAAGTTTGCTATGAGGCTCTATTTGTCTGGCTAAAGCTGCCAAAGAACTAAAGCAAAAAAAACACCTACAAAGGCTATCGATTTCAATACAAAATTGTATTTCTTGGACATACATGTAAAAAGCAACCATGGCAAAGATGGGAAACGCCTACCCCACACATACCCTTCCCCCCAGCCCCCGACCAAACACAACCCACCCCATTCTGATCTCCCCAGATCCTGGCCCTCAAAATTGCTGCCACCCCGCTATCTCCCACACAGTGAATATGCTCCCCCTTCTAATGGAACAGGTTCGGTTGTATCAGTTATTTGTGTGAAGTGATCTATAGACTGAATGGCTAAATGTCTGTAATGAAGGTAAGTCTGCCTGCTTAACATCTGGTCTGACCATCTGCAAGTGAATTTTTGTCCAACCCACTCAAACCAATGTCCACGTGAACCACCGATTCAAGCACATTGAGAGATACGCGTTCTTTGGAATCACAGGTAAGCATAGTATGCTGACAAATTTTGATTGCAACTCTGCATTAAAAAGGCCTTACACAGATTCCAAGATGTATGTATTGCATCAAGTAAGACGCGAATTGAAGTCTTTTTAGGTGAAACATGTCGGTTTGAGGAGTCCTTTGCATGCCATTGCGCCTTTTTGAATTTTATGCTTTTGTGATAAGAGTAAATTAATGGTGCCATATGAGAACCTCTAAGCCCTTGTACACACGGTCGGAGATTTCGACAACCCGACGGATTAATTCCGGAAGAGGTCCGGAAGTGATGTTGCATACACACAGTCGGACTAAGTTGTCGGAAAATCCGATTGTACATAACGTGATGACGTTATTTCGTTACGACGGGACTACATTCAGGCTAGTAGCCAATAGCTTTGGTATAGGAATTTGATCTGAGCATGCGTGGCACTTTGTCCGTCGGAGTAGGCTACACATGTCCGATCGGAGCATTTTGTCGGAAAATTTTACCGGCAAGTTGGAAAACTTGGTCCGTCGGATAATCCGACGGAAACAGTCCGATGCAGACCACACACAATCGGAATATCCGACAAAACGGTCCGATTGGAAACATTCCGTCGGAATCTCCGACCGTGTGTACAAGGGCTAAGAAATGTACAATGGCAGCTAAATGGTTGATGAAAGCTGCAGACCTACTGCCACATCCCATGTATACAGAACAAAAAACAACAAAGAATTTCTCCGGGACTTTAGAGGCAAAATGTCACATCAAGCAAAAGAATAGTAAAGTTTATGATAAAAATATACAAATTGTATTACAAATATAAAAAATAGAAAGGGTAGACATGCATATTAAGCTTTCAATGATAAAATATACATAGATCACCATACAATATAGAGCTGATATTGAAGGTGAGTGGTGGGTAAACATGGTGGAACACCGAACAGGCAAACAATCAACTGGAAGATCCCAACATGTTTCGGAATATATATATAAAAAAAAATCCTTCCTCAGGGGATGATAATAACAGATTGTATATTAAAAATGTATACACCTTATCAGATATATGACGTTGTTCATGAGGTGCTTCCGCAGTGGCCCACTGTGTTCAAGGGACCCCAAGATGGAATAATGCATGAGGTGGAAAAATAAGATGTCCTTGGAGTAGGACAAATGGCACAAGGGGGAAAGGGAGATCAAATGGTGGTGCCGCCGCAAAGGGATAAAGCACTCACAAGAATCGCAAAGATGCAGGTGACCAAGTAGCTGACATTGCCTTAGTAGTGTCTTCATCCAAGGGAGATTGGAAGTCACCAGTAACCCTAAATATATGAATACCTCTAAGAAATAAAAGAAATAAATTGCTATATCAACATCTGTTGAGTGGGAATGAGTCTCGCTTTCAGAATATAATGCCCCAGCTGGGTATGGGGGGGGGGGTTATATTCCTCCATCCACCTTGATTGTGTGGATGGAGCTCAATGGGTTCCTTCAGTATTTAAATGCTTGATTTACAAAAAGAGCTTCATCCATTGGCTGAACAGACAACCATATATAATACGGCGTGATGTTGAGATATAGGTTATTTGATGATCATTAAAATAAATTAAAAACAAAAAATAAAAATATGAGATATACTATACAACTATGCAAATGCCGAAGGATTATAAACATTTCTATGCTTGAACTGATTCAAGTTTTATCTAAGAACCTTAACGTTTTACAAGCCCTTCAAGTTGCTGAAGACCCATTGCACACTAATTAGGACATGTACCCAGGAAGGTTTGAGTAAGTAGTTCCTTGTAATCAATAGGTGTCTTCTTCCCTTCTATCTTCCTTCTTCACTTCTGTCTACTTCACTTTCATCATACATTAAAAAAAAGTGTCCTCATTTTCAGGATAGTGGGAGCAGGCATGCAAATAATGTCCTTTTGTTCTTTAAGCAGCTCTGAATTTTTGCCAATGCTAAGCCTTACTCTTGGTTATTCATAAACAAAAGTTTTTTGCTTTAATTGAAACTTGAAATTTTTCCATTTTGGTAAAATGAATTGGAGTGAAGGGGGATGGTGAAAAAAAGGTGTGCATATGGGGGGTGCATATGGTATTTTTTGATAAACAAAGCTTTGCGAGTTTATAAACAAACCCACCGATCAATATCAGTGCTGCTGAAATGGCGATTAACCACTTGCCTACTGGGCACTTAAACACCCCTTCTGCCCAGACCAATTTTCAGTTTTCGGTGCTCTCACACTTTGAATGACAAGTACTCAGTCATGTAATACTGTACCCAAATGATTTTTTTGTCCCTTTTTCCCACAAATAGAGCTTTCTTTTGGTGGTATTTGATCACCTCTGAGTTTTTTATTTTTTGCGCTATAAATGAAAAAAGACCGAAAATTTTGAAAAAAATGAATTTTTCTTTGTTACTGTGATAAAATTTAGCAAATTATTAATTTTTCTTCATAAATTTTGGCCAAAATTTATACTGCTACATATCTTTGGTAAAAATAACCCAAATTAGTGGATATTATTTGGTCTTTGTGAAAGTTAGAGAGTCTACAAGCTGTGGCGCAAATCATAAAAAATGTATCACATCTGATGTACTGGTGGCCTATCTCATTTCTTGCGACACTGCACAAGCCAGGAAAGTACAAATACCCCCAAAATGACCCCCTTTTTGAAAGTAGACATTTCAAGGTATTTAGTAAGAGGAATGGTGAGCTTTTTGATGTTGTTATTTTTTGGATCGCTGCGCTGGATGAGATGAGACATCGCTGGAGAGATGACCGTCCGTCGCTGGATAGCAAGAGTGGATTACCGCCGCTGGAATCTTTTTTTTATTTTTAATAAAGGAATTTTTTAAAAGTGTGTTTGTTTTATTTAACCATTTTTTACACTTTCTTTGTGAAATGGTAGGGGTACTTTTGTACCCCCTTACCATTTCAAACAGGGGGGGGCGGGATCTGGGGGTCCCCTTGTTAAAGGGGGCTTCCAGATTCTGATAAGCCCCCCGCCCGCAGACCTCCACAACCACCGGCCAGGGTTGTGGGGATGAGGCCCTTGTCCTCATCAACATGGGGACAAGGTGCTTTGAGGGGTCACAGACCCCCAAAGCATCCTCCCAATGTTGAGGGCATGTGGCCTGGTACGGTTCAGGAGGGAGGGGGGCCGCTCTCTCGTCCCCCCCTCTTTTCCTGCGGCCTGCCAGGTTGCGTGCTCGGATAAAGGGTCTGGTATGGATTTTTAGGGGGAACCCCACGTCAATTTTTTTTTTAATTTGACGCGGGGTTCCCCTTAATATCCATACCAGACCTGAAGGGTCTGGTTATGGATATTAAGGGGGAACCCCACGTCAAATTAAAAAAAAAATTGACGTGGGGTTCCCCCTAAAAATCCATACCAGACCCTTTATCCGAGCACGCAACCTTAAATTTGAGGCAGGGTTCCCCTTAATATCCATACCAGACCTGAAGGGCCTGGTAATTGAATTTGGGGGACCCCCACGCTTTTTTATTTATTTTTTATTTTTATTTTTTTTATCAATGACTTTCAATGAGTGTTCTCTGTATTACGGAGCCGACAATTCATTATAGCTGCGAGTGATTTTAAAGGACTTTTTTTCCTGCATAAATGACACTTTGTGCAGGGACAATTCTAAGCACGGGAAACATGCGCCCCTTCACAGGCATACTATAGACAACCCCCCCCCTTACGAAATTTAAAGGAATATTACACTTTTATTGTTTCACTTTAATCATTATTAAAATCACTGCTCCCGAAAAAACGGCCGTTTTTAAAACTTTTTTTTGCATTGATACATGTCCCCTGGGGCAGGACCCGGGTCCCCAAACACTTTTTAGGACAGTAACTTGCAAATTAGCCTTTAAAATTAGCACTTTAGATTTTGAACGTTGGAGTCCCATAGACTTTAATAGGGTTCTAAAGTATGCTATATAGTTAGCTCCGTCAAATCTTCTTTATACATTGACAGACACCATAAGCCTTCCAAGACAGATTCGAAAGTAATTCATGTGGATTTTCGGACGAATGCAATTTTTGAACAAAAACGAAATAAATAAAAACGAATTTCGGGAGTAACTAAATAAATTAAGTTTTCGGACAAAAACGAAATTCCGAAACGAAATATTTTACTCTGCACATGTCTACTAATATGTGGGACTGATGACACGTGACACTGATATGGCACTGATGACAGATGGCACTATGTGGCACTGATGACACGTGGCATTGATGACAGTTGGCACTATGTGGCACTGATGACACGGCCAACACAGAACTTCCCCCGATGCGCGCCCGTGGCGGCTCGCAGAGGGGAAGTAAACAGGAGGACATCCAGGGACACCCTCCAGGCAGTTAGCGTCCGCGCTGTAGCCGTCTTTTGGCTATAGCATGGGCGCGAAGTGGTTAATGGAGCTGACATACCAAATAGTACATCAAATTGGCTTTGCAAGGAAAGTTGCACTTTGCATGGGAATTTTCCCCAAAGCTTAGGGAATGAGGTGGCTTGAGTAAATCAATCTCAATGTTTTTGTTATGTTATAGTTAGGATTAAAGTTAGAGTTAGGGTTAGAAGTATCAGTGTCCTGATTATCAGTGCAGTCAGTACAGTGCCCACCAGTGCTGCCAATCTGTGCCCACCAGTCCTGCCAATCAGTGCCCATCAGTGCTTCCTCAGTGTTACCTATCAGTGTCACCTCTCAGTGCCCATCAGTTTCTGCCTCATCAGTGCCACCTATCAGTGCTGCCTCATGAGTGCCCATCAGCGCAGCCTCATCAGCACACATTAGTAAAAGAGAAAAATTATCTGTTTACAAAATTACAAAAACCCAGTGGTGATTAAATACCACCAAAAGAAAGCTCTATTTGTGTGAAACAAATGATAACAATTTTGTTTGGGTAAAGTGTTACACGACCTCATCTCTGTTCCTGTGCGCGCGGGGGGGGGGGGGGGGGGGGTCCCTTACCTCCAATTAGCTGTCAGAGCTCTCATTACTAAGCTCTGAAGAGTGTAATTTCACCCCTTTTTTCTGACAGCTCAGACAAGCTGCATCAATTCTGGACTTTGAACATCTGTAAAGAAGAAAAGATTTCAGATAAACATGTACAACTTATGTAGGAGGATTTACAAAGAAAAAATAAAAGTGCAGCGCTTATTCTATAAATAGTAATTAAATAATCACACAAATTGAACATGCAAAAATAGTGACAATATAAAACCAAAATATAGTGACATACAAATACAATCAATATTCACATATAAGTGTGCAATTAAAAATTGGTGAAAAAGTGAAAAATATATATGTGAGTCCAAAGATGATAAATAAATGTCTATAAATACAGCACTTATTTTGCATGGGCTTCTCTGCTGATAAATGTTTGGGAAGTTTGCTGTGACTGACCACCTGAGCTACAGAGTCTGCAGATAGGAGACACCCGGGAGATCGGGGAATTTTTACGTTTGGACATCTGGAGTCGGGATTTGTGATACTATTTGTGCTGTTTGACCTCCGCTAAACAGGGGGTCGCTGGTAATCCGGTAAGCCCCCATCTTATTATTGGTGATTAGAGATGACGGGTTCCACGTGGTCAAGTATAATACATTCATTCAATCAAGTCACATTATTGATTGGATGGTTTTTGGTGTATTTATGGACATTTATTTATGACCTTTGGATATTTTTCACCAATTTTTAATTGCACACTTATATATGAATATTGATTGCATTTATATGTCACTATATTTTGGTTTTATATGGTCACGTTTTTTGCACGTTCAATTTATGTGATTTTTGAATTACTATTTATAGAATAAGCGCTGCACTTTTATTTTTTCTTTGTAATTCTGTGCCCAGTATCTGGGTTATGGTGTTCAGCTGCTGTTAGTTGTTAAAGTTTTAACTGAGCGCGGATATTTACCTACCTATTATATGTAGGAGGATTTGCTTAATCTCTGTATATCATTTGAGGCCAGTCACTTCACTGGGTGTATGTAAGGGTTTACAACCACTTTAAGTGGAACTTTAAATAAAAATAAATAAATAAAGTGAAAACAGGTAGGCTTTCCAAAATAGAAGAGGCATACTATGTCTCTTCTGCATTAAAGTATACTTACCTGCCTGTTCACACTGTACATTGAGCTGCGTACAAGCATGTGCAGAAATTAGGTCATCAAAGTCCGGCCAATTAAAAGGGTTGCAGATAAAAAGCCAGAGGAAGACAGACAGACACCACATCACTGGAGTGGAAATTAGTATAGTTCCACTTTAATGTTATGGTTAGCATTAAAGTTCATGTTAGCATTAACGCAAGTATCAGAGTTAGCGTTAGTATTTAGAAGTTAGTATTTAAAAGTTAGCTTTAGGGGGCTTTGCACAAGAAAGCTTATAATCTAAAGGCCTATGCAGTCCACGTGGAGAAATCTGAGACTCACGTTCATATTGTAGAAGAGGGAAATGGGTACCATCATTATAAAATCAAGTTTGGATTAATCGTCAACTCACCCCTGACCTTAACCACATAACAATATACGGTAAACACAACATAATGAAGCTTGTATCTTCCCCTGATTTATCTGTCAAAAACGATAGCACTACTAGCAGCAAGGATGGGAAGTGTTATAATGGGGGATTTTAATTATCCAGATATAGACTGGGCGGAGGGAACCGCATATTTGTCTAAGGCTTGCCAGTTCTTAAATGTCTTGCAGGACAATTTCATGAGTCAGATGGTAGAAGCACCAACTGGAAACAGGGCATTACTAGATCTACTGATTACCAATACAGACTCGATCACGGATGTGGAAATACGGGGCAATTTAGGAAACGGCGATCACAGGTTAATTGGCTTCAATATAAATCACCCAAATAGGAGACACAAGGGGACACAAAGACACTGAATTTCAAAAGAGCTAACTTCCCTAAACTATGAACCTTGCTAGAAGATATAAATTGGGATAAAATCTTAGAAACAAAGAACACAGAGGACTGATGGGTTTGCTTTAACAGCATATTAAATAAGGGCATTAACCAGTGCATCCCATTGGAAAATACATTTAAAAGAGTGAACAAAAGTCCTGAATGGCTTAACGCCAATGTAAAAATGCACATACACGCAAAGGAGAAGACCTTCAAAAAATACAAGGCTAAGGGATCATCATCAGCATTTAGACTTTACAAAGAATGCAACAAGAAATGTAAAGGTGCAATTAGGGTGGCTAAGATAGAACACAAAAGACACATAGCAGAGGAGAGCAAAAATAATCCCAAGCTTTCTTTAAGTATAGAAACAGTAAAAAAGGGAGGACAGACCATATTGGCCTCATATCCACTTAAGCACCGGACCAATTTGCAGCCAAAGGACCAAGCCTCTTTTTGCGATTCGGCACTGCGTTTCTTTAACTGACAATTGTGCGGTTGTGCTATGTAGCTTCCAAACAAAAAAAATTGGTGTTCTTTTTTTTCCCCACAAATAGAGCTTTCTTTTGGTGGTATTTGATCACCTCTGCGGTTTTTACTTTTTGCGCTATAAACAAAAATAGAGCAATAATTTTTAAAAAAATGCAATATTTTTTACATTTGCTATAATAAATACCCCCAAAAAATATATAAAAAACATTTTTTTTTCCTCAGTTTAGGCCGATAAGTATTCTTCTACATATTTTTGGTAAAAAAAATATCTCAATTAGCGATTATTGATTGGTTTATGCAAAAGTTATAGCATTTACAAAATAGGGGATAGTTTTATAGCATTTTTATGAATTTTTTTTTTTACTAGTAATGGAGGCGATCAGGGATTTTTATTGTGACTGCGACATTATGGTGGACACATCGGACATTTTTGACACATTTTTGGGGCCATTGTCATTTATACAGCAATCAGTGCTATTTAAATGCAATGATTCCTGTGTAAATGACACTGGCAGTGAAGGAGCTAACCACTAGGGGGCAGTGTAGGTGTTATGTATTATGTTATGTTTTTTTATTGCAGGGGGCATGGCCTGGCATGTGACGTCACTGATCATCTTTCCCTATAAAAGGGAACAGACGATCGGTGACAGTCACAGTAGGAAGCACGGGGAGAGGCTGGTTTACACAGACCTCGTCTCGTTCTTCAGCTCTGTGACCCAATCGTGGGACACCAGCAGAGATCAGGTCCGCTGGTCCCGTGGCCATGGTCACGGAGCTCAGGACTGGGTCGGGAGCACGCCCCTGGTGGCGCGCTCCCAACCCACGGCTGGGCACTTAAAAAGCAACATACAGGTACGTGCTTGTGCCCAGCCGTGCCATTCTGCCGACGTACTTCGGCGCAAGGCGGTCCTTAAGTGGATAAAGAATGAGGAAGGACATCTGGTTACCAAGGATGGGGTGAAGCTATTGAATTTTTTATTCTCCTCAGCCTTCACGAGGGCTTCAGTAACCAAAACTGCAGTGTTTGTCCTCATGACACATCACAGGAACTGTCCTCATGACACATCCATGGCTAAGACAGTCTACTGACTGTAATGGTACCAGCTGATTGGAGAAAAGCCAATGTAGCACCACTATTTAAAAAAGGGCCAAAATACATCCCTGGGAATTACAGACCAGTTAGCCTAACATCAATAGTATGCAAGCACTTGGCGGGGATGATAAGGGACTATATACACAATATTTTAGTAATGAAAATGGTATCATTAGCAGTAATCAGCATGGATTCTTATAAAATCGTTCTTGCCAAACCAATCTATTAACCTTCTATGATGAGGTGAACTGCCATCTGGATAAAGGAAGGACGTAAACGTGGTGTATCTGGATTTTTCAAAAGCATTTGACGCAGTTCCCCATAAATGTTTACTGTACAAAGTAAGGTCCGTTGGTATGGACCATAGGGTGGGTATATGGATTGCAAACTGGCTACAAGGGCAAGTTCAGAGGGTGGTGATAAATGGGGAGTACTCGGAATGGTCAGGGGTGGGTAGTGGGGTCCCCCAGGGTTCTGTTCTGGGACCAATCCTGTTTAATTTGTTCATAAATGGAGGATGGGGTAAACGGTTCAATCTCTGCATTTGCGGACGATACTAAGCTAAGCAGGGCAATAATTTCCCAGCAGGATGTGGAAACCTTGCAAGAAGATCTGAACAAATTAATGGGGTGGGCAACTACATGGCAAATTAAGTTTAATGTAGAAAAATTTAAAATAATGCATTTGAGTGGTAAAAATATGAATGCTATTTACTCACTAGGGGAGAACCTCTGGAGGAATCTAGGATGGAAAAGGACCTGAGGGTCCTAGTAGATGATGAGCTCAGCAATGGCATGCAAAAGTAAGCTGCTGCTAACAAAGCAAACAGAATATTGGCATGCATTAAAAAGGGGATTAACTCCAGGGATAAATCGATAATTCTCCCACTCTACACGACTCTGGTCCGGCCTTACCTAGAGTATGCTGTCCAGTTCTGGGCACCAGTCCTCAGAAAGGATGTACTGGAAATGGCGCCAGTACAAAGAAGGGCAATGAAGCTAATAAAGGGTTTGGAGGATATTAGTTCTGAAGAATGGATGTGAGCACTGAATTTGTTCTCTCTGGAGAAGAGACGTTTGAGAGGGGATATGATTTGAATTTACAAATACTATACTGGTGACCCCACAATAGGGTTTAAAACATTTTTGCGGAAGGGAGTTTAATAAGACACGCGGCCACTCATTAAAATTAGAAGAAAAAAGAGGTTTAACCTTAAACTGCATAGAGAGTTCTTTACTGTAAGAGCGGCAAGGATGTGGAATTCCCTTCCACAGATGGTGGTTTCAGCGGGGAGCATAGACAGTTTAAAAAAAAATATTAGATAAGCACCTGAATGACAGCAACTTACAGGGATATACAATGTAATACTGACATATAATTACACACATAGGTTGGACTTGTTGACTTGTGTCTTTTTTCAACCTCACCTACTAATGTAACTATGTAACTACTATCAGCCCATCCTCGCATGCCAAGGTTCTAAGTGTAATAGTGGACTCTGAACTATCCTTTCGACCCCTCCTCCAATCACTGTCCAAATCTTGCTACCTCAGCCTCGGCAATATCTCCAGAATATGCCCCTTTCTAACCAATGACACCACAAAGCTCCTGGTCATCCCTTGCCTCAACTACTGCATCTCCCTTCTCATTTGCTTACCTCTACATAGGCTATCCCCTATTCAATCTATCATGAATGCTGCTGCCAGGCACATTCACCTTACAAACCACTCAGCGTCTGCTATCCATCCCTGCTAATCTGCCCCTTTGGCTTGTGCTCACCCAACAAATTACATTCAAAACTCTAATGACAACTTACAAAGCCTTCCACAGCTCGGCCCCCAGCTATATCACTAACCTAGTCTCAAAATACCAACCTACTCCTTCCCTTCGTACCTCCTGCTCTGTAGTTCCCTTGTCACCTCCTCCCATGCGTGCCTCCAGGACTTTTCTCAAGCCTCTCCCATCCTCTGGAACACCCTACCTAAATCTGTCTGGCTATCTTCTACTCTATCCACTTTTAGGCAATCCCTGAAAACGTCTCTCTTCAGAGAACCCTATCCTGCGTCTACTTAACAACTGTACATTATTTTCTCCATCAGCTCATTCCCCACAATTATTACCTTTTGTATCACTTGACCCTCCTAGATTGTAAGCTCTAACAAGCAGGGCCCTCTTGATTCCGCCTATATTGAACTGTATTGTAACTGTACTATCTGCCCTCATGTTGTGATGCGCTGCGCAAACTGTTGGCATTATATAAATCCTGTATAATAATGATAACATTGCTTTAATTACTATGGCTAGTTAAAATTATGGCACTATTAACGGACATAGCTGCCACGTATAACATTGAGCCACCGGGGTGACAATCGTAGAAGTTCTCTGTGTGTAGACGTTGGTTTTCTCTATTCACTTCTCATCTAGTCCCCAAGAAACACATATGGTACCTTTATGATGAATGTCCTAATTGGTGTAGGTCTTGCTTTTCTTGCTGTTTTCTTCTGGTTTTACTCAAACTTGAGGTTAGTCGGCTCTTTCGCCAGTCACTACTACTAGAGTCCAAGCCCCCCTACCTTCCCAGGGCATACGAGTTTTGTGGTTGCTTAAAAAAATTACCATTTGTAGCATGCCTGGGAACATCAGTAATATCAATTATCCTAGCATGAAATATATACCGTATATATTTTTTTAACAGTCTACAATTTTAACATGTGTATATGATCCCTATGTCTTTATTTCTCGGATTTATTTGTTTTTGCACAGGACCGTTTTTTATTAATTTCACATCCATTGCTTTTAGTCATCTTTCAAAAAAAAAAAAAAAAGTAGGGAAAAGATATCTTGTATTGTTTAAACCTTTGTCTGGGTCTAAAATTCATGCAGTCAGGTGGTGGTGGGTGTAAGCCCCTTTTTTTTCAAATTTTTCATGTGAATTATGTTGACTTCAAATACATTAATATCTTTTTTTTGAAGATGGAGAACATGGTTTGCTCATTACACAAATCCAAGCCCATAATTCAGGGGTTCTTCATTGTTTGGATACCTTGACTATCGCACAGATCCTCCATTTATGTATTACATAAAGCAAATCTTTATCTCACCCTTATCATTATCTCATTTCTGTTTTGGTATATAACTATTTATTTATATCTATATCTTTCATTTTTGAACTTATGTTAGACTGCAAAAGTAGGGTATTGTCTTTTCAGAGTTTAGCGGTAAAAAAAAAAAGAAAAGATGTCATAAAATCTGCTATGTTGGAGTAAAATGTAAATAAAACCACATTCAACAGCCAATGTCTGTTGTTGATTATGGTAGCCCATATGCTAACGGAAGCTGCTTCTAATGTCTCTGGATTACTTGAAATGTCACTGTATGCCTGCATACCTTTCTTAGTTTGTTTTGTGTAAAGTACCGCTACTGCGGCTATGTGTGTTTAAAAATATTTAATAAAAATGATCTGATTTAAAAAAAAAAAGAAAGAAAATTTTCAATTTTCTGCTTAAATGCACAAAAATGTTAAATAAAAAATAGTAATATGAATACATACATGTTAAACACAGAAAACTAAAAATCATCATAAATATATAATTAAATTAATAATATGTAATAATAAATAATAATCAACCCTTAACCTAACCTAACCTTAAAAAAATAATATTAAATTATTATTATTAATAATAAACACTCAAACTTGAACAAAAATAAATAAATAAATAAATAATGTATTTATTTTGTGTTAGGCTTAGGGTATTTATTATTATTTTATTATCATTATTTATTTTATTAGTTAAGTGTTAGGGGTTATTTATTAATCCCTAGCCCATATTTATTGTATTTGCTTATATAAAAAATTGTGTATTTATTTTACATGTATTAATTCATTTGTTATTAATATTATTATTATTATTATTAGTAGTATTAAAATGCTAACAAAAAATTAATAATAATAAGACAATAAAATATTAACCCCTAACCCAATCCCTAACCCCTAATCCTAACCCTCACCTAACCTTAACTCTAACTCCTTACCTTAACAAAAAAAAAGTGAATAATAAAAATATAAATATGAAATAAAAGCTGATGGAAAAGCTGAAAAACCTAGCAACAAATGATGCAACAGATGTTTATTGGCTAATGAACAAAAAATCCAAAACTCAAAAACGCTGTATAAAAACGTGCAAAAAAACACACGACAAAACACCGGAAAAACGCTCAAAAACTCAAGTGTGAATGCAACCTTAAGCTGATAGAACTGGAAACAAACATTATCTTTCCATGAACACCTACTTATTATTCACTGGAAAGATGGACAGATACAGTATTCACACCTGGAGCCAGAGGAGATGGACGACCGTGTCTTTTTTAACAGATGAAGAAAGGTTTGTGAAAGTCAACGTCTAATCTTGCTGCTTAGCTTCGTTTCGACCCCCTGTGACCTCACTTCCTAATGTTGTGCCATCTCTCCCACTGACTTTAGTATTCACAAACCGCCAAAGGCCTTTCTGTTCTTGGCAGCATAATGGTTCCATCGTAGTCATCTGTCTGGGATGTAAGCCGCTGAGGGATCAGCGCAGGTTGACTATGAGTAGTCTGCTGTAGATGCCCAAACACCCAAGTCAGTTTCTTCAGTTACGGGATCGGCTTTCATGGAGAAGACTTGGAACATTAAAAAAAAGAATTTTAAAAAAGCCTGTTTAAGGCACGCAAGCTACACAACTCAAACATAGAATTAAGCTACGCTCCCATGAGCCAGCTGCGTTTGGGTTATTTAACCTCTTGCCACCCACGCAATGCATATGTATGGTGGCAAAGAAGGTGGGCTTTAAAGGTTGCACACTGCACATATGTGTGCATGGATGGCTGAGGTTTCGATGCCGAGAGTGCAGAATGGAGCGAGACAATAGTGCCTAAGTAAAAAAAAAAAGGTCATAATAATCTGTTTATAAAAAGTCCATAAAACGTATGAGAAATCTCTACAATAGGGGAAGCTCCCCATATAGTGTAAAAATAAAAAGAAACACAAGGGGGCACCAGACTAAGTGTAGCAATGAAGAGTAATGGGTTTAATAAAAGCCAGTTGGCGACTTGCATAAAAAGGAGATATAAAGTCGTATCTGTGCATCAACGACCATGTAGCTTGTGGGTCTGATGTAATTTGCCACATCTGTGGATGGATAGTAATCCTATAGATAGTGGACTTGTAGATGGATAAGGTAGTGCCGATGGATCACAGTGGCAACCAGCGTGGAATGCAGGAGTGTTTGACAAAAAAGTAGATACTTTAAAACGCCTCACCCCATTGGCCAGGGCTTTCCTGACTTCCAACTTACTTGACTTCCAATCTGGGAGCTCCTGTGTTACACGCTGGTTTCCATTGTGATCCATCAGCACTTCCTCGTCAATCTACAAGCCCACCAGCTACAAGATTAAACATCCTCAGACGTGGCAGTATTTAAAGAAAAGAATACAGTCCCTACAGTCAAACATGAGGGAGGTTCACTGATGTTTTTGGGTTGATTTTCTGCTTCAGAGACTGGGTGTCTTGACTGTGGCATCATGAAATCTAAAAATTACCAAATAATTCTGGGATGTATTGTAGGGCCCAGTGTCAGAAAATGGGGTCTCTGTCAGAGTTCATGGGTCTTACAGAAGGAAAATGACCCAAAGCACACCTCAAAAAGCACCCAGAAATGGTTTAGGACAAAATGCTCTGAAGTAATGCTCTGAGTACTGAACTGGCCAGCAATGAGTCCAGGTCCAAATTTCCATAGATCACCTGTGGAGAAATCTCAAAACAGCAGCTGGGAAAAGGAACCCTTCCAATTTGAGAGACCTTGAGAAGTTGGTGAGCTAAGAGTGGCCCGAAATTCCAGTAGAGAGGTGTAAGTCTCATTGATGGTTACAGGAATCGATCGATTTCAGTTATTTTTTCCAAGGGGTGTGCTACCAAATATTAAATTGAGGATGCCAATAATTTTGTCCAGACCATTTTTGGAGTTTTGTGTGAAATGTGTCAGATTTGGCTTTTGGTTTCATTACCTTTTTGTGTCATACAAATACAAGCTAAAGAAATAAACATGAAAATGCCTAAATGTTTGTAATTCCAACAATTTTATCAGTGAAGTGGTGCATTACCTGACAGAATTTCAGGGGTGCCAATATTTTTGGATATGATTGTATATTTAATATATATCTACAATATATGCACATTTCACCAGGTTTCATCCCTTAAAGAACCTATGCAAATGCCTGTTGATCTGCTTTCATTTTTGGATCGCTAAAACACATTCCATACTCTTTGGATTGTTTCCTAACTCTGGAACTTTTAGCTATGCTGTGGCATCTCAATTTCCATTTTTTTCCCCACTATCCTCATCAAGGTTATGCTGACACACTTTAGTAGTAATAGGGGTCTCAAGAGATATACATGTTGGGCATGCCTATGTAAAAAAAGAAAAAGAAAAAGACAAACATACATACAGATATTGAAACTATGAAGCTTTAATATATATATATATATATATATATATATATATATATATATATATATATATATTTTTTATTTATTTATTTATTTATTATCTACACAATACTGTGCAAAAGTTTATGGGAGGTGTGAAGGAAGGCTGTTAAGTAAGAATGCTTTCAAAAATACATATATTTAAATTTGTTTATTTTTATCAATTTATAAAATGCAAAGTGAGTGAACAGAAGAAAAATCCAAATCAAATCAATATTTGGTGTGACCACCCTTTGGCTTCAAACCAGCATCAATTCCTCTAGGTAAAACAAAGTGCTTGTGCTTATTTTTTAAGGAACTCAACAGGTAGGTTGTTCCAGACATCTTGGAGAACTTAGCACAGATCTTCTGTGGATGTAGGCTGCTTCAAATCCTTCTGTCTCTTCTTGTAATCCCAGACAGACTCCATGATGATGAGATCAGGGTTCTGTGAGGGCCAAATCATCACTTCCAGGGCTCGTTGTCCTTTACACTAAAAATTGTTCTTAACGATATTGGCTGTTGTCCTGCTGCAGAAAAAAAAAATCTGGGGCCAATCACATGCCTGCCTGATAGAATGGCATGATGGATAAGTATCTGCCTGCATTTCTCAGCATTGAGGACACCATTTATTGGGCAATGTTGAGGACCGTAGAGGCAGTGGTCAGCCAAAGAAATCTAATGCAGTAGATGAAAGACACATCATGCTTACTTCCCTTCCACATTGGAAGATGTCCAGCAGTGACATCAGCACAGAACTGGCAGAAAGCAGTGGGACCCAGGTACACCCATCTACTGTCTGGAAAAGTCTGGCCAGAAGTGGTCTTCATGAAACAATTGCAGCCAAAAAACCATACCTCCAATGTGGAAACAAGGCTAAAGGACTCAATTATGCATTAACTGGGGTGAAGAAAAATGACAACAGGTGCTCTGGACTGATGAGCCAAAATGTGAAAAATGTGGCTGTAGCAGGAGGCAGTTTGTTTGCTAAGGGCTGGAGAGTGATACAATAAAGAATGTCTGCAGGCAACAGTGGAGGTTCCTTGCAAGTTTGGGGCCGCATTTCTGCAAATGGAGTTGGAGATTTGGTCAGGATCAATGGTATCTTCAATACTGAGACATACAGGCAGATATCTATCCATGATGCCTTACCATCAGAAGGCATGTTATTGGCCCTAAAGTTATTCTGCAGTAGGACAACAACCCCAAACATAAAGCTAATATCATTAAGAACAGTCTTCTATGTAAAGAAGAACATGAAGTCCTGGAAATGATGGTCTGGCCCCCACAGAGCCCTGATCTCAACATCAAAGTCTGTCTGGGGTGACATGAAGAGACAGAAGGATTTGAGGCAGCCTATATCCACAGAAGATCTGTGCTTAGTTTCCCAAGATGTTTGGAGCAACCTACCTGCCTAGTTCCATCAAAAACTGTATGCAAGTGTACTTAGAAGAATTGATGCTGCTTTGAAGGTCACACCAAATATTTAATTGATTTGGATTTGTCTTCTGTTTATTTACTTTTCATTTTTGCTAATTGCTAAAGATTAACTATTAACACTTCTATTTCTTTAAGCATCCTTAATTTACAGCATTTTTTCACACCTGCCTAAAACAATATATATAAATATACACACACACACACACACACACACACACACACTTATCAAACTATATATACTACACTGATTATATAATATACAATATATATCCTTCCAAAAATGAAGGAACTCTTTGATGCTAGCATTTTCTGCAGAAAGATTAAATTGCCGTGTAATACCAGTTCAGCTGGAGGACAATAACTGAAGATTAAACTGTATGTCAAGTTACCGTTACAGAGAATGAGCAGGATTAATGCTCATAATTTTCGCACACAAGTGGAAGATAGCTGCTGAAGTTTGCCACTACTTGTGTGATCAGGTTTTTTTTTTAATAAAAAGATTTTTTCATGATATCATGTGGATATGTTGTTTTAGCACCATCATGGCTCATTTATACAAGAAGTAACCCTGTGGCTTTTGACATTCAGTGAGGAGCATCATGTTGCCTCCTGTGGTTGTATGTTGTGGTGTTCCTGGAGCAATAGGATAAAGAGTTATCTCAGAAGACCTACTGAGCAATGGTGTGACGGCAGTGTGTGCACATTTTGAATGGTGGTGGTAATGAAAGATGTTGCACTGTTGGAAGAACAGCTTTTTTCACATGGTATGGAGACTATTATGGATACTTTATGGACATTTGTACCTGCAAGGTTATTTGGCTGTATTAGGGCCATATTATATTTTTTTTTTACACACATTGAAGGTGGAAATTTTTACTTTAACCACTTGCCGACCCCACGTACATATATTGTGGAGCAGCGACTCTCCTGCACAAAATCACATACCTGTATGTAATTTCACTCTTACAGGTATGCGACGCGCAAATGCGCCACTGTGATTGGACATTAGTGTCACTGGTCCCCAAAAAAGTGTCAAAAGTGTTACTTAGAAACAAAGAGAGCCTCCTACGGGTGGGACTTTGAAGGCACTACCATACGAACGAACAACGTTAGAAAAATATAAAGTATATTAGAACACATAAGAAATATTGCACATAATCGTGGATGTACATATACAAAAAGTGCAAAGAAAAGATACAGCTTCCTGCACCCAACGCGTTTCAGAGATGAAGGCTGTCTTCTTCATCAGGGGTTTTCACAGGAAAAGTAATATCTATGAAATTCAAATGCAGAATGATCAACAATGTTTAAACCCTAACAGGTATTACTATATAAACATATACAAACTATTAAGGGTATTCAAAACTTAAATCATAGACAATTGCATATGCCTCAGAACATCCACATTAATTAAAAGCAAAGGAATGACATCATCTCAGAGTTCCCTGAGCATCCCGTCCACATGATTGTTGCTTCAATTTAAAATTGATATGAATGGGAAAAAAAGGCCAAGTGTTATAAAGGGGATATATAATCCCCAATCACACCAAAAACAGCTGAAATCTGGAGACCCAGATGCAGCTGAAAAACACCATGTACACTAAGGCCCAACAAACGGAAAATCTGGAAGAAAAAAACAAAAAACAAAAAAACAGATATAATATAGCATGACCTGGGGGGGGGGGGGGCAAAATATCATAGACCAATTCAATAAGATAGTAACTAATTGATGTCAACATTGCCAAAAGATGGGTCACCAAAGAGAGGGAGAAAAGAAAAGTATGCCAAAAAGTATATATTAGAAAAAATATAAGTATGCACTAGAAAATGCATAATGCTAAAAAATCAAAGACCCAAAGGCATTGAATCGCAAGGTTACCCCAATGGCTTACTTTCAATGAATCTGGTCCATAGTGAGCCTCTCCCGGAATGTCCCGTCCAATGCCCTTTCTGCCTATTAATGGAATGGAGGTTTAAATAGCCCCACATACATCGCCGCTCATTTGTTGAATGCGGATCAGCTGTGTGCGGCTGGTTTGCTCCCTGATTTGACAAAAAGGGCCTCCTGAGCAGTGGACACACCTCCCGACAGTGCAGGTGCAACCCCCACCACACGTATGCGCCGCATGGTTCATACGGCGCATGAACAATGACGGCATGTTCCACGGAGCGATGCACAATGCTCAGACTTCCCACCGGCACGGCAACACATCCCAGGGCAACAGAGGTCGTCCTGAATACAGAGGGGAATGAAGATTGGCAGATGGTAAAGCACATAGCTCTTCTCCAAAGAGTCTCCAAAAAGGAAACTCTTTGCCGTGCTGGGTACACATGGTGAATAGGCATGAATACTGTGTTTAGCAAAGCATGCCCCCAAGCTGATGGCAGATGAATCTGTGTCAAGAGCAAAGGTAAAAATAAAAATAACAATAACAGCAAAAATAATATATCAATCAATCAATCGACCCAGACTCAGGTCCATTGTAAGAACAATTTTTCTAATTTCTACATGCTGATTACAATATTTTGTTATAATTCTGAGTGGGTTCTCTCGATTTGGGGGTCTTTGAAAGTATAGCAGATCTTGTCTAATATGTAAAGTAGCACGTCTAAACACCTTCTTGAGCGATGTGTGAGAATAGCTCAACAGTAGTCTGCAATGCAATTTACCAGCCTCAGTAAGAAAGACATCATTGCTACTGCAGTTCCATCTAACTCTCAAGTATTTACTATAAGGTATCAATCAAATCAAAGTCTCAAGGGGAATGCTAGAGGCATGTAATATAGTATTTATTAAGGTAGCCTTGTGGTACAGACTGCTGCCGAGAGTGCCATCCATGTTTCTAATAATATCTATATCAAGAAACAAGATACTGCTAATACTGGAAGACATAAAAAGTGAGGTTGAATTCTTTGTGATTCATTCTGGCAAGACATAAATTGAGCAGTTCCTGAGAGCCATCCTAGATGGCGAAGATGTCGTCTATATACCTGAACCACACTAAAAGGTGGTCTGTGTATATGGACAAGGCCTCCTCATTTAGGAACATGTTCTCCCACTCCGCCAGGTACAGGTTGACATACGATGGGGCACAGCATGTCCCCATCGCTACCCCCTGCACATGGAAGTAGTGGGAGTCGTTGAATGTGAAGACACTGATGTAGGATATACTCCTAGAGAAACAGGATACATTTGTTATATCCCCAGTTTACGTCTCCTCTCTGGTAAATATGTGTTTAACAGCTTCCATTCCCTGGTCATGGGGGATGGAGCTGTATAAGGCTTCCACATCGATAGTAACTACATAGGCATTCTCAGGAACTGCTAAATTTTCAATGATCTTTATAAAATGAATGGTGTCTTTCACATAGGACTGTAGACTAACAACATTAGGCTTTAAATGCTCATCTATTAGCTGACTTGCATTTGCTCTAATATACCCTCTACCCAAAATGATCTTCCTGCGGAGTTTAGTGCATCTTTAAGAATTCTTGGTAGCGAATAAAAAGTGGGTACTGTAGGGAAATTGATTCTAATACTCCCATGTAGTTTTATTAACCGCTTGCCAACGGGCTCACGCCGATATACATTGGGAGGAGGGTGCCAGAAACCATGAATTAGACCGAGACAGAAGTACAATTAAATCACACTTGTTTATTAAATAAAAATAAAAGGTAAACAGAGAAAGCGTAGTCGAAGCATAGCCAGAGTCCAGTAACTGGATCGAGTAGTCAGCCTGTCCAGAGTTCAATAACCAGATCGGGTAATCAGCCAGGCCAGAAGTCAGGAGCAACAGCAAGCAGGATAAGGAGCCAGAAGGGATGTCAGCAATCCAGTCTTAGAACAGAACCACAGGAGATGGTTTCTTGTGATATGACCAAGGCGAAGGCAGATATGAAGTGAGCTGGACAGCTTTAAGTAGGTAGGTCAGACGAGCTGGATAAGGAACAACTGGTAACTGTGGAGAGAGATGGGAGCTGGCAATTAGCTGACAGCTGAGCAGCCAGCCCAGAGAAGGAAGGGCTAAGCCAGCCCTGACAGAGGCAGGGGCAGATCCGGGGGGGCAACGGGGCAATTGCACCCCCGAGAAAATAATGAGCAGGTGAGCCGGCGGGTGTCTGAACAGGCCAGCGGGTGAGCGAGCGGATGGGCAATCATACCGGCGGGCTGGCGTGTGACTGAGCAAGCAGGCAGGTGTTGTCAGGAAGCCACTGCTCATCTGAATATGTGACTGAAGGGACGTTGCGTCGCGGCCATCTTGGTACTCCCGCACTCGTCGACAGTAAGCCTAGTGTTGTAAGTCGGCAAATGGACATCTTTATACACCCACCGGAGTATTGCTTTTCCCAGGTATTTTTAAAAGTAAACTCAACTTATATTTCACTAAATAAACTGAGTTTACTGTTAAAAATAACTGTGAAAAGCAAGACTTCGGTGGGTGTATAAAGATGTCCGCTTGCTGACTTCTAACTCTAGGCTTACTGCAGACAAGTGGGGGTGTACCAAGATGGCCACAATGCAACATCACTTTGTGACAATCTGCATATTGTGGCAGGTGACATTGGCAAGTGACAATTCACATCTGGTGGCAGGGGATGTGGCAAGTGACATGGCAAGTGACAATCTGCATTTGGTGGCAGCCAATGGTGGCAACTTAAGTGACATGCTGCATCTGGTGGCAGGCGATGGTAGAAAGTGACACACTTCATCTGGTGGCAGGAGACATGGCAAGTGACACGCTGCATCTGGTGGCAAGCAACATAGCAAGTGACACGCTGCATCTGGTGGCAGGCGACGTGGCAAGTGATACACTGTATCTGGTGGCAGGTGATGTGAAAAGTGACACACTCAGGGCTCCCACTGATTCTACATTATAGTGAGATGAACTATTTAATTTTATATTACAATGTAATAATAGAAATAATGCACTTCAATCATCCTGACACTATATTAATCATGGCGCTGTGATGATTGAAGCGCCAACACCAGCCATTGCCCCAACAAACTGCCGCGAAATTTTCTGGCAGTGCCCAGCCCGAGACTAGGCTCTGGATCCGCCCCTGGACAGAGGGCATGAACAGGCAGATTAATGTACCTGTACGTTGCCCTTTAAGAAGCGGTTTGCGGACCAGTGGCGTGCAACCTCCGTGAGTGTAATCGTGGGTCCCACAGACTCGATGTCCGCGGGGATACCCACAATCGTCTCATGGAGAGGAAGAATGGGGAAATGCTAATGTAAACAAGCATTTCCCCATTCTGCCTAGTGAACACTGATCACAGCTCTCTGTAATTGAGAGCAGTGATCAGTGTTGTGCCACATATAGCTCCTCCCCGCACAGTTAGAATCCCTAGGACACACTTAACCCCAATAGCGCCACCTATTGGTTAACCCCTTCACTGCCAGTCACATTTACACAGTAATCAATGCATTTTTAATTGCACTGATCGCTGTATAAATGTGAATGGTCCCAAAGTAGCGCTAAAAGTGTCTGATTTGTCCACCATAATGTTGCAGTCATGATAAAAATTGATGATCACCGCCATTACTAGTAAAAAATAAATATTAATAAAAATCCCCTATTTTGTAGACGCTATAACTTTTGCGCAAACCAAATGCTTATTGCGATTTTTTTTTTACCAAAAATAACTGAGGAAAAACATGTTTTTATATATTTTTGGGGATATTTATTATAGCAAAAAGTAAAAAATAATGTGTTTTTTTTTCAAAATTTACGCTTTTTTTGTTTATAGCGCAAAAAATAAAAACTGCAGAGGTGATCAAATGGCACCAAAAGAAAGCTCTATTTGTGGGTAAAAAAGAATGTCAATTTTGTTTGGGAGCCATGTCGCACGACTGCGCAATTGTCAGTTTAAGCGATGCAGTGCCGAATCGCAAAAAACGCTCTGGTCTTTTGCTAGCCAAATGGTCCGGGGATTAAGTGGTTAATCACATTGTTGGAATAGGCCCGTCAACTAAATGATAGTACTCTTGATTACATGTTTTCACTGTGTCTTTCGTAATCCTTCTGTACCAATTTTTATTCCTCAAAATTTTGGAACACATTCCTACATATTGAGTATTGTCCATGAGTACAACATTACCCCCTTTGTCTGCCGGCTTGATTGTGATGGACTTATTATCACTGAGTGATTTTAACATCTGTTTTTCTTGTGTACCAATGTTTGATTGATCTAGGGGAATGTACATTGAGTTTGTTGATCTCCCCATTGACCAACTTCAAAAAAGCAGAAATATTCGGGTTTAAACTGGGAGGTGGAAAGTGTGCTGATTTTTTCTTAAGTTTAGAGCCAGAGATTGGGTCTTGGGTTGTACCTGCTATGGCTTCCCGTGAAAGGTAGAGGACCCTCGATAGGTCAATACATTCAATCAAATCCGTGGCGTCACTTTCCTCCAAAAGAGAAACAAGCGGATCAAGAGCTCTATTTTCTCTTGGTGTAAGGTCAGCCTGCCCCCATGTTTTTGGTACATATTTTTTAAAAATCAACTTAAGCGCAAATATTTGCAGATCCTTGACAAATTCAAACTTGTCTCATTCGGACAGAAAACCAGGCCTTTGTGAAGTACCTAGGCTTCCTCCAAGGAGAGCGTATACGATGAAATATTGACTATGTTTAAAGTCATTTGAGATTTGACTGCACAAGAGCCTATGGATTGCTGCCCAAGTTCATCATGTAAATGAGATGAATGGACTTGGTGCTGGTTAAAAGTGCTTCCACAAAAGGGGAAGGGCCAGATTTATCTGCTCCCTGTATGGTTTTAGATCTCGTAACTGGGCAAGATATAGGGCTACCCCCATGTGATTGAGAGGCTAGAGATATAGATGAACCCATCACCAAAGAAGGTACTTTACCTGAAACAATAGGTACCACAGAGGAACACCCAAGTGAAGTTTCATTGTTAACTTTTTGTCCTTGTGAACAATCACCACCTCGATTTGTATGGGCTGTTTGCTTGTTTTTAGAAGAAACCTGTGATGAGACAGAAGATAAGCTAGAAAAGGAATGAGAGATTACAGAGTAAGGGTCTTTTTTGTTTTTAAATCTGTTATTTCTCTGTTGTTGGCCAATGTTTCATTTATATGTCCTATTTTCCTGAAAAGCAGTCCTTTCCCTATCAAATTTCCCTTCGTTTTTGATCAGAATGTTTTTGTTGAAACCTTCAAGATGTTTTTGAAGTGTCATTTCTCTCTCTGAGAATGTTTTGTGAGTCTTAAATGTTTGCAGCTGTAAACAGATGCTCTTTATGTCACTGTCCAGGATCTCGGCTTGTCTACCATATTCCTTGATAACTAATTGCATCATTTCCTTCAAACATGCATGTAGGACTTTTTCCCACGCAAGTTTGAAGTTAGTGCCCTCCAAATTAGGGAAAATCTGGACTCTAAGTCCTAGAGGATTCATATCCTCTTTTAAATAATCTTCATATGATTTAATGTGCCAAATCATAGAAGACTTGTTTTCCAAGATCCTGGTCAGTTTAAGGAACAGACTGTTCAGCTCAGAATCTACATGTTAATTTTTGCCAAAATCTTTAAGATAGCCTGACATTAAAGAGGGATTCCACCAAAAAAAAAAAATATTAAAAGCCAGCAGCTATAAATACTACAGCTGCTGACTTTTAATAAATGGGCACTCACCTGTCCCGGGTTCCAGCGATGCCGGCAGCCGAGGCCGATCGATCGCTCAGCTCTCGGCTGCTGCCGCCACCATTCTAGGTGAGGGAATCAGGAAGCGAATCGGCTTCACTTCCCGGTTCCCTACTGCGCATGCGCGAGTTGCGCCGCGCAATAGGAAATCTCCACGCTGTCACTGGGACCCGTGTGTATCCCTGCAGACAGCGCGGCAGGGCAGGAAATGGCGTAGACTCCCACGGGAGTCTATGCCCAGAAGTGGGTGTAAATACCTGTCTTTGACAGGTATCTACACCCCCCTCCCCCCTGAAAGGTGTCAATTGTCCCAATCATTGCCCACATAGCTAGTCCCTTGTCAGAAGGAATTTATTACGAATGTCAAATATACAAAATATAATCTATCGACACAATGGAGACTCTGTGTCTCCTGTGTCAACATACATAAATAGTAATAAAGTATGAAAAGTAATCCTATCAGAAAAAAGCAGGGGATGGCATTTACTACCAATACATAAATGAAAAGGGTTTCTGATAAGGATAACTCAAAAGGTGTGCCACATCCCAAGTATACCAAGAAACAAAGGGGTGGGACTAGGAATGAAACTTTGAAGGCACTACCACATAAACGAACAATGTTAGAAAAATATGAAGTATTTATTTTAGAACACATATGAAATATTGCACATAAACGTGGATGTACATAATGTAAAGAAAAGATACAGCTTCCTGATCCCAAAGCTTTTCAGAGATGAATGCTGTCTCCTTCATCAGGAATTTTCACAGGAAAAGTAATATCTATGAAATTCAAATGCAGAATGATCAATGTTTAAAACCTAACAGGTATTACTATATAAACATATACAAACTATTGAGGGTATTCAAAACTTACATCATAGTCATTTGCATATGCCTCAGAACATCCACATTAATTAAAAACAAAAGAATGACATAATCCCGTAGAGTTCCCTGAGCATCCTGTCCACATGTTGGTTGCATCAATTTAAAATTGATATGAATGGGGAAAAAAAAAGGACAAGTGTTATAAAGGGATGTATAATCAAACCAAAAACAGCTGAAATCCAGAGACCCAGATGCAGCTGAAAAACACCATGTATACTGAGGCCAAGCGGAAAATCTTGCATGCGTTGCATGGGTCGTACAGAGCATGTGCAATGACGGCACACTTCATATATTTTTCTAACATTGTTCATTCATGTGGTAGTGCCTTCAAATTCCCACCACTGGGGGCTCTCTTTGTTTCTTGGTATACTTGAGATGTAGCACACTTTCTGAGTTATCCTTAGAAATAATTTTCAAAGTGTCACTTAGTGTCCGATTTGTCCGCCGCTATGTTGCAGTCAAGCTATAAGTCGCTGATCGCCGCCATTACTAGTCTTTTTTTGTTCATAGAGCAAAAAATAAAAACTGCAACAGTGATCAAATGCTACCATAAGAAAGCTCTATTTGCAGGAAAAAAAGGACATCAATTTTATTTGGGTACTGCATCGTACGACCGTGCAATTGTCAGTTAAAGTAACGAAGTGCTGTATCTCAAAAAAATGCCTGGTCATAAAGGGGGGGGTAAACCTTACAGATCTGAAGTGGTTAAAGAGGGTAGCATAACATAAGTCACTATATTAGTGTAGGTGCCTTTAATTATACTATCTGCATAACATGAAGTTTGTGCTACTTTTAATACTATAGGTACCTAAAGTGCAACTCCAATATTGTGGAGTACCAGTATGTCACTGAAAAGCACCTATAAAGGTAGGTGTGCAAAAATAAATGACAAATGATAGACAATGGTCAACTAGAGTCCCCAGAAAATATTTGCAACCATGAAGCCAGTCCACGAAACGTCAAGCTGGAGTACTTCCCATAGTTTAACATATAAGATTTCTCAAATGGCATACACGAAATGAAGAGCTCCCAACCTTCTCTGGCCTTGGAAGTTCTGTGAATCAGATTATGAAGTATTTATTGAAGGTGGATACTCTTACCGGATAGGTTGGACACATCCGCCGTATAGTAATGTGTCATAAAGGCTTATAGGGGACTCCGATCACTCCACCCAGGTGTAGACAGCCGGATGATGGTCCACCTCCAGGTTCCTCGTCATGAATCCCTTCTGGTTTCCGATTGAAGAGGATCAGAAGCCTTCCAAGGTTGGGAGTTCTTCATTTCGTGTATGCCATTTGAGAAATCTTATATGTTCCACTATGGGAAGTACTCCAGCTTGAAGTTTCGGTGAACTGGCTTCGTGGTTGCGAATATTTTCTGGGGACTCTAGTTGACCATTGTCTATCATTTGTCATTTATTTTTGTACACCCACCTTTTATATAGGTGCTTTTTAGCGCTGCACTTATTTTATTTATTTTGCTTTAAACTTGGTTTGTTTGTTTGCTAGCAGCTTGGCTGTGTTTAATCACAGGTGTTTTTCATTTTAAGTTTGTATGTCACTATCTATACCTATATTGTTTGGTTTAGCGCAGTGTTTTCCCCTTTATATCAGTATGTCACTGAGCCTGTAGCAGCCACCCATTCTCAGTAAAAGTATTGTTAACGGGTCGGCAAGTGGTTAAATTACAATATGATATGTCTAGTAATTGTATATGCTATATTTTTTATTTGTTATACTTTTATTCCATGAGAGTGAAGTTATGCCTGAAAATAATTACTCTATTACATGACAAAGCTGCCAAATATAACACCACGCCACCATGGTGACAATCGTAAAACGTTCTCTGTGTGTAGTCTTTATTTATTTTCCATCTACATTTATTTATTATCTTTATTTTCCACATAAAAAACATTAAAAAAGCAGTAAATTTTCGATGAAGGTCCTACTAATGGGCACAGCCTTTGCTCTTCTTGGGACTTTCTTCTGGTTTTGCTCAAACTCAAGGTTAGTCCCTTATCATGGCTCTTTCTCCAGTCACTACTATTGGAGTCCAAGCCCCTCTACCTTCCCAGGTCATATGAGTTTTGTAGTTGCTTTGGTTCATGGAAAATTTACCATTTATACCATGCCTGGGAACATCAGTAACATAAATAATCCTAGCTTAAAAAAATAATTTTTTTTAACAGAGTCTACAATTTTAAAATATATATTTCCTATGTCTTTATTTCTATGTTTTATTTGTTTTTACACAGGACTTTTTTTTTATTAATTTCACATCCAAGTTTCAACATTTCAGAGAAAACAATGACCATTTCACATGCAAGCTAATTTATGGTGCTTTTAGTCATGGTTTCCTAAAAAAATAAATTAATGGGAAAGATATACTTCAATGAATTATGTTGACTTTAAATACATCAAGATCTTTTCTCTTGAAGATAGAGAACATGGTTTGCTCGTTACACAAATCCTTACCCATAATTCAGGTGTTCTTAATTTTTTTAGATACATTGACTATTGCACAGATTCTCCATTTATAAATTACATAAAGCAATTCCTTATCTAATTTTTGTTACAATATTGTGACAAAATTGTAATATGACTATTTATTTATATCTACGGTATCTTTCATTTTTAAACTTTTATTGGGCTGCAAAAGTATTCTATTGTCCTGAGTCTGGCGGTAAAAAAGAAAAGATGTCATAAAATCGCCACGTTGGAGTAAAATGGAAATAATAAATATATGGGTAGGAGGAGAGACTGTGTCTTATTCACAAATCATTGATACCATCCCCCATTTCAATGTTAATAACAAAAGGTAGGAAAAGAGGAAACCCCAAACCTCGAACCAAGATGGTTCAGCAGGCTCTATATCTGCATTTCATGCAGTTCTACTAAGTGGATGTGGACTAAATTTTAATATAATGTTTATATTAATAAAAGATGCTGTCTTTTTAAACAAGTACCTTTTAAATTTTGTGTATACCGACACATTAAACCCCCCTACTCCATTCTCCTTAGTTGGAGATTTGGGATTTCCTCTTTTTCTACTTTTTGCCCTTAAAATGTAAATAAAACCACATTTAACGCTAAGGCAGATACACATATATTTCAAGGGTGTGTTTTGATGAATCCCTACTTATGTATTGAAAAGACGGACAGACATGGTTTAACATCTGGAGTCACAGGAGATGGATGACCGTCTCTTTTTTAGCAGATGAAAAATGGGTTGTGAAAGTCAGTGTCTAATCTCGTTACTTAGCTTCATTTCAACCCCCCGTGACCTCACTTTTTAATGTTGTGCCATCTCTCCCACCACCTTTACAATTAACAAACAGCCAAAGGCCATTCTGTTCTTGGCAAAATAATGGTTCCACCATAGTCATCTGTCTGGGGAGTAAGCTGCTGAGTGATCTGCGTAGGTTGCCTGCGAGTGTGGTGGTAGGCTGCTGTAGATGCCCAAATGACCAATTCAGTTTCTTTAGTTACGGTTTCAGTTTTCATGGATCAGTTTGACTTGGGACTTAAAAAAAAAAAAAAAAAAGTAGGAGTAGAAAAGAACCTGCTCAAGGCATACAAGCTACACAAAACATCAAAATAGAATTAAGCTATGAGGGGTAAAAAATTAAAAATTACTATGCTGCGCTATCTCCCTACTAATATATCCAAAAATGAATTTAAAGTGCAAACTCTGCTATATTAAAACATACAAATGTGAAACATAAAATTTAAAAAGCGAAAAAAAAGAATAAATAAAGGCCTTAGTTGCTGTGATAATCTGTGATATGTGTCACACTCCACAACAAAATAAAAATAATAGCAAAAACACTCTAAAAATGTATATATGGTGCCACAAATGTGAATCATAAAGTGCTATGGTGCATAAAACAGTGACGTCCGGATCAAATAAGGGTCAGTCCAACATAACTAGTCCTTGTTAGATAAATAATGGTGACTTCATAAAAAAACATGAAAACAGCGTGTTGTGGTGTCCACACTCCGGTGCTCCTCACCCTCTGATAATGGCCGCTCACCTCAGAGTGTCTGACCTCAGAATTAAGTTTGGCCAACTACACTTTTGAATCACCTTAGGGATTCAAGGTTAACTGTATGGTCCCAGGCTGCTCACTGGTGCTGTCTCCTCATATGCAAACAGTAAAAGAAACTCCATAGCGTGATACAAGGGAAATTTTGTATCTTCCTCAGAGACATCCCCCTGAGGAAGATACAAATTTTCCCATGTATCGTCACACGTAGGGGAGGGGACAGGATGGTGTAGGAGGCAGCTGGACTGCCTCACAGAGAACAGACATACAACCTCATACCAAAACCCAGCGTTTTAAGACACTAAACGCACCTAACCCTGTACTAGTGCTTTTTGTTTTTATAACAAACTGTATTAAAATGAAATCAGTTATTAGTGCTAGCAGCTGTCATTTATTATTATGCACTTGTCATATATATTTTTCATTTATATATAATCTTAATAGGTAGCTCGCAAGATTCTCATTTTGTTTGAAGATATGAGGTTTATTTACCCTTTTGCTGCCCACGTTATCAGGGCCATGGTTAAAATTCATGAGACCCCATACAGTGTACCTGACAGGGCCCTCTTCCCTCCTGGTCACTGCAGGAATACTGTTTTTAGATGAGAATAGGCCTCTTTAATATCCACCAAACATTAAATATTTTCTGAAATCAGAGGCCCTGGAGAATAGAATGGCCACCCAATATTTGTGCAGCCTCTTTGAAAATGCAACATTTTTAGGAAAATTCACACTTAAATACATTTTACTGCACACAAACACCATATAATTCACCCATTTTTTGATAAAAGATAATGTTGCATTGAGTATATAGATACCAAACATGTCAACATTTAAAATGGTGCACGCCTGCGACATGGTGACAAACTTCAGTACCTAAAATTGTTCATAGGTGATGCTTTCAAAGCTCTTACAGGTTACCAGTTTACACAAAAATTTGACCTCTGGCACGAGAATTATTGCATTTTTACACTTTTTAAAACATTTTTTATTCAAATGTATTGCTATCACAAGGGAGAAACTAAAACCCTTGTGGTACCTAGGGGCAGTGATCATTTATTGTGAGATCAAGGGTCTATTAGATTTATAATCCCTCCTCAGCTCTCAAAGGCAGCTGGTTAAACACAGATTGGTTTGATTGGCTGCTTTCCTGGCCAGTACCAGCCAGATGAATGAGGAACCAGAGCTGGACATGTCAAAATCATAGCTACATAGTTATATAGTTGGTAAGGTTGAATAAAGACATTAGTCCATGTACTTCAACCTGTGTGGGTGTGTAGGTGTGTGTTCAGGTTGATGAGCGTTTCCAATATCCCTGTATATTGCATTCTCTAAGATGCACATCCAAAAATCTTTTAAAGTGGAGTTCTGCCCAAAAATAAATAAACTGAAAGTCAGCAGCTACAAATACAGCAGCTGCTGACTTTTAATATACAGTGCCTTGCGAAAGTATTTGGCCCCCTTGAACTTTTCAACCTTTTGCCACATTTCAGGCTTCAAACATAAAGATATAAAATTTTTATTTTTTGTGAAGAATCACGAACAAGTGGGACACAATTGTGAAGTGGAACGAAATCTATTGGATTTTTGAAACTTTTTTAACTAATAAAAAAATGAAAAGTGTGGCGTGCAAAATTATTCGGCCCCCTTGCGTTAATACTTTGTAGAGCCACCTTTTGCTGCGATTACAGCTGCAAGTCGCTTGGGGTATGTCTCTATCAGTTTTGCACATCGAGAGACTGAAATTCTTGCCCATTCTTGCTTGCAAAACAGCTCGAGCTCAGTGAGGTTGGATGGAGAGCGTTTGTGAACAGCAGTTTTCAGCTCTTTCCACAGATTCTCGATTGGATTCAGGTCTGGACTTTGACTTGGCCATTCTAACACCTGGATACGTTTATTTGTGAACAATTCCTTTGTAGATTTTGCTGTATGTTTGGGATCATTGTCTTGTTGGAAGATAAATCTCCGTCCCAGTTTCAGGTCTTTTGCAGACTCCAACAGGTGTTTCATCCAGAATGGTCCTGTATTTGGCTGCATCCATCTTCCCCTCAATTTTAACCATCTTCCCTGTCCCTGCTGAAGAAAAGCAGGCCCAAACCATGATGCTGCCACCATCATGTTTGACAGTGGGGATGGTGTGTTGAGGGTGATGAGCTGTGTTGCTTTTACGCCAAACATATCCTTTTGCATTGTGGGCAAAAAGTTTGATTTTGGTTTCATCTGACCAGAGCACCTTCTTCCACATGTTTGGTGTGTCTCCCAGGTGGCTTGTGGCAAACTTTAGATGAGACTTTTTATGGATATCTTTGAGAAATGGCTTTCTTCTTGCCACTCTTCCATAAAGGCCAGATTTGTGCAGTGTACGACTGATTGTTGTCCTATGGGCAGACTCTCCCACCTCAGCTGTAGTTCTCTGCAGTTCATCCAGAGTGATCATGGGCCTCTTGGCTGCATCTCTGATCAGTCTTCTCCTTGTCTGAGCTGAAAGTTTAGAGGGACGGCCAGGTCTTGGTAGATTTGCAGTGGTCTGATACTAATTTCATTTCAAAATGATCGCTTGCACAGTGCTCCTTGGGATGCTTAAAGCTTGGGAAATCTTTTTTTATCCAAATCCGGCTTAAAACTTCTCCACAACAGTATTACGGACCTGCCTGGTGTGTTCCTTGGTCTTCATGATGCTCTCTGCGCTTTCAACAGAACCCTGAGACTATCACAGAGCAGGTGCATTTATACAGAGACTTGATTGATTACACACAGGTGGATTCTATTTATCACCATCAGTCATTTAGGACAACATTGGATCATTCAGAGATCCTCGCTGAACTTCTGGAGTGAGTTTGCTACACTGAAAGTAAAGGGGCCGAATAATTTTGCACGCACCACTTTTCAGTTTTTTATTTGCTAAAAAAGTTTAAAATATCCAATATATTTTGTTCCACTTCACAATTGTGTCCCACTTGTTCGTGATTCTTCACAAAAAATAAAAATGTTATATCTTTATGTTTGAAGCCTGAAATGTGGAAAAAGGTTGAAAAGTTCAAGGGGGCCAAATACTTTCGCAAGGCACTGTATGGACACTTACCTGAGTATCCTCACCCGAAGCCAATCTGTCCCTCGGCTCCCAGGTGGAGGCGCCGGCATCTTTGGTAAAGGAATCAGGAAGTGAGCTTTGTGGCTTCATAGCCTGGTTCCCTACTACTATGCGTGAGCCACGCTGTGTGATCTCATTGTTTCCTGCTGTCTTCTGGGACCTGTGTGTCCGGACATGGCGTAGATAGCCATGGATACTTCGGTGATCTATGCCCGGAAGTGGGAGCAAATATTTGGATTAAACAGGTATCTGCTCCTCCCTCCCCCTGAATGGTACCAAATGTGACACCGGTGGGGGGGTGGGGGGTAATCCGAAAATTGAAAGTTAAATTTTTTGGGTGGAACTCCGCTTTAAAGCTATCAAATCTTCCTGCTGACACCACCGATTGTGGAAGAGAGTTCCTCAAACTTATTTCCCTTGACAGAGAAAAACCCCCTATGCAGCCTAAGGTTCACCTCCCGTCTCTGTCACATCTACCCCAACTCAGGTTGTCAGACACTACAGCTGGCTACTGTGTTCCTCCCATATAGCAGCCCTCTTTCCCATAAGGCAAGCAGGCCTACAGGTACTTGGTTGCCCCCAGGATTTATACACAATGCTATAGTGTCTGGCCACCACACCAGTGCAGGGGCGGACTAAGCAAAGCCAACAGGTTCTTGCAGTTAACAGACAGGTAGCTTGGTTCTATGACAGTCCAGGTAAAAGACAGGCTGAGTCCAAAATCCAGTCCAAGATCATACACAGGGAATTCCAATCTAGCAGAGCAGGGCAGACAGACAGGGAGCTTGATCAGGAACACCACATGTACCACTCTCTATCACAAGCATGAGACTGAGTATTTGGCTTGCTTATAACAGGTGACTGACCTTGCAGGTGGACAAAGACAGAGAGAATGCAATAGCCAAAACCCAGATGCTGGAACGAGGAGCAGGAGCACCAAGTCACTAATGACAGTCTCTTTGTGTGGCACTGTGTCTTTTTACAATGAAAATTCTCCTACCTACTCAGATCCCCATTGAGATGTTTGTATCTTGATATCATATCACCTCTCAAGTACCTCTTCTCCAGGGAGAACAAGTTTAGTGTTTGTAGTCATTCCTTGGAATTGAGGTCCTCCTGTCCCCTTATTCATTTTGTAGCCCTTCTCTGGACTCTCTCCAGTTCCAGCACATGCATCCTGGGGATTGGTGACCAGAACTGGATGGAATACTCCAGATGTGGCTGAACTGGAGTTTTATAGATTAGAAGGATTATCGTTGTAGCTCTGGCGTAAATTCCCTTTTTAATGCATGCTAATAGTCTGATGGCTTTGCTTGCTGCAGCTTGAAATTACATGCTATTGCTCAGTCTGTCTTTTACTAGGACCACCAGATCCTTCTCCATCTTGGATTCCCACAGCAGTTGTCCCTGAGTAAGTTGCGTTTATATTTTTAACCCCCAAGAGCATGACTTTACATTTTTTCAACATTAAGCCTCATTTGTCCACCACAGTGTGAGGGCTTACCTAGGTTGGAGTCCATGGTGCAGAGATGTACGCTCACCCTTGCAAATAAACACAGCCCACAGCAACAAACAGATAAGCTACCTGGGCTATGAATCTGTGCACGGGGGCTTGACAGGAAAAGCCAAGGGATCATCGAAGAAAGCCGTTGTCCGGGATTCCAGAAGTCAGCATAAACAAAATACAAGCCAGGGTCAGTCTTGGAACACTGTAACTTTGAACACAGGTACCTTTGGTGACAAGAGACAATGAACTGACCAAGCCCCCAAAGTGAGGCAGTGTTTTATACCCAGCTGATTAGGTAACCTGCCACAGCTGATCCAAGAGTGACAGGTACAAACAGAATTGCCCACAGTACTTTATGCAAAACTAGGCATGGCTGGAAAGCAGGCATAATAGAACTGAGGTGTGGCTCAGAGGTAAAGAAACAGGAGCAAGAACAAACAGTCATTAGTTCAGAGCCACTTGGGGCGCGACCATGCCTGGCTGTCTAAAAGACATGGTAGGGACTGTGACACACAGAAATTTATTCAGGTCCTCTTGTAAAGTTTTTATATCGTCCTGTGAAGATATTGTCCTACTTATTTGCTCACAGTGAATGAGGGACTTGTATAGTGCTACCTATGTGAACTGAATCGCCTCAGGGCGCTTTCTTGCCACCGGTGTCTATCTGCAGCTTTTACGCAGTCCTTAACCTGTAGGGTCCCGATACACTTACAACATTGACATACACATACCATGGCCAATTTTTTTTTTAGAACAGGGTCTAATTATACTATCAGCATGTCTTTGGAGTGTGGGAGGAAACCAAAGTACCCGGAGGAAACCCATGCAGGCACAGGGAGAACATGCAAACTCCAGGCAGATAGTGTCGTGGTCGGGATTTGAACCAGCAACCCTATTGCTGCTAGGTGAAAGTGCTAACCACTACACCACCGTGCTGCCCCGTGTTCTTGAGCTTGTTAATGGAATGGTGGAACGGTAGAACCTGGGAGCAGGTGGAGATCAGGTGACCTGGCAGGGGTAGTCCGAAAATAGGTAAGTATATAGATTTTTTTTAAACGGATTAGCCAAAATATGTGTATGGAGGGGGTAGGGGACATTTTAAGACTAGTTAGGTTTAGGCTGGCATTGTAATCTAGTAATAATTTTGTACATGGTTTTAAAAAGTGAATATACAATACACACACATTTCACCAGGTTTCACCCGTAAAAAACTATGCAAACGTCTGCTGATCTGCTTTCATTTTTGAATCCCTGAAACACATTGGATACTCTTTGGATGGTCCCCATGACTCTGGAGCTTTTAGCAGTGGTGTGGCGCAACACAATTTCCATTTGTTACATTACACTAGAAGCCAAGGAGACAATGGAGTTCCTCTGGGGTGTAGAAGCCAACTGCCAGGGAACCAGATTATTTACATCAATACATTAGGATAGCCATACTGTAACAATAAGATAACCTTACCAGTCCAGCACTATTTTCTACCTTCGTCGGCAAGATCATGCTGACACACTTTAGTTTAAAAAGGGGTCTTGAGAGAAGTAAACTTGGGACATGCCTATGTAAAAAATATATTACATAGAGATATTGAAACTAAGCAGCTTTATTATTCATACACAGTATATATATACATGGATTCTAGAATGCAGTCGGTTGGAAGAGGCAGACCCTTGGCCTGAATATTTATGTGGGCTCAGCCAATCCCTGGGGCAGAGTGTCCAGTAAGTGGCTGAGGAGGGCATAAAAAGTTTGGAGCAGCAGGGTTCTTGTCCAGGGGGAGAAGATCCCAGCCTAAAGGGCTGTTGTCCTTCTGGGCAGGAGAGCTGAAGTCTGCAGGAGTTTATTAAGGTCCCAGCTCAGTAGGAGCGGGTGGGCCTACATTCTGTAAGCCCTTATAGCAAAATCAAGGGGGTACACTGAGGATCTGGTCTGGGATTTCAGAGAAGTGTCTGGCCAATATTGGATGGAGGTATCCAAGTATCCAGGGACATTTTGACTAGAGGCCTGGAAGTAGAATCCCAGTGACTGGCTGCTGTTTTAACCCCTTGAGTATCTGCTTCATTGTTGCTAAATTGGGACTGCCCTTGTTTGGAGTCCCAGAATTGCTTGTGTTTCTAGTCTCTGCCAAGAAGTAGATCACCCTGAAGAAAGAAGATAGGATAGAAAGTGTCCTCTGGGTACTTTGTTTGCTAAAATCTGAGTATTACAAAGCTTCCCTGCACCCCAACCAAGTTCAACGAGCATTAAATCATAAAAAGACACCCATCGCCTGGTCATTGAGTAGTGAGACTGTCCAAGTGGTTGTGTGCCTAGTTGCCTGTACACCCGAACTGGAAGAGAATCTGGAGCAAATCAGCGATATATCTATATATACAGTGCCTTGAAAAAGTATTCATACCCATTGAAATGTTTCACATTTTGTCAAGTTACAACCAAAAATGTACATGCATTTTATTGAGATTTTAAGTGATAGACCTACATAAAGTGGCACATAACTGTGAAGTGGAAGAAAAATGATAAATGGCTTTCAAACATTTAAAAAAAAAAATCTGAAAACTGTGACGTGCATTTGGATTCAGCCTGCTTTACTCTGATACTCCTAACTAAAATTTAGTGGAACCAATTTCCTTCAGAAGTCACCTAATTACTAAATAGAGTCCACCTGAGTATAATTTAATCTCAGTATAAATACAGCTGTTCTGTGAAGCTCTCAGAGGTTTGTTAGTGAACTTTAGTGAGCAAACAGCATCATGAAGGCCAAGGCACACACCAGACAGGTCAGGGATAATGTTGTGGAGAAGTTTAAAGCAGGGTTAAGTTATAAAAAAATATCCAGAGCTTTTAACATCTCACGGAGCACTGTTTAATCCATTATCGGAAAATGGAAAGTGTATGGCACAACTGCAAGCCTACCAAGACATGACCGTATACCTAAACTGACAGGCTGGGTAAGGAGAGCATTAAAGAAGCAGCTAAGAGGCCCATGTTAACTGACAATGACAAAGAATCTGTCCACAGGACAACTATTATTTGTGCACTCCACAAATCTGGCCTTTATGGAAGAGTGGCAAGAAAAAAAACATTGTTGAAAGAAAGCCATACGAAGTCCCATTTGCAGTATGTGAGAAGTCATGTGGGGGACACAGCAAACATTTGGAAGAAGGTGCTCTGGTCAGATGAGACCAAAATTTAACTTTATGGTGTAAAAGCAAAACGCTATGTGTGGTGGAAAATGAACACTGCACATCACCCTGAACACGCCATCCCCACTGTGAAACATGGTGGTGGCAACATCATGTTGTGGGATGCTTTTCTTCAGCGGGACAGGGAAGCTGATCAAAGTTGATGGAAATATGGATGGAGCCAAATACCGAGCAATCTTAAAAGAAAACTTGTTAGGGTCTGCAAAGACTTGAGATTGGGGCAGAGATTCACCTTCCAACAGGACACTGACCCTAAACATACAGCCAGAGCTACAATGGAATGGTTTAGATCAAAGCATATTCATGTGTTAGAATGGCCCAGTCAAAGTCCAGACCTAAATCCAATTAAGGATCTGATCTGTGGCAAGACTTGAAAATTGCTGTTTACAGACGCTCTTTATCCAATCTGACAGAGGTTGAGCTATTTTTCAAAGAAGAATGGGCAAAAATGTCACTCTGTAGATGTGCAAAGCTGGTAGAGACATCCCGAAAAAAGACTTGCAGCTGTAATTGCAGTGAAAGGGGGTTCTACAAAGTATTAAAGGGGGGCTGAATACAAATGCACAACACAGTTTTCAGATATAGATTTGTAAAAATTTTTGAAAACCATTTATCATTTTCCTAACACCACAATTATGTGCCACTTTGCATTGGTCTATCACATAAAATCCCAATAAAATACATTTACATTTTTGGTTGTTACATGACAAAATGTGGAAAATTTCAAGGGGTATGCATAATGTTTCAAGGCACTGTATATACACACTTTACTGTAGATTTGTTTTTTTCACTTGAATCCTAGGCTAGGGTTATGAATGACAGGAAAACCTGCTTGATTTTAACATATATTTTATTCCATTACTCGTCGCTGCCCAAGAGACTTCAAAGTAGATGTAAGCTCTAACTGAGTGACATTTAATTTGCTCTTGTCCACAGTCAGTACAAGGACTGCATTATAATGGCATAAATTGCTATCTTTTCAAAAGTGAAGGTACTCTACGATGTCAACATTGTCTGTAGTAAAAGACGATTGCTGTGTAATACCAGTTGGGTGGGAGGACAATAACTGAAGATTAATCTGTACATCATATTACCGTTACAGAGAAGGAGAAGGATTAATGCTCACAATTTTCACACACAAGTGGAAGATAGCTACTGATGTATAGCTACTACATGTGTGAGCTGTTTTTTTTTTTTTGTAATAAAAATATTTTTTATGATATACTGTATAGTCTTTCATGTAGATATGTTGTTTCAGAAACTTCAGGGCTCATTTACACATGTGGTAGCCCTCTGAAGAGGTATATGCGGAGGCATCACATAATCCTAAGGATACAACTCTAGTACAAACTTGGTCAGGTTAAGTCAGAGGGTGGATAGCAGATGAGGTCTCCCTCTTGTCAGTGAGGCACTAACCCCCTTCATGTAGCATGCAGCAAGTGACTTGGACCCGCATGTCACATAGGCTTTAGTTGTTCGGCAGACATTGGGCCCAAGAAGAGTAGTGTCGCCAGTCATCAGTGAGTCATTGCTTTGGAGACCAGAAGTATGATGAGTGAAGGATTTATAGCCCACCATACATGCACACCATTGCACACTGTTCTGTGTGGGCTGTGGATTGTAAGCGATCATATGCTAAAGCTCTAGTCAGCTCTGTTCTAGGTGGGCCACAGTTGAGAGCAAGTTAATGACAGTCACAATCGGGGATCCCGCCCACAAGCTTCTACCCAGGTTTTTTTGGACACTCCTCAGCCAGAGGGTTCAGATCATGATGCTCCCTCTAGATATCTTTGACAGACCCTCCAACAAGTCAACTCTAACCACTTAAAGACCAGGCTTTTTCTTACACTTTTTTGTTTACAAGTTCAAATCAGTATTTTTTGCTAGAAAATTATCCTAGGGAATGAATAAATAAAAAAAATCTTAATAAGCCTTAGGGTATCAATTGCTTCTGCTTGCTACTGCTGAATAAAAAAAATTAAGAATAAAGAAGATGTTATGCCATGTAAATTGATACCCAACATGTCACGCTTTAAAGTTGCACACACTCGTGGAATAGCAACAAACTACAGTACTTAAAATATCCATAATTGACACTTTAAAAACCTTTACAGGTTACCTGTATGGAGTTACAGAGGAGGTCTAGCACTAGAATTATTGCTCTCACTCTAACGTTCATTGCGATACATAGTTGCATAGTTAAATAGTTAGTCAGGTTGAAAAAAGACGCAAGTCCATCTAGTTCAACCATAAAAAGAAATAAAATAAAAAATAATGTCATACAATCCCATATACTCAAACCTATACCCACAGTTGATACAGAGGAATACGAAAAAGATGATCCAATTTGCTACAGCAGGGGAAAAAAAATCCTTTCTGATCCCCGGTTGGCAATCAGATTTTCCCTGGATCAACTTTACCTATAAATATTAGTACCCAGTTATATTATGTACATTTAGGAAAGAATCCAGGCCTTTCGTAAAGCAATCTACTTAGCTGGCCAGAACCCCCTCTGGAAGGAGTCTGTTCCACATTTTCACAGCTCTCACTGTGAAGAAACCTTTCCGTATTTGGAGATGAAATCTTTTTTCCTCTAGGCGTAAAGAGTGCCCCCTTGTCCTTGGTGTTGACCGTAAAGTAAATAACTCAACACCAAGTTCATTATATGGACCCCTTATATATTTTTACATGTTGATCATATTCCCCCTTAATCTCCTCTTCTCAAAAGAGAATAAATTCAGTTCCTCTAATCTTTCCTCATAGCCGAGTTCCTCCATGCCTCTTATCAGTTTGTTTGCCCTTCTCTGCACTTTTTCCAGTTCCCGAATATCCTTTTTGAGAACTGGTGCCCAAAACTGAACTGCATATTCCAGACTTACTAATGATTTGTACAGGGGCAAAATTATATCTCTCTCTCTGTAGTCCATACCTCTCCACATATGTGGTGCCAACACCATTTACATATGCATGCTCGACTTACATGTGTGTTCGCTTCTGCGTGCGCAAGCCCCGAGGGTTGGGGGCGCTTTCATTTTTATTTTATTTTAATTTTTTTACGTTGTCCCTTAATTTTTTTTTATCATCTCACTTGGGTCCTCCAAGGTCATAGAGGTGATCATAGACAATTTGGTCTCTGGTAGCCTCTGTGACCAGCCAGCCACACCGTCTGATTGCTTCTCGGGCACACTGTTGAAAACGGCATGCCCAAGAAACAGAGGCGGGCAGGTTGGGGGCGTCCTCTCCCACTGCTTCGGAAAGCAAGCCAGCAGCTAATGAGCTACTTGGACCACTTTCATGGGAAAGCCAGCCATAACCCCGATAAACCACTTGCAACTTGCAACCTGCAACGTATATATATATATATATATATATATATATATATGTATTGCGGCTTGCAAGTGAGTAATTCAACTGAACATTAGCTCTGTCACCATCTGTTTTAGAGCTCAGAGGAGAAATCACCACTTTGGGAGGTTCCTCAGCAAACATCACTGAAAACTCCTCAGTTATTGGCTGAAGATGATACATATTCATAACTTATTGCTATTGGTTCTTCCCACTCTGACTACAGGAGCCTACAGTAGCTACTACAGTAGCAAGCAGAAGCAATTGATACCCTAAGGCTTAAGAAAACCTGCAGAGCACAAAAAATAAACAAAGCTCAGGCTTGCTACAGTTTTTTTTTTTTTCAAAAGCAAACATAGAAAAAACTAACTAGGGACATTTGGTCTTAAGGCAAAGTCCCTACATTAAGAAGATTTTCTTAAAGTTAAACACGGGGCACTCTCCCTTCACTTGTTCCTACATATCCCAATTACATTTTTTTTTTATATTATAAATGCCATAACAAATTACCTAATTCTGTATTTGCGTAACTTTTTCTTTCCTCAGCTTTCTATCTTCCTCTCTGCGGAGAAGAAGGGGCTCTTCTTCAGGTCCATGTCACTACCTGAGTAACTTTGATCATTCCTATTGGCTGTCCAGAAATGGGGGCCTGTCAGGTACCTCAGGGCTGGACTAGAGACATGACATCAGAAAGATTAGACCAGTCTACTGCAGAGCTAGATTAACTGATTTTGACGTCCAGAAGTGGAGCCATGGATGGCACATCTAGGCGAGTAGAAAAAAAGCTGTTGTAAGCACCCTCTAGAATAGTGCAGGCAAATTTATTGGCTTATGGTAAAATGAGTCTTTAATCTGGGACAAAAGTTTATTTCAGGCTGGATGACTCATACAGGCAGGTCTCAGGTGCATCCCTCTGGTTCTAGAAGTTTGGAGAAATTTCTAGAAGCTGAAGGACAGAGGACAGGAGGGTGTCAGGGCTGGGCTCAGCCTTTCCTTCTCAAAGCTGGCCGCTCAGCTGTTGGCTAATTGCCAGTTATCTTTCTCTACACAGTGACTCACCTGTTGATGATATCCTGCTCATTGGTCCTGCCTACTTAAGCCGTCCAGTGCAGATGATCTCTGCCTTCGCCTTGGTCACATTTCTAGAGACACTCTCCTGTGTTCCCGTTAAAGACTTGCTTGGCTGACATTCCTTCTGGCTCCAGATCCTGCTTGCTGTTCTACTACACTCATCTCTGGCACCCTGATGTTTTGGCTTGTCTGACTATCCGTTCTGGTTCCTGAACTCTGGCTATGTTTTGACTACGTTTACTCTGTTTACCTTATTTTTTTTTATTAAACAAGTGTGATTTAACCGTACTTCTGTCTCAGTCTGATTCATGGCTTCTGACAGAGGGTTGATCTGTGTACTTAGAAGAGCTAAGCCAACAACCATGCTCTGGGCCTGGCATGGTGGCTGAGCCAGCCCTTAAATATGGGTACGTCATGCCAGCAGGGTAGTCAGGTGGAAGATGGAGTGCTGATGAGTCTCTTGGTGACCCTTGAGGCGAAGCCCTAGTCTGGGGGGGGGGGGGGGCTCTGCCTCAGGCTATAGCTCAGGCTGGTTTGGGAGGATCCTGACTGGATAATGGTTTAAAAGAAATCTTACCTAAGAAGCAGCGGAAACAAGGAAGACATAAGCACACTCAGGGAATTAAAAGGGGAGAGACTGCCACATATAACAAGCCTTTCTGGAAGACAGCATTGTCCTTAATCTTTCCTTTCCCTTGCTCTGGGATATCTTCAGAGTAGCTGGGTGGGCTGATGAAAAAGCAGCCAGGTCAGCTGGTATTTTCTACAGTCAGTAGAGCTGGGATCAATGTGTCTACAGGGGAGTGGGAGTTAATCCAAAATGCAGCCTCCAACACTTTGTTCTACTTGCTAAGGGACTGAGAGTTCCTAGTCATTAAGGGACTGGTGCATATTTTTTAAGAAGTGTAGCACCCTCTAGTGTGCTACAAGTATTGTGTTTAGGGTTTTGTTAGTATAGGTAAATTTACAGGTTTGGCTGGCAGCCAAGTCTGACTATTTTTTTTATTCTGGGTTGGGAGCGACTCACAGGCGGCATCACTGAGACCTCCCACTTCTTTCCTGAACCTTCTAGAATCTTCTGGAAAGGAAGGCGGAGAGGAGAGGTTGAGCTGCCTGGAGTGTTCTAAGGAGCCCTGGCCAATCCCCAACCTGGAGTGGCAGGGGGCAGGCCCCCTTAAATACTCAGGGTCAGACCAGCTGGGAAGAAGTTGTTCAAGATGAAGCTGGAGATAGAGTGCTAAGCTGTCGTGGCCTTTGTGGGAGCTCCCCAGTCTGGGGGGTGACCTTTGGCCTTGGCTTGGGTGCGGACAGGACCGTCTACGAACACATGGAGTGTCTTGGACAGGAAGCATGGGAGTAAGGAGAGGACAGCAGGAGAGAGCACTGCCAGGCAAGTCTCCGGGGAGGAACAACAGGTCACAGCCAAGAGGGCTGGGGAGTGACATACAGTCAGGAGAGGACTGGGTGGCATGCCCGAGAGGACTGGGAGATTGCAGTCTGGAATAGGTGCAGACTCAGTGGAGTGGATTCTGGTGACATGGGCAGTGGAGAGAGGCAGCTGCAGCCAGGAGGGCTGGCAGGGCCTGAAGATGTGATACTGGGCTCAGTAGCCACATGGACAGCTAGCACTGGGACTACCTACTTTTTTTTGCTACACCAAAGGGGCCTGCGGTCCCTGCCTACAAAGGGCATTCACTTTAGGCCTGGCTGAACCAGTGTCAGGCCTGCAAATCAGTGCTAGCTGGTCCTGGAAGAGCAAGCAAGTGATGCGCTGGAGATTTTAAGGGGAGATAGTCTGCAAGCAAGTGCTGTGCTGGAGAGAAGAGAGGAGGTGTATATACTGAAGATGTATATAGTCTCAAGTCCCTATGTTTGTTCTGCAATAACCTGGGCATCTCAGAATTACCCTATCCCCATCCAAGTTGAATCCCCTCAATAAAAATATAAAAACAAGTGCAAGGACTTCATGTGTCTGGATGCTTAAAAATTGTGCACTTGGCTGGGTTACAAGGTTACCGCTACAGAAAACAGTTCTGGGAAGAAGTTGTCCCTGGTTTTGTTGCCATCAAGTTGGTATCCCATAATTCATATTCCCCATTCAAATTATTAGATCTAATAAAACATAAAAACCAAGCTCCTTGTGTCTGGGTGAAAGTGGGAGATGCTGATTGCCTGGCTGTACAGTCATCTGCAACCAAAAGATCCACATTGAGTATAACAAGCATGATATTCTGCATATACAGACAGATTTTACTGTTGTGGGTTTAGTAACACTAAGTTTTTAAATGATTCAAGCCCCTTCTGTAAGCATCTGATAATTTATCGGTTGGTTTAAATACCATTGAGGGACATTGGGAGTTTAATTTATCGTACAAATTACTTTTAACTTGCTATGTTAACTAATTATGAAAGAGAAGTGATAAGCATGCATATACCGTATAAACGACTTAATTATTAACATGGTAGGAGAAAATGAATTGATAAGGTAACACAAAACCTGTGCATTCCGTCAGTCATAAAGTAGTTGTCAGTCAAAGTCAATTGGGCTTGTTCTGTAATGTGGAAAAGGTTTCACTGCTTATCCATGTATTTTTCTCAATCGTCAGCTCTAGTAAGTGTCAGAAACCTAACCAAGTATTTAGAGCCCTACAAGTCACCTTCATTCAATCACCATAGAAAGTGTCAAGACAGATGTTGATTATTCAAGCACAAGATAAAGAGGTGTGAACATTTATGAAACCTTCCTGTTCTATTTCCATAATCCAACCATCATGTCACCATGGAGTCTGAGACTGGTGTTAATTGTTTTGAGATCTAAGGCTAAAGGTGTGAATTGTAAAATCACCAGGGTAGAGATGTCATAACAGCACTGGCGGGTGCTGTTGAAGGCTCCCACACATGTAGAAATGGTAAAACAATACTATAAGCTTGATGGGACAGCACATCTCTAGCTGAGCTTGAGCAACACAACCCAGTAAAAGGCAGATCCCATGTCCATTCTTAAGAGTCTGAAACCATTTTTTTTTTTTTGGAAGCTGTCAACCAAGGCTTCCTTAAAATGAATTGTATCTGGTTGAACCTAGTCTTCCTAAACTAAATTATATCTGGTTCAACAGAGTTTTCCTGATAATGAATTGTACCTGGTTGAACAAAGGCTTCCTGAAAATTTGTTGTATTTGGTTGGACCAAGTCTACCTGAAAATTACATGCATATGGTTGAACCAATTCTTCCTGAAAATAAATTGTTTCTGGTTGAACCAATTCTTCTTGAAAATGAATTGTATGTGATTGAACACAGTCTTCCTGAAAATGAATTGTATCTGCTTGAACCGAGTCTTCCTGAAAATGAAATGTAGCTGGTCGAACCGAGTCTTCCTAATAATGATTGTATCTGGTTGAACCAATTCTCCCTGAAAATTGTGTCTGTTGAACAGAGTCTATCTGAAAATGAATTGCCTCTGGCTGAGCCAAGTCTTCTTGAAAATGTCTGATCTGTCACTGGGGTGGCTGTTAATTGAGCCATATTCATAATATCATTAACCTTAGAGTACCATTGGGCAATGGAGGGTGATCAAGACTGCTTAAAAGTATATGGGAAGCAAGCCTTAGCTGGGTTTGGTTAGGTATCAGTAATGATTTCCTGTATATAGATTTGGGATAGATGTAAGATGTGACAGGCGAGCTGAAGCATTTTATAAATGTTCATATCTGTGAGATGGAAGATCACTTGACAATCTTGTTACCAAAACTATTTAAACTCAGGGCAATCACCAAAAATATGCAGAAAGATCTGGAAATATACTATACCATGGCACTACTTATCAGAATATTAGATTGGTTCCATCAAGGCTCTCTCAAGCTGTGGGTCACTCAAGTCGGATTTATCGCCAGTATCATTGACCTCTCTTCCATGGTTGCTTCCAATGGATTGCTCGCCTCCTTCACAACACTACTGCTCTCCTCGCTTTTTACGCATGGGATAAGGCTATTGCTTCATATAGTATATCCTCAAGCCCGGGGCCTCTTATCCCGATTCTGGGGAATCCAGGGTTTCTCCCCGGATGGTCAAATAAGGACTTTCTATGCTGGCAACCATCACAACCCTCTCCTATCCTGTATAGGGATGAGCCGAACACCCCCCGGTTTGGTGCGCACCAGAACTTTCGAACGGACCCCAAATTCGTACGAACTTTAGAACCCCATTGGAGTCTATGGGACTCGAACGTTCGAAATTAAAAGTGCTAATTTTAACGGCTAATATGCAAGATACTGTCCTAAAAAGGGTTTGGGGACCTGGCTCCTGCCCCAGGGGACATGGGTCAATGCCTAAAATGTTTTTAAAAATGGCCGTTTTGGCGGGAGCACTGATTTTAATGACGATTAAAGTGAAAAAAAAAATGAAATATTCCTTTAAATATGGTGCCTGGGGGGTGTCTGTAGTATGCCTGTGAAGTGCCACGTGTTTCCCGTGTTTAGAACAGTCCCTGCACAAAATGACATTAAACGGAAATAACATCATTTAAAACTGCTTGCGGTTTTAATGTTATATCTTGTTCCTGTAATATGGTTGAAAATCATTGAGAAAAATGGCATGGGTAGCCCTCCCTGCCCATTACCAGCCCCTTTGGGTCTTGTACGCATATTAAGGGGAACCCTGTACCCATATTAAAAAAAGGAAATGCGTGTGGCCCCCAGGCCCTATATACTCAGAACAGCAGTATACAGGCGGTGCAAACAAGAAAGGGACTGTGTAGGTTTGTTGTGTTAAGTTGAATCTGTTTGTAATTTTCAACTGGTACATTTTTAAAGTGTAGCTCCAGTCAAAAAAAATATTTTTAAGCTTTTTGGAAAACATAGGGAAGGGTTATCACCCCTGTATAATTTGTTTTGTCGTACATCTTTTTTTATCTCACTTGCTGTTGTCTCCTTCCGTTTGCAAGTAGGAGATGTTTGTAAGTTGGATGTTTGAAAGTAGGGGCCTGCCCTATATGCTCTGCAGAAATGGCGGAACAAGGTGTTGGTTTTGCCACAACATTGTAAGCCCTCAAAGCGACTCTTGGTGGGCGCTGGAGCGCCCTGCTGTGAACGATTATATCAAGAATTGTAATTACATGCCATTGTTGAACAGTGGTAGAAAAATTTACCTTTGGTGGTTGTGGTGCTGGTGCCACAACACTATAAGTCCTCACAGTTACTCTGGGTGGGCACAGGAACAGGCCCTCCTGTGAAATATTATATCAAGAATTGTAATTACATGTCCCTGTTAAACAGGGGCAGAAAAATTGGGCCTTAGGCACTGGTGCTGGTGCCACGACACTGCAACCTCTCCCATATACTCTAGTTTTATTGCAGGAATTAGCCCTGCTGCAAAGCATTGCATCGAAAATTGTAATTAAACGCCCCTGTTAAACAGGGGCAGAAAAATTGGGCCTTAGGCACTGGTGCCGGTGCCACGACACTGCAACCTTTCCCATATACTCTAGTTTTATTGCAGGAATTAGCCCTGCTGCAAAGCATTGCATCAAAAATTGTACTTAAAGGCCCCTGTTAAACAGGGGCAGAAAAATTGGGCCTTAGGCACTGGTGCTGGTGCCACCACACTGCAACCTCTCCCATATACTCTAGTTTTATTGCAGGAATTAGCCCTGCTGCAAAGCATTGCATCAAAAATTGTAATTAAACGCCCCTGTTAAACAGGGGCAGAAAAATTGGGCCTTGGGCACTGGTGCTGGTGCCACCACACTGCAACCTCTCCCATATACTCTATTTTAATTGCAGGAATTAGCCCTGCTGCAAAGCATTGCATCAAAAATTGTAATTAAACGCCCCTGTTAAACAGGGGCAGAAAAATTGGGCTGATGGAATCACCCAGAACCAGAAATGTTCTTCCAACATATCAGCGGAGGAGGAAGAAGATAGACAATCAACAGGACAGTCACTCAACATCAGCATAGGCAGTCTTGAAGGGATGTGATAATTCAAAAAACATTATTCGGTTACATCAGCTTCAGGTGCTTGGTAGCTGTGGGTGATCCAAGACTGATTCATCTTGATGAAGGTCAGTCGATCAACTGATTCGGTGGACAGGCGCACCCTGTGATCGGTAACAAAGCCACCAGCAGCACTGAAGGTGCATTCCGAAAGAGCGCTGGATGCAGGACAGGCCAGTTGCTCAATTGCATACTGTGCAAGCTTTGGCCAGTGATCCATCCTCAAGACCCAGTAAGCCAGAGGATTTTCGGTGGGAAAGGTGTCCAAGTCTGACCTTGCCCCTAGGTATTCCTGCACCATGTAAATCAGACGCTGGCGATGGTTGCTGGAACCGATCATACCTTGGGGCTGCGGACTAAAAAATTGTCTGAAAGCATCAGACGGCCACCTTCTCCACCGCTCCTTCTGACCCATGCCTCAGCAATACGTTGTCCAGGACCAGGAGTTTGTAACCTCCCAGTCTCTGGGAACGCGTTGCACAGACCTTTCTGCAAGGCCTCCCGGAGATGTCTCATCCTCTGCTCCCTCTGCGATGGCAAGATAAGGTCGGCAACCTTACCCTTGTACCGTGGATCAAGGAGAGTGGCCAGCCAGTAATGGTCCCTCTCCTTGATCCGAAGAATACGAGGATCCTTCCGCAGGCTTTGCAGGATCAGGGAGGCCATGCAGCGTAGGTTAGCTGAGGCATTCGGTCCGGAGTCCTCTGGGTCACTAAGGACAACATGATCCACAGCTACCTCCTCCCAGCCACGTACAAGTCCACGTTTTTCTTGGGACTATAAATCATCCCTACAAGACTGCTGCTGCTGATGCTGAGTGCCAGCCTCCACCTCCATGCTGACACAATCATCCTCCTCCTCCTCTTCCTCCTCCTCATCCTCTTCCATTGTGATGGGTGGCACAGCAGGAACACTGTCTGGATAAAGGGGGCCTTGAGAGGCAAGGAAGTCCTCCTCTTCCTGCCTCTGTTCTGCCTCAAGTGCCCTGTCCATTATTCCACGCAGCGTATGCTCCAAGAGGTGGACAAGAGGTACAGTGTCACTGATGCATACACTGTCACTGCTCACCATCCTTGTGGCCTCCTCAAATGGTGACAGGACAGTGCATGCATCCCTGATCATGCCCCACTGGCGTGGTGAGAAAAAACCGTGCTCCCCTGACCCTGTCCTGGTGCAGTAGTCGCACAGGTACTCATTGATGGCCCTCTGCTGCGTGTGCAGCCGCTGCAGCATGGCCAACGTTGAGTTCCACCTGGTGGGCATGTCCCATATAAGGCGGTTCTTGGGCAGGTTCAACTCCTTTTGGAGCTCAGCCAGCCAAGCACAGGCATTAAATGATCAGCAGAAATGCACACAGATTTTCCTGGCCTGCTTCAGGACATCCTGTAAGCCGGGGTACCTGCCCAAGAACCGCTGCACCACCAGGTTAAGGACGTGAGCTACACAGGGCACATGGGTCAGTTGTCCCTGTCGGAGGGTGGAGAGGAGGTTGGTGCCATTGTTGCAAACCACCATTCCTGGCTTAAGCTGGCGTGGCGTCAACCACCTCTCGGCCTGCCTCTGCAGAGCTGACAAAACATCCGCCCCAGTGTGGCTCCTGTCCCCCAAACAAACCAGCGCAAGCACGGCATGGCATAGTTTTGCCTGCGTACTTGCGTAGCCCCTGGAACGCCTGTGGAGCACCACTGGTTCTGAGGACAGAGCACTGGAAGAGGCCATGGAGGAAGAAGAAGAGGAGGGGGTGGAGGAGAGAGGTGTGTCACAACCAATAGTAGCGTTTTGGAGGCGTGGTGGCGGAACAACCTCCAACACTACTGCACCTTGTCCTGCATCCTTCCCAGCTGCCAGAAGAGTGACCCAATGGGCCGTGAAAGACAGGTAACGTCCCTGTCCATGCCTGCTGGACCATGAGTCAGCGGTAATATGCACCTTACCACTGACCGCCCTGTCCAGCGAGGCAAGGACATTGCCTTCCACATGCCGGTAGAGAGCCGGAATCGCCTTCCGTGAGAAAAAGTGGCGTTTGGGGACCTACCACTGAGGAACCGCACATTGTACAAACTCACGGAAGGGGGCCGAGTCTACCAACTGAAAAGGCAGCAGTTGAAGTGCTAGCAATTTAGCCAAGCTAGCATTCAACCGCTGGGCATGTGGATGGCTGGGAGTGAACTTCTTTCGCCGGTCCAGCAGCTGGGGCAGGGACATTTGCCTGCTATAATCGGACGTGGGTGTACTGCTAGCAGAGTGCCCGGAAGCACTTGGCTGTGACACACCTAATTCTACACCTTCATTCCTCTCAGAGCAGGTTTCAGAGAGGACTGAAGGTCTAGTGGGGTTGGAGATGCCAGCTGATGAGGAGCAAGGAGAGGTCCGCTTTGTTCTTTGGTGTGGGTCTTTGAGGTACGCTTGCCAACGAGCTGCATGGCAGGTCAACATATGTCTGGCCAAGCATGTGGTGCCCAAGCGGCTGATGTTTTGGCCACGCGAGATACGCTTGAGACATATGTTGCAAATAGCAGCGGTGCGATCTGATGCACTCGTCTCAAAAAAGGTCCACACCAAAGAACTTTTAGAATAACGCGCAGAGGCAGCGCCCTGCACAGGCGGAGCTCTGCGGTGTGATTCAGTCGGTGTGCTGCCCCTAAGCTGGCCCCCGGAGGGCATCCTGCCTCGTTGGACATGTGCCTCCTCCTCCTCCTCCTCTCTCCTACCAGGTACCCACGTGGAGTCAGTGCCCTCATCATCCCCTTCCTCTTCATCGCTGTAGCAAACCTGGCAATATGCTGCAGCTTGTGGAATATGACTGCCCGATTGCTGTCCTTCTTGAGCATCCCCTGTCTCTGCATTCACGCTACTGCCTTCCTCTAGCTGAGTGTCATCATCAGAGCCTACAAAACACTGGGCATCCTCCTGGAGCATATACCCAACACTGTGCTCAAAGAGTTCAGGAGACTCCTCAGGAGGAAGTGGTGGGTCTAGGGAAGGAGTCACTGATGATGACATTGAGACGAGGGAAGACGATGCGTTGGCAGCTGCTTTGCTAGTACCCTGAGACTGGGTGAGAGAGGATGAGGAGGATGAAGAGGGCTTGGTCATCCACTCTACCAAGTCGTTGGCATGGTGCGGTTCAACATGTCCAGCTGCCGAAAAGAAGGACAAGCATGTCCCATGGCCACATGCTGATGACAATGCACCGCGTCCACGACCAGCACTGTTGTCTCTAGACACAGAGCCTGCTTGCCCTCTTTTATCGGCTCGCGCCTGTCTGCCTCTCCTTGCTGGCCTTTCCAGACATGGTAATGGCCTGAAGGGAGTTGGGTAAAACAGCAGTTGGGTAGTGTATATTGTGCTGGAGGCACACAACACCCACTAACTCCTGCAGATGCCTTTATAATAGAACACCAGAGATAAAGGAGTATACTGTAATGGAGTCACACAACACCCACTAAGCCCTGCAGATGGCTCTATTAGAGAACAGCAGTAAAGGGTAGATACAGGTGTATATTGTGCTGGAGGCACACAACACCCACTAACTCCTGCAGATGCCTTTATTATAGAACACCAGAGATAAAGGGGTATACTGTAATGGAGTCACACAACGCCCACTAAGCCCTGCAGATGACTCTATTAGAGAACAGCAATAAAGGGTAGATACAGGTGTATATTGTGCTGGAGGCACAAAACACCCACTAACTCCTGCAGATGCCTTTATTATAGAACACCAGAGATAAAGGGGTATATACAGATGTATACTGTGCTGTGCTGGAGGCACACACAACTTCCAATAACTCCTGCAGATGGCAAGTGGGCTCAAATAGAGAAGAGCTATGTAGGTGGATATAGCGGTGTGTACTGGGTACAGAGCACGCAGACAGCACGCACAAGCTCCTAACACTACTGACTGCAAGCTCTATTATAAAAGATAGATCACTAGCTATATAGGTGAGGTGAATATAGTGGTGTATACTGCGGTCAGGGCACGCAGACAACAACCACTACAGAAGAGCAAGATCGAAAATCGTCCGATAACGATCGGTGTATACTGTGTTGAAGGTACACAGAACACCCACTAACTGCTTCAGACGCCAGCACACTACACAAGGTCGCCGCGCTGGTGGCCTTATATAGTGTGGGGCTTGTACTACACAGCCTGAGCTATGATTGGCCACAGGCATCCTGCCTGTGGCCAATCATGGCTCTCCTCGCTGCTGGCGCTGTGATTGCCCAAGCATGCGGGGTCACAGTGCATGCTTGGCCAATCATGAGCCAGCAATGCACTGCGATGATGCAGTGCATTGTGGGCCGTGAGCGCCACACGAATTTGGTGCGAACGGCCCATAACGTTCGAAATTCGCCGAACAGCCGATGTTCGAGTCGAATGTATGTTCGACTCGAACACGAAGCTCATCCCTAATCCTGTATGCACTCACCACGAAGGGCTTGAAACCTCTGAGTGAGCTTAGCTCTCCTTGCATTGGACGAGGAGTTTGACTTCAATATTTCCAACTACTTAATTTGTATGATGGACTGAGCAAGGAGCGGCTTTGTAGGGACCTTACCAAGTTTGAAGAGTTGTGTCTTTCTGATCAAAAATGTATACATACCCTTTGCAAAATATATGGAATCCTCTTATCTCATGCATTTCCCCATCATTCTTTCTATATCGGAGACTGAATGTGGGAATTAGGCATTCAATTGGCCACTGAGGAATGGAAAAAAATATTTTTCCCTATATTTAAATCAACCTTAGCTTCCCACTCGCAAGAGAGAAATTATAAAATCATAACCAGATGGTATTGTTGCCCGGACCTATTAAATAAAATCAAACCGGCTTTTCCAGACCAATGTTGGTGATGTGGCGAGCCTGGTGATACACATCTACAGATGTGGTGGTCTTGTCTGGCAATAAAATAATACTGGTCTGCCATATTCCCTCTTGATCATGGGTAAGAACTGACTAAAGATCACAGAGGTTGACCACTTATCTCTGATTCTGGGATCAATTACATCTATCAAAAAGGAAATATTTACATTTTTGCTAATGGCAGTAGAGCTCTGATACCCGGACACTGGAAATCTACAGAAATACCAATAATACGGGAATGGGTTGGGGAAGTGAACCATACTATGCGCATGAAAGAGTTGGCAACTTCAGCCAAAAAAAAAGACTCTAACTTCAGGGAGGTATGGACCCCATGGGTGCAGTCTCTTGAATCGCCTATTTTTTTATCCTTTATAAGTTAGTAGACATAGGCACTCCTCCATGAATAGCTATACTGGCTTGACATTTTGGGTTAGACATCCCGAGCTATTAGTTAAATGCTTATATATCTACATATGTAAATGTACTTATACAAAAGCCTTCCGCCTTCATAATAAACTAGGAAGGGTGGCTTGGCTGTCTCCCTCATTGGACATCTTTTATCCTCTTTTTTTTTCAATTTAGACCCCCCCCCCCCCAATTTGTTGGAGGAGATGGCTTTTTTAGCTAACACTTTATTATAGTATAATTAGTATAATTATACAATTCTGTACTGTGTAGATTGCTGCCACATGATGTGTTGACATGTTGACATGTTTACCTGTGGTGGCTAGCCTCTAGTAGGGTAAATAATATCAAATAGAATTGTTGATGTTATTATGCTGCATTTCCAATAACAATAAAAATACATTCTTTAACCTGCCCAGGGCCTTGTTGGGAACACATTTCTTCAGGGGGGACAATACATTTTGCAGGGTCCCATTATCAGGTCAGTCGATCCAAAAGGTGGGAGAGTTGGTTGCATCATCAGAAACCCAAATCCTTTGTCCCCAAGAGTTCCCTCGACCCAAAGCACCCCCCATGTTGAGAGCATGTGGCTTGGTATGGTTTGGGGGGAGGGGAACTCGATAACACCCCCCCCCCCTTCCTGGCCTGCCAGATTGCATGCTTGGATAAGTGTCTGGTATGGATTTTGGGGGGGCACATGGTATTTAAAAAAAATTGATGCAGGGTTCCCCTTAAAATCCATATGGTGGGGGGGACCCACACTGTTAATTTTTCTGAATTTTCTATTGCCAAATTGTTTTTGTTTTGTTCACATTTCAGCTGTCAGTGGGGAAGCCTGCTGACAGCTGATGAGTCATCGGTTGTCAGGGACACAGAATTTGAATCAGTCAATCATTTTTCAAAAAATCTGAATTCGAATTGTTCTAAAAAATTGGAACTCGTTAGAAAATGAATAAAACAAAACAAAACAAAATTAAGTGAAACAAATTCTAAAACAAAATCAATGAAACAAAATTACGGTAGTAACATAACAAATCTATCTGAAACTAAACAAAACAAATGTTTCCGTTCTGAACACGTCTAACAAGGGAGTGAATGAGCAAATAGTTGTGGTTTCAATAGTTAAAAAGGGACGAATATAAGATATGTTATGGAGGTAAATTCTACAAGCTTTTGGCAGCAATTGGATTTGGGGCCAAAAGCACAGGTCATTCCTAATGAGTAGAAGTATGGATTGCAAGCATGCTTGTGATTTTCATCAGGACACTTGTTTTCCTTCCCCAAAATTATTATTATTTTTTTTTCCTTGCATTGCTTTTGGTTTGTGATCTAGCCAAGATATATTGTTAGTCATTCCAACCTAAGCTTCACATACAGTTTGCAAAGACCAATAATAACACATAAAAGTAGAGTAACTCACAGAAGCTACCGGCCACAAAAGTGGAAAACCAGTCAACAGACATAATAGAACTACATGGTTTTTAAGACGGCTGTAAAAAAAGCATAAGGAACCGACAGCACCACAACCCAGACGACAGTACAGTAAAAATAGTTTGTCCAAACAATTTGCCCTATTACTATTTTGGTTTTCCTTTAGTTCAGACGACTATTTTGCCAAAGAGAACACTGGGAAATTCACTTATTTCTGTATTCAAGCTTTCAGTTATGTTAAGTCTATCCAGGACTGACTCATAAATTGGCGTACGTATATATGTGACTACAGCCAAACCTTTAATAAATAGATTTACTTAATGGTACTTCAACGAGGATGTCATTCACACGTGTTTAATCACCCGCTTTTGGAAAAAAGCCTTGACTAGACGTAAAAAGGTATACTGGATTTTCAGGTCTTATTGTTTGGGCCAAATATTCAAGAGGTGTGAAAACCCAACGCCAGCGACCCCCTCCCACCCTCTCCCATTTACATACCTTAAATCCAGGTGTATCATATAAATAAAAAATAGCTACGAACATATGTGAAAAACGCAACATGTCAATAAAATTAATTATTACATAAAAATATTAAAGAAAAAATATTGGACATGAGCACACTGGAAATTCTTGTTTTGTTTTAGATGCATTCGTTCATTGAAGAGTTTCATTTTGTCATATTTGTTATGTTGACCCCATTCATTTTAGGAATTTGTTTAGTTTCTTTGGCATTGCTTTCGTATTTTCATTGGTCCAAGTGGATTAGAAATATTTAGCAGTTTAACCACTTGCTGACCGCATTATAACTGAATGACGGCTACAATGTGGCCAGCTAGTTCTGGGAGGGTGTCCTATGACGTCCTCTCGTGATCGTGCCCACCGCACGCCTGCTGCGGCGCACACAGCTGATCACAGATGTAAACACAAGCTGGTTATTGGCACTCCTTTCCTCATGGTGAGGAGAACCAATAATCAGCTTATGTGAAAGGGACATCTACACTGATAATCAGGGTACTTATTATTAGTGCAGTCCCAATAGTGCCCACCAGTGCTGCCACTCAGTGCCCATCAGTGCTGTCAATCAGTATCCATCAGTGTCACCTATCAGTGCTGGCGATCAGTGCCCACTAGTGCAACCAACCAGTACACATCAGTGCCCAGCAGCACCACCTATCAGTGCCGCCTATCAGTCCCTCCTCATAAGTGCCCACCAGTGTCGTCTCAACAGTATCCAATAAGGCAGCCTCATCAGTGCACATCAGTGAAAGAGAAAAATTACCTGTTGCAAAAATGTATAACAAACTTAAAAAAAAAATATATAATCTTTTGTCTTTTTTCCTTTATTTAGCAAAACAAAAAAAACTGTATTGATTAAATTCCCCCCCCCCCCGCCCAACCCAAAAAAAAGCTCTATTTGCGTGTTTCGACAGCGCTGAAAGCTGAAAACTGGCCTGGGTAGAAAGGCGGTAAAAGTGCCTCGGTAGGCAAGTGGTTAACTAAATGATTGCTATATATCCAATATATTATTAAATCAGAAAGGATTTAATATTTTTGGATGCTTTCGGATTTATGATTGAACTAGCTGGACTTGTGTCTTTTTTTCAACCTAACTATGTAACTATATGTAGTCCAACCCACCAAGAGACATGGCATGAGCTGATTGGACAAAAATGACTGGCATCATGTGCATGCAAATAAACAAATGGAATGAAATTCAGATCTATCTAATATTCGAATCATTGAACGAATTTGAAAATGTAACTCATTTCCCCATGGGCCAGAACTATTATTGCATCATATGAAGTCATGTGAATGAAACAAATGAAATAGTGCATGGAATATAATAATAATTTCAATATATTTTTTTACGATTTGTTGACACTTGTTCATTCAGAGATTTGTATACTGTATATCCGAATCAATGATAGGCTGACTGTGTACATGGCTGTTTGCCCATACATTGTATCCCATACATGCAGCTAGGGACAAATGTACAGCTCTGTTCTTGGACTGTTTGAGTCTAGGGCTGCTTATCTGTTCCGAACCACATGTAGCATTTGATTTCGAAATATTGAAATTAATATTTATACCAAGGAGCTTCATGGGAACCTTTGGGAGGACTTTCTAATTAAATGACCATACTCGTTTTATGTGTGTATGTGTATATATATATATATATATATATATATATATATATATATATATATATATAGATATATCTTTAGATATATAGATCTATATAGATATATATAGATCTATATATGTATATTGTTATAGGAACGTGTGTACTTCATATATTTTTGGGTTTAATCATGAGAGGTGGACCTAGTTACTGTTTTCTGTATCCCAAAAGACCAACGTCTTGTCTGTTGTCTGCATAGTGAATAGGTTACACTATTGTATTTGGAATGAGGAACAGACATTGTGTCTCCACCTGATCATAAGTCCTTGAAATGCTAGACTAAGATCAAAGTGGGTTGTTTTAATCAAGAGATAGACTTAATGAAGGTAATCATGTTTCAGACAGAGAGGCACCGAAGAGAGTCTAATGCTTATGTGAGAAGCATGATAACCAACTAGACTTGAAATTACCACCAATCAGAATTTGATACAACTCTGGACCAATGACAAGTTTTCGGGGGGTAGAACCTGGATGGGTGGGAGTAGGGGCGGGGGGGTATAAAAGCAGTACAGAAAGCTACACACCATCTCTTCCTCTTGGTGTGCCCCCCCCCAGGCAAGCATGGTCACATAAGGGCTATCTGTGTAATTTATCTGTATTATCTTATTTCTCTTTTCTTTTCTCTAACGTTTTCCATCCTAGGATTTGCCTTAATACCTTGATAGCATGTGTACTGTATGTAAATTGTAACCACGTCTCCTTTTTTTCATTAACCACCTTTGTAGAGTGGCAACACTGTATTTGTAACATCACTATGCTATATTTGGTAATCTCTGATTGTGGCAATGATGGTGATTATTCTAACGTTGCTTTTCTGTATAAATAAATTTGATTGTTATTCTTTTCACACAGTTATCATTCGTTTTTAATTCTATCTGTAATAGCTGCAACTGCATGGGTTGATTCTTGTAAAGACATAAGGTTTTAATCACTTATTTTATGTATCATTAATCATTTAAGTGAGGTAGAAACATTGCCAACGCACATCCTGCTCCTGTAAGGCTAAAATTAGTTTTTGGCTCTCCTGTAGTCAATGGAGAAATGATCTGTTCTTTTTCCTGGTCAGGATATCCTAAGCTAGATGGTTGATTGCTCCAGCCTGTTTTTGAAAGAAGTGTCCAGAAAATAGAGCAGGGAGTGTGAAGCCACTCAGTTATGAATATTTATTATACCTCAGCCAACCCTTAGAAGGGGGTGTTCAGAAGGTGGCTGGAGAGGTGATAAATGTTTGGGAGGCCTTTCCATAATGTTCTTCCTCTGCAGGGAGGGTTCCAGTTCTCCTGGGGCTTCTGCCCCTGGGAGGCCGGTAGTGTGTAAGAGGAGTCGCAGTTTGGATCTCAGCAATTGCTGAGCTCTTAAAGATTTTTTTTCCGGAGGGCACTATCCTGGAGTTCTGGTCTGGAAAAGGATCTTTGTTGTCTCCCTCACTGAGGAGTTCTAGTCTGGAAAATTATCTTTTTTGTTTCCCTCACTGGAGAGTGTCAGTTGTTGGGACATTGTGAGCAACACCTGGTTTTGGGACTTTCAGGTGCTGCTGCTAAAGGGATGCAAGTGGCAGAGGTTGCTGTAAGGAATGGGATGGCTCGCTGGCCATTCCTTTTTAGCCCCAGCAAGAGGATTTTGTCTAAAAAGAAGAAGAAATTTGTCTTCCTGCTAATTTCTCCTGAAATTTTGGAGTATTCTGCATATAGACTAAGAATGAGCCAAAGGGATAGGAGAGATGAACATGGGACACCACATCCTACAAATTCAGAAAATAACAAAAACAAAAATTATGGAATTAACTTTTTTTTTTAATATCAAAGTTTATTACATCAATGGATTAAAGGGGTTGTAAAGGTAAATGTTTTTTCACCTTAATGCATTCTATGCATTAAGGTGAAAAAACATCTGACACTACCGGCGCCCCCAGTCCCCCCGTTTTACTTACCTGACCCCTCGAAAATCCCGCGCTCGCCCCCGCCGTCCTCTTCGCCGCTCAGCCTGGCCGCTGATTGGCTGGAGTGGATGGATTGAAAGCAGCGCAGCCATTGGCTCGCGCTGCTGTCAATCACATCCAATGACGCAGCGCGCCAGGGGGCCGGGCCTTGTGATACAGCGAGCGGCTATAGCCGCCAGCTGTATCACGGGAGCGCGCCCGCAGGTGCTTCTCACCAATGCGAGGGAGCTCGCATGAACGTGAGAAGCACCTGCGGGAGGAAGCAGAGACAGCCGCCGAGGGACCCCAGAAGAGCAGGTTCGGGGCCACTCTGTGCAAAACGAGCTGCACAGTGGAGGTAAGTATAACATGTTTGTTATTTTAAAAAAATAAAAAATTTTGCTTTACAATCCCTTTAAAAGATAATATTGAGAGACAAATAAATTAGAATTAGAACAAATATCAATATACACTTACTGGCCAATTTATTTAGGTACACCTTTTCTAGTACCAGGTTATATCCAATCTTGCCTTCAGAACTGCCTTTATTCTTCGTGGCGAAAATTCAACAAGGTATTGAAACCTTTACCCACCGATTTTGGTCAATATTGACATGATAGCATTACGCAGTTGCTGCAGATTTGTCGACTGCACATCCATGATGAAAATCTCCTGTTCCACCACATACAAGGTGCTCTATTGGATTGAGATATGGTGAGTGTGGTGGCCATTGGAGGACAGTGACCTCATTGTCCTGTTCAACAAACCAGTGGTGAGATGATTGGAGCTTTGTGACATGGTGCATTATCCTGCTGGAAGGAGCCATCAGAAGATGGGGACACTGTAGTCATAAAGGGGTGGACATGGTCAGCAACAATACTCAGGTAGGCCGTGGTGTTTAAACGTTTTTGTACAATGGGTACTAAGAGGCCCAAGGTGTGCCAAGAAAATATCCCCCACACTATTACACCACCAACAACCTGAACAGTTGATATAAGGCAGGATGGATCCACGCTTTCATGTTGTTTATGTTAAATTCTGACCCTTCCATCTGAATGTTGCAGCTGAAGTGGAGACTCATCAGACCAGGCAACATTTTTCCAATCTTCTGTTGTCCAACATTGTAAACGTTGATATTTTTATATAAAAAAAATTAGTTTCATCCATCGGGGCACAGAGAAACTCCATGATTTTTGTTGTTTTTGTTATGTTGGAGTATCCTGCACTCTATCACTCTCTCCTGCTGATTGCTGCACTACATTTCCAATAAGCCCTGCCCTAGACTGAGCCTGTATTGTTGGTGTGCATGGAACTGTGCTGGAGTCTGGCAGCCTCTGAACTAGCAAGGGAGACCTGGTCATTCTCAGCAGTCCCACCAAGCGATACACACAGGTAATGGCTTACAGCTGATTACATGCTGATAGTTGCGGAGACTGTCAGCCTCCTATTAATTTGTACAGGTTAACCACTTCTGCCCGGAAGGTTTTACCCCCTTAACGACCAGAGTATTTTTTGAGATATGGCACTGGGTGGCTTTAACTGACAATTGTGCGGTCGTGCGATGTTGTACCAGAACAAAATTGACGTCCTTTTTTCCCCACAAATATAGCTTTCTTTTGGTGGTATTTGATCACCTCTGCGGTTTTTGGAATAATATATGTTTTTTTTTTTTTTACTTTTTGCTATAATACATATCAAAAAAAAAATATGTATAAAAAAAAAATGTTTTCATCAGTTTAGGCTGAAAAAAAAAAAAAAAATTGCAATAGGCGTATATTGATATATAATACATGTAAAAAAATATATATATTTAAAAAAAAATACATTTATTCATCAGTTTAGGCCAATATGTATTCTTCTACATATTTTTGGTAAAAATTGTAAAAAAAATTGCTATAAGCATATATTGATTGGTTTCCGCAAAAGTTATCCCGCCTACAAACTATGGAATAGATTTAGAGCCGGTTCAAAACAGAGGCAGCACGACTTGAAGCACGACTCTGTAAGGCGACCTGCACACGACTTCAGCGGTGGCTTGCAAAATTACTTCTGTATAGAAGTCAATGCAAGTCGCCCTGAAGTCGTCCCCAAGTAGTACAGGAACCCTTTTGAGTCATCCCTATTAGCACGGTTCCATAGTACAGAATGGAACACGACTTGACGCCTGACAAGTCGACCCTGTGTGAAGCGGGTCTTAGGGACTTTTTAAAAAAAAAATTATTGTTTTTACTGGTAATGGCAGCGATTTGCAATTTGTCGAGGGACTGTGACATTGTGGCAGACAAATCTGACCCCAAATTACACTTTTTGGGGGATCAGTGACATTATTACATTGATCAGTGCTATAAAAATACACTGATCAATGTAAACATTACACTGGCAGGGAAGGGGTTAACACTAGGGGCGATCAAGGGGTTAAGTGTGTTCCCTCAGTGTGTTCTAACTGTAGTGGGGGAGGGCTTACTGAAACATGACAGAGATAGCTGTACCCAATCACTGGGAGCAGTAGATCTCGGTCATGTCACTAGGCAGAACGGGGAAATGCCTTGTTTACATGGCAGTTCCCCATTCTGCCTCTCCTCGCTGTGATCGCAAGCCACTTGCAGACATGGAGTCTGCGGGACCCGCGAGCATACTCTCACGGCACGTGGTGTGTGCGTGCCACTATCCTGCTTTTGTGGACTGACGTAAAATCGTAGGCCGGTGACAGACATCCAGTCCGTGGGACCCATAGGCATGTTCCTGCGCCCTCTATCATGCTTTTACAAACTGACGTACAGGTAAGTCAGTTTGTGCAGGAAAAACATGCCGACGTATATCGGCGTGAGCCGGTCGGCAAGTGGTTAAGCAGCCACAACCAAACGAAAACACTTAGCTACCTCCTGCAGCAATACATTGATCTAGGTGGTGTATGGCTTTGAACGCCTTTGTGAATGAGCCTTAAGGATATTCAGAGAGTGATTTACATTCAAAAAATAATTCCAAGCATTCTGTGCAGGAAGAGAGATATATCACATGTAAAAAAAATCTATTTTCTGTTGATTTTTTTCCCCCTCTAAATGAAAAGTCATCTGGATTCAGTTATACACAAACCTCTGTTTATACCAATGGATAACATTAGCTATATAAAGATCCTAAAGGAGGATGTTCTTTGCAAACCTCCAAATCCTCATCATTGATAATATACTGTTTAGGGACCTGGCGACCAACCTTGTCCTTGTTGTATGGCCCCTGGACCCAGAAGTTTGCAGTAGGAGTAGAAGCAAATATTCATGTACCTCTGAAAGAGCCGCTGGATGTCTGGGTCCTCTTCTTCCTGCTGCTGATGACCCTTTAAAAATGGTACCAATCTCCCTGATTTGCCTTGAGGCTAAAAGAAGGTTTTCTTTTTGTTATTTGGGCTAAATGTCCACTAGAATAAAACCACAGCAGCTCTAGTAAGTAAGTAACAGCAATAAACCATGACAATTTAAACAGTGGATACCCAACAACCTGGTCCAAGGGGCAAAGTGCAGACCTCTTAGTCCCTGACTTAAGGAGATGTCCTAAATAATAGTGTAGCTAGGAGCTACTGGTGAATAGGGATGAGCTTCGAGTTCGAGTCAAACTCATGTTCAACTCGAACATTGCCTGTTCAGTGAACAATTTGGGGTGTTTGCGGCAAATTTGGAAAGCTGGGAACACCCTGTAAAACAGGGGTTGACAAATTTGCTTTGAATTTAGGAGCCAGTTAAAAAAGTTAGGAGCCAGTTTTTTTTTTTTTTAGAGTGGTATGGATTGTCAGCTCCCGGGGTAAGGCCACTAATTTTCACCCCCTATCCCTAACTCACAATGGAGCACCCAGTCAATAACTCCAATGAAACGCTGTTACATCAGGGTTATGGGCTGACCAGAAAGAGTAAGGCTTGCAACAGATGGAACTGGCTGGCACTGGCAGGTGGCACTGGTTGCCACTGGCAGGCACGTGGAACTGCCAGATGGCACTGGCAGGTGACACTGGTTGGAACTGGCAGGTGACACTGGTTTGGAACTGGCAGGTGACACTGGTTTGGAACTGGCAGGTGACACTGGCGGTGGCACGTGGCACTGATTGGCAGGTGGCCCTGGTTGATGATGGCAGGTGGCCCTGGTTGGCGATGGCACTAGTTGTCACTGGCAGATGGCACTGATTGGAGGTGGCACTGGTTGGTGTTGGCAGGTGGCACTGATTGGCGGGGCACTAGTTGGCACTGATTGGCGCTGGCACTGGCAGGTGGCACTGATTGGTGGTGGCACTGGCAGGTGGCACATTGCACTGATTGGTTGTGGCAGGTGGCACTGATTGGCAGTGGCACTGGTTGGCACTGGCAGGTGGCACTGATTGGCGGTGGCAGGTGGCACTGATTGGCAGTGGCAGGTGGCACTGGCTGGCACTGGCAGGTGGCACTGGTTGCCACTGGCAGGCACGTAGAACTGCCAGATGGCATTGGCAGGTGACACTGGTTGGCATTGGCAGGTGACACTGGTTTGGAACTGGCAGGTGACACTGGTTTGGAACTGGCAGGTGGCACTGACGGGGGCACTGGCACATGGAACTGATTGGCAGGTGGCACTGTTTTGGAAGTGGCAGGTGGCCCTGGTTGGCGGTGGCACTAGTTATCACTGGCAGGTGGCCCTGGTTGGCGGTGGCACTAGTTCACTGGCAGATGGCACTGATTGGCGGTGGCACTGGTTGGTGTTGGCAGGTGGCACTGGTTGGCGGTGGCACTAGTTGGCACTGGCAGGTGGCACTGGTTGGTGGTGGCAGGTGGCACTGGTAGGTGGTGGAAGGTGGCACTGATTGGTAGTGGCAGGTGCCACTGATTAGCGGTGGCAGGTGGCACTGGTTGGCACTGGCAGGTGGCACTAGTTGGCGGTGGCACTGATTGGTGGTGGCAGGTGGCACTGATTGGCGGTGGCAGATGGCACTGGCAGGTGGCACTGATTGATGGTGACACTCGGCACTGGCAAGTGGCACTGACCGATGGTGGCACTGGCAGGTGGCACTGATTGGCACTGGCAGGTGGCACTGGTTGGTAGTGGCAGGTGGCACTGATTGTCACTGGCAGGTGGCACTGGTAGGTGGTGGCAGGTGGCACTGGTTGGTGGTTGCAGGTGGTATTGATTGGCGGTGGCACTGGTTGGCACTAGCAGTGGCATTGATTGGTTGTGGCACTGACACTGGCAGGTGGCACTGATTGGCGGTGGCACTGGTTGGCACTGGCAGATGGCACTGGCAGGTTTCACACAGAGCACTCTGTTACTGAAATGTAACAGAGGAGCTGTCAGAATTGAGCTTAATGTCGGAATGGGCGGGGCCCGGCCGGGTGGGCGGGACTCAGCAGCTATCAAACACCAGCCAACAATTGGGCTGCTTAAGAAAAGGGGCGGGGCTACATACACGTTGCGGCCCGCCCAGATACCATTGGCTGGTGTTTGATAGCTGCTGGACCCCGCCCATCCCCGGCCGGGTCCCGCCCACCCCGACATCAAGCTGAAATCTGACAGATCTCCCCTCTCCGTTGCTTGTCAGTTTCACACTCTTAGCGCGGCGCCGCTGAGTGTGGAGGAGGACGGCAGTCAGTGTTCATGCGCTGCATGTCTGGGGCATCAGTAGTGAGTGTGCTGGTGGCAGCTTAGGCGCCATGTTGCGATTTCTGGTCGCATTGGCGACCTGGCGCCTGGGGTTTGTCGAGCCCTGCTGTACAAGTCTATGGGAGAAATCTAAAGTGCTAATTTTAAAGGCTAATATGCAAGTTACTGTCCTAAAAAGTGTTTGGGGACCTGGGTCCTGCCCCAGGGGACATGTATCAATGCAAAAAAAGTTTTAAAAACAGCCCTTTTTTCGGGAGCAGTGATTTTAATAATGCTTAAAGTGAAACAATTAAAAATAGTGTAATATTCCTTTAAATTTCATACCTGGGAGGTGTCTATAGTATGCCTGTAAAGGGGCGCATGTTTCCCATGCTTAGAACTGTCCCTGCTCAAAGTGTCATTTCTGCAGGAAAAAAAGTAATTCAAAATCACTCGCGGCTATAATGAATTGTCAGCTCCCGTAATACAGAGACAGTCATTGAATGTCATTGATAAGAAAAAAAGCGCGGGGTTCCCCCAAATTCAATTACCAGGCCCTTCAGGTCTGGTATGGATATTAAGGGGAACCCCACATCAATTTTTTTTTTTAAATGACGTGGGGTTCCCCCTAAAAATCCATACCAGACCCTTTATCCGAGCACGCAACCTGGCAGGCCGCGGGAAAAGAACTGTACCAGGCCACATGCCCTCAACATTGGGAGGATGCTTTGAGGGTCACAGACCCCTCAGAGCACCTTGTCCCCATGTTGATGAGGACAAGAGCCTCATCCCCACAACCCTGGCCAGTGGTTGTGGGGGTCTGCGGGCGGGGGGCTTATTAGAATCTGGAAGCCCCCTTTAACAAGGGGACCCCCAGATCCCACCCCCCGTTTTAAATGGTAAGGGGGTGCAAAAGTACCCCTACCATTTCACAAAGAAAGTGTAAAAGAATGTTAAAAAAGACAAAAACACTTTTGAAAAACTCCTTTATTAAAAATTAAAAATATTAAAAAAAGATTCCATCTCTCCAGGGTCCAGCGATGGCTGATCTGATCCAGCGACAGGTGATCTCTCCATCCAGCGCATTGCAGTCCATCCATCCTTCCTCTGTCTCCACTGGCGGAGATACTGCGGGATCCCAGCAGCCTGACATTTCTTATATGCCCCCCTTCTGATGCAAGTGGGGAAGCCTGGCTTCCCCAATGACGTGTGGGTGACCCTGCCCCCTCTGATGTAACGCAGGTTTTCGGCTCATCCTTACTGGTGAATAGGGATCCCCCACCCTGCACAGAGAAGCACACCAAAGTTCTACAGGCTCACTTGAGAAAGGAAACTGTCCAGCTACGCTGCCTCTGAGTTTAGTGAACAAAATTGGAAAATAGCACTGGGCCTGTATGGGTTATCCTGCTGGTATTGTTATTTTAAGGTATTGATGTTGGTGTAAAGATTATTATCCTCTAGCAACCACAGCTGCAGCCAATGATAGAGTTCTTCTCTCTCCCTCTCCCTGTATAGCTGGGCAGTCCAATTGCAGCCAGAGAGAGTGGTTGCAGTAGCATGGATGGTCCTGTAAGAACCTGGGCTGTGCGGCTTCCTCCCACCTATAGCATCACTGACTGGGCTACATTTACAATAGGGTAATGGCAGCGATCACTACTAACCTCATATGCCCTTGATCACTCACCAGCGGTGGCCCATCCATACGGGGTGCAGGGGCATCACCCCCCTTAATCCATGCGTCCGGCCCTTAATCTACATGCTGGTCACTGGGTGCATGGAGTTTAATGGGTTTTTTTTGTTTTTGAAGCACGTGATTAGAGCCTGAGGCACTAATTGGCTTCAAAATAAGGTGGGCTCAGGGTGCAGAGCACTGCGCCCTGAGCCTACCCAGTTATGTGACAATATTGAATTAATATTCGCTATTGCCTTCCTGATTCTCCTCCTGGCCAATTAGGAAGTGGATCTTGAGACCTGATTGGCCAGGGAGTCTTAGGACTCCCGGCCAATCGGGTCTCAGGACCCACCTCCTATTCGGCTGGGAGGGGAAGCAATGGCTCTAGAGTGAGGAGCAGCAGCCCTACTCCAGATCCTTGTTTCCTGCCTGCTAAGGTAAGGATGCCTCTGATCGTCCATCTCCTGTGGAGGGGGGGGGTGTCTACCTTCCCATCCATCTCCCGTGGGAGTGAGGGGGGGGGGGGTCGACGCCTTCCCGTCCATCTCCCGTGGGGGAGTGTGGCATTGGTTTGCCCTCCTCCTCACTCCAAAATATTAGCCACTTCCCACCCGGCCACTGCATATGTACAGCCGGGTGGGCGCTCTCTCCTTCTGAGTAGACATTCAGGAACAGAGGCGGCTCTCTAATTAGGCAAATTAGGCGGCCGCCTAAGGCCTCGCCCTCACAGGGGCCTCGTGGCCGCCTAATTTACATCTGCTCGATCACTGGACTGAACAACAGGCTCCAGGTGCCATCTGTAAAAGCCGTGCGGGCAGCCATAGGGCACACCGGGCGGGCCGCAAGTCCATGTGGGGCCCTAAAGCAACTGAGCTGCTCCTGCTCCTGCAGCCCACGCCGCTCATCCACCTGGCCTCTCCGCGTCAGGCTGCGGAAAATATCCCTGCCCTATGACTGTAAAGGGGAAGGAGGAGCTCCGGTGATCCCATCCCAGCGCCTGCTGCATTCTGGCCGACTACCCCCAGAGATCGTGAGTGCCCGGCCGTGCCGCCCTCCTGTGTGCCTGGATAGGAGGAGCGGCGGGGACAGCTGCATATGGAGGAATTGAGCTTTCCATATTCCTCCTGCAGCCGCTGAATGACCGCTTCTTCTGCGGGCATTCGCCGGCTGCAGAAAGAATATGGAAAGCTCAATTCCTCCATATGCAGCTGTCCCCGCCGCTCCTCCTATCCAGGCACACAGGAGGGCGGCACGGCCGGGCACTCACTCACGATCTCTGGCGGGGGTCGGCCAGGCTGCAGCAAGCGCTGGGATGGGATCACCGGAGCTCCTCCTATCTAACTCTTTTACTGCCCCGATGCTTCCTGGTTCCTCACAGTTCTCCCTGCATACCCTCTCTGCTTCCTGGCTCCCCCCAGTGCTCTCTGGTCCTCCGTGCTCTCCCACTGTGCTGTCCAGCCCCCCCCACGCTCTCCCCCCACTGTGCTGTCCAGTCCCCCATTCCTGTGCTCCCTCACAGTGCTCCCCCACAGTGCTCTCCCCCCACTGTCATGTTCAGTCGCCCCCCCACTTCTCTCCACCTCTCCCCCAGTGCTCTGTGCTCCCTGGCTCCCCCCCACTGATTCCCCCCCCCCGGTGCTCTCTGGTCCTCCCTGTCTCCCCCATACACTCCCCCCAGTGCTCTCCGACCAACCCGTGCTCCCTGGCTCCCCAGAGCTCTCTGCTCCCCGTGCTCCCTAACCTCTCCCAGTTCTAACTGCACCCCCAGTGCTCTTTGCCCCCTGTGCTGTCCAGTCCCCCCCCCCCAGTGCTCTCTGCCCCCCATGCTCCCGCTGTGCTTTCAACTTACCCCTGTGCTCTCCAGCTCCCCCCACAGTGCTTTCCAGCTCCCCTTTGTGCTTTCCAGCCCCCACTATTCTCCCTGGCTCCCCCCATGCTCTCCACTCCACTATGCTATCCAGCTCCCCCCAGTACTTTCCAACTCCCCCCACCTCCCCCGTGCTCCCTGGCTTCCCCCATGCTCTCTACCACACTGTGCTATCCAGCTCCCCCGGTGCTCTCCACCCCCCACCCTCCCTATGCTCTTCTGCCCCTTCCCCAGGTCTCTCTGGCCCCTATGCTCTCCATCACCCCCCATGCTCTCTGCCCCTGCCAGGCTCCCCACTCCCGCCAGTGCACCCCCCCAGTGCCCTAGCTCCCCCAGTGCTCTCTTCCCCCTAGTGCTCATGCCCCCCACACTCTTGCCCACCCCTGCTGCTCTCAGCCTCACTCCAATGCTCTCCGCCACCCCTGTTCTCTTTCTGGTTCTCTTTCTGGGTTCACCCCCGGGCAGCTCTGCTAGGTTTCCCCTCTTTTCACTTAGGCTGCTGCAGGGGTCTCTCAGGCTGGGGAGTGTGGAAGAGCCCGCTATTATGGGCTGCTCAATCTATTTTTTGTCCCAGTCCGGGCCTGGTGGGCAAGTTGAGCAGCGAGACTTGCAAGGATCGATAGTCCTGGAGACGAGCTCTAAAGACTTCCCAGGACTGGAGTACAGGCTGACTGGGGCCGGAAAACGAGGACAGATGGAAGGTACCAGATCCTCTGGAAGGAGCAGGACACTGTCCCCACCCAGACTGAGAATGGACCCTGCCTGCTGCTGGCCGTCATGAACACCCTGCTGGCATGGAAGGTAACGTACCGAGCATCACACACAGCTTCCCATAGACAGGCACTGCAGACTGGGACATGGTACACAGGAGGGGCTACAGACAGGAACGGGGCTAGAGATCTCTCTCTCCACCTTCCTCCCTCTCCCCCTCCCCCCTCCTCTCTCTCCCCCGCTCCCCCTCTCTCTCTCTCGCTCCCCCTCTCTCTCTCTTCCTCCCCCCTCTCTCCCGCCTTCCCCCCTCCCCTCTCTCTCTCCCTTCCCCCCTCTCTCTCTCTCCCTTCCCCCCTCTCTCTCTCTCCCTTCCCCCTTCTCTCTCTCTCACCCTTCCCCCCCTCTCACCCTTCCCCCTTCTCTCTCTCCCTTCCCCCTTCTCTCTCTCCTCCCTCTCTTCCCCTCCCCCTCTCTCTCTCTTCCCCTCCCCCTCTCTCTCTTCCTCCCTCTCTCCCCCTCTCTCTCTCTTCCTCCCTCCCCCCCCTCTCTCTCTCTCTCTCTCTTCCTCCCTCCCTCCCCCTTTCCTCTCCCTCCCCCTCCCTCCCTCTTCCTCCCCTCTCCCTCCCCCTCCCTCCCTCTTCCTCCCCCTCCCTCCCTCTTCCTCCCCCTCTCTTCCTCCCCCTCCCTTCCTCTCCCTCTCCCTCTCTCTCTTCCCCTCCCCCTCTCTCTCTTCCTTCCTCTCTCCCCCCTTTCTCTCCCCCTCCCCTCTCCCTCTCTCTTCCTCCCTCTCCCTCTCTCACTCCCTCTCTTCCCCTCCCCCTCTCTCTCTCCCCCGCTCCCTCACTCTCTTTCCCTCCCTGTCACCCTCCCTCACTGCGCTGGGATCCCCCCACTCTCCTTCCTCTGTGGATGTGGAATGATTCAATGACACCTCTTCCCATTCTCCCAAGGCAGAGGGGGAAATCCTAGAGGGCTTGTCACCTGTCCCAGATGTTGTATTGGCTGCATATATCTGAGGAGGGTGCTCTGGAGGTGGTGCTGATCGCCTGTGGGCTAGATCCACGCATCTTTCTGCAGCCATTTTTACTTGCTTGAATTTTTTTTTATCCATTATGGGCGTGAGTGGGGCCTCGTGTCTAAATTTTGCCTAAGGCCTCACAAAGCCTAGAGCCGCCTCTGTTCAGGAACATCCCTCAGAAGGAAGTGGATCACATGCGCACGTGCCCTGTGCAGCGGCGTGATCCCAATGCGCTGGTGTCACCTGGATATGGCGCATCTCCGATCAGCAGGAGGGCTCTGTGATTGGCCCTCCTGATCAACCGACGGCCGTATCCAATCACAGCTGTCATGTGATGTAAACAGAGAGCGGGTTGCTACGTGATCAGCTCCCCTCTCCTCACACAGAAGTTGTCGGTGAGGAGAGGAGAGCGGATCGCTGCAGCCAGCTGGTGATCAGTGAGTATGAGCTGTTTTTTTACAGCTTTTTACACACTGATCACCAGTATAAAACACACATGTAAAACATGTACACAATGTAAACACACATGTAAAACGTACACAATGTAAAACACACCTCCACACACACATGTTCCCACATAGTAAAAACACCTGCCTCCCACAGATTTAACAGTAAAATCACATGTCCCAATGATTATCTGCACACATATGTCCGTGATCACCTGCGCACATCTGTACATGATCACACAAACCAATTATTATACACTTAACAGGATTTTCTTTACCAAAGACATGTAGCAGAATACATTTTGGCTTAATTGTATGACAAAATTTGATTCTATTGGATTTCTTTTACAATAGAAAGAAGAGAATATCGTTTTTTTTCCCAAAATAACCGCTCTTTTTTCACTTATATAGCAAAAAGTAAAAAACAGAGTCATTGAATAAATACCACCAAAAGAAAGCTCTATTTGTGCGAACAAAATTATAAAATTAATTTACTCTCAATTTCATCTGGGTACAGCGTAGCATGACTGCCCAATTGTCATGGTCTGGGAAGGAAGGGGGGTGAAAGTGCCCAGTACTGATGTGGTTAAGCAACAGATGCCACTGTCACTCACCGTCTTCTTCTGCATGTTTGCAGTCTCCAACATAATCTGTAGCATGTCCTCAATCTCTGATCAACATTTCTAACAGTATTTCTACAATTTTGCAACTTACATTTGGACCGAACACTTGGCTCATCCCTATTAGTTGGGACAGACAGTGTTGTGATCTAATTTACAACTGATGATGGGATCTGCCAGCACAGTACACGCAGGGTTAATTATTGCAATTATAACTCCCCAACCATCCTTTTAAAACAACACATACCAGGAGAAAACTTCAGCTTCTGAGTTTTCAGAAAAAGAGCGGGTGCGACGTACACGGCAAAGCTATGCTGTCTGAATAGGAGCGTATAACAAATACAAATTAGGTGTTATCCCAAACTGGCTGCAAAAGTGGAAATGTGCTTTAAACTGTTTTCCATCATCCTTCATGTCTGTTTCCCCCCTGTTGTTTTCCATTTAGTATACAGAGGAGTATGACATTAGTGCAGTGTAGGTTTGCAACATTTTAATTGTTAACCTTGCTCATCATTTAGCCACCCGTACTTTCATAATTCTGCATAATTTTGTTTTGGTTTCAAAATAATAAAATGTATTTCTATTCAAGCCTCTGGATCAATAAATAAAATTTAAAAAGAACTGGGCCCAATGTTACTTCTTGGGGTGCACCAATGAAAACACTGACCCATTGGGAACATGTTCTGTTTAGAGCAGCAATTCTCCACCAGGGTTCTGTGGAACCCTAGGGTTTCTCCAAAGGTTGCTAGGGGTTCCTTCAGCATTGGGCAGTTTCTGCCTCTCAGATAAGTTCCCACTGACACCATTGATCTTTTTCGCTATCTGTAAGGAGGCAATTCTTCCCAATGACCACAAGTGTAAGGACCATTCTTCTCACTGACCATCACACTATTGTATCATGAGTTGTAGAGTTCTAATTTTTAGCAGGGGTTCCTTGAGACCAGAGAACTATTTCAAGAGTTCCTCGGTGTTGAAAAGGTTGAGAAAGGCTGGTTTAGAGGCTACACAGGTATGGAATATAAACACCAGCATAGCTCCCAACTGTCCCTGATTTCAAAGGACTGTCCCCGATTTGGAGCAATGTCCCTCTGTTCCTCTTTCCACCTCATTTGTCCCTCATTTTGATCTGATCTATATAGTTGTATATAAAATGCACTTTTTATTTTTCAAAAAGTGTTTCCCAGTGCTAAACCTTTCATCTGATTTGTAATGCCCCATACAAACAAGCGGATTTTCCGTTGGAAAAAACTTGGATGGTTTTTCCGACGGAATTCCACTCAAGCTTGGCTTGCATACATACGGTCACACATAAGTTCTCTGAACTTTGGACCATCGAGAACGCGGTGATGTAAAACACTACGGCGAGCCAAGAAAATGAAGTTCAATGCTTCCGAGCATGCGTCAAATTGTTTCCGAGCATGCGCAGGAATTTTGCGAGTCGGAATTTGTACAGACGATCGGGAATTGCGATCAGAACTTTTTCCGACCGAAAAATAGAGAATCTGCTCTCAATCTTTTGCTGGTGGGAATTCTGCCAGCAAAAGTCCAATGAAGCATGGACAGGAACCATGAATCAAACTGAGACAGAAGTACAATCAAATCACCCTTGTTTATTAATAAAAAATAAAAAGGTAAATAGAAAAAAGCATAGTCAAGCATAGCCAGAGTCCATTAGCCAGATTGGGTAGTCAGCCGGTCCAAAGTTCATTAACCAGATCAGGTAATCAGCCAGGCCGGAAGTCAGGGATCCAAGGAGAGCAACTGTAAGCAGGATAGAAGCCAGGAGGGATGTCAGCAAGCCAGTCTTGAAACAAACAGCAGGAGATGGTTCCTTGTGATGTGACCAACGTGAAGGCAAAGGAGAAAAGAGCTGGAAGGCTTTAAATAGGCAGGTCAGGCGAGCATCATCCGGAACAGCTGGTGACTGCAGAAAGAGAAGAGAGCTGGCAATTAGCCGACAGCTGAGCGGCCAGCCCAGAGGAGGAAGGGCTAAACCAGCCCTGACACATACATACAGTCGGAATTTCTGACCAAAAGCTCACATCTGACTTTTGCTGGCCGAATTTCTGATCGTGTGTATGGGGCTTAAATTGCTGCATTTGTACATTTTAAAAACCAATATTAAAGAGGAAGTAAACCCTGATGAGTTTATTTCCTCTTTCATTCCCTGCAAAGGCAAAGCATAATGGACTACAATGATCGCATAGTAGTCCATTATGTGTCACTTACCTGACACAGGAGCCAGCGAAGTCACCGATGTCCCCTGTAGTCCGACGCATCCATCTTCTCGGTGGGGTCTCGCAGCTCCGCCGCTGTCATTCGGCGAAGCCGCGATGACGTCACTCCCGTGCATGCGTACGGGAGCCCACACGCACGGCAGCTTCGTCATTGGAAATGCCGCGCCCAGTCTACGCTGTCTACAGTGCATGCTCTGTAGACAGCAGTGCCTGTCTTCGGGCAAATATCTCCTAAACCGTATAGATTTAGGAGATATTTCTTGGACCTACAGGTAAGCCTTAATCTAGGCTTACCTGTAGGTCAAAGTGTGTTGTAAGGGTTTACAACCACTTTAAGGAATAGTAGTGGTAAAAAAAAGCCCTTGTGGATTTAATTAACCTTTTTTAGGGGTTAATTCTCCTTTAAGGGGATGTGGAATGGGGCACGTCCTATGCCTACATACTTTTGATAGTAGGTGTCCCTCATTCCCATCTCAAAATGTTAGGAAGTATGAACATCAGTCCAGTGTATGCTATACCATCCAGGGCTTTTTTTCTCAGAGAATAGGTGCAGCAATCCCCCCTTTCTGAGTCACTTATTTTCTCGGCCCCCTACCCACCTCTGAGCACCGTTCCTTGATTCCAACTCCTACCCACCTCTGAGCACCGTTCCTTGGTTCCACCCCCTACACACCTCTGAGCACCGTTCCTTGGTTCCACCTCCTACCCACCTCTGAGCGCCGTTCCTTGGTTCCACCTCCTACCCACCTCTGAGCACCATTCCTTGTTTCCACCTCCTACCCACCTCTGAGCACCGTTCCTTGGTTCCACCTCCTACCCACCTCTGAGCACAGTTCCTTGTTTCCACCTCCTACCCACCTCTGAGCACCGTTCCTTGGTTCCACCTCCTACCCACCTCTGAGCATCGTTCCTTGTTTCTACCTCCTACCCACCTCTGAGCACCGTTCCTTGGTTCCATCTCCCACACACCTCCCGGGGGCACCCCTTTTAGTGAGTACAGAGCCAAGTATAATTTTGCAGTGCTAAGTAATGTGTATAGAATTTGTTACTGATAACAAAAAAAGTAGTAAACTAGACCCCCCACAGCCAGCAGTAATAGACCTCCCCCCCAGCAACAACAGTTTTGCCCAGAAACCACAGACCCCCCAGCAACACTAGGTCTCCACAACAAAAAACCCACCCTAGCAACAACAGCAGACCTCCCAGCAGCCAGCATCAATAGACTCTCCAGCAGCCAGCAACAATAGGTCTCCTCCCTCAGTAGTACATCTCTTCCAACAACAATAGATCCTCCACCAGCAACAACAGACTGACACGCAAAAATAGATCCCCTCCAGCAACAATAGATTCCCCAGCAGCCAGCATTAATTGACCCTCCAGCACACCCCAGCACCCCTTGTGATTATATACATTCAGCTCTGGAGGTGCCAGAACTGCGTTCCTCCACATTCCTGATGAAAAAAAAGCTTTGATAAACATCCATACCTGCAAATCAGATTTAGTTTCATCAGGGTTCAGGGGAGAATCTCCCTTACCTTGGTGGTCAGTTGAAGAATGCTCCTTACATTGGAGATCAGTGGGAAGAATGCTCCTTACATTGAAGATCAGTGGGAAGAATGCCCCTTACATTGGTGGTCATTGGGGAGAATGTTTATTTCATTGGTGGTCATTGGGGTGAATGCTCCTTACATTGAAGACCAGAGGTAAGAATGTTTCTTTCATTTGGTGGTCAGAGGTAAGACTGACCCTTACATTGATGATCAGAGATAAGAATGTTCCTTTCATTGGTGGTCAGTGGGAAGAATGTTCCTTTCATTGGTGGTCAGTGGGAAGAATGTTCCTTTCATTGGTGGTCAGTGGGAAGAATGTTCCTTACATTGGCGGTTCCTTTCATTAATGGTCATTGGGAAAAATTACCCTTACATTGGTGATCAGTGAGAAGAATTACCTTACATTGGTGGTCAGTGGGAAGAATGGTGATATATTGGGGATTAATATGATAAATGACCCCTACATGGGAAATCAGTGGGAAGAATGATCCTCATATTGGAGATCAGTGGGAAGATTGTTGCTTACATTGGTGGTCAGTGGAAAGAATAATTCTTACATTGGAGGTCATTGGGAAGAATACCCCTTACACTGGTGTTCAGTAGGAAGAACGTCCCTTACATTGGTGATCAGTGGGAAGAATGTTCTTTACATTGATGGTCAGTGGGAAGAATGTTCCTTACATTGGTGATCAGTGGGAAGAATGTTCTTTACATTGATGGTCAGGGGGAAGAATGTTCCTTACATTGGTGATCAGTGGGGAGAATTCTCCTTACATTGGTGATCAGTGGGAAGAATTCTCCTTACATTGGTGGTCAGTAAGAAGAATGCTCCTTACTTGCCTTGTAGAGGGGTCAATTGAAAATTCTGCAACTCTAACAATGCACAACTCTGTGCATGAACATTTTTAAGTTTTAAATCAATAACTAACTTACATTAAAATAAAGTTAATTATGAATATGCTGCAGCAGTTAAACACATTGCAAAACATATGGTCCTTGTTTATGTGATTGATTGATGGAAACGTTGGAATTTTCCAGTCCCTCTTCTACTTATATTTGCCATATGGCTATTCAACCAATAAACAAACTTCCAGAATTATGTAAAGGTTTTGCTGTTGTGACTAATAACGCCAAGTTCATATATTTGTGTTGCGTTAACCACACCATGCGTGTGTTATTAGTGCGTTACAATTCCCTTCATTGTGAATAGCACTCCAATACAAAAGGTAATACACCTGCAACACAGGGCACCACAACAAACTATTATACATTGCTGTGCATTATGGGACATTGCAAAAAAAGGGCCGGGTACACTCTGGGGTTCCTTAAGACAGTACAGGGTAACGCACCACATAATCCTTGTAAACATGTGCATTGACAGGTCTGCTTCCCTCCCAAGAGGTCTTTTATAGCCTGATGCAAATCATGGCACACAGTATCTCACAAAAGTGAGTACACCCTCACATTTTTGTAAATATTTTTTTATATCTTTTCATGTGACAACACTGAAGAAATTACTCTTTAGGGGTTATTTACAAAAGGAAAATCCACTTTGCACTGCAAGTGCACTTGAAAGTGCAGTCGCTGTAGATCCGAGGGGGACATGCAAGGAAAACAAAAAACAGCATTTTAGCTTGCACATGATTGGATGATAAAATCAGCAGAGCTTCCCCTCATTTCAGATCTACCCCTTAGATTTAGAACGACTGCACTTCCAAGTGTACTTGCAGTGCAAAGTGGATTTGCCTATCGTAAATAAACCCCATTGCTACTATGTAAATTAGCGAGTGTATTTTGAATTTGCTGTCCCCTCAAAATAACTCAACACACAGCCATTCACGTCTAAACCTCTGGCAACAAAAGTGAGTACACCCCTAAGTGAAAATATTCAAATTGGGCCCAAAGTGTCAATATTTTGTGTGGCCACCATTATTTTCCAGCACTGCCTTAACCCTCTTGGGCATGGAGTTCACCAGAGCTTCACAGGTTGCCATTGGAGTTCTCTTCCACTCCTCCATGATGACATCACAGAGCTGGTGGCTGTTAGAGACCTTGCAGTCCTCCACCTTCCCTTTGAGGATGCCCCACAGATGCTCAATAGGGTTTAGGTCTGGAGACATGCTTGGCCAGTCCATCACCTTTACCCTCAGCTTCTTTAGCAAGGCAGTGATCATCTTGGAGGTGTGTTTGTATCCTTTTTTATGTTGGAATATTGCCCTGCGGCCCAGTCTCTGATGGGAGGGGATCATGATCTGCTTCAGTATGTCACCGTATATGTTGGCATTCATGGTTCCCTCAGTATACTGTAGCTCCCAAGTGCCGGAAGCACTCATGCAGTCCCAGACCATGACACTTCCACCACCATGCTTGACTGTAGGAAAGACACACTTGTCTTTATACTCCTCACCTAGTTGCCGCCACACACGCTTGACATCATCTGAACCAAATAAGTTTATCTTGGTCTCATCACACCACAGGACATGGTTCCAGTAATCCATGTCCTTAGTTTGCTTGTCTTCAGCAAACTGTTTGTGGGCTTTCTTGTGCATCATCTTTAGAAGAGGCTTCCTTCTGAGATGACAGCCATGCAGACCAATTTGATGCAGTGTGCGGCGTATGGTCTGAGCACTGACAGGCTGACCCCCCACCCCCTCAACCTCTGCAGCAATGCTGGTAGCACTCATACATCTATTTCCCAAAGACAACCTCTGGATATGACGCTGAGCACATGCACTCAACCTTTTTGGTTGACCATGGCGAGGCCTGTTCTGAGTGGAACTTGTCCTGGTACCGCTGTATGGTCTTGACCCCCATGCTGCAGCTCAGTGTCAGGGCCTTGGCAATCTTCTTATAGCCTAGGCCATCTTTATGTAGAGCAACAATTCTTTTTTTCAGATCCTCAGAGAGTTCTTTGCCATAAGGTGCCATATTGAACTTCCAGTGACCAGTATGAGAGAGTGAGAGCGATAACACCAAATTTAACACACCTGCTCCCCATTCACACCTAAAACCTTGTAATGCTTAATGTACATGGGACATTTTAAAACCTACCCTGAACGATTTACCTTGACAGATAGTATATGATGTTTAAAAACGTTTATTTTGGTGAGTTTATGTGCCGCATTTGCGTTTAGGAGCTTTTTTTTTTTTTAAACGTCAAATAATCAAAAACGTATCTTCATTAAAAACGCCTGTAAACGAAACACAAGTTACCGCGTTTACAAGCTGTTACAGACATTTGGCGTTTCAAATGCCTCTGAACATCCATCCTGAAAGCATTTTTTTGCTTTTCAAAAAATGCATCTAAACTCAACTGCCTAGAAACGACTATAAACGTCCCTGTGTACATGTACTGATATGATAACAGAGCAGAGTTCAGGGGCAGCTGAAAAAAAAGGCCCACTGCTCCCAGGGGCGGACTGACAACTCCTGGGGCCCCCGGGCAATAGGAGATTATGGGGCCCCCAGGCAATAGGAGATAATGGGGCCCCAAGGCAATCAGAGATTATCGGGCCACACAGTATACACACACACAGTATACAATCACACAGTATACACAGACATGTTTCTATTGGCTGAGAAGGTACTGGAGTGGGGCAGCTATAATCTTGGGATTTTTAGACCAAAAGGATGTCAATAAGGGACATTTCAGAGACAGATGTAAAAAAAAACACAGATTTTCACATACTGTCCCTGGTTTTACTGAGGTTGGCAACCCTGATGGGGCCCCTTAGTGGCACGGGGCCCTCGGGCAGTGCCCGAGTGGCCAAATGGTCAGTCCGCCCCTGACTGCTCCTAAACGTCCGTTTCCCAGCAGCAGTGTACATGAAGCCTTACACTAACGAGTCACATGACACCGGGAAGGGAAAATGGCTGAGAAGACCTGATCCCTAACGTGTTCAGTGGGGCTAAGTTCAGATACTGATATTGGATGAGAAGACCTGATCCCAAAGGTGATCAGTAAGGGTGAGGTCAGGTACTAATATTGGATGAGTAGACCTGATCCCAAAAATGTTTAGTAGGAGTGAGGTCAGGTACTGATGTTGGATGAAAAGAGCTGATCCCAAAGGTGTTCAGTAGGGTTGAGGTCGGGAACTAGTGTTGGATGAAAATACCTGATTCCAAAGGTGATCAGCAAGAATGAGATCAGGTACTGATGTTGAATAAGACCTGATCCCAAAGGTGTTCAGTAGGGTTGAGGTCAGGTACTGATGTTGGATGAGAAGACCAGATCCCAAAGATGTTCGGTAGGGTTGAGGTCAGATCCTAAAGTTGGCTGAGAAGACCTGATCCCAAAGGTGTTCAGTAGGGTTGAAGTCAGGCACCGATCCCAAAGATGTTACATAGGAATGAGGTCAGGTACTGATGCTGGACAAGAAGACCTGATCTCAAAGATGTTCCGTAGGAATGAGGTCAGGTACTGATGTTGGATGAGAAGACCTGATCCCAAAAATGTTCAGTAGAGTTGAGATCTGGACAGGTACTAATGTTGGATGAGAACACCTGATCCCAAAGGTGTTCAGTTGGGTTGAGGTCAAAGTTCTCTGCAGGCCACTTGCGTTCCTAAACACATTTTACAGATGTGGAAACTTGAATCTTGACTTTGCTCATTGCACTTCTTAGGTGAAGATTGAATAAAGAAAAAAAAATAACTCTTGGTGTATTTAGGGTAATTAATTGAATTAAATGTTATTTTCATGTTTTTTGTTTATTAGATTATTTCTGTACTTTCACTTTATATTTTTTTGATTAACGTTTTATTTAATCAACCGCTGTTTTTCCTTTCTGCAGATTAATGTTCAAACACTTTCTTTCTTCCTATATCGACTCTCAGGTCATCACATCAAATTAATTCAAGGACTACCTCATTCTCGACCCAAAAGACATATCCTACCACCATAAGTTTATACTGTAGCAGAAAAAAAAACCCCATAAAAATGTATTTTACATTCTGATCCCAGGGATTCAATTCTGATCCAGGCAACAACAGAATTATTAACTACCCGGATAGTAGCTTTCTGTTCTATGCAATGGGGTTGATTGACTAAAACCAGAGAGTGTAAAATGTGGTGCAGCTGTGCATAAAAGCCAATCCGTTTCCAGGTTTTTTTTTTCTAAAGATTTATTGGACAAGCTGAAGTCAGAAGCTGATTGGCTACCGTGCACAGCTGCACCAGATTTTGCACTCTCCATTTTTAGTAAATCAACCCCTGTACATAAAATACTATTTTCCTAAAAAATTACGAGGGAGGGCTTGTCGGCATAAAATCAGGTTCAGAATACTTGAAAGGAGTTTCTGTAACTCTTTGGATCCTTTAACAACCTGTCTACCAGGGTGTTTAAAAAAAATGTTCACATATGTTAAAATATGCATTTTTTCCTATAAATTACTTTTAACAAATATATATTTTCTGAAAGCAGAGACCCTGGTGGTAGTTGCATTTCTTTATGTTGCATGATATTTGCACAGCTACTCAGGGTCTTGGCCACCCTGCCACAATATATGTATATGAGGTGATCCTTAACGGCTTGCCGACCAGGCGCCGTCAATATACTGCGGCAGGTTGGCCGCAAATCGGTCATTATCTGTGAGGGCTTACATTGTTGTGGCACCACCACCACCCAAGGCCCAATTTTTCCACCCCTGTTTAACAGGGGCATGTAATTACAATTTTTGATATAATATTTCACAGCAGGGCCCGTTCCTACACCCAACAAGAGTATCTGTGAGGGCTGTTGGAGATACGTCCCCATGTCACAGGTGCATAGGATCAGTGTATGCCTGATTTTGGTAGGCTTGCTAATTGTACACCTGTGTGCTGGTTTCATAATCATCCCAGGAATAGAGGTCAGTGCTCATCCTTGGAGACAGCTCCGCCCGGCAGACAGGAGGTCTGGCCTAGGAGTCAGGAGGGAGCCAGTGCAGCAGAGAGGTGCTGAGTGTCAGGTCTGGGGAAGACAGACCAAGGCCTAAGGTGAAAGGCCTGAGCAGGAGTGCTGCATTTTTAGCCAGGAAGGCTGAATGCTGTTTGTTCTGAAGCAGGACTCTAATGCTGAATACTCCTGCGAGGGAATCTGCTGTTTATTTTTGAATTTTGTGTTTCTTTTGAATAAAAAAAAAATTGGGTTGCCATGCCCTTGAAAATGCTGTCAGGACTGACACAATTTCTTCAATTCACATGCACCACTAAAGCTTAATTACCCCGAATCGTCACAGGGCCTACAGTATTGTGGCACCACCACCACCAAAGGCCCAATTTTTCTGCCCCTGTTTAACAGGAGCATGTAATTACAATTTTTAATATAATATTTCACAGCAGGGCCCGTTCCTGCGCCCAACAAGAGTATCTGTGAGGGCTTACAGTGTTGTGGCACCGGCACCCCCACCACCACTGCCCAAGGCCCAATTTTTTTCTGCTTCTGTTTAACAGGGGCATGTAATTACAATTTTTTACAATATTTCACAGCAGGGCCTGTTCCTGCGCTCAACAAGCGTATCTGTGAGGGCTTACAGTGTTGTGGCACACCACCACTACCACCCCCCAAAGGCCTGTTCAACAGGTGCATGTAATTACAATTCTTGATATAATATTTCACAGCAGGGCCCGTTCCAGTGCCCACCGAGAGTAACTGTGAGAACTTACAGTGTTGTGGCACCAGCACCATCACTGTCCAAGGCCCAATTTTTTTCAGCCTCTGTTTAACAGTGGCATGTAATTAAAATTTTTGATATAATATTTCACAGCAGGGACCGTTCCTACGCCCAACAAGAGTATCTATGAGGGGTTACAGTATTGTGGCACCACCACCACCACCGCCTAAGGCCTGATTTTTCTGCCCCTTACGTGATGACTTTGAAGGAGGATATCATTGTTATGGCAGCAGCCAGCTGCCATAACCCCGGTATCCTCTTCTTCAGCAGGCGGTCCGCTACAAGATAAAAGTAGTCTCTGCAGTGGATTCGCCGCAAAATTACTTTTATCGGTGGTGGGAGAGGGGCCCCCCTCCCGCTGTAATCTGGTGCCCTCCGCCGTTTACCGGTGCCATCGACAGCAGCGGAGGCAATCGTGTCTGTCCCCTGCTTGGGTATGGAGACGAGGGAGGGGAAGATGGCCCCCACCCATCTCCATATCATTGCAGGGCGGAAGCAAGGTATAGAGCATAGCTCTTAAAGGGCTATTTTTTTTTTTTAAATGACAACATTTTTTTTATTTTATTGTTTTATTGCATTTTAATGTAAATATGAGATCTGGGGACTTTTTGACCCCAGATCTCATATTTAAGAGGTCCTGTCATGCTTTTTTATATTACAAGAGATCTTTACATTCTTTGTAATGGGAATAAAAGTGACACAATTTTATGTGTGTAAAAATGTAAAAAAAAAAAAAAAAAAAAAAAAGGGTCAAATAAATAATAATACATTTTTTAAGTTTTTAAAAAAATGCCCTGTCCCGACGAGCTTGCGTGCAGAAGCGAACGCATACGTAACTAGTGTCCGCATATGGAAACTATGTTCAAACTACACGTGAGGTATCGCCGCGATCGGTAGAGCGAGAGCAACTTAAAACATGCAACCTGTAAATTTTTTTAAACATCGCCTATGGAGATTAACATTATCTTTCACAATATAAAAAATAACTGGGCTACCTTTACTGTTGTCTTATTTTTTAATTAACAAAAATGTGTGCTTGTAAGACAGCTGCGCAAATACTGTGTGACAGAAAGTATTGCAATGACCGCCATTTTATGCTCTAGGGTGTTAGAATTTTTTTTTTATAATGTTTGGGGGTTCTAAGTAATTTACTAGCAAAAAAATCTGTTTTTAACTTGTAAACAACAAATCTCAGAAAGAGGCTTGGTCTTTAAAGTGGAGGGCCACCCTGAAAAACAAAAATACAATAAAATTTAGAAAAAAAATCAGAAAAAAAAATGAAAACAATTTTTTTTTTAACTTACCAGAAAGGCCTGCTGCTAGGCACATCGTCCTAATCTGCCTCTTCCTCCTCCGCGGTGATCTTCGGTCTTCTCTCCTCCGTGTGGCGTCTTCTGGGTAATGGGGCGCTGTGTGTTCTGGGAACTGCGTGTCCCAGAACACAGCGCGCCCCATTCACAAAGCGCTGCGCGACTCGCACATGCGCAGTAGGAAACGGGCAGTGAAGCCGCAAGGCTCCACTGCCTGTTTCCCTTAGTTAAAATGGCGGCGCCGGGACCCGAGAGCCGAGGGACGGGTCAGCCTCGGGTGGCCGACATCGCGTGCGCCCTGGACAGGTAAGTCTGCTTATTAAAAGTCAGCAGCTACAGTGTTTGCAGCTGCTGACTTTAAATTTTTTTTTTTTTTAAACTGGCTCTCCTCTTTAAATGGTTAATATCCATACCAGACCTGAAGGGCCTGATATGGATTTTGGGGGTGACATCCATGCCATTTTTTGGGGGTATTTTTATCTATATTGCCGGGATACGACAATACATTACAGCCGCGAGCAGTTTTAAATGACATTTTTTCCTTTAGAAATTTAATTTTGCTGTGGCACTGTTATAAACATGGGAAAGATGTGCTACTTTACAGGCATACTATAGACACCCCCCAGGTACTGGAATATTTCTTTTTTTATTGTTTCACTTTAAGCATTATTAAAATCACTGCTCCTGAAAAAACAGCTGTTTTTAAAACTTTTTTTTGCATTGATACATGTCCCCTGGGGCAGGATCCGGGTCCCTATACACTTTTTATGGCACATTCGTGTCCCGTAGACTAACAGTGTTCAAACAAATTTTTTGCCTGTTCGCATGTTCTGCTGTGAACTGAACCGAGGGGTGTTCGGCACATCCCTATTGCCAACCAGACACCGCAGTTATACCACTGCAGGCTGGCTTGGCTGCACAAACTGCCAAAGGTGTATGTTGGTCCCTATAATTGCTCCACAGAGAGGCAGAACGGGATCTGTCAATTTAAACAAAAGATCCCCAATCTGCAGGGGAGTAGAAAGATCATCTGTTCCTAGTGATCAGGAACAGCCATCTGACTCTAGTTCCAGTCAGTCCACTCCCCCTTCCAGTTAGAAACACCTCCCTAGTGAACACTTAAACCCTTGATCGCCCCCTAGTGTTAACCCCTTCTCTGCCAGTGCCATTTATACAGTGATCAGTAGCTATTTTTAGCTCTGATCACTGTAATAATGTCACTGGTCCCAAAAAAGTGTCAAAAGTGTCCGATCTGTCCGCCGCAATGTCGCAGTCCTGCTAAAAATCACTGTCATTACTAGTAAAAAAAATAAATAAAAAATTAAAATAAAGATTCCATAAATCTATCCCCTATTTTGTAGACGCTATAACTTTTGCTCAAACCAAATCGATATATATGCTTACTGTGATTTTTTTTTTTTACCAAAAATATGTAGAAGAATACATATTAGCCTAAATCGATGAAGAATTATAATTTTTTGGGATATTTATGATAGCAAAAAATTAAAAATATTGTTTTTTTTCTTTTCAAAATTGTGTGTCTTTTTTTGTTTAAAGTGCAAAAAATAAAAAACCACAGAGGTGATCAAATACCACCCAAAGAAAGCTCTATTTGTGGGGAAAAAAAGGACCTCCATTTGTTTGGATACAACGTCAAATGGCCACGCAGTTGTCAGTTAAAGCCAAAAAAAGGGTAAATCCTTCCGGGGCTGAAGTGCTTAAGGAAATTTTTAATTTTTATTGTTTCACTTTAAGCATGATTAAAATCATGGCTCCTTTAAACCCAAGCTTTTTTTTTTTAACCCGGGCCACCATACCCTTTTTATGGCCAATAACTTGCATATAAGCCTTAAAAATGGGGACTTTTGATTTTTCAAGTTCAGGTCCCATAGACTTCAATAGGGCTTGTGGTTCAGGTGCCAACTTTTGCAGTGTTTGAGAGCTCTGGTGGGAACCGAACCAGTGGGTGGACCTTGACCTTGTGGTCCCCTTCTTCAAGGTCCAAGCTTGGACCTTGAAGAAGGGGAGATAACCCAAAAGCTTGTCCTGAAAAATTGTATGTTAGTGCAAATAAAAAAAGTATCACGGACAGTACTCAATTTTCTCTGTCACAATCGCACTAATACGGCAACAATCACATTAGATATCTAAATATAACAAAGACAAAGGAGCTGGTAGTGGTTTTCAGAAAGAGGAAGCTACCAGTGACCCCAATCTCTATCCAAGAAGTTGATGTGGAAGTAGTAGAGAGTTACAAGTATCTGGGGGTGCATATAGATAATATGCTGGGCTGGAGCAAGAAAACTGAGGTGCTCTATAGGAAGGGGCAGAGCCGCCTCTACTTTTTTGAGGAGACTGAGGTCCTTTAACATCTGCCAGACGATGCTGAAAATGTTTTTTTGAGTCTGTGGTGGCCAGAGATCTCCTGTATGCAATGGCATGCTGGAGAAGCAGGCTTAGGGTGTCCAACACCGGCGGACTCAACAAACAGATTTGCAAGGCCAGTGATGTTGTTGAATTGGAATTGGAGTCTTTTACAAAAGTGTTGGAGAGGAGAATGTTGTTCAAGTTCTGTTCTATCTCTGACAACTCCTCCCACCCACTCCACAATATGCTGGTCAGTCTGCAGAGTACCATTAGTGACAGAATGTTACACCCACAATGCACCACAGAGCGACACAGGAAATCATCTTTGCCTGGTGATCAAGATACAGTGCCTTGCAAAAGTATTCACCCCCCTTGGCATTTTTCGTATTTTGTTGCGTCAAAACCTGGAATTAACATGGATTGTTTGAGGATTTGCATCATTTAATTTACTATGACTAGGCCATTCTAGCAATGGACGTCCTCCTGTTTACTTCCTCTCAGTATCAGTATCAGTGCCATCTGCCTTTAGTGCCACATCAGTGTCCCGTGACATTGTCTTTGTGATCCAGGGCCTTCAAAAGTGTAATAGGTAGTCAACAAGTTAGATGTGTAATTTATGCTTCTAGAACATGTTTGGCCTCTCTAAGTGGCCAGGCTGTGAAAAAGTCCCACCTATGTGGTATCGTAATACTCAGGAGTAGCAGAATTTATTTTGGGGTGTAATTTGTGGTATACATATGCCATGTGAGAGAAATAACCTAAGACATTTTTGTGGGAAAAATAATTAAATATAAAAAAATCTTCATTTTGCAAAGAATTGTGGGAAAAAATGACAACACCAAAAACCTCACCATGCCTCTTACTAAATACCTTGGAATGTCTACTTTCCAAAAAGGGGTCATTTGGGGGGTATTTGTACTTTCCTGGCTTGTTCGGGTGGCAAGAAATGAGATAGGCCACCAGTACATCGGGTGTGATCATTTTTTTATGATTTGCACCACAACTTGTAGGCTGACTAACTTTCACAAAGACCAAATAATATCCACTAATTTGGTTGATTTTTACCAAAGATATGTAGCAGTATAAATTGTGGCCAAAATTCATGAAAAAATAAATAAAAATTTGCAAAATTTTATCACAGAAACAAAGAAAAATATGTTTTCTTCAAAATTGTCGGTCTTTTTTAACTTATAGCGCAAAAAATAAAAAACTCAGAGGTGATCAAATACCACCAAATGAAAGCTCTATTTGTATGAAAAAAGGACAAAAAAATAATTTGGGTACAGTGTTACATGACAGAGTAATTGTCATTCAAAGTGTGAGAGCACCGAAAGCTGAAAATTGGTCTGGGCAAGAGGGAGGTTTAAGTGCCCAGTAGGCAAGTGGTTAAACCACTCAAGTATTGCTTTAACAGTGTGTATTTGGGTCATTGTCTTGCTGGAAGGTGAACCTCCGTCCTAGCCTCAAATCACACACAAAGTGGTACAGGTTTTGCTCAAGAATATCCCAGTATTTAGTACCATCCATCTTTCCCTCAACTTTGACCAGTTTCCCAGTCCCGACTGTGGAAAAACATCCCACAGCATGATGCTGCCACCACCATGTTTTACTGAGGGGATGATGTTCTTTGGGTGATGTGTTAGGTTTGCTCTAGACATAGCGTTTTCTTTGATGGCCAAAGTTAAATTTTAGTCTCATGAGACCAGAGCACGTTCTTCCATACATTTTGGGAGTCTCCCACATGCCTTTTCGCAAACTCAAAAGTGCCATTTTGATTTTTGCTGAAAGTGATGTCTATTTTCTGGCCATTCTGCCAAAAAGCCCATCTCTATGGAACGTAGGGCTTATTGTCGTCCTATGTACAGATACTTGTCTCTGCTGTGGAAGTCTGCAGCTCCTCCAGAGTTACCTTAGGTCTCTGCTTAATGCCCTGCTTGCCTGGTCCATGAATTTTGGTGTGCTGCCGACTCTTGGCAGGTTTGCTGTTGTGCCATGTTCTTTCCATTGGGTTATAATAGATTTGATGGTGCTCCTAGGGATCATCAAATATTTTGATATTTTTTTATAACCTAAACCAGACTTGTACTTCTCAACAACATTGTCCCTTACTTGTTTGGAGAGTTCCTCGGTCTTCATGGCAGTGTTTGGTTAGTGGTGCCTCTTGCTTAGGTGTTACAGCCTCTGGGGCTTTCAAAAAGGTGTGTATATGTAATGACAGATCATATGACACTTAGATTGCACACAGGTGGACATCATTTCACAAATTATGTTACTTCTGAAGGTAATTGGTTGCACCAGGGCTTTTTTATGGGCTTCATAACAAAGGGGGTGAATATGTACACACATGCCAATTATCAGTTTTTTATTTCTGATAAATAGTGTTATGTATATATTCTTCTCATTTTACTTCACCTAGACTATTGGGTCCTGATACATCACATATAATTAAGATTAAAAAAACTTTGAACTAAAGGGTGTAATGTAACAAAACAGGTAAAATAGGTAAAACAAGGTAAAAAGCCAAAGGGGGTGAATACTTTAGCAAGGCACTGTATATAATTATTTTCTGTGAGGGCTGGAGGTGAAGATTTAATTCTATTTGTTTATGATCAGGATTTTGTGTTGTTTTTAATAGTATGTTGGTATTGTGTTGGTTATTATCTGGGGTGTTCGAGAAAGTGGTGTATTATTTGTATTTGGTAGTTTGCTTATTATTTGAATCTGATTTATTCTATGTTGTATTTTAATTGTATGGATGTGTTATCTGTAGTGTAGTTTTAATGTGGTTATATGGTGTTAATGGCTGTTATTGGTAACTTTGTTGTGTTTTTGCATCTTGTTCAGTCTATTGTTGTGATCTTGTGTTGTCTTTGTTAAATATGTCTGTGTCGTAACAATTTCTCTTTGGGATTAATAAAGTATGCTGTATCTGTGTATTCTGTAAAAACCTTTTGGATGTCAAGTGGTTAAATAAAAAAAACAATTAAACTATTTTGGGACAGCTTTTCTTTGGTAAAAAAAAAAAAAAATCAGACGATATCCATTAATATTTATCACCAAATGAAGGTCCAATATTTCCTAAAAGAAAAGTAGTGATACGTTATGTACAGTTTCATCAACATCAAAGGCGCAGAATTGTTTTCAGACCTTATGATTTGGTTTTACCTTCACCCTTAAGGGGTTAAGCTGTCTAAAAGTAAAATAAGTTTCCCTTCGGAGTTTCCACTCTTCTAAACTTAGAGTTCACGCATGGATTGTAAACCGTACGCTATGCGAAAAAAGTCATAAAAAAACAACAACTTGGTATTTGCTTTAATAACTTTGTACAAGAATGACTGTACTTTCCGACAATGCCACAAAAAAAAGTTTTAAGTGGCAAAACAGAAAAGCTAGTTTAATAAAAACACAGCGCACGTTCTAAATCTCTTCGCAGTAGGAGAGTGAACTTCTGGGGATGTTTCTTCAATGCTGACCCAGGGTCCTCTCTTCTTCTTGCCCGGTCGGACTTTTGTCTCGCTGAAAGGAATTCCGAGCACTTTATTCTCAAATTTAGCGTTGGTGGCTCTCTAACAAGGCTCGCAGGCTACCCACTTTGCAAACAAATTGACTTCAAACCATTTTTTTTTCTCCATGTTTACACCATTTGATCCCGCGAGGCATTTTTCTAAATAACAACTCATTACTTTTTTTTTTGCCGGGCCCTAAAGCTAAAAGCTTTGTATGTAATTGGGCATTGTTACAAAAAGCCTGGGAGTTAGACTGGGTTTGGTTAAGTGAAAAGAGTTGCTAATTGCGTTGGTACCATGCAGGGCAATTGTAAACTCTTTAAGGAATTTTTTTTATTTTTATTTTTTTTGCTCACGGCTTTCGTCTGTGCTGACTGACGCAGGACCCACACATTTGCCTTTTTGAGTTTTAAATAAAATAGTGACTTTTGCCACATTTCCTACAAATGTGACATTTCCCAGATTTTATAATTGGATAATGAATGTGTTTGAACCTTAAAAGACTTAACATCTGCAGTATCTGTCTTTTGTTTCGATTCTGGCCATTGAGCCAGTATTCAGTGCGCTTAAGAAATTACGAACTTCAGAGGCTTGAATAGGATTCAAAACATATCACTGTACTCTTTAATGTCTCAGAGAATTCTCACTAAGGTCCTTGTGCTATCTTAAATTAGCCAAATCCGGGTCACAAAGGTCATTCAATTGTCCAATTAGCCAAACGTACTGCTAATTATTACCTAATTTGTGGATGTTTTCGAAGTTTGGCTCTTGTGCCGTATAATGCATTCTTTCCTGGAATCTGGCCAAAGACAAACATTTCAAATTATAGGCCACTGGGTCAAACTGGTAGCAACATCTCTATCAAAGTCTCACTGAGCGTTCTTCTTATGTATCCCTTTTTTTCATTAAAATTTAATATATATTTTTTTTTTTTTTTCATTAAAAACCTAAATTTATAAGCCATGTTGGTGTATAATTGGTTGTAAAAAATACACAGGTTCATATAACTCAACCAATAAGCAGATATAAATATTTTTTAATAATAAGGAAAAGCAAGCACAAACATCAAAGGGATTTTGTAGGTGTGGAGTCCTTCTCTCAGAATAAACTTACAAACACATATGAATAAAAAAACAATAATTTTATTACACTATCACATTAAAATTAGTTGGGTACAACCCCCTTAAAAAAACATATTTTGTGGCAAACAGTATAGTGATATAAGAAACACATCCACGTGTATCTATGAGGCATGTAACTTTGGGTAGTCTATTGTATAGTGCATTGAAGACCAATAGACACCATCCAGTGTTGGCATCTTTGCACAGTGTTTAGAAGTATTTACTTACAGTATATGGGGGAGTGTGCCTCCTGGGGGGGCATATGTGTTTGTAAGTTTATTCTGAGAGAAGGACCCAACACCTCAAAAATCCCATTACTGTTTGTGCTTAGTTTCCTATATACACTATCTCAAAAAGTGAGTACACTCCTCACATTTTTGTAAATATTTTATTCTATCTTTTCAGGTGACAACACTGAAGAAATGACACTTTGCTACAATGTAAAGTAGTGAGTGTGCAGCTTGTATAACAGTGTAAATTTGCCGTCCCCTCAAAATAACTCAACACACAGCCATTAATGTCTAAACCGCTGGCAACAAACATGAGTACACCGCTAAGTGAAAATGTCCAAATTAGGCCCTAAAGCCTCATACATAAGATCGGATTTTTGGGAGGGAATTGTGTAATGACAGACTGTTGGCTTAAAATATGACCGATATGACCGATATGTACACAAGTCCAAAGTAACAAAGTACAAACACGCATGCTCGGAATCAATACTCACCAAATATGACATTAGCAGAAGGTGCCCAAAAGGTTGTGCTCAAGAGCTGAAATTCCACGTAGTACGTAACTACTTTTGTATTTGTTGGCCGACAATTGTGTATGCAAGATAAGTTCCTGGCACAAACCCTTCGGACAAAAGTCTTATGCTTTGTTAGCCAACAATCCGATCGTGTATACGCGGCTAAAGTGTCAATATTTTATGTGGCTACCATTATTTTCCAGCACTGCCTTAACCCTCTTGGGCATGGAGTTCACCAGGGCATCACAGGTTGCCACTGGAGTCCTCTTCCACTCCTCCATGATGACATCACGGAGCTGGTGGATATTAAAGACCTTGCGCTCCTCCACCTTCCGTTTAGGATGCCCCACAGATGCTTAGTAGGGTTTAGGTCTAGAGACATGCTTGGCTAGTCCATCACCTTTACCCTCAGCTTCTTTAGCAAGGCAGTGGTCTTCTTGGAGGTGTGTTTGGGGGTCCTTAATACTAATCCTAGAATACTAACCTGGGGCCCAGTCTCCGAAGGGAGGGGATCATGCTCTGCTTCAGTATGTCACAGTACATGTTGGCATTCATGGTTCCTTCAATTAACTGTAGCTCCCCAGTACCGGCAGCACTCATGCAGCCCCAAACCATGACACTCCCACCACTATGCTTGACTGTAGGCAAGACACACTTGTCTCTTCACCTGGTTGCCACTACATATGCTTGACACCATCTGAACCAAATACGTTTATCTTGGTCTCATCAGACTACAGGACATGGTTCCAGTAATCCATGTCCTTAGTCTTCAGCAAACGGTTTGTGGGCTTTCTTGTGCATCATCTTTAGAAGAGGCTTCCTTCTCAGGATGCGGTGTTGAATAATACAACTGAACCTATTAATTATTTATTTTGGACATTTTTAATGATAATTTCATAACAAATAAAAAAATAAATATATATATATATATATATATATATATATATATATATATATATATATAAAAATCCCCATCCTCAGAATTCTAAAACTCTAAAGCCACAGAAAGTCAATAAATCCTAATAAAGGTTTGTCCAATTTTCTCCAAGAGATTAAAAAATAATAATAATAATAATAATAATAATTCTTCCTGATCCAAGGAAATCAGACTTTCACAAAAAAAAAAAAATATATATAGCATCGACAATTGCTACACAAGCCATGTTCTAATTTAGTATTTTTTTTAATGTACCTTTTACTGTTATAAAAATATGATAATAATAACAATCATACTAACAATAAGAATAACAATAGCAGTAATAACAATACAAATAATTATTGTTATTTAATTACTCCTTTTTAATCTGCAGGCACTATCATATTCTGTAAAATTGAATGCAATATGCCAACTGGGAGGCATTCTGTACACAGACGCTGCACAGAACATCTGCAGAAATGTCATTTTTTGCTTGTGTGATTGACCCACTGATTTTCCCAGAAGTCTGCACTAAGTTAGATTTTAGGTATCCTCTGCAATAGGATTTCCATTTTGGTGAAATACTCACTAAGGCTTGAATACTTTTAAAGGGATGCAGACACTGCAACTTTTCTCACCAGAATGCTACAAGTGCACCAGGTAATTATAATGAACCAGACCCTCCCATTTAGTCTGAACCCAGTCTACTATTTCTTAACAGCAACTTACAGTAGGGATCTGCAACAACGTTTTTTTTAAATCTCCGCAATGTGTATTGATCACCCAGATGGGATTGTTTTTTGTCTCAACAAAGGGGATTTACTGATAAGTTTTCAGGACAAGTTTTCAAGGTGTTTTTTTTTAACTTCTTTACTGCTTGGACCTTAGAACAGGGGTCTTCAAACTATGCCCTGAAAGCCACATCCAGTACAAGTTGTTATGGGGCCTGAAGCAACTGTCTATGAATATTTTCTAGCTGTTAGTGGATGTGGATATGTAGAACTGGAGAGAATTGGACCATGATTTATTGTTTGTTTTTTTTGCCTTCCGATCAACTTTGGGTGTGGAATGGCGTATTTGTGTTTTTGTTTTTTTTATTGGTTGAACTGGATTGACTAATGCCTTTTTTCAACCTATGTAACTATGCAGCCAGAGACCCATGATGACCCTCCCTCAAGTCTCCAGTGCAGGTTCCCCAACCCTTTGCTGTGGTTATTTGCTATGACTGTTATGCCGTGTACACACGATCAGACTATCCAGGGGACTTAGTCCAGTGGACAATCCGCCGGACTTTGCAGCGGAGGTCCGCCAGACTTTCAGAATGAGCGGACTTGCCCACACATGAAGTAAAGTCCATTCATTTTGAACGTGACTCCAGGTAGACGGAACTAGCGAAGGAAGTGAATGTCGCCGCCTCCATCAGTGAGATTGACACATCGCAAGCCCCGTCGCCTGGTATGGATTTAAAGGGTAACCCCTGTGCCAAAAAAACTGCATGGGGTCCCCCCAAAGTCCATACCAGACCCTTATCCGAGCATGCAGCCCGGTCAGTCAGTAAAGGGGGTGTGGATGAGTGAGCGACCCCCCCTGAACCGTACCAGGCTGCGTGCCCTCAACATGGGGGGGTGCTTTGGGGAAGGGGGGCCCTGTGGCCCCCCACCCCAAAGCACCTTGTCCCCATGTTGATGAGGACAAGGGCCTCTTCCCGACAACCCTGGCCGTTGGTTGTCGGGGTCTGCGGGCGGGGGGCTTATCAGAATCTGGGAGCCCTTTTTAATAAGGGGGCCCCGAGATCCCGGCCCCCCACCCTATGTGACTAAGTATGGGGTACGAAGTACCTCTACCCATTCACCTGGGGGGAAAAAGTGTAAATAAAAAACACACAACACAGGTTTTTAAAGTAGTTTATTAGTCAGCTCCGGGGGTTTTCTTCCATCTTCAGGGGGTCTTCTCGCCGGGCTCCTCCGCTATCTTCTGCTCTTTTGCCGATCTTTTGCTAGCTGAGGAGCCCGGCTTTTTTTTACGTCACCGCCAACCGGGGGTCTTCTTCTGACTTTGGGGGTCTTGTCCCACTCTTCGCTTCTTTTGCCGGGGCCTTAGCTATCTTCTTCCAGCTCTTTTACTAGTGTCGCCCCCTTTCCCAAAGCACCCCCCCATGTTCAGGGCACGTGGCCTGGTACGGTTCTGGAGGGGGGGGCACTTGCTTGTCCTCACCGTCAATCTCGCCGATGGAGGCAGCGACATTGACTTCCTTCGCTAGTCCCGTCTACCTGGAGTCACGTTCAAAATGAACAGACTTTACTCTGTGCGTGGGCAAGTCCATTTATTTAAAAAGACCGGCGTTATGCATACCAAGACATTTTGGACAATTTCATGCTCCCAGCTTTGTGGGAGCAGTTTGGGGATGGCCCCTTCCTGTTCCAACATGACTGCACACCAGTGCACAAAGCATGGTCCATAAAGACATGGCTGAGTGAGTTTGGGGGTGGAGGAACTTGACTGACCTGAACAGAGTCCTGACCTTAACCCAATAGAACACCTTTGGGTTGAATTCTAGGGGAGATTGTGAGCCAGGCCTTCTTGTCAAACATTAGTGCCGGACCCCACAAATACGCTTCTGGAATGGTCAAACATTCCCATAGACACACTCCTAAACCTTGTGGAGAGCCTTCCCAGAAGAGTTGAAGCTGTTATAGCTGCAAAGGGCTGGCCAATTCAATATTGAACCCTACGGACTAAGACTGGGATGCCATTAAAGTTCATGTGCGTGTAAAGGCAGGTGTCCCAATACTTTTGACAATATAGTGTAGCTCTGATGGGAGTCTATTCCCGATTTTAGGAGCTCTTACGGTGAAGAAACCTTTCTGTCTGTGGAGGTTAAATGTCTTTCCCTCCAGGTCCAAAGAGTGCTTCTTATCCTTTGTACTGACCCTAAATCAGAACTTAACTGTGTTTGAGCCCCACAAGCTAAAAAAATGTTTTTCTCATCCCTCTAACTACCACTTTTGCTGGACAGCTTGGTCTGCTAAATGTATTTTAAAAATAATAGGCTTACTGGCTGGGTCACCAGGTGAAAATAAAGGAAACAAAGCCTGCATAGAAAAAAATAAAAATAAAAAAAATCAGAAATAGCGATCATATGAAGGAATTGGTAAATTTAAATATACTATATTTTTGCCAATTGGGTTAAGATGCGTTTAAAATTAGTTGTCCTTCTCTTAATTACTTATTTAAAAATAATGTTTTTTTTAAAGTCTGTTAGAAATTTTTTATTTTTTCTCAGGTATTTTCATTTATAACAAATATATTACATTTATTAAGAAAAACAATAAATATATACCCCAAACATGTAAAATTAAGCTAACCACAGTACCCTATCCAAGCAATTTTTTTCCATGGTCTAGTGCCTAGAGGCCCATGCCAGATCTGCCATAACAGACAACATTGCTTCAAAGTTTATCAATGTCCCTTTTAAGTGGTTGGTGATAGTTTGTGTCTCAGCTGTTTAAAAAAGGATCTGAACTCTATAAAGATGTGCCCAAAAAAAGCAGGCAAAGGATTAGTCATTAGTATTGTCTCTGGTGTCTACATCTTGTCTTTTCCTCATTACTGACTTACTACGCTTTGTTCGGTATGATGTCTCTGTATGAAGGCTGCCATCTTGTCAGAGGCAGGGCTTTGCTTCCTTAAGTCAGAGCCTCCAGCAAGGAGAACAATGAGCAGCACAGTATATATCACCAAATTCGATGAGACTAGAAGTCACAAGAAGCCATGCTTTAAATCTCACACTAATGAGGCTGTAGGCACAGGAGGGCCTAGGTACACTTACATGCCAAGAAGTGCTATATTTTTCATTTGGAATTTAAGACCAAAAGTCAGATTATGGGATACTGCTTAGACCAACCTTTCTCAACCTTTATTAGACAGAGAAACCCCCAAAATAACTTTCTGTTGGAACCCCTACTAATTATTACTATATCTACACTTCATTGCACATTACTGTGATGGTCAGTGGAAAGAATGCTTCTTACATTGGTGGTCATTGGGAAGAATGTCCCTTATATTGGTGTTCAATGGGAATAATGCTCCTTACATTGGTGGTCAGTGGGAAAAATGCCTGTTACATTGGCAGTCATTGGGATGAATGTTTCTTACATTGGTGGTTTGTGGGAAAATGCCCTTTATATTGGTGGTCATTGGGGAGAATTTCCTTCACATTGGCTATAATTGGGAAAAATCCCCCTTACATTGGTGGTCAGTCGGAAGAATGTGTCTCACATTGGTGGTCATTGGGAAGAATGTCCCTTATATTGGTGTTCAGTGGGAATAATGCCCCTTACATTGGTGGTCAGTGGGAAAAATGCCCCTTACATTGGCAGTCATTGGGATGAATGTTTCTTACATTGGTGGTTTGTGGGAAAAATGCCCTTTATATTGGTGGTCATTGGGGAGAATTTCCTTCACATTGGCGATAATTGGGAAAAATCCCCCTTACATTGGTGGTCAGTCGGAAGAATGCGCCTCACATTGGTGGTCATTGGGAAGAATGCTCCTTATATTGGTGGTTAGTGGGAAGAATGCACATTACAGTGGTGATCGGTGGGAAGAATACCCCTTACATTTGTGGTCATCATGAAGAATGCTCCTTATGTTGGCGGTCAATGGAAAGAATGCCCTTTACATTGGCAGTCATTGGAAAGAATGCCCCTTACATTGGCGGTCATTGGAAAGAATGCCCCTTACACTGATGGTCAGTGAAAAGAATGCTGCTTACATTGGTGGTCAGTGGGAAGAACACCCTTTACATTGAGGTCAGTGGGAAGAATGCCCCTTGCATTGGCGGTCATTAGGAAGAATGCCCCTTACATTGACGGTCATTATTGGGAAGAATACCCCTTACACTGGTGGTAAGTGGAAGGAATGTCCTTATATTGATATTCAGTAGGAATAGTGCCCCTTACATTTGTGGTCATTGGGAAAATTGTTCTTTTCATTGCTGGTGAGTGGGAAGAATGCTCCTTACATTGGTGGTCAAAATGGAGGAGTGGTATCAGCCCCGTCTGAAACGAAATTTGTCAGTGAGCCCACATCTCTAATATCATAGAAAAAAATCCTTTTACTCAAAAAGAGGGTATATCCTCTAATGGGAATTTAAATAGGGCTACTGCAAATAAATAATGGTGTAGAAATAGAAAAAAAATAGTTTATATTAAAATTGATATTTATTTAAACAAAATATAAAATACGTGACTATGACATAAACTACCATAAAGTATTTACAATGGATACATGGACAGAAATGAAGGACATAGCCTATACCAGGGGTAATGAATTAAAATTCAAGGAGGTCCGGTCGCCAAAATTTTCTTTGGGCCGAGGTCCGAATCTCAAGTCTGTGCTATGACTCAGAAAGATTGTAGTCACTGTATATCTATCAAAAACATGAGAAATGTACAATTTCCTTAGCATTTCAACAATATTTATTGTCAAGTTTCAGTTACAATATTAAACATGTGGACAGTTGGAACTAGGATAGCTTTACATTTGCTCTTTACATCAGGTGTCCCCATCACAGTGTCCCTTTACATCGGGTGTCCCCATCACAGTGTCCCTTTACATCGGGTGTCCCCATCACAGTGTCCCTTTACACCGGGTGTCCCCATCACAGTGTCCCTTTACACTGGGTGTCCCCATCACAGTGCCCCTTTACACCGGGGCCCCTTTACACCGGGTGTCCCCATCACAGTGCCCCTTTACACCGGGTGTCCCCATCACAGTGCCCCTTTACACCGGGTGTCCCCATCACAGTGCCCCTTTACACCGGGTGTCCCCATCACAGTGTCCCTTTACACCGGGTGTCCCCATCACAGTGCCCCTTTACACCGGGTGTCCCCATCACAGTGCCCCTTTACATCGGGTGTCCCCATCACAGTGCCCCTTTACATCAGACCTTCCTGTCAGAGTGTCACCATACATCAGATGTCCCCATCAGGGTGTCCCTTAACATAAATTAAGGGTCACGCTGATGGGTAAATTTTATGTTAAGAGTCACGCTGATGGGCACATTTTATATTAAGGGGCACTCTGATGGACACAACAAAATGTGCCCCTTAACTTAAAATTTGCCCAAAGTGCCCCTTTAATATAAAATGTACCCATCAGTGTTGCTCTTAAAATAAAATGTGCCCATGAGTGTGCCCCTTTACATCAGGTGTCCCCATCACAGTGTCCATTTACATCACTGACATTCCTGTCAGTGTCCCCTTACATAAGATGTACCCATCAGAGTCCCCCTTAACATAATATGTGCACATCAGGGTGCCTCTTAACATAAAATAAGGGTCATGCCGATATGCACATTTTATATTAAGGGGCACTCTGATGGACAACAAAATGTGCCCCTTAACTTAAAATTTGCCCATCAGAGTGCCCCTTTTAATATAAAATAAAATATGCCCATCAGAGTGCCCCTTAACCACTTGCCGACCGCCTCACGCCGATGTACGTCATCAGAATGGCACGGGCAGGCATAAGCACATATATGTACGTCCTTTGCCTCCCGCGGGTCGGGGGCCCGATCGGGCCCCCGCCCGGTGCCTGCGGCGGTCGGTTTTCGTTCGGGAGCGATCCCGGACGAGGGGACGGCCATTCATTCATGGCCACCCCCTCGCGATCGCTCCCGACGAATGGAAATCCCCGGTGACATCACTTCCTCTCCTGTAATGTAAACACAGGAGAGGAAGTGATGTATTCTCTCCTCCGTGTCGGTATTTTTCGTTCCGACACGGAGGAGAGCGGATCAGTGAGTTGCACCAACACATCCCACACACAGTAGAACATGCCAGGCACACTCACACCCCCCCTTTACCCCCCGATCACCCCCCCAATTACCCCTGCCCCCCAGTCACAGTGACACCAATGTCATTTTTTTTTTTTTTTTTTTTTTTTTGCATTGGTGTCATTTGTGACTGTAATAACTGTTAGGGCAGTTAGGGTTAGCCCCCTTTAGTTCTAATGTACCCCCCTAACCCCCCCAATAAAGGTTTAACCCCGTGATCACCCCCCGTCGCCAGTGTCACTAAGGCTGGGTTCACATTGCAGCGGTTTATGAGAACGAATGTGATTCGCACCGCACTGCAGTGCAAATCACATCCGATCTCTGTGCGATTCGAGTTCAGCCATTCGCCGCACCCGCCGCACCCGCCACACCCGCCGCACCCGCCGCAAATTCGCACGGGACCCTTTTTTTGGCCCGCAGCAGAATCGGATCGCATGGGTGTTCACACCATGCGATCCGAGTTTGCAGATCGCACTGCGATATGCGAACTGATCTGGGGGTGTCAGTAACATTTCACTGACACTCCCAGCAGTTCGCATAGGGCAGTGTGAACTGCCGCCGGGAGGCATGCGATGCGGGAACCCGCCGCGGATTCGCGGCGTTTCCGCATCGCTCCAGTGTGAACCCAGCCTAATAAGCGATCATTTTTCTGATCGCCGTATTAGTGTCACAGGTGACGCTAGTTAGGCAGGTAGGTATTTAGGTTCGCCGCAGCTTTTTATAGCGCTAGGGACCCCCATATACTACCGCATAAAGCCCCCTGATTGCCCCCTAGTTAACCCTTTCACCAGTGATCACCATATAACTGTTACAGGTGACGCTGGTTGGTTAGTTATTTTTTTATAGTTTCAGGGCACCCGCCATTTATTACCTAATAAAGGTTTAACCCCCTGATCACCCGGCAGGTGTCATTTGTGACTAATAACTGTTAGGGCAGTTAGGGTTAGCCCCCTTTAGTTCTAAGGTACCCCCCTAACCCCCCCAATAAAGGTTTAACCCCGTGATCACCCCCCGTCGCCAGTGTCACTAAGGCTGGGTTCACATTGCAGCGGTTTATGAGAACGGATGTGATTCGCACCGCACTGCAGTGCAAATCACATCCGATCTCTGTGCGATTCGAGTTCAGCTATACAGATAGTATGGCTGAATTCGTGTCGCACCCGCCGCAAACTCGCACGGGACCCTTTTTTTGGTCCGCAGCAGAATCGGATCGCATGGGTGTTCACACCATGCGATCCAAGTTTGCAGATCGCACTGCGATATGCGAACTGATCTGGGGGTGTCATTAACATTTCACTGACACTCCCAGCAGTTCGCATAGGGCAGTGTGAACTGCCGCCGGGAGGCATGCGATGCGGGAACCCGCCGCGCATTCGTGGCGTTCCCGCATCGCTCCAGTGTGAACCCAGCCTAATAAGCGATCGTTTTTCTGATCGCTGTATTAGTGTCACAGGTGACGCTAGTTAGGCAGGTAGGTATTTAGGTTCGCCGCAGCTTTTTATAGCGCCAGGGACCCCCATATACTACCGCATAAAGCCCCCTGATTGCCCCCTAGTTAACCCTTTCACCAGTGATCACCATATAACTGTTACAGGTGACGCTGGTTGGTTAGTTATTTTTTTATAGTTTCAGGGCACCCGCCATTTATTACCTAGTCTCACTAGTGTACCCCTAAATTTAGGGGTGTCTACTTTCTAAAATGGGGTCATTTGGGGGGGGGGGTTTGTGCCATCTTGGCATTTTATGGCCTTCAAAACTGTAACGCCCTTAGAAAGCCTGAAGGCGGTGCTTGGTTTTTGGGGCCCCGTACGCGGCTAGGCTCCCAAAAAGTCCCACATATGTGGTATCCCCGTACTCAGGAGAAGCAGCAGAATTTATTTTGGGGTGTCATTTCACATATGCCCATGGCATGCGTGAGCAATATATCATTTAGTGACAACTTTGTGAAAAAAAAAAAAAGTTTGTAATTTTCCCGCAACTTGTGGCAAAATATAAAATATTCCATGGACTCAACATGCCTCTCAGCAAATAGCTTGGGGTGTCTACTTTCTAAAATGGGGTCATTTGTGGGGGTTTTGTGCCATCTTGGCATTTTATGGCCTTCAAAACTGTAATAGGTAGTGAGAAGTGAACTCAAAAAATTACGCCCTTAGAAAGCCTGAAGGCGGTGCTTGGTTTTCGGGGCCCCGTACGCGGCTAGGCTCCCAAAAAGTCCCACATATGTGGTATCCCCGTACTCAGGAGAAGCAGCAGAATTTATTTTGGGGTGTCATTTCACATATGCCCATGGCATGCATGAGCAATATATCATTTAGTGACAACTTTGTGAAAAAAAAAAAAAAAAAAAAAAAGTTTGTAATTTTCCCGCAACTTGTGGCAAAATATAAAATATTCCATGGACTCAACATGCCTCTCAGCAAATAGCTTGGGGTGTCTACTTTCTAAAATGGGGTCATTTGTGGGGGTTTTGTGCCATCTTGGCATTTTATGGCCTTCAAAACTGTAATAGGTAGTGAGGCGTGAAATCAAAAATTGACGCCCTTAGAAAGCCTGAAGGCGGTGCTTGGTTTTCGGGGCCCTGTACGCGGCTAGGCTCCCAAAAAGTCCCACATATGTGGTATCCCCGTACTCAGGAGAAGCAGCAGAATTTATTTTGGGGTGTCATTTCACATACGCCCATAGCATGTGTGAGCAATATATCATTTAGTGACAACTTTGTGTAAAAAAAAAAAAAAAATTTTTTTTTTGTCATTATTCAATCGCTTGAGGCAAAAAAATAAAATATTCAATGGGCTCAACATGCCTCTTATCAATTTCCTTAGGGGGTCTACTTTCCAAAATGGGGTCATTTGGGGGGGTTTTGTACTGCCCTGTCATTTTAGCACCTCAAGAAATGAGATAGGCAGTCGTAAACTAAAAGCTGCGTAAATTCCAGAAAACGTACCTTAGTTTGTAGATGTGACAACTTTTGCGCAAACCAATAAATATACAATTATTGACTTTTTTTTTACCAAAGACATGTGGCTGAATACATTTTGTCCTAAATGTATGACTAAAATTGAGTTTATTGGATTTTTCTAATAACAAAAAGTAGAAAATATCATTTTTTTTCAAAATTTGCGGTCTTTTTACGTTTATATCGCAAAAAATAAAAATCGCAGAGGCAATCAAATACCATCAAAAGAAAGCTCTATTTGTGGGAAGAAAAGGACGCAAATTTTGTTTGGGTACAACATTGCATGACCGCGCAATTACCAGTTAAAGCAGCGCAGTGCCAAAGTGTAAAAAGACCTCTGGTCATTTACCAGCAAAATGGTCCGGTCTGAAAGTGGTTAACATGAAATAAGGGTCACACTGATGGGCGCCTATTATGTTAGGAGGCACTCTGATGGACAAATTTTATTTTAAGGGGTATGCTGGTGGGTATATTTTTAATGTGCACATCAATGGGCATATTTTGTAGGGCACATTTTGTTGTGCCCATCAGCGTGCCCCTTAACAAAATATGCCCATCGATGTGCACATTAAAAATATACCCATCAGCGTGCCCCGTAAAATTAAATTAGTCCATCAGAGTACCCCTTAACATAAAAGGTGCCCATCAGCGTGACCCTTATTTTATGCTAAAGGGCACGCTGATGGGCACATTTTATTTTAGGGGCATGCTGATGGGTATATTTTTTAAGTGCACACTGATGGGCATATTTTGTTAAGGTGCACCTTAACAAAACATGCAAATCAGTGTGCATATAAAAAATATACTCATCAGCATGCCCCTTACAAAAAAAGCCCAGCATTGTGCAAATTACAAATATACCTATCAGTGTGCCCCTTACAATATGCCCAACAGTGTGCATGAAAACTAATGTGCCCACATACCTCAACTGCAGGAGGAAGGGCACAACTGAAGCTGCCTCAAGGAGAGCCAGGACCCGGGAATCGGGAAACGCGGGCAGCATGGGGGGCGGGGCGCGCACGTGACATCACACCCCCTACTGCCTGTGAGCGTGAGTAAAACACAGCTCCGAGAGACGCGGCCAGGAGCAGGGGGCAGGCGCATGCGCACAGCGTCACTGGTTGCTAGGGAAACCCGCGGTCCCAGCAAACCAGTGATCGCTGTAATTCACTACACAGGCGGCATAGCGCACAGCGTCACTGGTTGCTAGGGAAACCCGCGGTCCCAGCAAACCAGTGATTGCTGTAATTCACTGCACATGCAGCATAGCGGTCCGGGCAGAAGCCCCGCTCGGTCCGGACTCGGACAGCGGGCCGCCATTTAATGACGGCTGGCCTATACTATTGAAACATAGTGGTATACAATAGATAAAACCCGGCGTTTTGAGGAGGTGTTGAAATGTGAACCTCTTCTTCAAGGGCAGTCAGCTTGGTCTCAACAACAATTTTGTCTTTTTAACTATAGACATAATTCCAAGGCGGACCAAGCTGACTACCCTTTAAGAAGAGGTTCACATATCAACACCTCGAAACGTTAGGGTTCTATCTATTCTATACCACTATGTTTCAATAGTATAGGCTATGTCCTTAATTTTTGTCCATGTATCCATTGGAAAAACTTTTTCTTAACTTTTTGAGTTCAGTCCTTGAGCATGTATAACTTACAAGTACCAGGTTTTAAAAGTTATGACAGCATTGATCTTTCATCTTTTACTGGATGTATTCTTGTAGCTTGCTCGGTAGTACAAGAAAAGGAAAATTGCTACAGATAATCTCAAACTTCTGATGTTTTTATCTGCCAGTGCATTGCAATTGGGTCATCAGAAACTGTAGAACTCTCCTACTAATATGGAAATTTCTTGCCAGAGCTGCTCCTTACAGAAAGGTTGCACAGCTAAAACTGAAAAGCCTCAGAATGGAAAGTGCTTCTACAGCTTCGGGATTTTAGTCCAGTTTGAGGTCATCTTGTGAATCCTTCTACTATTCAAGCTAATAAAATCAAATGAGAAAATGCACATTTCCATAAAAAAAAACGTAATATGATTAGGTTGAGGGCTTAACCCAACTAAGCATGGATGTAAATTTTGTATTATAAGGAAAATGAATTGATGTTGCTCTGCATATTGTAAGTGGAATGACACACATCATTCCAATATTAACGAGTCCTAATCATAAGTGATAGTAAAATATCCAACGCTAAGGTTTGTGTATAACCAAAATTTATTTCAGAAAATGTTTGGCATTGTGTCTCATTGTATACAATTTTCACAAATGGCAATATAAATTGCCATAATTGGAATTCAGCTGCAACAGACCAGTTAGAGGGTTGAGAAAAACAATTTATTACTCATATGGGTACACTTGATGGCCAGCTTTTATTCGCCTAATAATAACGTCAGTATTAGCTGGAAATCTGATTGAATTTGTCAGTAATATAAATAGATCCAATCTAAATCTACTAGTCCAGTGGTTTCAAACTATTTCATTGTGGGCCACATCAATATTATTGTTCTCCTCAAAGGCACGATTGTATCTTTAAGACTATATAAATGAATGCAGGGCTTATTTTCTCAGAAAATAGGTGCAGGAACTCATCCACACCCCCTACCTAGCCACATTGAATAGTGGATGTGGCCAAATTGCAGTGGGAGGATCTTAAAGGGGAAATAAACACTAGGAGTGCATTACACGTGGAGTTCAGGGGGTGCTTTACGTACAGAACTCAGGAGTGCACTATGTACAGAGCGCAGTGTTCAGAGGTGCACTATGTGCAGAGCGCAGAGTTCAGAGGTGCACTACGTACAGAGCGCAGTGTTCAGAAGTGCACTACGTACAAAGCGCAGTGTTCAGAAGTGCACTATGTACAAAGCGCAGTGTTCAGAGGTGCACTACATACAGAGCGCAGTGTTCAAAGGGGCACTACGCACAAAGCACAGTGTTCAGAGGTGCACTACGTGCAGAGCGCAGTGTTCAGAGGTGAACTATGTAAAGAGCGCAGTGTTCAGAGTTGCACTACATACAGAGCACAGTGTTCAATGGTGCACGATGTACAGAGCGCAGTGTTCATTGGTGCACTACATACAGAGCGCAGTGTTCAATGGTGCACTACATACAGAGCGCAGTGTTCAATGGTAAACTACGTGCAGAGCGCGGTGTTCAGAGGTGAACTATGTAAAGAGTGCAGTGCTCAGAGGTGCAGTACAAACAAAAGCGCAGTGTTCAGAGTTGTACTACATACAGAGCGCAGTGTTCAATGGTGCACTATGTACAGAGCGCAGTGTTCAATGGTGCACTACGTACAGAGCGCAGTGTTCAATGGTGCACTACGTACAGAGCGCAGTGCTCAATGGTGCACTACGTACAGAGTGTAGTGTTCAGAGTTGCACTACGTACAGAGCGCAGTGTTCAATGGTGAACTACGTACAGAGCGCAATGTTCAGAGGTGCACTACGTACAGAGCTCAATGTTTAGAGGTGTGCCAAGTGCAGAAGAGCTCAGAGGTGCACTACCTACAGAGCGCAGTGTTCAGAGGTGCACTACGTACAGAGCTCAATGTTTAGAGGTGCACCAAGTGCAGAAGAGCTCAGAGGTGCCCTACCTACAGAGCGCAGTGTTCAGAGGTGCACTACGTGCAGAGCGCAGTGTTCAGAGGTGAACTATGTAAAGAGCGCAGTGCTCAGAGGTGCAGTACGTACAAAAGCGCAGTGTTCAGAGTTGCACTACATACAGAGCGCAGTGTTCAATGGTGCACTATGTACAGAGCGCAGTGTTCAATGGTGCACTATGTACAGAGCACAGTGTTCAATGGTGCACTACGTACCAGAGCGCAGTGTTCAATGGTGCACTACGTACAGAGCACAGTGTTCAATGGTGCACTACGTGCAGAGCGCGGTGTTCAGAGGTGAACTATGTAAAGAGTGCAGTGCTCAGAGGTGCAGTACAAACAAAAGCGCAGTGTTCAGAGTTGTACTACATACAGAGCGCAGTGTTCAATGGTGCACTATGTACAGAACACAGTGTTCAATGGTGCACTACGTACAGAGTGCAGTGTTCAATGGTGCACTACGTACAGAGCGCAGTGTTCAATGGTGCACTACGTACAGAGCGCAGTGTTCAGAGTTGCACTATGTACAGAGCGCAATGTTCAGAGGTGCACTACGTACAGAGCGCAATGTTTAGAGGTGCACCAAGTGCAGAAGAGCTCAGAGATGCACTACCTACAGAGCGCAGTGTTCACAGGTGCACTACGTACAGAGCTCAATGTTCAGAGGTGCACTACGTACAGAGGTAAATGTTCAGAGGTGCACTAAGTACAGAGTACAGAAGATCTCAGAGGTGCACTACCTACAGAGCAGAGTTTTCTGAGGTGCACTACTTGAGAATGAGGGACACTTCAAGAGGATGTGTACTGCGCCTCAGCAAAAATGGGTGTGGTCAAACTGGTAACAGTGAGAGGGGTTTAAGAGGCATGATTAAACAACAATTGAGTTTTGTCCCGCAGAAAACAGGACGGTTGGGAAGTATGGTCACTAGTTAGATTACCAGGTAGAAATAAAATATATTATAAATATATACAGTAAATATTATAATATATTATATTATTTACATAAAATAAAAATATAAAAATTCTGTTTGCAAATTGATAAGAAACGTTGTTTTACAGACAACTCAGCATATTCATGCCTGGGTAGACTAGAACGGAGTAAAACAAATATTTATTACATTTCTTTATCCCCGCTTTGTGTGGCCTGTTGGAAAGACCCTCACCACAAAGTTTCTGGTGGCTCTGGCCATGCATTGCTTGCTTTACGAGTATTCCAAATTAAACATTTTTCCAGTAAAAACAGGTAATTTTTGTAGAAAGCATCAGTTTAATTCACTTTTTTTTAACTAGCAGCTAGAAAAATAGGAATTCAAAGAAAACAAGCTGAGAGATTTCTTTACAACATTTACTTTTTGCACATTTTATAAATGTTGCATTATTTTGTTCTAACAATATTTATTCTCTCTCTCTCTCTCTCTCTCTCTCTCTCTCTCTCTCTCTCTCTCTCTCTCTCTCTCTCTCTCTCTCTCTCTCTCTCTCTCTCTCTCTCTCTCTCTCTCTCTTCTCTCTCTCTCTCTCTCTCTCTCTCTCTCTCTCTCTCTCTCTCTCTCTCTCTCTCTCTCTCTCTCTCTCTCTCTCTCTCTCTCTCTCTCTCTCTCTCTCTCTCTCTCTCTCTCTCTCTCTCTCTCTCTCTCTCTCTCGCCAGTATGGATAAGGATGACAAATGGACCTGAAAGTGTGCCTTGGTCTAATGTACGGTATACCAAAATAAGGGGGCAAAAACATTCAGGTAGGGATTGTGCTTTATTGACTCAACTTAGTTACTGAGTGAGCTTGACGAAGGCCTGGGCCATCTCCACTTGTGGATTGGGAATGTAGCGGGCAAAGCAGGTGTACTTCCATCTGCCCAGTTTTTTGATCACGTGATCCTGGACCCCTTGACGGGAGGCTGTTGAAGCTGCCCCGATACGGAATGAATGTCCGGAGTACTGAGCAGAGTTGAGCTGGAGGATACGTAGGAGTATTCTAGCATGTTCCATGAACCGGGCAGCATTTAGGGGCTTGGCATGGAACGGCAGGAGTGGACTAGCGTCTGTTGATCGGCAGAAGGGACAACAGGCGGGTGAGAGTGGAGACTGGACACCAGCTGTTGTTGGTCTTATAGTAATGGATGTCCGTACCAGAGCCAACCTGTTGTGTTTTGGAGACTGCCAGGTGTAAGATAAAATTGGTCTTCACAACGGACCAGGTGGTGTTTGCGAAGCATGCGTTCTGTGAGGCTGCTACAGGTGAATTCACCTGGCCGTAAGAAGCCGTAGAAGGCCAGATGTATAGCTGCCTGTAAGACTACGCTAGGATGTAGACCAAAAGGTGACGTGGCCAGGACATCTGACATGATTCTGAAGATGTCTACTGTGATAGGCAGGCGTTTGGTGCTGATCACTGGCTGGTGCCTCTGGACGCCACGCAAGACGGCCCGTACGGCATGGTAAGAGAACAACGAGGGTTCAATAGGGTTTTGGAGTGATGTGAAATTTTGGATACCGGCTCGATACAGCCGGATTGTATTGTGGGATAAAGCGAGTTCTGAGTGGCAATAGGAGATGAAGGCCAGGATTTGTTTGATACGGGATGTCTCTGTACCGTGGCGTGCCAAAAAACGGTTGAAGGCCCTCCAGGCCGTCTGGTAGGCCTTGAGGGTGTTGCGCGAGAGGGAAAGGTTAATGAGGTCCATTGCTGCTAGAAGGTGTAGGGCTAGTCCAGGGTCAGCTGAGACCAGGCCGGGATAGCTGCTGACATCAGTTCGGCTTCGGGCACCTGTTCAAAAAATGAAACCAGATTAAACCGAGAGAGAGCATTTGCTGCTAAATTGTGTTTACCAGGGATGAAGGAGCAGTAAACATTAAATTGATGTAGTAAGGAGAGCTGGACCAGCCGACGCAGGAAGGACATCACCGCTAGAGATCTGGACCTGCCCTTATTGATGATCTCTGCAGTGGCCAAGTTGTCTGTTGAGAATGCCATGGTTGGACCCGACCAGCTGCAACCCCATACGTGTGCTGCTGCTACTATGGGGTATAATTCAAACAGGGAGGATGTCTCGGAGAAGCCAGGTATTGCCAGTATTTGGGGAGGCCAGGGAGCTGCAAGCCAGAGGTGGCCAAAAATCACGCAAAGCCTGTGGAGGCAGCAGCGTCAGTCACTACCTGGGGTGAAAGGGAAGATACCGAGGGAATAAATAGGGATTCGCCATTCCAGGATGACAGAAATTCCTCCCACATGGAGAGATCCGCTATAGCCGCGGCATCAAGACTGAGGACCTGCTCCGGATCCTGCGTGTCGGACAGTAGCACTAGCAGGCGGGACACGAAGGAGAGACCATGGGGGATGATGTGCATGGCAAAGTTTAACATGCCGAGAAGAGATTGCAACTGTTTCTTGGTGCATGACCGGGAGTGGGTCAAGTCCCTCAGGACAGTCCTGATGCGGGTTAGTTTATTCGTGGGGAGGCTGGCCTGCATGGTGTTGGTGTCCAAGTTAACCCCAAAGAAAAGTGATGGACTGTGCTGGGCCATCCACCTTGTGTTCCGCAATAGGGATATTAAGATTACTGAAAACTACCCTCGATCTATCCAAGTCCCCTGGCGGTGAGCCGGGTGGCTCAATAAACAGGAAGTCCTCCAGATAGTGTATAACTTCCTGACATTGGGCTACGTGTAGCAGGACCCACGTGAGTGACTGAGCAAATGTGTCAAAGAGCCAGGGACTGCTTTTAGATCCGAAGGTCAGCTTGGTAGCAAAATAATAGAGCTCCCTCCACTTGATGCCGTGCCAGCACCAAAGAGACGGGTGGATGGGGAGGAGCTTGAAAGCATCCGCAATATCAGCCTTAGAGAGCCAGGTGCCCGTGCCTGTCTTGAGTATGGCCTGGATAGCCATATCTACGGAGGCATATTTGAGCGAGAACTCCTCGGAGGGGATCAGGGAATTAAGACTGGGGATAGGAGAGGAATGAGGCTCTGACAAGTCGTACACCAATCTCAATTTATTTGAAATTTTACCCTTAAACAAGCCCGATAGGGCTGACTCTCCAGGTGTTGAAGGGGGGGTGGTTGAAAGGGCCTATTATAAAGTCCCGATCTAGCTCGGCTTGCAGGAGCTGGTCTATGGCTGGTTCGTCAAAGGCCACTGACCGTAGGTTCCGGCACTCATGCGTGACATGGGGGAGAGATATGAAACCTGTGTGGAAACCTTTGGTGAAGCCTTGAACAAGGTAGACGGACAGCATTGGAGTGGGTTGAGCCGCCAGGTAGAAGCTGAGCCAGGAAACGTCGACCCGGCTTAGTCATGTCTTTTTGAGTTGTTTCACCTCGCACATGAGCCTGGGGTGAGCCCTTTGGCACAGGGTGCAGATATGGAGCAGCCGGCATTGATTGAAGTTGCACGAGCCGTAATTGAAATTGTTACAGATCACCGCACCTCCTACGGTTTTGACCGGACGCCCAAACTTGTCTATCTGAGGTAGGCGTGCGTGGGCCTGTTGGCCCTGAGCGGTACCCGAGGTTGAAGGGTTTTCTGAAGGGCGAACTGCTGTTGAGTTGGCGCACCAGGTGGCAGTGTGGGTGGCTGACTGGCAAAATACACAAAGGGGAGAACGTAGGCCCGCAAAGTGGCGGCAGAATAACTCTGTGTCCTTGATGCTTCAGTCAGTAGGCATCTGAAATTGTAGGAGTCTAGCGGCTGCTTTGGCAGAGAAAGAGCGGCGGTAGTTGTAAAACCCAAAGCCACCGTATTTGTAGCCCAGATCTACGACTGTGTGGAGGTACCGGTCCAGCTCCTCCCTCCTGCTGGGGGAGGCTGAGCAGACAACATCCCTCAACATGCCAAAGGCCAAGGTGAACTCAATAACCGAAAGTTTTCTGTCCAGCCTGGGGTCTTTGGCCTTGAGGACCACTGACACGTCCCCCCATGTGTACGCCTTGTTCTCCGCAAGATCATGGATGGAGATGAGCAAGGAAGCGAGATTAACGTCCTTGCCCTCCAGGATGTCCTTCCTGACGCTGACTGGGACCAGATGGGAAGGGTAGAGCACGGTCCTGCCTCCTGAGGTACCTGCGAGAGGAATAGCCACTGCCTGAGCTGTTGGTCCGGAAGAAGAGACGGGCAGGGGAGTCTCCAGGAGAGCCACTCTATTCTGGACCTCAGAAACTGAGGTAGCCAGGGAAGACACTAGGGCATGAAGTTGCGTGAATAAAGAGGCGATGGAATCCAGGGAGGCCTGCTGGATACTGGGACCTGCCATGGCTGGAGGTGGAAAGAGGAGCTTGAAGAGCTTGGCCTTCCTAGCAGTCGCAGGGAAGGGCACACCTCTACGCCTCAATTCCGCCGCCAGCCTAGGAATGGTCCATGCCCTGGGGGACCGCAGGCTGCCATTCTCTGAAGCTGGGGATGGGGACAACGGGGCTGTGAGATCCTCACTGCCGGCCAGAAACATGATGGTGTAGTCCAGGCCTGGGCGGATCAACTTGACCTCGGGTTGGATTTTCCTTTGAGCGGAACCTATTCAGGGTGACATGGATTACAAGACTCGCTCGTGATCTCTGAAGGGATACATACCTAATGAAGAGGAGGGGCACTCCTGCTTGCGTGTGCCTCCCCCCCCTCTTTTTTCTTTTTTTTTCCTTACCTAAGGAGGCACCTTCCAAACAGGTGCAGGGTGGACCTACTGTGACTCGACTGACCTAAGAATATGAAAGTAAAATTTGTTGAGAGTTCCACCTTGTTTACACACAACTAGCTAAAATAGTGACTTCGGTGAGGTGATGGGTTTTTTTTGTTTTTTTTTCCCCCCTTTTTTTTTTTTTTAATGAAATGAAATGAAAATGAAATGAGAGAAAAAACAAAACAAAAATGAAATGTTGCCTTTAAGTGAGAAATCTGCCATGACAGAGGCGCGACTCGGTCGTGTCGCCGACACAACTGACAATGAGCCGGACTCCGGAGCATGTACTGAAATGAGGCAATTCGTGAAATGAGGCCAAATGAGCAAGGCCCCTCGACTAGAACCTGAACATTGCAAAACAACTGGGTTTGAACCGGGGTGCAGGAGGTGACAGTGAAATGAGTGAGTCCGCCATGACAGAGGCCCGGATCGCCATGCCGTAACCTTGCGACTGAGCACGAAACAGACTCTGGAGCATGTACTGAAATGAGGCCTGTCCTGGGGCACGCCGAGACGAATTAGTGCACAGGCGTGACTATTTGTGCCGGAGCGTGGTAGGTGAAACAAAATGATACCATGACAAAGACAAGGATCAGTGGATGCGCCCATGACTCGATAATGAACCCTGTCTCTGGAGCATGTACTGAAATGAGGCCAAGCAGCTGGGCACACCGGAACGAATCGGTGCATTTTAACTGCGACAGGATTCGAATCAGAGCGTAATAAGTGACAAGAAATGATACGCCATGACAGAGACCGGAATCAGCGACTGGACCAACGATTCGACAAAGAATCCGTCTCTGGAGCATGTACAGAAATGAGGCCAAACAACTGGGCGCACCGAGGCGAATCAGTGCATTGCTGAAATGCGACTGGATTCGTAACGGAGCGTAATACGTGACCAGAAATGATATGCCATGACAAAGACAAGAATCCGAGTTGTGCCTGAACCTGCGAATGATTCTCACTCTGGAGCATGTACTGAAATGAGGCCAATAACTGGGGCACACCAGAGCAAATCGGTGCATCGGGGATGCGACTAGATTCGAATCGGAGCGCAACTCGTGACAGAAATTAATTAAATGATTATGAAATGATTTGAAATGATCCGGTTTGATTAGAACTTTTGGACATGGTGAGCAATTGTTTGCAAAGTTTGAAATGATCCGAACGATTTGGGACGTTTGGTGGAGACCAGTGATTCGGTCCGCATAACGAAATGTCTGTGAAATGAATGCTCAACGTGGTGTCACGGACGAGTGACAACGACTTCTTACGAGAAGCTAAGGAGCAACCAATGTTTTGTGGTAACGAATGCGTGCGACAAGATAGGAATACATTTGTGAAATGTTAGTGAGTGGTTCATGAGTTCAAATATCACATGACATAATAACATGAAATGAAAAATGGGAGCCGAAGCCCTACCTGCGACAGCCGGACCAGATGCGTTGTACGACAACGGCAAGTTTCGAGTATTGCGACACTCAGACAAGGATAATACACGAACGCTCATGAAGACAAGACAGACTCGTAACACGGACACGAAGACGAGACTTAACGAACACGGGAACTCACGAACACTGAACTCACTCTAACGAATGGTCTCGAATAGTCGGCCCAAGATCTCCGATGTAGCAGATATCACGCACAGGAACCGACAAGGAACGCAGCCGGATGGGCTGGTTAAATACCCCTCCGGGCTCCTCACATAATTTCAGGCCACCATACTGGCCTTCTTATATATATATATATATATATATATTTTTTTTTTTTTAGAAAAGTTGAGTTTGTAGCATTAAAAAGAAAAAAGGTTTCATCTTTGCCCAGCAAATGTAAAAATATGTAAAAATGTAAAAATGTAAAAATATGATAGACTGTACATGGGTAAAATAATACATGATTTATAGTCGTAATTATTGTAAAGCTGAACTGCAGGCAGAAATAAAAAAAATATTCCAGTCGTGTATTCATTAGTCAATCATTAAAATATAAATGTAAATCCCATCACTAAATTCTCATATAATCTTTAAAGCAGTATTAAACCACTGTGCTTCCTCCCGGGTTCCCAAATATCCTCTATGGCCATTGGGCGGCCAATGATGATATATAGAAGCAGGGCAGATCTCTGTCATCTCAAAGTGGTCATGCTATGCACAGCCACAGCACATGGAGAAGGCAGTGGAACCATAACAAAGCCTTCCTCTTTCTCCTCCCAGGCACAGAACAGCCAGTTGTCCAAAGTGATGCCAATATGCCCTCTTCCTCCTTGTCTAATTTTCCTCCCCATAGCCCACAAGCTGGCTAACTAACTAGAAATCACAGGCCCTCGTAACATTTGTAATGAGCCCCCATTGGGTGTAGAACCCAACACTAATTGTTAATTTTCTTGAAGAGGTAAAGCAAATAAGTAATGGTCAGTAGCTAGAAAAATATGCTTCAGTGTCAGTGGTCAGTAGCTGGGATAAATGCCCCTTATCGCTAATTCTTAGGAGAGAAAAAAGCTCATATATTGGTGGGCAGTACATTAGGAGGAAAAAAAAACCCTGGCAACAGTGATCAAAAGGAGCAAAAGATGCCCTGGTGTTAGTGATCAGTAAAAAGAAAAAAAATGCATAGTCAGTGGTCAGCAGTGGGGAAAAAGTACCTCTTTAGTGGTCAGAAGGGGAGGAAAGTTCAGAGGAAAAGGCAAGCAGCAAGAGAGGCTTTTGTTCAGGAGCAAGGAAAGGGGCAGCTTACAGAGGACTGAATAATCCATCATAATCCATCTAACAGCATAGCCCCACAGGTACAGACCGCTGCTATCCTCTGGGACATTCCACAGAACTCTGCAGTGTGGTCCTTTTTTAACAGATCTGCTGCCGTCGGTACCACGGTGGTCTACAAACTGCTACATATCAACCATTTGGGTACCATATCCATATGCATGAGGAAAACCATGACTCTGCATCACCACAGTGGAAGCAGCATCTCAATGAGATAAAATAGCAGCAAAAGGCTTGCTTCTCCTGATAATTCCTATGCATCCCACCCCCACAGCATTATCATATTGCATCTGCTGGAACATCTGCCGCCTCTAGTGACAGGGAGGTATAGCTCACAAAAGTTTCTGAGGCTTAGACTATGCCACATCAAGCAGGGAAGAAAGTCTTGGTCTTGTTGAGTAGAGTCAAATGAAAGCTTAATTCTCTGCAGAATAAGAAAAAGAAACCCTCAAATGTCCCTCCAAAAGGCCCCAAATCACCCCTATGCTCTGCACCTTAATGTAGTTTATGGCTTTTGCTACACCACAGTGGCAGATACCCAGCCACCATTATTTTGCCTAGAAAGCCATTCCTTCTCTCTACCAGCATGTATAACATAATATTGTGAATAAAACATTTTTATTTCAGGATCCTATTTGCCTCTTTCCCTCCCTTATATTGAGGCCTAACTAAGCTGCTGACATACTGTCCAACCACTGAACAATATTTGGCTATTGTCTCTAATATAATACACACTGACTGTAATATTTTAAGATTAAACCTGCTTCATCTCTCTCTCTCTTATACTACAAATTAACCAAGCTGCTTACATACTGTTCAACCAATGTTCAATATTTGTGGCTATTGTCTCTGACATAATAAAATTTTTATTGCAAGACTTGTATCACTGTTTGCTGCCTACTCAAGTGCTCAATACTGTCCTGACACTGCCCAATTTCTACCACATTCATACCCGAAATGTGTATTTTGAATATTTCAGTAATATTTGGGGATACAGGAATAAGGGGTTTCTAGAAATGTGAAGTTGTGGTTTTGAAGTGTTTTTGTGCACTCTGTTCTGCCATTTTATCAAATCAGTGTGGTACTGTGAAAAAAGGTTACTAATTATATAAATAAATTGTTTTACCACTGACCAAGTATAAGAAGTTAAGGCCTTTAACTTTATTTTTTTAAAGATGAGACTCTTTAAGGCTTTTATATCTTTTGTGCCTGCAACTTCGACCAGGCAAATTCAGGCCTGTTGCCTTTTAGACTAAAAAAATCAGTTGTCACAGCCAAAGTAGTTAAAGTGGCATTTCTCTCCAAAAAAGAAAAATGATTAAAATTCCTAAAAAATATGTAAAAAAAAAAAAAAATTTGAAAAAAAAAAAATGTAACTCACCTCTAAATGCCTGTTGCGAGGGGGTCCCTCGTAGTCTGACTCCTTCAGTGCCGGGCACCTGACGTCACTTCCCCTCGGTGCAGTCAGTCACCTGGGACACGTGCTAGGTCCCAGATGAGTGCGTGGCATATCATGATGCACAGGTGGGTGCCCGGCTGTGAAGCCACCGCCGGTTGCCAACAGTAAGAAAGCCTGCGCCGCCGAGGGGGGTTTCGCTCCGCCGCATCGCTGGACCCTGGGACAGGTAAGTGTCCGATTATTAAAAGTCAACAACTGCAGCATTTGTAGCTGCTGACTTAATTTTTTTTTAAGGGGCACCCCACTTTAAGCAAAAAGATATAAAATGGGTCTTTAAGACAAAATAAAAAGGTAAAAAAAATGAACACAGTTTTGATCAAGGGTGAACTTTAGATTAAGTTATAGTAGGAGGAAACTGTCGGTGCATTCATATATGAAAAAAGAAATAAAAACCCAGACTCAGCTCAACCACAATATGAAAATGTGCAATGTATCCTTAGATCAATATATTGTAAGAGAACCTAGCAAAGTAGTCTGACATATGTAACAATATACTGTAGAAATTGACTTTATTAAACACCAATAATCTAAACACTATAAAACCCACTATCCAACTAATAAAATAATACTTGGCCAGTTAAAAACACAACCATGGTAGCTGCAGGGAAGTTATATAAACAACCCCCCCCCCCCCCCCCCCAAAAAAAGGACAAAAAAAAATAGTATTATCACATGTTCAGAAATTGTATTTACCCCAGATAAGGATCAAAAACATGAAATTACCTCCTCCACATTGTAATATATAATGTGTAGTTCATAACTTGATGTTATTGAGGATTCCTAAAAAGGAGATCCTTTGGTAGAATATGTTCCAGGACTGGTTTAAAGTTGGGTACTGTTCCATTGAGTCCATTAGAAGATCTTATTACGGATATATTGGAATCCAATCCACATATGAATAATGTTGTCCCCGTGTGACCAGTAGTACTATAAATCCTTTGGGCTTTAGCATGAGATCAACCCACATATGAATGGTGTAATGGGCCACTACTGTACGTGTGGTTAATGGCATTTAAAGTCCATGAGGGTGTCCTGTATGAGACCAACCCCCATATATGCAGCATGGACTCAGTGTGATTAATGCCATCTGTATCAAACATCAACTATACCTGGAAAACTCCCAGGGAGTGGTGCCCTGGTCATCACATGATACTTTTGTAGCTCATAGCATGGCATCTTCTAACCTCCCTTTGTTGGCAACTATAGTCACAGAGATCTAGAGGCGATTCAGTTCGCATTGTGCGCTATACAAGTATTTCATTCATTCATTCATTCAGATCTCCTCCAACTGAGTGGTATATAGTTCATGATTGCCCAGTGTGGGAGCTATCCATTTTAAGGAAGTATTAAGCCATTTAGCACTCAAAGAAAGTGTACTTGGCCATCCATGTGGAACTTGAAAAGTCCAAGCTGTACTTGTAACAATGGAAGTTTTTGATTCCATAACTAGAGAGATCGTGGTCGCATAGAACAGAGGTCATCAACCCCGGGGCCGTATCTGGTGGCAGATGATGTGGAAAGTGACAAGCTGAATCTGGTGGCAGGCCACATGGCAAGGGACAATCCGCATCTGGTGGCAGGTGATGTGACAAGCTGCATCTGGTGGTAGGTGACGGTGGCAAGTAACATGATCAGGGCTTCCTCTGATTCTACATTATGGTGAGTTGAACTACTGTATTTATCGGTGTGTAACATGCACTTTTTCCCCCTGAAAATAGTGGGCAAATCACGGGTGAGTGTTATACCCCGATAGTATACCTCGGAGGGGAAGGAGGGGAACGAGCACCTTCTGAATTCACAGAGCCGTCATCTCCTGTTTACTCGGCTCTCACTCGGGAGTCACACACAGTCCCGTCTCCGCCACCGGCATTGGACCAGTGTTCTGTCTATCACAGGAGCTGGTCCAATGCTGATGGCAGAGGCGGGACTGTGTGTGTGACTGCTGAGTGAGAGCCGACTGAGAGTCGAGTAAACAGCAGATGACGGATCGGCGATTTCCTGTACTGTTCAGGCTGCATTGATGAGCGATGGTGAGGCTGCAGATAGGCATTAATCAGGCTGCATTGAGGCTGGAAATGGCCATTAATCAGGCTGCATTGATAGGAGATGGGCTGCAGACGGGCATTGATCAGGCTGCATTGGGGCTGCAGATTGGCATTGATCAGGCTGCATTGATGGGAGATGGGGAGGCTGCAGATGGGCACTAATCAGGCTACATTGATGGGCACTGACCCTTATTTTGCTTGAAAGTTGTTTATTTAAAAAAAAAAAAAATAAATTCCTGAAGCTTCCTTCTTAAAATGAAGGTGCGTGTTATACGCCTGTGTGTATTATACGCCAATAAATACAGTATTTCATTCTATATTACAATGTAATAATAGAAATAATGCGCTTCAATTCTCCTGAGACAATAACAACCATGGTGCCATGATGACTAAAGCACCAACACCAGCAATTGCCCTGACAAATTGCCTGTGAAAACCTGCATCATTATGCAACATTGTATCCAAATAAAATTAATGTTCTTTTTTTCCCACAAATAGAGCTTTCTTTTGGTTGTATGATTACCTCTGCGGTTTTTATTTTTTGCGCTATAAACAAAAAAAGGCCAACAATTGCTACATATTTTTGGTAAAAAAAATCCGAATAAATTGATTGGTTTGCACGAAAGTTCGAGTGTCTACAAACTAGGGGATATTTTTAAGGAATTTTTGTTTATTAATTATTATTTTTTATTAGAAATGGCAGCGATCTGTGATTTTTAGTGGGGCTGCGACATTGCGGCGGACAAATCGAACAACTAACTGACACTTTTTGGGGACCAGTGACACTAATACAGTGATCAGTGCTAAATAGTATCCACTGTCATTGTACTACTGGCAGGGAGAGTGTTAACATCAAGGGCGATCAAAGGGTTAACCACTTCAATACCGGGCACTTAAACACCTTCCTGCCCAGACCAATTTTGAGCTTTCAGCGCTGTCGCACTTTGAATGACAATTGCGCGGTCATGCTACACTGTACCCAAATGAAATTGTTATCATTTTTTTCCCACAAATAGAGCTTTCTTTTGGTGGTATTTTTATTTTTCGCGCTACAAATAAAAAAATACGGAAGATTTTGAAAAAAAATATGTTTTTTTTTGTTTCAGTTTCAAAACTTTGTGAATAAGTATGTTTTCTCCTTCACTGATGGGCACTGATGGGGCTACACTGATGGGCACTGATAAGGTGGCACTGATGGGCACCAATGATGTGGCACCAATAAAGTGGCACTGATGAGGTGGCATTGATGGACACTGATATGTGGCACTGATAGGTGGCACTCATAGGTGGCACTGATGGGTGGCACTGATGGGCGACACGGATGGGCACTGATAGGTGGCACAAATTGGCACTGATAGCTGCCACAGATTGGCATGGGTGGGCGGCACAGATGGGCATGGATAGGTGGCACAGATGGGCATGGATAGGCGGCACAGATGGGCATGGGTGGGCACTGATAGACGGCACAGGTGGGCACTCATAGGCGGCACAGGTGGGCACTCATAGGCGGCACAGGTGGGCACTCATAGGCAGCATTGTATTATGTTATACTGTACTAATGGATGCCAATCAGTGCCAAACAATAATGCATGCCAATCAGTGATGCCCATTGTGGGCACTGATTGGCATCCATTGTGGCACTGACTGGCATCCCTGGTGGTCTAGGGAGGATTACCTTTTGCTGGGCATCCCTGGTGGTCTGGTGGCGTCCCTGGTGGTTCAGTGTGGGCATCCTTGGGGGGGCTGTGCTGATAATCGATCAGCACAGACCCCCCCTGTCAGAGGAGCAGCCGATCGGCTCTCCTCTACTCGCGTCTGACAGACGCGAGTGAGGAAAAGCTGATCACCGGCTCTTCCTATTTACACTGTGATCAGCCGTGATTGGACACGGCTGATCACGTGGTAAAGAGTCTCCGTCAGAGACTCTTTACCAAGATCGTAGTTGCCGGGTGTCAGACTGACACCCCGCAACAACGATCGCCGTGATGCACGCCCCCGGGGGCGCGCAGCGGCTCATAATCCTGATCACGTCATATGACGTCCGATCAGGATTATGCAACCACTTTGCCACCGTCAATTGCCTATAGGGCGGGCGGCAAGTGGTTAAAGAGGAAGTAAACTTCCCTCTAATGTTTATACTTATAGATAAGCCTATAATAAGGCTTATCTATAGGTACTGTAAATATCGCCTAAAATTGCACCATTTATATTTACGGTATACTGCGCCGATTACGTCATCTGCGCATGTGCTCTGAAGGATCGATGCCATTTCTTCAGAGCCCTGTGTCATGACTGACGGTTCCTGCACACATGCATGGGAGTAACATCACCCACCTCCGGTTAATCACAGAGCTGGAGTCCACGTACCTAAAAGGAAGACCGGTGAAGATGGATGCGGCCTGCAGTGGGGATGACAAGGGTTTTGTTTGCAGCTAAGTGTCATGTAATGTGCTAGTATGCGATGCATACTAGCACATTATGCCTTTATGTTGCAGGTAAAAACAAAACAAAAAAGAAACAGCAAAGTTTACTTTCTCTTTAAATGTGCTCCTAGGGAGTGCTCTCTAACTGTAGGAGGGGCTGTGACGGGAGGAAAAGAGATCCATGTTTCCGCTTAACAGAAACACAAGAGCTCCATCTTCCTGTCAGGGCTGGGCTCAGCCCTTTCTTCTCTGAGCTGGCCACTCAGCTGTCGGCTAATTGCCATCTCCTATCTCTCCACAGTTACTCAGCTGTTGATGATATCCTGCTCGTCAGTCCTGCCTACTTAAGCCATCCAGTCCAAAGGTTCTCTGCCTTTGCCTTGGTCAACATCACAGAAACGATCTCCTGCGATCCTGTTCAACACTTGCTTTGCTGACATCCTTTCTGGCTCCAGATCCTGCTTGCTGTTCTACTACATTGATCCCTGACTTCTTTCTTGGCTGACTATCCGTTCTGGTTACTGAACTTTGGCTATGTTTTGACCACGTTTTGTTCTATTCTTTTGTTATTAAACAAGTGTGATTTAACTGTACTTCTGTCTCGGCCTGATTTCATGGTTTCTGACACTCCCTCCCTCGCAGAACAGCAGTCTGCCTTGTTTACATAGGCAGACCGCCGTTCTGCCTCTCCTCTGAACGATCGGCGGGTCCTGGAAGCCATGGGACCGTCTGATTGGCTCCCTCTGTGTCCAATCACAGCGGGAGTGGGTCTCCGGAGGCGCCTACGTGCACCCCAGACCCCGTACATGAAATCACAAACCTGTATGTGATTTCGTGCAATAGGGCCGCCCTGCCACAGTATATCTGAGTGGGGTGTTCCTTAAGCGGTTAAAGGGGGATGATTATTTTCTATACACATCCAAAATCCATTGTCCATAAAATTGTATTGTTCCATAACATCACATATAGGTTAGAGATGTATCCCAAGCTTGTAATTTAAAGAATTGGTGTTTTTCTAATGTCAAACCTGAAGTTGTATTAACAGAACCCTCTCTTCCATGTGTGGTGTTTTAAAAAAAATGTCCCCCTTTGGCAATGCCCAGCTCCTCATGCCCCTTTTTAACAGTAGTCTGCCTATCGACGCAAAAAACTGCCAGAAGTTAACAGCAGGATGCACCCATTGTAGACTTCAACGGAATTCACTACAAAATTCAGGTTCAACGAAGATCAAGCCAGATTGGCCAAATATTTAATTAGCAGACCATCTCATTAGAAGTATGAATGCAAACAAAACAATTCACAAATCTTCAATTATTTCAAATCATTTTCGTAGGTCAGTGGTGTGTTTACCGGTTTTTCCGGTGTTCAACTTTAACATTTTCCTTGCAAATTCTTCATTTTCCTCGGACCAAATAACAGAACGAGAGCTCAAATTATAAAGGTTTTTGGCAGAGTAGAACCATTACACCGTGGACCTATCCACTCTAGGACAAAGCATGAAAGTGAGCGTCCAGAGTGTTGCTGATAACAGTCAGTGCTTGATTTTTCGAATCTGACCTGATAAGAATTTTGACCGATCAAACATTTAGACTGTTCTGTAAAGGGAAAAGAAGCAAAGATGAAATAATTTTATTTCAATTACTATTTGACCCGACAAACCTCTTGATATTTAGTCAGCTGCAAGAAATTAGAAGTCATAACTAATGGATGACTTTTGAGGATGAAAGCAGAAAAATATATATTTTTTTATTATGTAGATGAGTCATTTAGGTTGCACGTTTGATTTTTAGGTGTAATCATTAAAGTGGAACACAAGACAAATTGCTAAATACACATAAGTGTAGCACCCTGTAGCTGCTAGAGATATGATTTTTGGTGAGTGCAGGTAAATTTAGGCAGGCCTATCTGAGAGCTGGGCCTGTCTGTCTTGATCTATATGGGCTGGGGGTGGCCTAGAGTAGCAGCTGTGACTCCACTGTCACCTCCTTCTTTCTTCTTGAGGATCCTGGAAGAAGAGGAGGGGAAGAGAGGTGGAGCTGTCTGGGTTGTTTCAGCCAGCCCTGACCAATCCCCAACTAGGATTGGCAGGCCTCCTTGAAATACCCAGGGTCAGCCCAGCTGGGGAGGAGTTGTCAGGTGGAAAAACTGAGGATGGAGTACTAGGATGTCGGGGCCTTTGAGGGAGCTCCCCATGCTGGGGGGGGGTGACTTTGAGACAGTGACTCGGGTGCAGGACTCGGGTGATGGATCTGAACAGGAGGCAAAGGGAGGAGACAGGACAGCAGGAGCTAGTACTGCCAGGCAAGTCTTCAGGAGGGAACCACTGTTTACAGCCAGGAGGGCTGGAGAGTGACATGTGCTATTAGGAGGACTGGAGAGACTTGGGTGTGGAACCAGTGGGGATTGCAATTTCACGGGCAGTGAAGTCAGGCAGCTGCAGCCAGGAGGGCTGGCAGTAGGATTACCACCTGTTCGGGATTCACCCGGACAGTTCAGGTTTGGAATCATGCTTCTGGGTTTCAGACTGCCTGAAACCCAGACACATTATTCAGGCTGGATTATGGCTTCCAAGCAGGGTTGTTGGCTGGCTCCAGTTGTCTAAGCTGAGAGTGTCTGTTAGACTCCCTCTAACACTGCCCAAAGCCAGCACCAACACTCCCCCCCAAACACACACACAGATGGGAGAGAGGGTTCGATCTGCACTTCTCCTCCCCCCCCCCCCACCACTCTGTCTGCCCACACTCAAAATCCCTGGTGCTGTGCCTCAGAAAAGGAAAGCGGGGGCTGTAAATTTGAAGTCCAGTGGTGTCAGAAACCATGAATCAGACCGAGACAGAAGTACAATTAAATCACAATCCTCCAAGACCGACAAAGGGTAAACCCGGCCATGGGGAGGTATGGCATCAGGGTGAAGGTCAATTGCGCAATCACATCGCTAAAATCGCAGTACTCTTCCGGCAGGGAGGAGAGTGAAGAGGTGCACAGGACCTTAGATACCTTCAGGAAGCATGTCTCACTGCATTGTGGTGACCAGGAAAGAACCTCAGCATGGAGCCAATCAAAAGAGGGGTTGTGCCTCTAACCAAGGATAACTAATAACCAGTGGAAACCTGGGTAAGGAAATAACTTGGAATTGGATTATCTCATGGTGAAGAGCCCCTACGGCCATGGACAACGGAACCGTCTCATGAGTCACATGGGCAGGCTGTAAAGGTCTCCCGTCAAGAGCCTCAATGGCAAGTGGAGTGTCACGCAACTGCAGCGGAATCGAGTGCTGCAAAACAAATGCAGCATCAATGAACAGGCCTGTAGCCCCAGAGTCGATTAGAGCTTGAATCTCGATGGACGACTCAGCCCAAGAAAGCGTGACCGAAACCAGGGGCTTATCCTTCTGGATAACTGTGGACGAATCAACGCCACCTAAGGTCTGTTCATGACAGGAAATCAAGGTTCGGGCATTCCCTGGACGGGTAGGACAAGACTTTAAAAAGTGACCTGCCTGGCCACAATAAAGGCACAATCTCTCCCTCCTCCTAAAGGCTCTCTCATCTGCAGAGAGACACATGAAGCACAGGTGCATGGGTTCATCTTCACTGACCGACTCGGTACCAGGAGGCATGGGAGGCGAGGGAGGCACGTGTGGGACTCCAAAGCTAGGAGGTAAACCTACAGGAGGCTTCCGCAAGCGCTCCTTAAAAGAAAGTCTTTCTCCGAGTCTGAAGTCAATGAGGATGGCAAACGAGATCAAGCTCTCCAGCTCAGTAGGTATATCTCGGGGTGCTATCTCATCCTTGATGGAATCCGAGAGACCATGAGAAAAAGCAGCCACGAGGGCCTCATTGATTCAAGCAACCTTTGCTGCCAGAGTAGGGAATTCAATGATGTAGTCTGCAACAGCTCTCTTACTCTGTTTGATGTAGACATGTGCATTAGTTTTCGTCCGAATGCATTTTCGTCCAAATTTTAGGTATTTTCATTATTGTTTTAACAAAGGATAACGAAAGTGCAGAATCCGAAAAATTAAAGATCCGACATAAATAAATGCTTTATTTTCATTTTTGTTATGACAACAGTTCGATATAGATAGGAGATTTGACATGACACTGACAATAACAATCTGTGTCTATCTAACCTGTGGTCAAATGTGCTAGTCCAGGATGATTAGACATGGAGAAAAAATTTGACAGAGAGAGAAAAGATTCGACATGGAGAAAAGATTAGACAGAGAGAGAAAAGATTGCTGCTGGAATTGGGTGGGGGAAGTAAAATAAAAATAATGATGATGATGAATGTTATTGGCTGATTGTAACTAAAGAGAGGAGTAAAATAGCTAGAACTAAGTACACACGTACAGCCAACTTACTTTCACTTACGATTGCTAACAGAGAGAGACACACACACTGAATCATTTCAGAAGACAGTCAATCTTAGCTGGTCCATTTGTCAGAGAATCTAAATTATTTAGCAATGAAGCATAAGCACAGCAGCAGAACAATAGTGAAGCAAGCTACAGTTCAACTTAACCTTTTCTTAATAATCTGCTGCTATTGATTTAGTGTTGTGAACCTGATAGTGATACTAGTGTTGCCAGTGTTGTGATTGCCTCAGAGGCTGCCCGTGTTGTGGGTGGGGGGGGGGGGGATTTATTATTATAGATTCTATATTATAGATTGAGATTCTATATACCCTATCTTGTTACCTGTCTGATCAGTGATCACTATCACCAGTCCATTTTCTGTTTGAACTATATACATTCAACATGAACGACAAAGATTCGACAGAGCAGCGAAAAACATACAAACGTCAAATCTTTGGCTCATGGTGTCTGTTGAAAGTTCTAAGAAGATTTGACGGAGCAGCTAAACTATACAGTCATACAGTTTAGCTGCACCGTCAAATCTTCGTTGAACATTCCACGGACACCATAAGCCTTCAATGGCAGATTCGACCTCAATTAATTAGGATTTTCGGACGAATGTCGTTTTTAACGAAAAACAAAATAAATAGAAATGAATTTCGGGAGTAACTAAATGAATGTATTTTTCGGACGAAAACGAAATTCCGAAACAAAATATTTCAGTGTGCACATGTCTAGTTTGATGGACATAAGGCACTTGGCAGCAGAAGCGGAGAGTGCGGGAACGTCAATACCCTTTTAAAGGAGGCCACAAACTCAGGCTAACGCAAGACAACAGGTTTTTGCGTCTCCTATAGAGGGTTAGCCCAGGCCAAGGCTCTCTCACAAAGCAAAGATATCACAAAACCTACTTTGCTTCTGTACGTGGGAAACGCCTGGGGTAGCATATGAGTATATCTCAACCTGATTGAGAAACCCTCTGCATTGAACTGGATAACCCCAAAATCACTGGGGAAGTGGGGCAGAACCAGACATACCTCTTATAGAGGTAATACACGAGGCAGGTGCCTGCACAGAGACTGGCGCAGCAGCAGGGACGGTTGTACCGGAGCAGCCACAGTGGGGGATTCCAGGTGAACTGTGCGACTCAGGAGCATTTGTAATGCCATGGAAAACTGATCCATGTGGTGATCTTGCTCATCCAATCTGCAAAAAATATTACCAACGAGTGGATTGACTGTAACTTCTGAATTCATGGCCTTCGCCTACTGTCAGAAACCATGAATCAGACCGAGACAGAAGTACAATTAAATCACACTTGTTTATTAAATAAAAATAAAAAGGTAAATAGAGAAAGCGTAGTCAAAGCATAGCCAGAGTCAAGTAACCGGATCGATTAGTCAGTCAGGCCAGAGTTCAGTAACCAGATCGGGTAATAAGCCAGGCCAGAAGTCAGGGATCCAAGTGGAGCAACAGCAAGCAGGATAAGGAGCCAGAAGGCATGTCAGCAAGCCAGTCTGTAAACAGAACCGCAGGAGATGGTTTCTTGTGATGTGACTAAGCCAACGGCAGAGATGAAGTGAGCTGGACAGCTTTAAGTAGGCAGGTCAGACAAGCATGATCAGGAACAGCTGGTAACTGTGGAGAGAGATGAGAGCTGGCAATTAGTGGACAGCTGAGCAGCCAGCCCAGAGAAGGTAGGGCTAAGCCAGCCCTGACAAGCGGCCCCATTGACTCGAATGGGTTTGTGTTTGGCGAGTGTTATGTCCACTAAAAGTAAAAGCAGTTTGGGCTGGAGAAAATGAAAATTTCAACCGCTGAGTTTTACCTCCCCTCAACCTCTAATGTTAGTAAGCCTATAATGCCAGGATCCTAGATGTAATACTGGATTCTGACCTTTCCTTTCAGACCCACATTCCACTCACTGTCTAAATCAGCCTTTCTCAACCTTTTCAACACAGAGGAACCCTTGAAATAGTTCTCCAAACTTGAGGAATCCCTGCTAAAAATTAGAAATCTACAACTCATGATACATTAGTGTGATAGTCAGTGAGAGGAATGGTCCTTACACTTGTGGTCATTGGGAAGAATTATCTCCTTACAGATAGCTAAAAAGATCAATGGTGTCAGTGGGAACTTATATGAGAGGCAGAAATTGCCCAGTGCTGAAGGTACCCCTAGCAACCTCTGGAGGGACCCTAGGGTTCCACGGAACCCTGGTTGGGAATCATTGGTCTAAATCTTGCCACGTTAACCTCTAACAATTTCAGTATTTGCCCCTTCTTAACAAATGACACCACAAAGCTACCAATTTATTCCCTGATCATCCATCACCTTGCCCAGGAGTCGCCAAGCATTTTAAACAAAGAGCCAATTTACTCAAACTTTACGGGAACCAGACTGTAGACAGTGGGAGTAAATAATGCCATAGTGACACATACAATGGAGGGGAGCCTGACGTGCAGAGGTAGACCTCTCATAAAGCTCTGGCTCCGGAGTCACTGGAGTTGAGAGAGTGACCATAGGAGCACAGTGAGGTATGAGTGCCTACAGAGTTCTCATCGCTGGAGATGATGAACAGGAACAGAGAGGGTGTGCCTGGGGGATCCTTGGAGTAGTCTTGCTTCGGATTCGGGTCCATGTCTCCCCTAAACACACAGATTCTGGGAACCTAGGCCCCGGATACGGATTTGGGGCCTTGGTGCCAAAATCAGCAATGACTGCTTCACACTCCCACCCCCGAGCTGTGAGACTCAGAGCAGATGTTAATATAATCAGCTGAACCTGATGCTGGGTTCTCCTGCTATAATCTGTTTACTAAGGTATCTTTCGCCCATGGTATAGTTTCCCCATTGTGTCCCTCCTATGTGTAAATCCCCATCGTTAGTTGAGTCACCTATTGTTTCTGTCTGTCTGCTAATTATTTTAGAGATTTGGACAGCCCTAGGTTTTATTACTGGGGAATGGTGCTGAACGGTCTGGGTGAGCACTGAGTCACCTGTTTAATTAGATTACTGTTTATGTTGGCTGTTCCTTAGTTATGTTAATTTTAACATTACCTTTTAGTTTGCATAACGTGATCAAGCTCTTGTCTGATTTAATTTGGTATAAATTCTGTGCGAGTTTACAATAAAGTCAGCTCTAGTTTTCAGCTAAGCTAGTGTCATCTAAGCTTTGGGTGCAATATTCCGCTATAATTCTTGGTTTCTGGTCCCAGACTGGAGGAAGCTGTACATTGATAGAAGCACCCAAGAAGGGTGCCAAGCAGTCCATCACAGTTATTAAAACTCCATTCTCGTTGGGCTACCTTAGCATAGACTATCCCCCTTCAGTCCATCATGAATACCACTGCTAGAGTTATCCACTTTATCAACCATTCAGTGTCTGCTGCTTCTCTCCAATAGCTTCTGCTCAACCAATGAATAAAATCCAAAATATTAACAATAACCTACAAAGTCCTCTACAACTCTGCCCCCAGCTGCATACCAACCTCATTTCAAAGTATTACTCAAACCAACATCTCCACTGCTCCAAAAACCTCTTGTTCTCAAGCTTTTTCTACGTATGATCATCTCCAGGACTTCTGCCAAGCCTTTTCCATCCTCTGGAACGCCTTACTCTAATCTGTCCGACTATCTTGTACTCTGTCCACCTTTAGACAATCCCTGAAAACCCTACTCTTGAAGGAGGCCTATGTTGACTCTGAGCTGTACTTGTATTTTCTCCATCAGCTCATCCAGAACAGTTGTTACCTTTTTTATCACATGACTAGGGATGAGCTGAACATTCTCCTGTTCGGTTCGCACCAGAACATGCATACAGGCAAAAAATTTGTTCAACAAACACTGTTAAAGTCTATGGGACACAAACATGAATAATCAAAAGTGTTAATTTTAAAGGCTTGTATGCAAGGTATTGTCATTAAAAGTGTTTGGGAACCCGGGTCCTGCCCCAGGGGACATGTACCAATGCAAAAAAAAGTTTTAAAAAGGGTTTTTTTTTTCAGGAGCAGTAATTTTAATAATGCTTAAAGTGAAACAATAAAAGTGTAATATTCCTTTAAATTTCGTACCTGGGGGGTGTCTATTGTATGCCTGTAAATTGGCACATGTGTCCCATGTTTAGAACAGTCTGACAGCAAAATGACATTTCTAAAGTAAAAAAATAATTTAAAACTACTCACGGCTATAATGAATTGTCGGTCCGCCAATACACATAAAAGTTAATCGATAAAAACGGCATGGGATTTCCCCACAGGGGAACCCCCAACCAAAAAAAAATAAAAAATGCTTTGGGTCCCTCTAAATTCCATACCAGGCCCTTAAAATCCATATTTTTTCCACTCCGTCCGCACGATCCGCCTCAGTGGGAGTCTTCCGCCGCTTGACGCTTCGGTTCTTCTTCTGAAGAACACCAAAGGAAGCCCAGAAGAAAGAAGATGGAAAAAGAAGCAAAAAGAAGAAGTTAATAAAGGACTTGTCAAAAACCGTCTCTTGTGTTTTTTAACCTTTTTGACACTTTTTTTGTGAAATGGTAGGGGTACATTTTTACCCCATTACCAATGGGGTAAAGCCCGCAGACCCCCACAACCACCAGGCAAGGGTTGTGGGGGTAAGGCCCTTCTCCCCATCAACATGGGGACAAGGTGCTTTGGGGCTACCCCAAAGCACTCTCCCAATGTTGAGGGCATGTGGCCTGGTACTGTTCAGGAGGGAGGGGCGCTCTCTCGACCCCCCTCTTTTCCTGCGGCCTGCCAGGTTGCATACATGGATAAGGATCTGGTATGGCTTTTTTGGGGGACCCCATGCCATTTTTTTTTTAAATTTGGCACCGGATTCCCCTTAATATCCATACCATATTTGAGGGCCTGGTATGGAATTTAGGGGGACCCCCACACATTTTTTAAAAATTTTTTGGTTCGGGGGTTCCCCTGTGGGGAAATTCCATGCTGTTTTTAGCATTTAACTTTTACGTGTATTATCAGACCGACAATTCAGTAGTTTTAAATGACTTTTTTTCCTTTAGAAATGTCATTTTGCTGTCATACTGTTCTAAACAAGGGAAACATGCACCCCTTTACAGGCATACTATAGACACCCCCGGGTATGAAATTTAAAGTAATATTACACTTTTATTGTTTCACTTTAAGCATTATTAAAATCACTGCTCTCGAAAAAACTGCAGTTTTTAAAACTTTTTTTTGCATTAATACATGTCCCCTGACAATACCATGCATATAAGCCTTTAAACTTAGCACTTTTGATTTCTCCCATAGACTTTTAAAGGGTGTTTCGCGGCTTTCGAATTTGCCGCGAACACCCAAATTTGTTTGCTGTTCAGCGAACTGGCGAAAAGCCAATGTTTGAGTCTAACATAAAGCCCATCCCTACACGTGACCCTCCCTCCTAGATTTTAAGTTCTCTACCTCTGATTAACCACTTACAGACCGGACCATTTTGCTGGTCAAAGACCAGACCACTTTTTGCGATTCGGCACTGCGTCGCTTTAACTGACTAACTCGCGTTCGTGCGACGTGGCTGCCAAACAAAATTTACGTCCTTTTTTTCCCACAAATAGAGCTTTCTTTTGGGGGTTTTATTTTTTGCGCTATAAACAAAAATAGAACGACAATTTTGAAAAAAACGCATTATTTTTTACTTTTTGTCATAATAAATATCCCCCAAAAATATATAAAAAAAAATTTTCCCTCAGTTTAGGCCGATACGTATTCTTCTACATATTTTTGGTAAAAAATAAATTGCAATAAGCGATTATTGATTGGTTTGTGCAAAAGTTATAGCGTTTACAAAATAGGGATAGTTTTATGGTATTTTTATTAATAATTTTTTATTATTTTTTTTTTTTTACTAGTAATGGCGGCGATCAGCGATTTTTATTGTGACTGCGACATTGCGGCGGACACATCGGACATTTTTGACACATTTTTGGGACCATTGTCATTTATACAGTAATCACTGCTATATAAATGCAGTGATTCCTGTGTAAATGACACTGGCAGTGAAGGGGTTAACCAGTGGGTGGCAGTGTAGGGGTTAAGTGTTCCTAGGGGTGTGTTACTAACTGTGTGGGGGCTGGGCTTTCATTTAGTGAACACTGATCTCTGCTCCAATTACATGGAGCAGAGATCAGCTTCACTAGTTGCTAGGCAGAATGGGGAAATGCTGTTTACACAGCATTTCCTCCATTCAGCCACCCATGAGACGATCGTGGGTATGCCTGCGGCGATCGAGTCCACGGGACCCGTGACCGGACTCACGGGGGTCCCGCGACCGGACTCACGGGGGTCCCAACCGACACGCGAGCGTGCCGCCGGCGGTGCGCTCGCGATTGCAGGGCGGTATTGAAGATTGGACGTACCTGTACGCCAATATGCCTGCCCGTGCCATTCTGCCGATGTACATTGGCGTGCGCTGGTCGGGAACTGGTTAAGGATGAGCCGAACACCCCCCCTGTTCGGTTCGCACCAGAACCTATGAACAGACCTAAACTTCATTTAGAACCCTATTATAGTCTTTTTTTTGCATTGATTTATGTCCCCTGGGGCAGGACCCAGGTCCCCAAACACTTTTTAGGACAATAACTTGCATATTAGCCTTTAAAATTAGCACTTTAGATTTCTCCCATAGACTTGTACAGGGTGTTCCCGGCTTTTCGAATTTGCCGCGAACAACCCAAATTGTTCACTGTTCGCTGAACAGGCGAACAGGCAATGTTCGAGTCGAACATGAGTTTGACTCGAACTCAAAGCTCATCCCTACCTCTGATCCCTCTTGTATTGAATTGCATTCAAACTATATTGTCTCCCTCTATGATGTAAAGAGCTGCACAACTGTTATGTAATAATACTAACTTGCTGTTTATTTGTTGACTAGCTGATGTATCATATGTAAAGCTTTTACAATATGATGGATTCATTGACTTATCACGGGCATAAAAATAACATTAGTGTCAATTAAGTTAAATACCTTTACAAAGTATATTTACTATTCATTATACTGACAAAATTAAAACTTAAGTAAAGAAAAGTTCTAGATCTGATTTTGTGTCATCAGGGTAATAAAATTTATTAAATTTTGATCGGTCGTTTTTCATGGATGAATTCCAAAACTCAATAAGTTTCAATGGCATCTTGTCTTTAATGCCTCAGACGCTCACGACTGAAATACGGCTCTAACAAAACGCTAATTTATCTTCGCGCTTTGATAGAACATTATCCAAACAGCTATTATATATCAAATCCAAAATCATCATGTCTTCATTTACACAATGATCCATGAGAAGGGTTTATTCGTAGGCCATAAATAAATCCCCAAGCTGACTGTAATTTAAATAATTACTTAATTGAAGGAGTTAAGCTTAAAGGCAAACATTTAAAAAGAGAAAATATGCATATTATACTTAAAAAATTATTTTTAAAAATTGAAATTTCTACTCATAAAAATATGGATGGAGTCCTTTTAAGATTTGTGTAGCCATTTATCGCTTTAGTATGTTGTCTTTTTAAAATGTAATTGTAAAGTAATTAAATTGAACCTTTCCATGAAAGGAAGACACCCATCAATGGCTTGTATGGCAGCGATGCCCTGGGTGATTTGTGGTAATGATCAAGAAGAAGTCTAAGGCATTCACAATTGAATAGCTAACTTTTTTTAGTTACACCAAACAAGAGTTTAGTGGCTGATATGACTCTTCTTTTGTTTCACCGGGTTACACAGAGGTTCAATGCCTCCTGCATGCTGGGAAATCTTTGCTGTGTGTTGAGGATTGCCCAAGAACTAAGAGCTGGAAAGGAAAGCAATAAGAGAATGCTACCAGGTCTCATACTCTCCACATGGTAGGGTGGGGTGCCTTGCCAGGGGCCCTCATCCCCACAACCTTGGCCTTATGGATGTGAGGGCCTGCAGGTTTGGGGCTTATCATTAGCAGTCGGTAAGGACAGGGTGGGTGAAGCAGCCACTGCTTCCTTAGCAACTGTTGACAGCTGGAAACTGTCATGTTAGTGCATCCCTGAACACCCTAAATGTCACTGTCAGGCTTGGAGAATAGTAGCTATAGCAGTAGAGGGACTCCCACTGACAAGCAGGGTGGTTATATAAGCAGGTCACCCTGGAGGATGATGCAGGGTCTAAGTCGGGGTTACATAGCAGATATAGCAGGTTGGGAACAAATAGAAGCGTAGTCGAGGAACAAGCCAAAGGTCGGTAGCAAATGATAGCAGAAGTGACAAGAGTAAGATATTGGCTGTAGCGAGCACAATAATGTGGCAAATAAGCAGTGCAGAAATATAGCTTAAACACTTAACAACCGGCCCATAACCGATTAATGGTTACAGGGCGGTTGTTTAACTCTGAGAGGCCGTTGATTAACGGCCTCCAAGAATACCGCCGGTTCCTCCCTCCCCCCTCTGTACCGATCGGTACAGCGGAGGGGGAGAAATCGGTGTCACCAGCGCTGTGGGCTGCATCTGCAGTGCCCACATCGCTGCTCACCGAATTTAACCCCTCAATTCCCTGCCAATACTCTGCAATACCCTGCCAATACTCTGCAATACTCTGCAATACCCAATACCCTGGCAATACTCTGCAATACCCTGGCAATACCCTGGCAATACCCTGGCAATACTCTGCCATACCCTTCCATACCCTGCTATTACTCTGCCATTACTCTGCCATACCCAATACCCTGCCAATACTCTGCCATACCCTGCCATACCCTGCCATTACTCTGCCAATACTCTGCCATACCCAATACCCTGCCAATACTCTGCAATACCCTGCCATACCCTGCCAATACCCTGCCAATACCCAATACCCTGCCAATACCCTGCCAATACTCTGCAATACTCTGCAATACTCTGCCATACCCTGCCAATACTCTGCAATACCCTGGCAATACTCTGCCATACCCTGCCAATACTCTGCCAATACTCTGCCATACCCAATACCCTGCCAATACTCTGCCATACCCAATACCCTGCCAATACTCTGCCATACCCTGTCATTACTCTGCCAATACTCTGCCATACCCAATACCCTGCCAATACTCTGCAATACCCTGCCATACCCAATACCCTGCCAATACCCTGCAATACTCTGCCATACCCTGCCAATACCCTGCCAATACTCTGCAATATACAATACCCTGCCAATACCTTGCCAATACTCTGCAATACCCAATACCCTGCCAATACTCTGCAATACCCTGCCAATACCCAATACCCTGCCAATACTCTGCAATACCCTGCAATACTCTGCAATACCCTGCAATACTCTGCCATACCCTGCAATACTCTGCCATACCCTGCCATACCCTGCAATACTCTGCAATACCCTGCAATACCCTGCAATACTCCGCAATACCCTGCAATACTCTGCCATACCCTGCCATACCCTGCCATACCCAATACCCTGTCAATACTCTGAAATATCCTGCCAATACTCTGCAATACCCAATACCCTGCCAATACTTTGCAATACCCTGCCATTTTTTTTTAATTTTATTTTATTTTTTTTAATTTCAGGATTCCCAGCCTAGAGGTGAGATGTGGGCAGGGGCGTAACTATAGGGGGTGCAGCAGTCGCGACCGCAACTGGGCCCTGTGCTGCAGGGGGCCCATGTAGCCCCCTCTACATATTTGCCGGCAGCAGCATAGGCAGCTAGGGGTACCAATGCACCATGCACACGGGTGGCTGGAGATGGAGGGTGACTAGCAGAGCTCCATGCTTGACTATCGCACTGGCTGCTCTTTAGTTGTGCATTCCCCGCATGACCTGTGTCCTCGGCCGGCTCCTCAGAGTACCCCTCTCCTGCTCCATGCATTGCCGCTCAGTCCGATGTCTGTTCTCCCCAGCCAGAGTCCCCCCCCCCGAGTCCGGCCCACACTGCGCTGCATACTTCTCCGGTATAAACAAACTTTAAGCACACAGATGCAGTGCAGCCCTATGAGAGCCGGCTCCCGGAGGACACTGCAGGCTTGACTGCCAGCCCCCCTCCTCCCCCGTCATACAAAGATGATGAAAGGTCTTTCTGGGAGATAGGCGGATCACCCATCCAACACACTGGATGGAGCTCAGGCCAACATTGATGAGTGCGCGGCCTGCAGCTTGGTCATGGTGAGTGAGAGGACCCCATCCCCCACACACCATTACATACCCCCATCTCTCCCTGGGGACAGGGGCCCCTTCTCACGTGGGGACAGGTAGCCCCATCTCCCCTGGGGACAGGGACTCCTTCTCACCTAGGGGCAGTAACTTCATCTGCCCTGGAGAAAAGGACCTCATCTATTCTGGGGGCACCTAAATAAAAAAAAACGAATAAAAAAAAACGACTGATGCCAGTGGTGGAACTAAAGGCTCACAAAGGTCATACCTGTGACCACGCCCTGGAGTTCCACCGCCGGACTTGGAGGGAAAGGCCCTGGCTGGGGTTCAGGGGGGCCCTTCATGGTTTTTTTGCATCGGGGCCCTGAAGGTTCTAGTTACGCCACTGGATGTGGGGTCTTATTGACCCCATATCTCACTGTAAAGAGGACCTGTCATGCCTATTCCTATTACAAGGGATGTTTACATTCCCTGTAATAGGAATAAAAGTGATCAAAAAATGTATTTTTGGGGGAAAAAATGTCAAACTAAAATAAATAAAGTAAAATGAATAAAAAAGAAAAATATTTTTAAAGCGCCCCTGTCCCCAGTGCTCGCATGCAGAAGCGAACGCATACTTAAGTCCTGCCCACATATGAAAACAGTGTTCAAACCCCACATGTGAGGTATCGCTGTGAACGTTAGAGCGAGAGCAATCATTTTGGCCCTAGACCTCTGTAACTCAAAACATGTAACCAGTAAAAAAATTTTAAAGCGTCGCCTATGGGGATTTTTAAGTAGCGACGTTTGGCGCCATTCCACGAGCGTGTGCAATTTTGAAGGGTGACATGTTAGGTATCTATTTACTCAGCGTAACTTCATCTTTCACATTATGCAAAAACATTGGGCTAACTTTACTGTTTTTTTTTTTTTAGCACAAAACTGTTTTTTTTTTTTAAAACGTTAGAAAAATTGCTGCGCAAATACTGTGCGTGATAAAAAGTTGCAATAACCACCATTGTATTCTCTAGGGTCTTTGCTAAAAAAACATATATAATATTTTGGGGTTCTATGTAATTTTCTAGCAAATAAATGATGATTTTTACATGTAGGAGAGAAATGTCAGAATTGGTCTGGGTGCTCCAGAACGCCTGATGGCGTTCCCTGCATGTTGGGCCTCTGTATGTGGCCACACTGTGTAAAAGTCTCACACATGTGGTATCGCCATACTCGGGAGTAACAGCAGAATGTGTTTTGAGGTGTAATTTGTGGTATGCATATGCTTTGTGTGAGAAATAACCTGAAAATATGACAATTTTGTGAAGAAAAAAAGGAAAAAAAATCTTGATTTTGCAAAGAACTGTGGGGAAAAATGACAACTTCAAAAACCTCACCATGCCTCTTACTAAATACCTTGGAATATCTTCTTTCCAAAAAGGAGTCATTTGGGGGGTATTTGTACTTTTCTGGCATGTTAGGGTCTCAAGAAATGAGATAGGCCGTCAGTCCTTTGGGTGTGATCAATTTTCAGATATTGGCACCATAGCTTGCGGACTCTATAACTTTCACAAAGACCAAATAATATCCACCAATTTGTACTTATTTTTACCAAAGATATGTAGTAGTATAAATTTTGGCCAAAATTTATGAAGAAAATTACTAATCTGCTTAATTTTATAACAGAAACAAAGAAAAATTCATTTTTGTACAGAATTTTCGGTCTTTTTTCTTTTATAGCACAAAAAATAAAAAACCCAGCGGTGATTAAATACCACCAAAAGAAAGCTATATTTGTGTGAAAAAAAGTACAAAAATGTTATATGGCTACAGTGTTGCATGACTGAGTAATTGTCATTCAAAATGTGAGAGCACTGAAAGCTGAAAATTGGTCTGGTTATTAAGGGTGTTTAAGTGCCCAGTGGTCAAGTGGTTAAATCAGGAAGTTCATGGGATGAGCAGAGAGTTCAAGGTTCACAAGAAACAAGATATAAGACAAGGTTGTCTAAGCAATCAGGCAGGAAGTTATCCAGCTTCTCAGTGAGAAGAGTTACTGCCAGACACAGCAGAGGTCCCAGATCCAGGCCCTGACACCAACAGCCTGAACAGCCAGCATTCAGGCCAAACATTGATCTCATCCCTAATGAAGACAGCAGAATTCTGCACATGCTTAACTGGAAGGTTGCGTTTACCATAAACCCTGGGTATTTACAGCCTTGCCATAAGTGGTTCTCAACTTTTATTAAATATCAAAGATTTAAAATATTCCTAACTTACTACACCACAAGGGCTCTCCAGTTTCTCTGCTCGTGTTCCTTTTTTTTTTTACAGTGGACCTGGCTGAATTTTTTTCCTCCAAAGCCCCAACTGGGAGTCACCACTCCATACACGCCAAAGTGAACCTTACCATGTTTTCGATAACATAGTAGAACACAATCGTTTTTTGGTGTTTGCAGCTTAGTGCTACATTGTTTAAGTGCAGGGAACCCATGTACCCATGTGTGGTTAGCAACATTTAATACAATTATCTATCTGACTTAAAATTTGTTTAAAATATTTTTGATGAAAAACATTAAATACTAGCAATGCATTTTGGAAGGAAAACCTCCTTCTTCAGGGTTTGAACAAGGAGCGTAATGCATTCCATCTGTTTACAGGAAATGCTAGCTTCAATCCAGGCTTTCTATGCCATCTCATCCAGATTGCATTGTAAATCCTTGTTCATGCCCTGAGGAAAGGGTTGTGCTTAACAAATAAATATTTTAAAGGAATTTCAAGCAAGTTGGACGTTTGCACTAGGCATTCTTACCACACACCCATATGTTGTTCCTCTGTTAAGCTATTTGAATATCATGATCCCTGTTCTAGTATTTTATTGGTACATGTAGAATGTAGTACAATACAGCGAATGAGTTGTATAATTATAATAAGCAAGTCATTAACTCACAATAGTCTGTATAAAACAACAGGAGATAGTGTGACCTTCAGGTAAGGGGAACGGCAGTTATTAGGGGACCTATACCATAAAAAGGCAGGCCTCTGGTCTAGATTGTAGAAGGTCAATGAAAAAACGCTGGAGGATTTAACATTTAGTGCAACTGTATGTAAACATGTCCTGCTAACATTCACAAAAAATCGGTCAGAGGGGCACCTCTGTGTGTAGCAGGCGAAGTGTAGCGTGGCCTTTTCCCCAGTGCTGTATACAAATTATACATCAGGGAGAAGGTCAGTGGGTGTATAATGTACCCCTTCTAACAACCAGCCTTGGAAAGGAAATAAAAGTATAAGGCGAAAGAGGGAGGCCCGTGACCTGTGCCTACTTAGGACAAAAAACAGGGGGGGGGGGGGGGCTATATAGACCCCAAGGTGGAGACTGAGTTGGAGATGAAGGAGTGTTAAAGCAGTCCCAAAAAGAAGGATAGAGAACAGGAAGGGTAGAGGGACATCAGAGGGGAATAAGGGGGTGATGGGGGGGTTCCCTAGAGGGGATCCCAACCCATGGGGCCATGTGGTTACTTTAGGCTTGGGTAGGAGCAGTTTAGTTTTCCAACTAAGGTAGTATAAGGGAGTCATCTGGGGGTAAAATGGTTTGTTTAGCTGCTGTGGTGACAAAGAGTAAAAGTTTAAACTGATGTTATGTTAAATCCTGTGGTTTGTTGTTCAGGATTGAATATCATGATCAAGAGAGTCAGCAGCCTAGACCCAGGATCGACCACAAAATAAACTACTCTGTTAAGAAAAACATATTTTTAGATATTTTTCATTTAAATCAATCTTTACTCGCATCAGTCCATTACTATGATAGACCTCACAGACCTAATGCTTTAAATGAAAATGGATTAGAAGGGTTAAAGTGGACCTTTCTTAAACCTAGTACTGATGGGCAAATTACAGTGGTGGCTGTTTTTTTTTTTGGGGGGGGGGGGGCAGCGGCAAACAACCTCCCACGGGCTGCAGGTGAAACAAAACTAGCACAACTGCCACCTACACCAAAGCCCCCCCCCCCGGCACAGCACTAACACACACTCCCACCACCACCACCACCCGCTGTCCTTACCCTGGTTGTGAGAGCAGTGCGGCTCAGGGAAAGCTGCTCCGGTGTCCTCTCCTGGAGCAGCTTCTGCGGTGTCTCCTCTCTGCTCCTCCCAGTGCTAGGCTTCCAATAGAATCACCTGATATTTTGGCCAATCAGGAAACAGGTTTCATACCTGCTGCCTGATCTGCCAGGAGGAAGATCAGTGTTGCAACAGCGAATTTTAATTCACTGTTGCAACACACCTGGGTGGGCTCCAGACGCAATGCTCTACGTCCCGAGTTTCCCCTATATTTTGAAGCCTATTAGAGACTCTGGCTCTAATCAGGTTCTTAAAAAAAAAACCTGGCTGCTGTAATTCATGCGCCCAGTGACCCGAAAGGGGCCAGACACATGAATAGGGGGGCGGTCACAGAGCCCATGGATAGATTCATGCTACGCATGAATCTATCCACTGCATATAGGGGGGTGGTTAGAGAGAGGGGGTGGCGCCCAGGCACCCCTAACGGATGGCCCGCCACTGTCCAAATGTCGGGAGACATTGGCCCAGATCACTGCACTAACTTGACATAGTCAGTACAGCAGCTCCAACTGGAGCGGACAGCTTTTTTCGCTGGGTTGAACGAAAAAAAAAACACTCATAGTGTGTGCCCAGCTTTAATCTGTCAGGTTTAACAAGGGGGCCCCCAGATCCCAGCCCCCCTACCCCCCATGTGAATGAGTAAGGGGTACTAAGAAAGTGTACAAAAGTAAATAATTTTTTTTTTAACAAGTCCTTTATCAAGAAAAGAAAAGTATGCACCCCCCAAAAAAAATATGTCCCCATCGTCAATCACACCACCCTCCGCCACTGCCACCACATTAAGGATGTTCCTTAACAATCAGCTATTCTTCTATTCTAGCAATTCGAATCCGGAGATAATTTTTTGACCAACCTGAATTCTAATCATTATGAAGATTTGGAATTCATTTGAAAATTAATAAACGAAACAAAATGAAATGAAAATAAATTAAACTAAATTAAATTATGAAACAAATCAATGAAACAAAATTAGTAACATAACAATTTTATCTGAAGTAAAAAAAATCTTTACATTCTAGACATGTGCAAACTGAAATATTTCATTTCGGAATTTCGTTTAAGATTCATTAAGATTCATTTAGTTACTCCCGAAACTCGTTTTTATTTATTTAGTTTTTCGTTAAAAAATTGCATGCATCCAAATGAATTAAGGTTGAATCTGTCATTGAAGGCTTATGGTGTCTGTCTAATGTTTAACCACTTAAAGTGGTGTTGCCACCAAAAAAATAAAAGCTGCTTAAAATTCGTAAAAAAAAAAAAATAATTGGCAAAAAAAATTTTTTTTACTCACCTCTAAATACCGGTTGCTAGGGGGTCCCTCGTAATCTGCCTTCTTCATTGCCCGGGCTGGTGACATCACTTCCCCTCGCGCCGCACATACACCTGGGACCTGTCATGTGTCCCAGGTGACTGTACGGCGTATCACGGCGCCCTGCACCGCTCGCGCATGCGCAGTGGGTGCCCGGCTGTGAAGCCACAGTATGCATGACGGCGCCGCGAGCGGAGCGGGGAGCGAGGGGGGGGCTTCGTTCCCCCGCATCGCTGGACCCTGGGGTAGGTAAGTGTCCGATTATTAAAAGCCAGCAGCTGCAGTATTTATAGCTGCTGACTTTTAATTTTTTTTTTTTAGGGGGTACCCCACTTTAAGGACCGCCGCATGCCAATGTACGTCATCACAATGGCATATACAGGCACAAGCACGTACATGTACGTGCTTGCCTTCCAGCGGGTGGGGGGTCCGATCGGACCCCCTAACGCTGGATGCGGCGGTCCGTTTCGCTTCAGGAGCGATCCGGGATGAGGGGATGGCTGTTGGTTTCTGGCCATCCCCTCTTGTTTGCTCCTGGCGAATGAGAAGCTTCCTCTCACTGTGTATAGTAAACACAGGCAGGGAGGAAGTGATGTCATTCTCCTCGGGGCGGTCTTTTTGACCGGACTACGAGGAGAAGTGAAAGTAAGTGTGCACCAACACTACACTAACATGTAGGCACACACAGGCACACAAACCCCCCCCGATCACCCCCCCCCCCCGATCGCCCCCCGATCCTCCCCCCCTCCCAGTCACAGTGTCACTGATTGCAGTGATCATTTATTTATTGATCACTGCATTCAGTGTCAGTTGTGACAGTAAAAACTGTCAGGGCAGTTAGTGTTAGGTCCAGGGTAGCCCCCTACCACCCCCCAATAAAGGTTTAACCCCCTGATTGCCCCTAGAGTTAACCCTTTAACCCCCTTTTTCTGATCGCTGCATTAGTGTCGCTAGGTAGCTAGTTATTTTTTTAGGTTCACCGCCAGGTTTTTATAGCGCTAGGTACCCCCATATACTACCCAATAACGGTTTTAACCCCCTGATTGCCCCTAGTTAACCCTTTCACCTCCTTTTGCCAGTATCACTAAGCGATTGTTTTTCTGATCGCTGCATTAGTGTCACTGATGCCGCAAGGTAGCTAGTTATATTTTTAGGTTCACCGCCAGGTTTTTATAGTGCTAGGTACCCCGATATACTACCCAATAATGGTTTTAGCCCCCTGATTGCCCCTAGTTAACCCTTTCACCAGCGATCACAGTATAAGTGTCACTGGTGACGCTGGTTAGCCAGTTAGTTATTTAGGTTCCCCGTCAGGTTTTTATATAGCGCCAGGGACCCCCATATACTACCTAATAAAAATTTGAACTCCCTGATTGACCCTAGTTAACCCTTTCACCAGTGATCACCGTATAAGTGTTACGGGTGACTCTGGTTAGTTTGCTTTTTATAGCATCAGGGCACCCACCATTTATTACCCAATAAAGGTTTAACCCCCTGATCACCCGGCGGGTGATATCAATTAGGTTTTAGGGTCAGGGTCTGCATCGCCCCAGGCAGCGCTAGGTTAGTGCCAGTACCGCTAACACCCACGCGCAAAGCATACACCTCCCGTAGTGGTATAGAATCTAAACAGATCAATATCTGATCTGATCAGATCTATACTAGCATCCCCAGCAGTTTAGGGTTCCAAAAAAACGCTTTGTTAGCGCGATCAGCCCAGATACCTGCTGGCACCTGCGTTTTGCCCCTCCACCCAGCCCACCCAAGTGCAGTATCGATCGATCACTGTCACTTACAAAACACTAAACACATAACTGCAGTGTTCGCAGAGTCAGGCCTGATCCCTGCGATCGCTAACAGGTTTTTTGGTAGCGTTTTATATTTAAATCTGGAAGGCAGTGCTTGGATTTCGGGGTCCCGTACATGGCTAGGCTCCCAAAAAGTCCCCCACATGTGGTATCCACGTACTCAGGAGAAGCAGCAGAATTTATTTTGGGGTGTAATTTGACTTATGCCCATAGCATGTGTGAGCAATATATCATTTAGTGACAACTTTGTGCAAAAAAAAATAAAAATGTTAATATTCCTGCAACTTGTGGCAAAATATAAAATATTTCATGGACTCAACATGCCTCTCAGTAAATAGCTTGGGGTGTCTACTTTCCAAAATGGGGTCATTTAGGGGGGTTTTCTGCTATTTTGTTATTTTATGGCCTTCGAAACTGTGATAGGTAGTGAGGAGTGAAATCAAACATTTGCACCCTTAAACCCCATACACACTATCAGATTATCTGCTGAGTTTTTCCTTCAGATTTACCAAAACCATGTAGTAGAAGGGCCTGCCTGATTGCATACACATTGAAACTCCTAAGGTTTGTCCTCATATTATATGGTTTTAGTAAATCTAAAGGAAAAAGTCAGCAAATAATCTGATAGTGTGTATGGGGCTTTAGAAACCCTGAAGGCAGTGATTGGTTTTCGGGGTGCCGTAAGCAGCTAAACTCCCAAAAAGTCCCACATATGTGGTATCCCAGTACTCAGGAGAAGCAGCAGAATATATTTGGGGTGCAATTCCACATATAACTATGGCATGTGTGAGCAATATATCATTTAGTGACAACTTTTTGTAAACTTTTTTTTTTGTGTCATTATTCAATCACTTGGGACAAAAAAAAAATATTCAATGGGCTCAACATGCCCCTCAACAAATTCCTTGGGGTGTCTACTTTCTAAAATGGGGTCATTTGGGGGGGTTTTGTGTTATTTTGGCATTTTATGGCCTTCGAAACTGTGATAGGTAGTGAGGAGTGAAATCAAAAATTTGCACCCTTAGAAATCCTGAAGGCAGTGATTGGTTTTCGGGGGGGGCGTACGCGGCTAGATTCCCAAAAAGTCCCACATATGTGGTATCCCCGTACTCAGGAGAAGCAGCAGAATATATTTTGGGGTGCAACTCCACATATAACTATGGCATGTGTGAGCAATATATCATTTAGTGGCAACTTTTTGTAAACTTTTTTTTTTGTGTCATTATTCAATCACTTGGGACAAAAAAAAATATTCAATGGGCTCAACATGCCCTTCAGCAATTTCCTTGGGGTGTCTACTTTCCAAAATGGGGTCATTTGGGGGGGTTTGTACTGCTCTGCCATTTTAGCACCTCAAGAAATGAGATAGGCAGTCGTAAATTAAAAGCTGTGTAAATTCCAGAAAATGTGCTCTAGTTTGTAGACGCTATAACTTTTGCGCAAACCAATAAATTTACGCTTATTGACATTTTTTTTACTAAAGACATGTGGCTGAATACATTTTGCCCTAAATGTATGACTAAAATTGAGTTTATTCGATTTTTCTTATAACAAAAAGTAGAAAATATATTTTTTTCCTCAAAATTTTCGGTCTTTTTCCATTTATATCGCAAAATATAAAAATCACAGAGGCAATCAAATACCATCAAAAGAAAGCTCTATTTGTGGGAAGAAAAGGACGCAAATTTCGTTTGGGTACAACATTGCATGACCGCGCAATTACCAGTTAAAGCAGTGCAGTGCGAAATTGTAAAAAGACCTCTGGTCCTTAGGCTGAAAATTGTTCGGGGCTGAAGTGGTTAAAGAAGATTTGACGGATCAGTGAAACTCACTGTATGATGCTGCAATCATACATTCCCGGTCAAATATTTTGACTACAAGCTATAGTAGGATTCTAATGTTGTACGTCTTCTATGGGGGTTTTTTTAAGGCTATTTGCATTGCACACAAGTCATGTTAGCATTAGCATTAAGAAAAAAAAAAAAAATGTGTGATGGGTCCCCCCTGAAATTTCATACCAGGCCCATCAGGTCTGGCATGGATTTTAAGGGGAACCCAGCGGCAAAAAAAAAAATGGCGTGGGGGTCCCCCTCAAAATCCATACCAGACCCTTATCCGAGCACGCAACCTGGCAGGCCGCAGGAAAATGGGGGGGGGACAAGAGAGCCCCCCGCCTCCTGAACCGTACCAGGCCACATGCCCTTAACATTAGGAGGATGCTTTGGGGTCCCCTCAAAGCACCTTGTCCCCATGTTGATGAGGACAAGGGCCTCATCCCCACAACTCTGGCCGGTGGTGGTGGGGGTCTGCGTGCGGGGGCTTATCGGAATCTGGAAGCCCCTTTTAACAAGGGGGTTCCCAGATCTTGGCCTCCCCCCTGTGTGAAATGGTAAGGGGGTACAAAAGTACCCCTACCATTTCACCAAAAAAGTGACACAAGTCCTTTATTAAAGTCTTCTTTCATCTTCTTTCTCCTTCTTCTTTTCTTGTCTACTGACAAGTCATGGGAGAGGCTTCAGCAGCAACATGCAGAGCCACTTTCCTCCAACTATGATTAAGCACCAGTAAGAGTGGTGTGAAACGCATCAGATGCTGTGCATTTTATTCTCATTTGTATGTCTTCAATAAAAGTACTTTCTTGGAGTACAGCCATCCGGATTATTTTTGCTCACACTTTCCTCTGGTACTCTGTCACTCTTGTGGCGGGGGGCACCCGGCTACAATAAAAAAAAAAAAAGTCTTCCCCAAAACATCCCCCCCCTTGAGGGGCGTGGCCGGGATGTGAGAGAGAGGAGACGTGCTCTGCTTAAGCTCCCGCCATCAGCCTAACTAATGCACCAGAATCCTGGGTTTGAAGAAGCCATCCTGCTCAGCAAACACCTGCCTGCTGTCTGAGGAGCTGCTCCAGTTCTCCCCATGACCGGTACTAGCAAATTGAGCAAAAAGGCAGCCTCTCACAGCTCCCTGGCCGAGCCACCAGAGACTCATGCGGTGGCCATCTTGCCTGTCATCTTGCCTGCAGTGCAAACAGACTTCTGGATGGTGGCGGCTTTGGCTCCGGACCCAAATGGCTTCTCTTCCATCCCTCAGGCTTACTGAGAGCTGCATGCAATCCTGGCAGCCATCACATCACAGATAGTAAATCCTCTGGGGAGGGGAAAATAGATGCATTGACTATAGTATGTGGGTTGATCAGACATGATATGGACAAATTTGGAGGCTGCCTTGCAAAGGCTGAGCATCGTGTCTCAGCAGTGGAGGACACTACTGCCTCTACTGTTCAGGCTCTAGCAGATCTCCAGCAAAAGGTCAAGATCCTCATGGCCCGATCAGAGGATGCTGAGAACCGCCTCTGCTGCAATAATGTCAGGGTGGCCGGGCTCCCGGAGGGTGCAGAGGGGCCTAACCCTGTAGTATTTACTAAAGCATTCTTCAAGCAACTCCTGGGACCCCATTATACATAGTGGAACGTGCACACAGGGTGCCCACTGGACCTTCAGTTTGCTATGCACAGTCTGTACGGATGTTATGCAGCTGTCTGGTGGGCTATAGTTCTCTGCATGCAGGTTCCTACCCCCCCTTACCTTCCCTCTAACTCTACTTATCATGTCTCTATGCCATATAGACCATTATTATATGAGTGATGTGAAAATTCGTGGGCTGAGTTCAAGGTTTAAAAGATCGATGGTTCTTCAGTACCTTAAATCCCAGAACCCTCATGTAGTCCTCTTGCAAGAGACTCACTTGACCGGTAGTGTATACTCTCGCTAAACAGAAACTGGATACAGAGAACAATACGCTCTATACACTCTAAATATGCTATCTTAATTCATAAAAAGCTGGCCTGCTCTATTGAACATGTGGTAATAGACCCCCAGGGGAACTATGTGATTGTGGTACTTGGCATTGAATCCCAGTTATTGGCCATAGCAAACAGCTATGTCCCAACACTTTTCAAAAGTGATGTGTTGTATACTGTCCTGGATAAAGTCACCACCTTTGGCCTTTGGTTTGGCTAGAGATGATTGGGAGGATATTTGGGGGGCCCCATTTCAATGTCTAGTTAATACAAGAGATCGTCTGATCCTGTATACATTTCTTTTTCTCATTTGAAAGTTTATTGAAGAAATTGAGATATAAAACAAATGAAGCAAAACAACAATGTGTAAATCACATATGGTACAGAATTCGTCATTGAAGCATTGAATCAAAAAAAGGCAGGGATATACCAAGTTCTCCCGTGGGCTGGGGTCCTTAGTGCTACAGTGTATGCAGAAAACAAAAATCAGGCCGAGTTTTTTGCCCAACCCTGCCCTATCCCACAGCCCAGCTCTTAAAATTCACTATTTACACATTCAGGTTAGGAAAGAAATGAAAAAGAAACGTGAGGGGGGGAAAAGAGAGAAAGAGATAAGGGAAGGTGGGGGAGGAATTTATGTAAGGGCGGGTGAAAAGGACGTCTCAGAACACCTGTATACATTTCTACATAGAATCTATCTATTGTTTGGGAGCCACCACTCTATGTTGGAGATGTTCTGCACCCCTTGCAAACTTCATGCACATTTTTTTGGAACTGTCCACATATCAAGCCCTACTGGCAAGACATAGCAAAGTGTATTCAGTCAGTCACATCCCTTTCAGTCCCCCTTACAGTTGAAGTATGCCTGTTGAGCTTGGTTGAGCCCTTGGCTACCAGTCTACCACTAGGGCTATACGAACTCTTCTCACCCTCCTACTGTTCTATGCCAAAAAACTGATTATCATGTCATGGAAGAGATCTACTGTCCCAACTATGGCTTTTTGGAAGTCCCTGGTCAACAAGGCAGTCCCTTTTTACAAAGCAACTTATTTGAATAGGGGGGTTGGGGCCAAATTTAACAAGGTGTGGGGAGGCTGGATGGAATCCACAGACACTGTTTCAGATTATACCCATATGCAACTTGGCAGGTGGTCCTTGCTATGGATACATAAGCAGGGGGATTGTGTTCCTGAGGTGGTGGGTGATTGTGGAATGAATACATTATGAAGTTATAATTTACTGAAGGTTTCATGGTCCTTACTTCTCCGGAGGAGGGGGAGGGTGGGGGGATTCTGAAATGTAATATATGCATCATCTCCTCTGGTTGACGGGGCCATCATTGACTCAGCGGACTATATATCTGCTTCCTTCTGGAGGCTCAAAGACTGTGCATATTTTGTCTGGGCAACCGGGTTTGGTTTTGGTTTTTAGAAGATTGGTTACAACTCAACGTCACCTGGTTGTTGCCGCAATATGCGGTTTGATATTGTATGCCCGTACTATAAAGCTCAATAAAAAGTCAAACAAAAAAACATTCCCCTAGGGAGGAAATTAAAACACATTTTTCTGAAAAAGAGCTTTTACAAATGTTTCTTCTTTTAACTGCAAAAAGCATCAAAATGGCACATTCACACCTCAGCGTTTTAAATTAATTTGTTGCGATTCTGCCTACGTTTCCAAAGCGCCGTAGTGTTAATGAAAAATTGCACAGCGCACACTTTGGGATGCCATTTATTTGAATGGCTCCTAAAATTGCAGTGTGATTCTGCCACGATTGTCACGCGATAAACCGCTCTGCAATCGCAGCAACCTGCATTGCGTGAAGCTTGTCGCCCTAAAAATAAAAAAAAATAAAATAAAAAAAGGTTAGGAGTTAGTTTTGGGCGACACACTTCACGTGATGTGGCTTGTTAGGATAGCAGCACTATTTATTGCGTGACAATCGCAGCAGGACCTCACCTGCCAAATGAATGGCATTTCAAACGTGCGTTCTGCGATTTGTCATTGATACCTCGCTGCTTTGAATTTGGGGGGGGGGGGGGGAACGTGGCAAATCTGTTTGCAATTCAAAATGCCAAGGTGTGAATGCAGTCTAAATGCCATATTTGGGGGCAAAATATAGAGAGACGGTGTACTATGTGATGCAAGTGATTGCGAAGAGCTAAGCTGACAAAACTATACACTGGAAAAAGTCGTTTCAATAAGCAGGTGATATATTAATGGCCATGAAAGTTTCATAATGGTTTTAAAATAATCTAAAAATCTACTGAATGCGTTCATAAAAAGCCCTTCTCAAATGCTACTGGAAAATCTAATAAACTTTTCAGATGAAATGATCCTTCACATGAGAATTTCACATTTCTGTCTGACAGCAGGTATATGAAAGTCTACAAAATAATCGCAAATAATGTGCTTAATAGATATATTTTGTACCTGTTTGTCTGAAAATATATATATGCTGAAAATGTCTTTGCAGGCACAGATAGGTTTGATATTTTTTTTTTTTTTAAAGCTCTACTTTGGGCTATGTTTTTTTTTTATTATTATTATTAAGGAAAAACCCCAACTTATTCTGATTCAAGTGCTGCTTTACATTGGCATATCTTTTTAGACTCAGTCTGTCTGGACAGTAGTGTCACCTGCTGACTTGGCACCATCCACAAGCAGCTTAACTCTTCAATAAGACACAGAGGGGTTGATCTACTAAAACTGGAGAGTGCAAAGTCTGGTGCATGGCAGCCAAATTAGACAGGGGCGGCCGTCCCCCTATCCATGGCTGCCCATCTATCTATACATCCAGCCCCTTTCAGGATGCCGGATGCATAAATTCCAATGGTGAGGGGGGTGTTTTTTTTTTAAACACCTGATTAGAGCCAGAGGCTCTAATAGGCTTCAAAATAGGGTGGGCTCGGGGCGCAGAGCATTGTGCTACATCCCACCCAGGTGTGTTACAATAAAAAATGAATATTCGCTATTGAAACACTGATCCTTCTTCCGGCCAATCAGGAAGTGGGCATTAGACCCGTTTCCTCATTAGCCGAAAAGAGAAGCGTTCTGATTGGCTGCCAAGGAGGGAGGAAATGGAAGCTGTGGAGAGCATGGGAAGGGTAAGCCGCCGCCGTGATGCCTGTGGAGAGCAGGGGAAGCTGCCGGCGCTGCCGTGATGCCCACAGAGAGCAGGTAAAGCCGCCAATAGATAGGGTAAGTGCTCCGGACCGACCTAGGGAGGGATGGTGTTGGTACGGTTTGCCGCACCCAAACAAAAATGTATGTCAGAGATGATCTGCCTTGTTTACATAAAAAGATTGCTGTTTTTTTTGGGGGGGGGGGGTGGGGTAGGCAGCAAACCATGCCACACCACCCCTCCTCAAAAAAATTACCCCCAGAACGACAATCTTTTTATGTAAACAAGGCAAATCGGTGTTCTGACGGGGAAGGGATGGAATAGTGTAAAGCCGTAAAAACGTTTATTTTGAGAAAAGGTTACTAATCACTTACAGCAATTCAGAGAATAGTCAACGATTAAAATGGTCGTTCCCAGGATAAAAAATTACTTGTATGCAAGCTCAATTGGTGTGGTTAGTTCAGACATACAGTGCCTTGCGAAAGTATTCGGCCCCCTTGAACTTTTCAACCTTTTGCCACATTTCAGGCTTCAAACACAAAGATATAACATTTTTATTTTTTGTGAAGAATCACCAACAAGTGGGACACAATTGTGAAGTGAAACGAAATCTATTGGATTTTTTAAACTTTTTTAACTAATAAAAAAATGAAAAGTGGGGCGTGCAAAATTATTCGGCCCCCTTGCGTTAATACTTTGTAGAGCCACCTTTTGCTGCGATTACAGCTGCAAGTCGCTTGGGGTATGTCTCTATCAGTTTTGCACATCGAGAGACTGAAATTCTTGCCCATTCTTCCTTGCAAAACAGCTCGAGCTAAGTGAGGTTGGATGGAGAGCGTTTGTGAACAGCAGTTTTCAGCTCTTTCCACAGATTCTCGTTTGGATTCAGGTCTGGGCTTTGACTTGGCCATTCTAACACCTGGATACGTTTATTTGTGAACCATTCCTTTGTAGATTTTGCTGTATGTTTGGGATCATTGTCTTGTTGGAAGATAAATCTTCGTCCCAGTTTCAGGTCTTTTGCAGACTCCAACAGGTTTTTATCCAGAATGGTCCTGTATTTGGCTGCATCCATCTTCCCCTCAATTTTAACCATCTTCCCTGTCCCTGCTGAAGAAAAGCAGGCCTAAACCATGATGCTGCCACCACCATGTTTGACAGTGGGGATGGTGTGTTGAGGGTGATGAGCTGTGTTGCTTTTACGCCAAACATATCGTTTTGCATTGTGGGCAAAAAGTTTGATTTTGGTTTCATCTGACCAGAGCACCTTCTTCCACATGTTTGGTGTGTCTCCCAGGTGGCTTGTGGCAAACTTTAGATGAGACTTTTTATGGATATCTTTGAGAAATGGCTTTCTTCTTGCCACTCTTCCATAAAGGCCAGATTTGTGCAGTGTACGACTGATTGTTGTCCTATGGACAGACTCTCCCACCTCAGCTGTAGTTCTCTGCAGTTCATCCAGAGTGATCATGGGCCTCTTGGCTGCATCTCTGATCAGTCTTCTCCTTGTCTGAGCTGAAAGTTTAGAGGGACGGCCAGGTCTTGGTAGATTTGCAGTGGTCTGATACTCCTTCCATTTCAAAATGATCACTTGCACAGTGCTCCTTGGGATGTTTAAAGCTTGGGAAATCTTTCTGTATCCAAATCCGGCTTTAAACTTCTCCACAACAGTATTACGGACCTGCCTGGTGTGTTCCTTGGTCTTCATGATGCTTTCTGCGCTTTCAACAGAACCCTGAGACTATCACAGAGCAGGTGCATTTATAAAGAGACTTGATTACACACAGGTGGATTCTATTTATCACCATCAGTCATTTAGGACAACATTGGATCATTCAGAGATTCTCGCTGAACTTCTGGAGTGAGTTTGCTGCACTGAAAGTAAAGGGGCCGAATAATTTTGCATGCACCACTTTTCAGTTTTTTATTTGCTAAAAAAGTTTAAATTATCCAATAGATTTCGTTCCACTTCACAATTGTTTCCCACTTGTTGGTGATTCTTCACAAAAAATTAAAATTTTATATCTTTATGTTTGAAGCCTGAAATGTGGCAAAAGGTTGAAAAGTTCAAGGGGGCCGAATACTTTCGCAAGGCACTGTAGATTGCGTCCTACATGTTTCATCATATCTGATTTTAACCGCTGACTATTAACTGGATTGCTGTAAGTGTTTAGTAACCTTTTCTCAAAATAGGAGTTTTTACGGTTTTACACTATGTGGACCCCCTTTTTCTTCTTTATTGGTCACATTTGGGTAACACCAGGGGTTTGTTTGGCCAGCCATGTTATCTTCCTTTCCGGTCTAACCTGGATCATTATTTAAAAGCTTGTCTAAACTCCTATCGTGTGGAATCTAGAAATCTGGTAAGCTCACATCCTGTTTATTATCACAGTGGAGGTGCACCAGATGGATATTCATCTAAACAATCACATTTCTTTGGATATTACTTCAATGGACTCTCTTTTCATTTGTCACTATGCGTCCATCTAGTGTTCAAGCACTATTTTTTAATGATTTATTTTGAACTTCATTTATTTAGCACTGCAATTTTTATTTTATATGCAAGTTATTGGCATATAGGGGCCTGGGTACTGCCCTAGTGGGATATGAATCAATGCAAAACATTTTTTCAAAAAGATTGTTTTTAAAGGAGCAGTAATTTAAATGATGCTGAAAGTGCAACAATAAAAATGAAAAATGCCTTTAAATATAGTCCATGGGGTCCCCTTAGTCTGCCTGTAAAGCGAAGCATCTATAGAATGTATAGAACATGCTGCAGCAAAACTGACACTTCTAATGAAAAAAAAAGGATATTTAAATTGACTCGTGGTTGCACATTACTGTCTGCAATACTAACAGAAAAAAACAGCGTGGGGTCCCCCCCACCCCCACCTATCTTCCAGTCTAGGGCAGAAGTAAACTTTTCTTTTTTATACTAATAAGAATAAAGGGGTCAGTGGCTCTACCAGAAATTAATACAATCTATATAGGTGCAGGGAGAGCAAGAGGATCATGGGGGCTGTGATCACAATCCAAAATTGGACCCATGTAAGAATAAGAAAACCCTTCTATAGGGTGAAGTCATCCTATTAATGTGGGTCTCCAAAGCAAACCCCCCCCCCCCTTTTTTTTTGTGCACGTGAGGGTGAAATACCCAAAGACAAGAATCCCAGAAGAAACAAATACTCTACTAACTAATTAGCTATATACATAATGTGATATACTTAGGTGCGTCAATGTTAAATCAGTAGTGATACATCCCCAGAAAAATATAAATATCTAATATACTGTGTATCAAGTCCATAATTATAAAGTTACAGTATGTGCATGTGCTTTTATATATAAAATTAAAAATTAAAAAAAAAAAAAAAAAATATATATATATATATATATATATATATATATCATTTTTTTTTTAATCTTTTGCTTTTAAAAGTAGAGGAGAGATTTGGGGTCTTATAGATCCCTCCATAAAGAGGACCTGTCATTCCCTATTTCTGTTACAAGGGATGTTTACTTTCCTTGTAATAAGAATAAAAAAAAAATTCAAGGGACAGTGTAAAAAACAAAACAAACAAAAAAAAAAACAACAGATAAAAAAATATATAAATAATAAAAAAATTTTTTAAAGCGCCCCCTATCTCCCATGCCAATGCATACATAAGTAAACAATGTTCACATCACACACGTGAGGTATCACTGAGCACATTAGAGCGAGAGCAATAATTCTATAGCTAGACCTCCCCTGTAACTCTAAACCGGTAACCAGTAAAAAATAAAAAAAGACACCTATGGAGAATTTTATGTTTTGTAGTTTGTCGCCAATCCATGAGCATGTACAATTTTAAAACGTGACATGTTAGGTATCTATTTACTCGTCGTAAAATCATGTTTATATTTTACCAAAAAATGTGGTTATTTATTGTGATTTTTTGCATTAAAATCCATTAAAGTTTATTTGTTTCAAAAAATTGTGTTTGAAAAACAGCTGTGCAAATGCCATGTGACATAAAAAAAATTTAATGATCGCCATTTTATTCTTTAGGGTATTGTGACATTGGGGGATGTTTAACTAAGTGGTAGATGCCTTTTCAGTAAGTTCACAGCGAACAGGAACTTTAGTTTAAGGGCATGGTAGCCCACTTTTATTAAAAGGAACAAAATAAAGATCATACATGCACTTGGTTGTCCACACAGGGGTTCTTCTCCCAAAAACAATACATGAAAAATGCCAAGCCACATGGCTCTCTTCAGCAGTACTGCCACATAGGCTTTACACTTCAGTCCTCTTGGCCATATAACAGGGTTCCCGTAAAACGACTGTACCTCTTTTCAGCTTCCTTGCTGCTCAGGCCTTCCACTTCAGGCTCTCATCTGTCTCCTAATGCCGCGTACACACGATCAAACAAGCGGGTGGAAAAGTCCGGCAAACTCAAGTCCGCCGGACAATCCCCCTGTGTGTAGCCTCCGGCATACTTTTTTGACCCGAAAGTACGTAGTTTTGCACTCCAATCTTCCCGCCGGACTCGCATTTCGGCGGACAATCCAGCCGTGTGTGTGCCAGTCCGCCGTACTTTTGAAATGAACTGACTTTTCCTGCCCGGAGAAAAGTCCGCTCATTCGAGCGGGTCTCCAGGTAGGCGGGGCCCGCGCGGCCCCCCCTTCCCCAAGGCACCCCCATGTTGAGGGCACGCGGCCTGGTACGGTTCAGGAGGGGGGGGGCGCTCGCTCGCCCCTCCTTTCCCGGCCGGCCGGGTAGCGTGCTCGGACAAGGGTCTGTTGTGGATTTGGGGGGGGCCCCCACGCCGATTTTTTTTCGGCGTTGGGGTTCCCCTTTAAGTCCATATCAGCTGGCGGGGCCAGCGGCGTCTCCTTCGCGGGCCCGTCTACCTGGAGACGCGCTCAAAATGAGCGGACTTTCCTCCGCGTGTGTGGGTGAGTCCGTTCATTTCAAAAGTAGGGCGGATAGTACGGCGGACTTAGTACGGCGGACTTAGTACGACGTATTAGTCCGCTGAAAAAGTGCCGTTTGTGGGCAAGTAGCCCGTTCGGAAAGTCCGACGGACAGTCTGGCGGGAAGTCCGCCAGACTAAGTCCGTCAAATAGTCGGCTACGTGTGTACGCGGCATTAGAAGCACACAGCTTTAACACACACAGTGTCTATCTAGAAGGCAGCCCTTTAAGTCCATATCAGCTGGCCAGCGGCGTCTCCTTCGCGGGCCCGCCTACCTGGAGACGCGCTCGAAATGAGCGGACTTTCCTCCGCGTGTGTGGGCGAGTCCGTTCATTTCAAAAGTAGGGCGGATAGTACGGCGGACTTAGTACGACGTATTAGTCCGCTGAAATAGTGCCGTGTGTGGGCAAGTAGGCCGTTCGGAAAGTCCGACGGACAGTCTGGCGGGAAGTCCGCCAGACTAAGTCCGTCAAATAGTCGGCTACGTGTGTATGCGGCATTAGAAGCACACAGCTTTAACACACACAGTGTCTATCTAGAAGGCAGCCCCTCACTGCTCTGATCCTCAGACTTGGGTCTCTGGCTTTCACTAGTGCACACCTGGACTCTCTGGACTCTCTGGAGACCTCCTGTCTCTCTGGGTCAAGCCCAGAACCCTAATCCTAACTCTGCTATAAGCCCAGGACCCACCTGCTCAATCAACCAGCCAGACTCCTGGCTGTTCCAAAAACTCGGTCCCAGGATTGGAGATTCCATCCCACCCATAACGCTATGGAATCTCCGGGCTCCAGGTCCCCAAGTGGATTTTACAAATTTTGGAGGAAACTGATAAAACAGATTCCTCCACATTAAATACCACTGGAGCCTCTTAACCTGCCTATTTGAGAACCCTGGGCAACAATTATTAGGACAGGGAACTGTACTGTCACAAAAAAAAAAAAAAAAATGATATATATATATATATATATATATATATATATATATATATATATATATATATATATATATATATATATATATATATATATATATATATATATATATATATATATATATATACACACACACACACTATCTCACAAAAGTGAGTACACCCCTCACATTTTTGTAAATATTTTATTCCATCTTTTTATGTGACAACACAGAAGAAATTACACTTTGCTACAATGTAAAGTAGTGAGTGTACAGCTTGTATAACAGTGTAAATTTGCTGTAGCTCCTCCACCAAATGATTTGGACCAGTGTACAAAGCAAGGTCAATAAAGACCTGGATGAGCATGTTTGAGGTGGAGGAACTTGACTGGCCTGCACAGGTTCCTGCCCTTAACCCGATAGAACACCATGTGGGTGTAAAGGCAGGCATGCCAATACTTTTGGTATTATAGTGTATGTATATATACAGGATCTCACAAAGTGAGTACACCCCTCACATTTTTGTAAATATTTTATTATATATTTTCATGTGACAACACTGAAGATATGACACTTTGCTACAATGTAAAGAAGTGAGTGTACAGCTTGTATAACAGTGTAAATTTGCTGTCCCCTCAAAATAATTCAACACACAGCCATTAATGTCTAAACCGCTGGCAACAAAAGTGAGTACACCCCTAAGTGAAAATGTCCAAATTGGCCCAATTAGCCATTTTCCCTCCCCGGTTTCACGTGACTCGTTAGTGTTACAAGGTCTCAGGTGTGAATGGGGAGCAGGTCTCTAATACTGGTCACTGGAAGTTCAACATGGCACCTCATGGCAAAGAACTCTATGAGGATCTGAAAAAAATAATTGTGGTTCTACCTAAAGATGACTTTGGCTATAAGAAGATTGCCAAGACCCTGAAATTGAGCTGCAGCATGGTGGCCATGACCATACAGCGGTTTAATAGGACAAGTTCCACTCAGAACAGGCCTCACCATGGTCAACTAAAGAGGTTGAGTGCAGGTACTCAGCGTCATTTCCAGAGGTTGTCCTTGGAAAATAGACGTATGAGTGCAGCCAGCATTGCTGCAGAGGTTGAAGAGGTGGAGGGTCAGCCTTTCAGTGCTCAGACCATATTCCGCACACTGCATCAAATTGGTCTGCATGGCTGTTGTCCCAGAAGGAAGCCTCTCCTAAAGATAATGCCAAGAAAGCCCGCAAACAGTTTGCTGAAGACAAGCTGACTAAGGACATGGATTACTGGAACCATGTCCTGTGGTCTGGAGAGACCAAGATAAACATATTTGGTTCAGATGGTGTCAAGCGTGTGTGGCGGCAACCAGGTGAGGAGTGGTTTAGACATTAATGGCTGTGTGTTGAGTTATTTTGAGGGGACAGCAAATTTACACTGTTATACAAGCTGTACACTCACTACTTTACATTGTAGCAAAGTGTCATTTATTCAGTGTTGTCACATGAACAGATAGAAGAAAATATTTACTAAAATGTGAGAGGTGTACTCACTTTTGTGAGATACTGTATGTATGTGTTGTAAGGGATCTTCCCGGGGTAGGGTGTGTTTGGACACAGTTCACAGCAGACTTGGAATTTGATAAAGCAGATCTTGGCGTTTATTCGTGGTACAAACAGTCCAGCAAACAAAATATACAGCAACACCGTGCTTTCTAAGTACAACAAAAATAAAAGTCCTAGCCCGGCTGGGCGCTTACTAACAGGTTCTGCTCACCTATCTGACACTTACAAACACAGCGTCTTTCGCCTGGATATCGCAGGGTGAGTTTTAGCTCCAGCAGTGGCTGTGTTTGCAGCTTCCTTCAACACACAGATTGTTCATTCCCTGGCTGAGAAGCAATCACCTGCAGACCCTGCAGTGCCTTTAGCTTCCCAGGCTAATTAGGATCCAAGCTCACCTGATCCCAAACCCAGAACTGGATCGGGGGATGTGGAATGACAGGTCCCTCTACCAAACCTACCTGCCATTCCATATAAACCCAGGCCCGGCAAAATTAAATAACAACTCAGCAGCATATCGCTGCTGAGAAACTGATCCATCCTGGATTTACCATCTCACACTGTGTAGCAACCTAGGTGAGATGTACACCCCCTCGATCACTTCTCCAGTGACATGTCTACATATCCCCCCCCTCTTTTTCAGACCGGAGGGCTGAGCCTTTTGTCCCCACAGACAACTTACCCTTGACAATGCGTCAGCATTTGCCTGTAATTTCCCTGGCCTGTGTTCCACAGTGAAATTAAAGTTTTGTAGGGAGAGAAACCATCTAGTCACTCTTGCATTTCTCTCCTTGTTTAACTTCATCCATGTTAGGGGGGCATGGTCTGTCACCAACTTGAATTTCCTGCATAGCAAGTAATACTTTAAAGATTCTAGGGCCCACTTCACTGCCAAACATTCTCGCTCCACAATGGCATAATTTTTCTCGGCCGGGGTTAGTTTTCTACTCAAGTACGTCACCGGATGCTCCTCACCATTCACTACTTGTGAGAGTACTGCACCTAAGCCTGTGCTAGAGGCATCTGTCTGGACCAGAAATTCTCGCCTGAAATCGGGGGTGACTAACACAGGTGGTTGGCACAAGGCAGACTTAAGGCTTTGGAAAGCCTCCTCGGCCTCTGGGGTCCACGTGACCATTGCTGTCTTTCCGCCCTTTGTCAAGTCAGTTAGCGGAGCAGCAACTGAGGCAAAGTTCGGCACAAATCTACGGTAATAACCCGTAATACCCAGGAAAGCTCTAACCTGTTTCCTTGTCAGGGGTCTAGGCCAATTCTGTATTGCCTCAATTTTATTTAGCTGTGGCCTAACCAATCCTCTTCCAACAATGTAGCCCAGATATTTGGCCTCTTCTAGGGCTAGAGCACACTTCTCGGCATTTATGGTCAACCCTGCATCACTTATGGCATCCAACACGGCCTGTACCTTACAGAGGTGACTTTCCCAATCAGGGCTAAAAATGACCACATCATCGAGGTAGGCGGCTGAGTAATCACGATGTGGTCGCAGAATCAAGTCCATCAACCTCTGGAAAGTTGCAGGCGCTCCATGTAACCCGAACGGCATCACTACATACTGGAATAGCCCATCAGGGGTGGAGAAAGCAGTTTTCTCTTTAGCCTCGTCAGAAAGTGGAATCTGCCAATAGCCCTTTGTGAGATCGAGGGTGGTTATGTACCTGGCGTTACCCAACTTCTCAATCAACTCATCTACCCTGGGCATAGGATACGCATCGAACTTGGAGATCTCATTCAACTTTCTGAAATCGTTACAGAACCTCCAAGTTCCATTGGGCTTTGGGATTAGCACAATTGGGCTGGACCATTCACTCTGACACCTCAATTACCCCCAGAGCAAGCATACGTTTTACCTCGGCAGATACGGCTTCCCTACGTGCCTCGGGTATCCTATAGGGCTTAAGGTTTACTCTGCTTCTAGGCTCAGTTTCAATGTGATGATGGATGAGGTGTGTACGCCCTGGGAGGTCAGAGAACTTGTTTTTGTTTTTCTGTAAAAATTCCTGAGCCTCCTGTTTCTGTGACACTGATAGAGTATCACCTACCTTGACTGGAGGGATTGGTTGTGACAAATTATTAACAGTATTTGTCGCCCCCAAGGATTCCCTGTCTTTCCAGGGCTTGATCAAGTTTATGTGATAAACTTGGAAAGGCTTCCTTCTACCTGGTTGGTGCACCTTGTAGTTCACCTTACTGATCTTTTCAACAATTTCATAGGGACCTTGCCACTTCGCCAAGAATTTACTCTCAACAGTGGGGACTAGTATAAGGACCCTATCGCCTGGGTTGAATGTCCTGATTCTTGCGGACCGGTTGTAAATTCTACTTTGGGCCTCTTGAGCTCTCTGGAGGTGTTCCCTTACCAGGGGCATTACAGTGGCTATACGGTCCTGCATTTGTGCTACATGCTCAATAACACTCTTGTATGGGGTGGACTCATTCTCCCATGTCTCTTTTGCAATGTCTAGTAGACCCCTAGGGTGATGACCATAGACCAACTCGAATGGTGAGAACCCTGTGGATGCTTGGGGCACCTCCCTAATAGCAAACATGAGGTAGGGTAATAAATGATCCCAGTCACGACCATCTTTTGCCACCACTTTCTTCAACATATGTTTCAAAGTTTTATTAAATCTCTCCACCAATCCGTCCGTCTGGGGGTGGTACACAGAGGTACGGATGTGTGAGATTTTAAATAGTCTGCATAATTCCTTCATTACTTTCGACATAAATGGCGTACCTTGGTCAGTTAGGATTTCTTTGGGGATCCCAGTCCTAGAGAACATATAAAACAACTCACGTGCAATTGTTTTAGATGCAGTGTTTCTTAAGGGTACAGCCTCAGGATAGCGGGTCGCATAATCCAGGACTACCAAAATATACTGGTGTCCTCTAGCTGACTTTACAATGGGACCCACTAAATCCATGGCAATACGCTCAAAAGGCACCTCTATAATAGGGAGCGAAACCAAAGGACTGCGAAAATGTGACACTGGGGCACTAACCTGACATGTGGGGCACGACTCACAGTATTTTTTAATGTCATCATATATGGCCGGCCAAAAAAACCTCTGGAGAACCCTCTCTCGCGTTTTGTCAGTCCCCAAGTGTCCCCCAAGAACATGGTTATGTGCCATGTCAAGCACCTGACGCCGGTACGGCTTAGGTACCAGAAGCTGTTCCACAATCTCATCCTTAACCTTATTAACCCTATAGAAAAGATCATTAGTCACCGAAAAATGTGGAAATCTTTTTTCAGCATCTGGTTCCTGAGGTACCCCATTCATTACAGCAACCTGCTCTCTCGCATTTTTGAGAGTGGGGTCCTGTAATTGTGCAGCCCCAAAATTATCTCTAGACACCTCTAAGTCTAGTATATTTTGCTCAGTGGGAGGAGCCTCCTCCTCCCCAGCCAGGACCTGTAAAGGAAAACAATCATTTTCATCCTGCATACTTTTATCATTCACAGTGGACAAGGCAACCCCCTTAGAGGTATCCTCACTCCTTTTGGGGATTTTTCTTTTTTTCCCAGAGAGCCCAGAATAATGGAAAATCGCGCCCCAATATTACATTATGCATGAGGTTTTTAACCACACCCACTTCATATTGTACGGTGCCTTGTTCAGTCCCGACTTTAGCCAGCACTATAGGGTACATTTTTGTATCACCATGTATGCACACAACACTCATATGCTTTTTAGACTCTAAGTCCCCAGTCACCAGGCTAGCATGCACCAAGGTTACAAGGCTTCCTGAGTCCATTAACGCTTTAACAGGAAAGTCATTGATTGTAATATCGCAGATTTGCGGTTCAGTCTCTAGTCCAGGAACTGCAGCACAAGATGGTTCCACAAATAGCGACTGACGCCGGCTAGCGTCACATTCCATGGGTTCAGAGGTAAGAGGGCAATGGGCCGACACGTGTCCCGCCTCATGGCATCTCCAACACTGGATAGGGCCTGGTCTCTTTGGCAAGGAGTCCTTTTCAGAGCCCCTTAGCCACCCGGGACCATCACCAGTCTTTTGTCCCTGAGACACCACTTGAGCCCTTTTCCCCCCATCAGCACCCCTCCACACTCCCCCAATAGATGGAAGTCTCTTACCAGCTGACGGCACAGATCTGGCGCTCCGGGGAGGTGAAGATGCTGCAGGAACATCACGGAGGTAGTCCTCAGTCGCCTGGAACCTCTCCACAAGGTTGACAAGTTCGTTTGCATTCTTAGGATCACCTTGTCCCACCCAGCGTTGCAAGTCAGTAGGAAGGGCTCGGAGGTAGCGATCCATCACGACCTTCTCTAGGATTTGTGCAGGAGTAGAAGTGTCTGGCTCCAACCACTTTCTTGCCAAATGGATTAGGTCATACATCTGGGACCTCGCTGATTTGTCCAGACTGTAGCTCCAGTTGCGTACCCTCCGGGCACGGACTGCAGTAGTAACTCCTAGTCGGGCAAGCATCTCCTCTTTTAGCCGAGTATAGTCCTTAACCTCTTGCTCACTGAGGTCATAGTAGGCCTTTTGAGGTTCACCTGTTAAATAGGGCGCAATTACCTCTGCCCACTCAGCGGCTGGTAACTTCTCTCGCTCAGCCACGCGCTCAAATACTGTTAGATAGGCCTCAACATCGTCCTCAGCAGTCATCTTTTGCAGCGCTTTCTGCACAGTCCTTCTCCCAGAAAAAATCTCTGGAGCGGCTCCCATCACCACAGGCGCCTCTCGATTTGCTATCAGGTGCTCAATAAGTTGTTGTTGTGCAGCCATGGACTGTTCATGTCGTCTATTGGCCTCTATCTGAGCCTGCTGTTGTGCAGCCATGGACTGTTCATGTCGTTGCTGTTGTTGCAAACTCACTTGCATAAACTGCTTCAGCATCTCCTCCATGTTGCTGGACTGTTCCTGGAGTGTCATTGCAGCTTTCACCCAAGACATAAGCAGCTGTAGCCAAGTCTGTCCACACCGTTGCCCCTAGCAACCGACTTTGCCCGCATTCGAACACCAATTGTAAGGGATCTTCCCGGGGTAGGGTGTGTTTGGACACAGTTCACAGCAGACTTGGAATTTGATAAAGCAGATCTTGGCGTTTATTCGTGGTACAAACAGTCCAGCAAACAAAATATACAGCAACACCGTGCTTTCTAAGTACAACAAAAATAAAAGTCCTAGCCCGGCTGGGCGCTTACTAACAGGTTCTGCTCACCTATCTGACACTTACAAACACAGCGTCTTTCGCCTGGATATCGCAGGGTGAGTTTTAGCTCCAGCAGTGGCTGTGTTTGCAGCTTCCTTCAACACACAGATTGTTCATTCCCTGGCTGAGAAGCAATCACCTGCAGACCCTACAGAGCCTTTAGCTTCCCAGGCTAATTAGGATCCAAGCTCACCTGATCCCAAACCCAGAACTGGATCGGGGGATGTGGAATGACAGGTCCCTCTACCAAACCTACCTGCCATTCCATATAAACCCAGGCCCGGCAAAATTAAATAACAACTCAGCAGCATATCGCTGCTGAGAAACTGATCCATCCTGGATTTACCATCTCACACTGTGTAGCAACCTAGGTGAGATGTACACCCCCTCGATCACTTCTCCAGTGACATGTCTACAGTGTGTATATATCTACTGTATATATATATATATATATATGTAGCGCCGGTACTCCTAATGAGTATGCGCTATGTTCGTAAATTTCGTTTTTGCCCAAAACTGTAGTTAAGTTTTGGGGTTAATTTTGCTAAATTGGGTTTGGCATCAGTTTGGCTGGGCTGTATCAATGTTCTCCCTGATCATAGGTGGGGTTCGCATCTGTGAGAGGCCTTAGAACGCAGTCTAGTTGGACGCATTAGGTACCAATGTCTCTCTCTGAGCCAATCAGTGGGAGCTTGTCAGGTGGTTCGGGGTTCCGGTCCAGAAGTTGTTGCTGACTCCATGGTCCTGGTCCTCCTGACCAGCCCCCAGTGGCCCTCATGGCCTGGGGTGCAGATCCATCCTTTTACGAGCCTCGGAGCTGGCTAGTCCACGGCGCAGTCACTGGAAGGAGGATTCTAAGGTGTTCCGGTGCCGTCTCGGGTTTGGAGAGGCCAAGCAACTCTACACGCGACCAGGGGAGGACTCTTCAGTAAGAGAGCCACGCACAAGGATGGCTGCTCAGTAAGAGCCTGGAAGCTGAGCTACCATGGACATTGATTGAAACCACACTTCTTATGGTATCGCCGGACTGGCTGAAAGATTCTGGTACAGTAAGAAAAGTTCCTACTTCTATCCTTCCGGTTACAATTACGTTTTTCAACCAAGTCTATGTGAGAGACTTTGCAAAGCTAGAATTACCTGTTGGCTGCTAAACCCAAACTCAAGGATTTATCCAACAGTTAAAGCATCCAATTGCGAGTGGCTTTTCCCTAGATTATGTACAGAGAGAGACTTTTATTGAAGTCAGCAGTTCCAAGCACCTGAGCTAAACTTTATCCTGATGCCCTCTATTCCTAACTTAGAGACCGAGTTTGTTCAACTGTTTTATGCAAAATAAAAATCCTAACAAGGAATTCAAGTGTCGGTGTCTACAATAACAGGGTTATCAACCCTGGGAACCCCTAGACAAGGACAACGAGTACGAGCTGGTGGAGGTAATCGGTAAGCCTTCGGAGGTAAGTGTTACATATACATACACACATACATACATACATATATATATATATATACACACACTGTATATTGTAATTTCATATATTAATACTATATATAGCATATTCGTATATAATTATATTATATCATATGACTTATATTATATTTATTTTCTTTGTCTCATCTTCTGTAAATCTTTACATACCTTAGTCCCAAATGCATACACCTCTGGTTGGTGACAAATGAAACATTAATGTTTTTTTTTTTTTGCAATGTGAAATCTTTCAGGTTCTTTTTAATGGTATAATATGTAAAATGTTCAATCATATTCCGACTGGAATCCATTTGCATATTCCCTGTAATATACATTTTGAAAATCTTTATAAGCTTCGGGTTGCTAATATTACTTTTGCATATATTTATGGAAACATAAATATTTCATGACCTAGAATCTGGCAGGCATGGACCAGGATATCAAGTTTGTCACCCTATATTTAAAATAAAGTGGCATGTTTGATCAAAAAAAAAAGAAAAGAAAAAAAGAAGATTGTGTAGCATCTAAATTTATTTGATCTTTAGTACATGTGTACAATTGGTGATTTTCCAAAATATATAACAAAGAGGAGGGATTAATTGTGCCATCTTGTTTCCAACCACTATTGCTGGTGGCATCAATGCTGTCAGGTCTAGGGCTGCCCGGTGTTCATTCTGCTGGTTTGTACTGTATAACACAAACCTGCATTTCAGATGCCTTTCCCAGATTTTAATGTTAAAGCTGAACTCTGGGAAATTTTAACAGGGGCTTCCAGTCAGTTACCAAACTTAAAAAAACTGAAAATCTTGAATCCAAAGTTTATCTCTGTAGTACTTCTTTTTTTCACCACAAGATGGCCTTTTGGGTTCAATGACACCCAACATCAACAGGGAGGACTGAAGAAATATAATGAATAAAGAGCATCATGGCCCCACCCCCTGAGTGGGTGTAACCACGTCACCCTTCATGCATATTAGATTTATGCAAAGTGTGACATGAATATTATGTCAGCACCACTCTCTGCATGAGTACAAAATGAATGAAGGGCGACATGGAGAAGATCACAAAAGGAAGAGGAGATTATAGGGTCTGTGTATAAAAAGTTTGCTACTACAATATTGCTATATTGTACACCTATACCAGTCCTTAAAAGGACCTTTGTGGACCTAGTAGCTAGTGATTTGCAGACTGTCCCTCAGTCCCTACACTGATAAAAGACTGCTGCAGAATAGGGCAGCAGTCAGCAGCACAGCCCTGCACCACAACCATATATATTGTACACCTATACCAGTCCTTAAAAGGACCTTTGTGGACCTAGTAGCTAGTGATTTGCAGACTGTCCCTCAGTCCCTACACTGATAAAAGAAGACTGCTGCAGAATAGGGCAGCAGTCAGCAGCACAACCCTGCACCACAACCCTATATATTGTACACCTATACCAGTCCTTAAAAGGACCTTTGTGGACCTAGTAGCTAGTGATTTGCAGACTGTCCCTCAGTCCCTACACTGATAAAAGACTGCTGAAGAATAGGGCAGCAGTCAGCAGCAGTGCACCGACACCCTATATACTTTACACCTATACTAGTCCTTAAAAGGACCTTTGTAGACCTAGTAGTAATAGCTAGCTAGTGATTAAACTGACTGTTCCTGCTCCACACAGCGTCCTTTCCCTACGCTGACAAAAGACAGCTGCAATCACCAGCACAGCAGTGCACTGAACCCTATATACTGTACTACACCTATACCAGTCCTTAAAAGGACTTTTGTGGACCTAATAGCTAGTGATTTGTGTCACTCCAGTCTCTCCCTCCTCCACAAAGTGTCCTGTCCCTACACTGACATAAGACAGAATGTAAAATGGCCACCAGATCAGGTCTATTTATAAGGTAGGGGGAATGTCCAATTGTCCATGTGCTGAAATGTCTCAATTGGCTGTCCTGTACCCCATGATGGATGTGTCATCATGGGTCAAAGTTCTTTCACACTGTAAACACATATGTCCGCCGGGCGAACAGCGACAATAGTCCGCCGGTTTGGTGAATTGCGAACACGCAAAATTAGCCACAAACCGACCGCCGGGCAAACCGTTCGGCCATCCCTACTCCTGATTAGTGTTCCTATCATCGTTCTAGAAGGAGATGATGACCCATTTCACTGGGGACAGGTAGACCACTGGGGTGAAATGGAAAATATTTTGTTGATTGGTTGATCTTTATAAATGTTTACACAAACTTTACCAGGGATTGTTTTGAGCTGGAACAGGGCTTTTTTTGAACGGGGGGAATGGTGTTCTACCACCTCTAACGCTAGCTCTGTGCTTTCCGCTCACTGCTGTCATGCCCCTTACTATATATGTAGCACACTCCTAAACTCTGCACTCTTTACACCATGCACTTCTGATCTCTGCACTCTGTACATAGCTCACTCCTGATTTCTACACTCTGGACACAGCGCACTCCTAAACCCTGTACACTCCTGATCTCTGCATTCTGTACACTAAGCGCTCCTGATCTCTGCATTCTGTACACTAAGTTCTCCTGATCTCTGCACACTGGATGTAGCACACTCCTGAACTCTGTACTCTGTATGTAGCACACTCCTGAACTCTGCACCCTGTACGTAGCACACTCCTGAACTCTGCACTCTGTATGTAGAACACTCCTGAACTCTGCATGTAGCACACTCCTGAACTCTGCAATCTGCATGCAGCACACTCCTGAACTCTGCACTCTGCATGCAGCACACTCCTGAACTCTGCATGTAGCACACTCCTGAACTCTGCATGTAGCACACGCCTGAACTCTGCATGTAGCACACTCCTGAACTCTGCACAAAACGCATTCCTGAACTCTGTATTCTGTACGTAGCACACTCCTAGTATTTAATGCTCCTTTAAGACCTGTCCACTCTTAGTGCAATTTGGCCACACCCACCATTTGCAGTGGTGAGCTATCCTGCTCCCTTCTTAGAGAAAAGTATGGGAGCCTGGTTGAGTTCCTGTATCTATTCTCTGAGAAAAAAAAGCCCTAAGAATGACAAAGCAGTGGTAGTTGGAACAATCATTAATTCACGACTGGACTACGCAAACTCGCTTTACATAGGATTACCACAATATCAACTTGCGCGATTACAACTGATCCAAAACACGGCGGCAAGGCTGATAACAGGAAAAAACCCCTGGGAATCCATCTCTCCTTCGCTGAGGAGCTTACATTGGCTAACCGTAAAAAATCGGATCACGTTCAAGACCCTTTGCCTCACCCACAAATGCGTGCATAGAGAAGCTCCGCAATACCTAATGGAGAAAATAAATCATTACACACCAAACGGCAGTCTTCGATCAGCCAACAAAAACCTCCTCCTTGTTCCCAAAGCCCGATATAAATCCAAGGGGGATCGGAGATTCGCTGTCCAAGGGCCTCGGCTATGGAATGCTCTATCAATCAACATCCGCCTGGAAGAAAATCACCTGGCTTTTAGGAAAAAACTCAAGACATTCCTCTTTTAGCAGATGATCAAAGCTCGCCACAGCGCCTAGAGGCGATTCAGTTCGCATTGTGCGCTATACAAGTATTTCATTCATTCCTAAGATCCGCAATAATACATTTTCCGAAGGCCATCATATTTATTTGATGGCCATAAACCTGAAGGCCATCTTCACGAAAAGTTACGTAAAAGAGTAGGAATTTCTATGTAGGCAGCTGTACTAGTACCAGTACTGAGTGAGTTAAGCTGAAAAGGGGAGATTTATTTGGTGCAGGCAGCACACAGCTGGGGAGGCCTACAGGTAACAATCATCATTATGGTAAGTGCTCCACTTTGCCTAATTGCGTGTCACCATCTCTTAATGAGTATACAGCGGCCAGGTTGCATTCTGCTAGAGAAATGTTAGGTTAATTGCTTTGTCAGCATTCATGAACCACCTGAATTTTAGTTCTCTGAGGAAACCAACAGGCTATACATGCCAAAATTCAATCACTGCAGGAGATTTCTAGTTTAAAACAGAGCTTTCTTTCAGCTGGAACATGGGGGAACACAGTTCCAGCATTGAATTTATGTAATGGCAAGGGGTGCTGGGAGGTCTATTGTTGCTGACTGATGGGGGGATCTCTTGTTGGAGGGGTGGATCTATTGCTACAGGGGGATCTTATGTTGCTGAGGGGGGTCAATTGTTGCTGGGCGTAATCTACTGTTGAGGGAGGAATCTTAAAGGAAATCTATTGCTACTGGTTGGGGATATTTTGTTGCAGGAGGTTTATTTTTGCTGCCTGCAGAGGATCTATTTTACCACTTTTATTGTTATCCTTAGAACCACAAATGATACTTGTTTCTGTATTCTCTAAAAGGGGAAACAACGGACAGTGCTCATAGGTGAGTAGGGGGTTTAGACAAGTGGTGACTCGAAAGGTGGGTGTATCTATTTTCTGAGAAAAAAAGCCTTGGTTAAAAACGTGTATTAGATCTGGAAAATTAAAGATCAGAAGATGAAGGAAATATTTGGGTTGGGGTTACCATAAAAATTAAGCTACTATGCTGTAATGGCTTAATCCCAAACTTTTCTTCGGGATTAAGCCACTATGGCACTACCAAGAAGATTCCAAGTCTATGCTACATCCAATCCCCAACATATTCTCCATTAGACCATCGTGATTGGTACCCATTGTGATGGGCTTCCTCACTTGCCAATAGGAATGTGCAGTGGGCAGGAAAGCAGACGATCACGTTTTGTCTCATCAATAAGTGCTGACACTCTTCCTTCTTCAATATGGCTGTGGATTTGGAGGTAACATTGGAGTAATTGAGGCTGGTTATGAGAAGAACCAAGCTCGTGTGAAGAACCAAGGTCTTGTGTGAATAACCTGAGCACAGTATCAGGCCCATGCATGCATCTACACATAGGCACATGGACTACTTAAAGCATTGCTGAGTTCAAGATTTGGCAGTGTCTCCTGCTCGCGTGATACTGACCCGAGGTTTGGCTTCCATTTATGTTTTTTCTCTTGAATATGCATCACTACTGCCTGGTTGTTGCCAACTCCTGCTCGCCTGTCCATGGTTTTGTCTTCTGTATTTACAAGTCCTGACTCCTGAGAGGACATCAAGCACACATTTCTGCCTTGCTGCATGCTCCAGTGGCTCCTGGCCAGGACATACCACAGGAACCCATGCCAATCCATGTCCTGTCATACCCAGTCACCAACCTTAAAGGGAAAGCAGGACAGGAGATATATAGGAGAGTCGTTTCATCAGCTTGGCCACTACCAGGTACATGACACTGGCTGCCATGAGAGGGAACACATTAGGGTAATAGAGACATCTTTACAATTTATAACTACAACATTTTTCACACGGATCCTTTTAAAGAAAACTCTAGGAAACGTTAAAAAAAATATATATATTTTCCCAAATAGCTGATGAAGAATATACTACTCGGTTCTCGGATGATTTTACTTACTTTTCTTCCCATCCCCAGAATGAAGGTACATCATCACATAAACTGCAGGAACAGGGGAAGACACTGATCCTTCATTGTAAGTGTAGGCCTCTTAGGCTACTAGGATTTAGGTAAATGTCTTTTTTTGGTCCCTCTGTAATCATTGGAGCAGTTATTGAATTCTTTTGGCTGCTTTTGGTTTCACAGGCTGCAGGTTTGATTCCTGCCTTCTGGAAAGTTCTGGAACATATGAGTGGAACAAGGCAAAAGGGCAGCATGAACATTTATTGTGCTGCAGCCATTCCCTGGGGTGGTGTGCCCAGGAGGTGGCTAGGAAGCACATAAATTGTGTGAGATGTAGCACAGAAGTGTCTTGTTCAAGGGGTTCCACCAGCTTTCCTGCTGTTTCAAGTTGCTGCTCATTTAGGTCCTGGCTGTAGCAGAGCCAGGGGAGGGGGGCGGGGCGGGGCTACATCTGAGAGAGTATTGGACACCCAGATGCTTCACCTAAGAATCCAGTCTGCACATTGTAAGGCACCTTGAGGAAGCTGAATGGGTACAAGTACTGCTTTGCTGCAATATCTGGGTGAATGTTGGGATTGCTGGGCCTATCAGGAAGGGTGTATTGACTGTGCTTTAATCATCATCAGCTAGTGGCCCTTTGGGAGTAGCACTACATAAGTAAATACCATCATTGAGAGGAATGGCCAGACTGGATGGAGATCAGCAAAAATAGGGCTTCAGATCACCGGTTATCTCAAGTGCAATGGCGGAAGAGTTCCAGACCATGGAACGGGTCATATTTTATCATCACCTGGAAAATAGGCAAAATAGGTAAAATAGACTTCCTGCACTGGAGATGTGGGGGAGGGGGATTACATTTTCTAACCCCTTTCTTCCTAGCCTTTTTAAATGGGTCTTTTTGCCTACGGGTTGGACTTCTTGATCACATATTTACTGTGATTGGCTGTCACGGTAATCACATGATCTGGAGTTGTCTCGCTGGCTCCTTATGATTAAAGACCAAAGACTGTCTATGATAGCTCAGTCAGTGTGTTGGGAGTGAGCAGTGAGAACGCTCTAAGCACAGAAATTTAGGCCATCCTTGGACACACATGGGCTGCGTGTGGGTGTTAAAGCCTACCTCCTTGGCTGCCACACATACGTTACCTGGGAAGCAAGAGAGCATTACCTAGAGTTAAGTTTTAATAGCAACCTGCATGCCAAATTAATGTTCAGGTTCAGACATATAGACAGCAAAAGAACTGGGTTTGAAAGACGTATCTTGACTGACAGACCGCCTGGCACCCCACCTGGGTGCTCCTGCCAAACTGTGCCTCCTGCCCACCAAACCCTTCCAGCAGACTGAGAGCTAATACCAGCCCTTTACCCCAAGCATCCTACACAGGCAAGATACTGTGGTAACAACCAAAGGAATGCCTCTTTATAAAAACTCAGACACATACATCCACCAGGAGGACATTCCCCTCTTGGGGATATGACAATTCAAACTTCAAACAGCAATCTAATCAACAGTTAACAGTGATCTTAATTAAACCGTAAGCTAACTAGTCACCTAGACAAGCCTAGGTGACTCAGGTCAGTGCTCACCCAGACAGTTTGGCACCAGTTCCTCAGAAAGAAGACCCAGGGCTATCCAAATCTCATTATCCAACTTTCTTTTCACATCCATCTTCTCACTGAGCTTCAAGTTGGCAGAGACCATCATGCTTTCCTGGTGGTCATGTCATTTATATAACAGGACACACTCTTGAATGCGTGTGGCTGCCTCAAATGCCAGGGTCCATAGTCAGTAGGCAAGAGGCTATCCTGCTGTCCACTCCAAAAGCCTCTGTCTTGGTTGGGTTTGACCACATACTGGTAATTATATTTTAAATAGAGTTTTAGCGTCATTATTGGTTGGCAAAGAGGGAGCTGGGACACACAAATTGTTAAAAATTTAGAAAGAACATATTAAAGGAAGTCCTGACTGACCTCCATAGATGCATGAATTGTGGAGCAATTAATTCTCAAAGTTTACAGGAGAAGCACTAAAGTTAATGTTTTAGAAAACCAGCTTTTCATGACTCACCTCCAAGAGCTCTTGAAACTATATTTAAATTAGAGATTAAAGACTGGAAGGCTGGGAGGGGAAGCAGGGGAGCTAAGCAGATAAGCCCCTGATGTGAAAGGGAGCAGGATAAGCTCAGCTGCCACTGTGGGAGCTGTAAGCAAAAAGAGCTGAGTCGATGAGTCACTGCTATGAGGTGGGAGCAGTGTGAGCTGAAGTGCTATGGGGGGGGGGGGGGGCAGAGTGATCTGAACCACTTAGTCACTACTAGGAGGAGGAAACAGGATCATTAAAACTTTTGAGTCACTGCAGGGAGGGGGAACAGGTGATCTGAGCTGCTGAGTCACTGATGTGAAGGGAAACTGGGTGAGCTGAGCTGCTGAGTCACTGCTAAGAAGTGGGAGAAGGGTGAGTTTAGCTCATGAGTCAGTGCTATAAGAAAGAAGCAAGGGGAATTGAGCATTGTCAATTTTGGCATCAAATTTCAATTTAGTTTTATGTCTTTAGACTAAAATGCCATTTTAGTTTTAGTCCCATTTTATTCATCTGCAATTGTTTTTGTCGTATTTTCGTCTACTAAAATCTCCAGTACATTTTAGTCCAATAAAGTCATTTTAATCAACTAAAATATAATGGGTTTAGTTACATTGTAGTGCATTATTTAAGATCATGTTATTATTTATGGTATTAAGGTTTGAACAAACTCATAGATACATATTTAGCCACTCAGGACAGTCGGAGGAGGCCTATAATGATGCACAGTGCTCTGGAAGGTGGTCTGAGGAGGCCTGTAATGATACACAGTGCTCTGCTGCGTACAGTGCTCTGGACGGTGACTGTAATGCTACACAGTGATTTGGACAGTGGTCTGAGGAGGCCGTAATGCTGCATAGTGCTCTGGACAGTGGTCTGAGGCTGGTAATGCTGCACAGTGCTCCGGACGGTGGTCTGAGGCTGGTAATGCTGCACAGTGCTCTGGACGGTGGTCTGAGGAGGCCTGTAATTTACAGTTCTTTGGATGGTGGTATGAGAGGTCTGTAATGCGGCACAGTGGTCTGGATGGTGGTATGAGAAAGGCCTGTAATGCTGAACAGTGCTCTGGACCAAGGTCTGTGGAGGCCTATAAGGCACAGTGCTCTGGACCGTGGTCTGATGAAGCCTGTGATGCTGCACAGTGCTCTGGATGGTGGTCTGGGGAGGCCTGTAATACTGCACAGTTCTCTGGACAGTGGCCTGAAGGGAAGACTGTAATGTCGCACAGTGCTGGATGGTGGTCTCAGGTCTGAAGGGAGGCTTTCTACTATGCGTGGTCATCGTGAGTCGAGAATGGAACTCTTGTTGGGAGGCCTGTAATGCCCAGTGCTACTCTGGACAGTTGTCTGAGGACTCGGAGGTACAGCCTCCTAACTGCTGCTAAGTGAAGCACGCAGCAGGGACTCGAGTCACTTGCGTGCTGGGAGCGGAAGCAAGTGGAGCTCCATGGAAACCGGAAGTTCACAAGAGTAAATGCCCCTGCCTCACATTTTCATTTTGTTTTTCGTTCAGCATCGATTTTCGTCATAGTCGTCGTCAGTGGACGGAAACGTGATGTACTATTTGTCACTGTCAAAAAGGCCACATTTTGATGAAAATGATTTTGTTGATAAACACTGGAATTGAGCTGTCGAGCTGATGCAAGGAGGTGGAAGCAGGATTATCTAAGCTGAGGTCACTGCTGGGAGGGGGAGCTGAGCTGCTGAGTCACTGCTGAGAGGGGGCTTAATTTAAAACTAATTTCCTGCTTGCTTTACTGAATAATGGAGATAGAGATGGACAATAGTGATGGACGAACTTCCGACGGGACGTTTCGCGAACGCGAAATGCGAACGGACCCAAACGTTCGCGAAACCGACCGTTCGCCGCGGGCCCCATTGACTTCAATGGGAGGCGAACTTTGCAAACCTTCATGTCGAATTTGCGGCCACGTGGTAATTATTAGGGGGTAAAACGTAGTCCCACCATCTGGACAATGACATAATACATGTATGAGGTGAATTTGGGATCGATAACTACAAGCATTTTTATTTTATTTGGGAAATTGTTCTAACAATTCAGGACTATGGAGCTAATGAAGGCAATGGAGGAGAGGGAAGGTCAGGGACCAGGGTAGGCAAAGAAGAGGGTGCAGGAGATGATCACCAGCAGCGTGACATACCGGAATGACACATGCACCGTGATAGAGGCATCTGACAGCAGCACCGTAATACAGAGCACTGACAGCAGCACCGTGACATACAGCGCTGACAGCAGCACCGTGACATACAGCGCTGACAGCAGCACCGTGACATACAGCGCTGACAGCAGCACCGTGACATACAGCGCTGACAGCAGCACCGTGACATACAGCGCTGACAGCAGCACCGTGACATACAGCGCTGACAGCAGCACCGTGACATACAGCGCTGACAGCAGCACCGTGACATACAGCGCTGACAGCAGCACCGTGACATACAGCGCTGACAGCAGCACCGTGACATACAGCGCTGACAGCAGCACCGTGACATACAGCGCTGACAGCAGCACCGTGACATACAGCACTGACAGCAGCACCGTAAGCAGCCCCAGGAGGAAGTCAGCACAGCACAGGGATGGTGTGATCCCCTCATAATAAGAACCCCCAGGAGGAAGTCAGCACAGCACAGGGATAGTGTGATCCCTTCATAATAAGAACCCCCAGGAGGAAGTCAGCACAGCACAGGGATATCATAAGCAGCCCCAGTAGAAATATGACACCGCTCAACCTCTTCAAAGAGGAGGGTAGGGGCATATAGTACGGTGTGCTTTTTTGGGTCAAGGAAGTGAGCCAAATGAATTAAGAAGGTCTGTGTGCTTGATTAAAAAAATAGTTTATAGACATATACATGGTCTACTGGTCACATGTGTTGAATTCCTCCGAGATCCATGCCTCATTCATTTTTAGAAATGTGAGGTAGTTAACACTGTGGTGAGCTAGGCGAGTACGCTTATCGGTCACAATCCCCCCTGCTGCGCTGAACGTCCTTTCGGACAGGACACTGGATGAGGGGCAAGCCAACAGTTCGATTGCAAATTGGGCAAGCTCTGGCCAGAGGTCAAGCCTGCCCACCCAGTAGTCTAGGGGTTCATCACTCCTCAGAGCGTCCACATCGGCCGTTAACCCAATGTAGTCGGACACCTGACGGTCTAGGCGTTCCCTGATGCTGGATCCGGATGACACCTGTCGATGGGTCGGCTGAAAGAATGACCTCATATCCGAAGTCACCAACACATCTTCAAACCGGCCTCTTCTTGCAGGCGCTGTTGGATTGGTACCCGCAAATCCTTCTCTGGGAGTGGGAATTGCTCCTCTGCCAGCGCACGCAAAAGCAGAATGCAGCATTTCTCGAAGCAAGGCCTGGAAGTGCTGCATTCTGACAGCCCTCTGCGACGGCGGTAACATTTCCGCCATTTTGTGTTTGTACCGGGGGTCTAAGTACGTTGCCACCCAGTACTGGTCCTTGACCCTCATGCTTTTTATACGGGGGTCCCTATTAAAACACTGGAGCATGAAGGCCCCCATTTGCACTAAAGTGGAAGCGGTGTGGTGGCCTGGCTCCTGCTCATCATCCAGGATAATGTCGTCCTCTTCATTCTCCTCTCCCCATCCTCGCACAACAGGGATCCCAGAAAGGTTTAAAGCATGCTCTTCTTGCTCCTGCTCATCCGCCCCGGCACCATCCTCCTCTGACTCCTCATCAGACTCCTGTTGTTGACTTGTCTCAGATAGAGTAGCCCCCCCTGGGAATTCATCCAGCATTGCGACTTCCTCATCTTCCCGCTCCTGCTCCTCCACAGCCTGATCAATGACACGACGCAATGCACGCTCCAGAAAGAAGGCATAAGGTACCATGTCACTGATGGCGCCATGGCTGCGACTGACCAGTTTGGTGATCTCCTCAAATGGCCGCAGAAGTCTGCATGTGTCGCGCATGAGCAGCCACTGGCGCGGTGAAAAAAAACCCAGCTCCCCAGAACCGTTTCTTTCGCAGAGTTCATACAGGTAGACGTTAACTGCACGTTTCTGCTGGAGCAGCCTATCAAGCATATAGAAGGTTGAGTTCCATCGCGTCGGGCAATCGCAAATAAGACGTCTGACCGGCAGATGGTGTCGCCGCTGAATGTCAGCAAGGCGAGCCATGGCCGTGTAAGATCTTCTGAAATGGGCCGAGATTTTCCTTGCCTGCCGCAAGATGTCCTGGACCCCAGGGTATTTGACAAGGAATCGCTGCACGACCAAGTTTAAGACGTGTGCCATGCACGGCACGTGCGTGATTTTGCCCTGTTTCAATGCGCTAAGCAGATTGGCACCGTTGTCACACACCACTTTACCAACTGTCAAATTGAGCGGTGTTAGCCACTCATCTGCCTGTGAACGCAAAGCTGAAAGGAGTGCCGGGCCAGTGTGGCTCTTTGCTTCCAGGCACAACAGACGCAGCACGGCATGGCAACGTCTCACCTGGCATGTGGAATAGGTTCTGGGGAGCTTGGGCGGTGCAGTGGAAGAGACGCTAGCAGCGGAAAAGGAGGAGGCAGCTGAGGAGGAGAGGGAGGAGGATGGAGTAGGAGGAGGAGAAGAAGAGTCAGGCCTGCATGCAATCCGTGGCGGTAAAACCAAATCTACACGGGTGCCACGGGTTACATGCTTGACGGCCGTCAGAAGGTTCACCCAGTGGGCAGTAAAACTGATATACCTTCCCTGCCCGTGTTTGCTAGACCACGTGTCTGTGGTCAGATGTATCTTGGCACCGACACTGTGTGCCAGAGATACATTCACTTGCCGCTGAACATGGCCATATAGCTCTGGGATGCCCTTCTCTGAGAAATACTTCCTTCCTGGGACCTTCCATTGTGGTGTTCCAATGGCCACAAATTTGCGAAAGGCCTCCGAGTCCACCAGTTTATATGGCAGTAGTTGGCGGGCTATGAGTTCTGACAAGCCAGCCGCCAACCGTTGGGCAAGAGGGTTATCCGGCATCATCATTTTTTTACGCTCAAACATTAGGCCCACGGAAGCCTGCCTTTTTGCAGAAAAATGTGAGCTTGGCGTGATGGAAGGTGGAGTGGAGGACAATTGTGAGGAGAGAGGAGAAGGAGAAGTAGAAGACGAGGCTGGACGGTGAGAGCCTGCAGTGTGGCTTTGTGTGTTCCGTTGCTCCCACTGGGCTCGGTGATGGCTGCTCATGTGCCTTCTTAAGGCGGTCGTCCCTAGGTGAGTATTGGGCTTACCGCGACTAACGCGTTGACTGCAAAGATTGCAGATGGCAACGCTATTGTCAGCAGCGGACACGTTAAAAAAAGCCCACACTGCGGAGCCATGTGCCGGTGTCCTGGGAGCGCCAGATGTGACCGTACATGGTCGATGACTCGCTCCTGATACATTTGCAGTCTGCTTTGTCCCTGCTGTGCAATGTAAGTCATTGCTGCTTCTCCTCCCTATCTGCTGGTCCATATCTCCCTCTGAACTCCCCTCCTCTTCCTCTCTTGTGGGCACCCACGTGACATCACTAGACACGTCATCATCAACGTCACCTTCCCCACCGCTATAAGTAGAGATCTCGGAGTAGGCAGCAACACCGGGGACCAACCTCCTCCTTGGGCTGATCTGGGTACTGGCGTCAGACTGCTGAGTAGCGCTTGTTGCTACCTCCTCTTCCTGATCCAATACCAAGAGTGGCTGCGCATCAGAAATGTCCTCTTGATATGGATCGGAAAATAATTCCAGTGACTCAAGCGGAAGGTATGTGGTGGTGGTGGTGGTGGTCGTGTTGTTGGTGGTAGTGTCTTTGGGGGTGCACATAGCAGAGAGTGAAGAAGAGGGTGCAGATCGAGAGGATGAGGAGGGTGCAGAAGAGTAAGGCTGAGCGAGCCACTCAACCAAGTCTGGTGCATCCTTTAAAGTAATTGAACGCACCTTCTGCAACTTCCCACTTTGGCTCAAGCCTGTTGCTCCTGCCCTACCCCTACCACCCCTGCGGAAGGGCCTGCCTCTTCCTCTGCATGTCATTTTTTAAATGACCCTGTGACAAAACTCTTAGTCCCTATACCGCTGAAGGACTGCTGCAGTACAGGTGAGCGGTCAGCAGTGGTGCACGTCAACCCTATCTATTGTGGACCTATAGCGGTCCTTACAGAACAGCAGACTGTACCGCACTCAAGCCTATGTACCGTAGCACCCTATACCAAGTTACCAGTCCTTATAAGAACTTTTGTGGACCAAGCAGGTTGTGTATTAGTGTTTAGCAGACTGTACGTCAGTCCCTATACCGCTGAAGGACTGCTGCAGTATAGGGCAGCGGTCAGCAGTGGTGCACGTCAACCCTATCTATTGTGGACCGATAGCGGTCCTTACAGAACAGCAGACTGTACCGCACTCAAGCCTATGTACCGTAGCACCCTATACCAAGTTACCAGTCCTTATAAGAACTTTTGTGGACCAAGCAGGTTGTGTATTAGTGTTTAGCAGACTGTACGTCAGTCCCTATACCGCTGAAGGACTGCTGCAGTATAGGGCAGCGGTCAGCAGTGGTGCACGTCAACCCTATCTATTGTGGACCGATAGCGGTCCTTACAGAACAGCAGACTGTACCGCACTCAAGCCTATGTACCGTAGCACCCTATACCAAGTTACCAGTCCTTATAAGAACTTTTGTGGACCAAGCAGGTTGTGTATTAGTGTTTAGCAGACTGTACGTCAGTCCCTATACCGCTGAAGGACTGCTGCAGTATAGGGCAGCGGTCAGCAGTGGTGCACGTCAACCCTATCTATTGTGGACCGATAGCGGTCCTTACAGAACAGCAGACTGTACCGCACTCAAGCCTATGTACCGTAGCACCCTATACCAAGTTACCAGTCCTTATAAGAACTTTTGTGGAACAAGCAGGTTGTGTGTTAGTGATTAGCAGACTGTACGTCAGTCCCTATACCGCTGAAGGACTGCTGCAGTATAGGTGAGCGGTCAGCAGTGGTGCACGTCAACCCTATCTATTGTGGACCGATAGCGGTCCTTACAGAACAGCAGACTGTACCGCACTCAAGCCTATGTACCGTAGCACCCTATACCAAGTTACCAGTCCTTATAAGAACTTTTGTGGACCAAGCAGGTTGTGTATTAGTGTTTAGCAGACTGTACGTCAGTCCCTATACCGCTGAAGGACTGCTGCAGTATAGGGCAGCGGTCAGCAGTGGTGCACGTCAACCCTATCTATTGTGGACCGATAGCGGTCCTTACAGAACAGCAGACTGTACCGCACTCAAGCCTATGTACCGTAGCACCCTATACCAAGTTACCAGTCCTTATAAGAACTTTTGTGGAACAAGCAGGTTGTGTATTAGTGTTTAGCAGACTGTACGTCAGTCCCTATACCGCTGAAGGACTGCTGCAGTATAGGTGAGCGGTCAGCAGTGGTGCACGTCAACCCTATCTATTGTGGACCGATAGCGGTCCTTACAGAACAGCAGACTGTACCGCACTCAAGCCTATGTACCGTAGCACCCTATACCAAGTTACCAGTCCTTATAAGAACTTTTGTGGAACAAGCAGGTTGTGTGTTAGTGATTAGCAGACTGTACGTCAGTCCCTATACCGCTGAAGGACTGCTGCAGTATAGGTGAGCGGTCAGCAGTGGTGCACGTCAACCCTATCTATTGTGGACCGATAGCGGTCCTTACAGAACAGCAGACTGTACCGCACTCAAGCCTATGTACCGTAGCACCCTATACCAAGTTACCAGTCCTTATAAGAACTTTTGTGGAACAAGCAGGTTGTGTATTAGTGTTTAGCAGACTGTACGTCAGTCCCTATACCGCTGAAGGACTGCTGCAGTATAGGTGAGCGGTCAGCAGTGGTGCACGTCAACCCTATCTATTGTGGACCGATAGCGGTCCTTACAGAACAGCAGACTGTACCGCACTCAAGCCTATGTACCGTAGCACCCTATACCAAGTTACCAGTCCTTATAAGAACTTTTGTGGACCAAGCAGGTTGTGTATTAGTTTTTAGCAGACTGTACGTCAGTCCCTATACCGCTGAAGGACTGCTGCAGTATAGGGCAGCGGTCAGCAGTGGTGCACGTCAACCCTATCTATTGTGGACCGATAGCGGTCCTTACAGAACAGCAGACTGTACCGCACTCAAGCCTATGTACCGTAGCACCCTATACCAAGTTACCAGTCCTTATAAGAACTTTTGTGGAACAAGCAGGTTGTGTGTTAGTGATTAGCAGACTGTACGTCAGTCCCTATACCGCTGAAGGACTGCTGCAGTATAGGGCAGCGGTCAGCAGTGGTGCACGTCAACCCTATCTATTGTGGACCGATAGCGGTCCTTACAGAACAGCAGACTGTACCGCACTCAAGCCTATGTACCGTAGCACCCTATACCAAGTTACCAGTCCTTATAAGAACTTTTGTGGAACAAGTGAGTTGTGAATGTTTAGCAGACTGCAGCAGAAGGGCAGCAGTCAAGTATAATATCCTTTCTATATTTGGAAGAAAGAATATTATACATGTACAAGCCTATTACTGTACCACTGATACCAGTCCTGAAAAGAACCTTTGTGGAACTAATAATAACAGCAAGTCTTTAAAATTACCCTCACTGCCTGACAACACTGCTTCCTTCCTGTCCCTATACAAATTGGCAAAAAAAGAGAACGATTAGTGGTTACTGGAACAGCTCTTTTGTGGACCTTGATAGTAACAGCTAATGATGATGATGATGATGATGATGATGAAAGACTAATCTGGCTGTCCCTGTAGCATACACCGTCCTTTCCCTTTCTCTAAACTAACAAAAGACACTCAGGCTGCTGCAAGAATCAGCAGCACAGCAAACCTATCAACACCTAACACCTATACCAGTCCTGAAAAGAACTTTTGTGTACCAAATAGCTAGTGGTTTATCTCTCCCTACTCCACACAGGAACCTGTCCCTATCTTAACAGAAGAAAGAATGTAAAATGGCCACCGGATCGGGTGTATTTATAGGTTAGGGGGAATGTACAAGTGTCCATGTGCTGTCATGTCTCAATTGGCTGTCCTGTATCACATGATAAACGTGTCACCAAAGGTTAAAGTTCTTGTATACATTAAACACGTAAGTCCGCCGCGGCGAACGACGGAAAAAGGCGTTCGAACGTGCGGACCGCGAATGTCGGAAATTCGCCGCGAAACGACCGCCGGGCGAACCGTTCGGCCATCACTAATGGACAACTCTGTTTTTTTTTTTCTCCTGCTAGTTCTGATCAACCAGAAGGGTTCTGCTTGCTGAAACAAGAGAGCAACAAAGACTCTGCATTTAGAAGAGTGTTTCATAACTACTTATTTTGAGATTAAAGGGTTCTGTATTAAGCTAAGTAAATTAACCTCTTTGAAAGTAGAAAATTGAATTTTATTTTTATTTGCCTGACCTCTCCTTCGGATGGGGTTATATCAGATTTGAATCTTGTAGTTATTATGTTTCCTGATATAGTTCTTTTGTACATGATTCATTTGAAAATATTTTTCCACATTCTTTACCTGTGCTGGTTGCCTTGACCCATACTGCAAAAAATAAAAATAAAATAAAATATTACAATGCCCACACAAACCCATACTGCAAGTTTTAATGCCATTTCATGCCCATTCATTTATTTCATTTTAATCTAAAAACCAATCACATGCTCCTATTCCTATCCCATCCTAAACCTTTATTTGTTTTTCAAAGAAAAGAACACAGAATGAAAAAAAAATAACATAACATAAAAATATGTAAAGTGATAGCACACAAAAAAAAAAAACAAAAAAAAAAAAACAAAAAAAAAATAATAGCAGTAAAAATTTTAACACCTTCACGCCGACCGTACGCAAATACCCCATTGGACTGAACTTTTTTTCCTGGGGCCACATATTTGTGTATTCCCCTTTGAGCACGTCGCGCTCCCCACACAGAGACTCTCTCTATCTCTGTGAATGGAAGATACAATGCAGTGGCCACACCCTCTGTCACACCACACCCTCTATGTAGAATGGATAGATTGATGGATAGCATCAATCTATCCATGGCCGCTGTAGCCACCCCCTATTCAGGCATCTGACCCCTTTTTGGATGGCCATGCAGTCGGGCACCTGAATTCCATCGGGTGTTTTTTTGAAGCATAGCCTAATCAGGTGCTTCAAAAAAACACCTGTAGAGCCATAGGCTCTAATAGGCTTCAAAAAAGGTGGACTCCGAGCTCAAAGCATTAACGTGACGTCAGAAGGGGGTAGTGCCACTGGGTGACGTACCTGGGTGGCCCAGCCCCTTGCCTATATAACAATTTCAAAACACAGAGTGGGCAGATGGCGGGAGGCCTCCCAGAATGTGTGGCGTTTTTTTTTTTTGGTCCGGCAGGCGTCGTGATTGACGATGGCTTTACATCGAGGGACACTTTTTTTTACTTTTTAACAAAGGACCTATCAAAAACTGTCTCTTTTAGTTATTACTTTTTTTTGGTGACTTGGTAGAGCTAAGACGTACCCGATAACCATTCACATAGGGGGGAGAAGGCCTATAATGATGCACAGTGCTCTGGATGGTGGTCAACATGGGGACAAGAACCTCTTCCCAACAACCCTGGGCTGTGGTTGTCGGGGTCTACGGACTGGGGGCTTATCGGAATCTGGAAGCCCCCTTTAACAAGGGGACCCCCAGGCCCCAGCTCTCCTCCCCTATGTGAATGGGTATCGAGTACATCTTAGCCCTACCAATTAACTAAAAAAGTGAGGCGCTCGCTTGTCCTCTCGTCTTTCCTGACCTGACGGGCTGCATGCTGGGATAAAGTCTGGTCCATACCTTTTGGGGGGGACCCTACGCCATTTTTGTACAGGTACTTTTTTTTTATTCATCTGCCAGTGGGGAAACCCATTGCCAGCTGATGACTCATCGGTTGTTAAGCACACTGCAGCCCCCAGCTTCCTGGCCCTACTCCTTAACAACCAGCTTACACTGTGCCCTGACTGGGCAAAGCTTTGCCCAATCAGGGCACAGAATGCACTGTGCAGAATACACAGGCCGAACAGGGTTGCCACCTGTCTGGGATTCACCCGTACAGTACGGATTTTGAATCATGTGTTCGGGTTTCAGGCAGACTGGAACCCAAACATATTATTCAGACTGGGCTGTGGCTCCACAAGTAACCAAGATAGTGACATACAAATCTATTGGCGCCTGGGAGCTGCTGGCAGCTGTCTGGCGGCAGGTTTGGCATCACTGGGGAGAAAAGGCCATGATGTCAGCAAGAGAAATTTGGCCACATTCACTGTTCACTATGGCACGCTATCATCACCCCATTACTACTCTCCTTGGGGCACCCAAAAGTGTCCCAGGCCTCTTAAGTGTTCGAGTTTGGCTTGAAGAAAAGGTGGAAACCCAAAGGCCGAACAGGCAAATGTTCAGCCTCATAAGTTCGGGATGAACATTTGCCTGTTCAGCCTTAGGGTTGCCACCTTTTGCTCGCCCATCCCAACCCACGAAAAGACAATAACTTCCCTAAACCCTGTCTTTGCAAATAACCAACACTGATTGAGGGAACATGGAAGAAGTGGGGAAGGACTTTCTAAGTCTAAACCAACTCGCACTTCCGGGAGGAGAGGATAGACCAAATCACATTAGTAAACATGTTGCAGTGGTCCAAAACCCCCACGGAGTGGTAGTATACCACGAAAAAATGATAAACTCATGCAGTTTAACACACAACATAAAACATATATAAAAGTGGGGCAGAACGCACTCCGTTATAGGGGGTAGAACACGTTGGTATTGAGGAGGTTAAGCTCAGATCATTAAAATTTACAGATTTTTCTTGCTTGCTCAGTGATGATAAAAGTTTCTTAGGTATCGCAGGTAAAACTTTTTTCAAAGGGGTTCTGTTCAACATAAATCAGCAACATGTCTGATCTGCATCTAAACCCTGTCAATACTTCTCTGGAACAAAAGAAAATACAAGAGCGGGGTTAAGGAATGTGATAAAAGGGCAAGGAAATGATTGGTAGAATGAACTGCTCACTCAAGAGAATTTTTGATGCATTGATCATGACGAAGCGAAAACTTTTATTCCAACTCTTGGCAAACTTTCTCCATCGTCCTGGGCCCCGCATTAACCATCAATACAGCTAGAGGTCGTCCCAGAATTAGAGGTATTGATATGTTGTGATATTACGTCTGGATAAATAAATGAAGCGTACTTAGTGTATGCTTTTGAAATATAAATCCATTACATAGGGTAACTTATCTTTCATGTCTAGTTTGCTAAAAGCTCGCTGAAATAGATTTGGCGTCCAGCTTATAGGTATGATAAAGATGAAATGGGTTTCTGAATACCAATTGCAAAAGGGGAAAGCATGCCAAGCAACATGGCTTGTAAGACCGGTGATTGATTTACAAAAGCAATTTTGGAAAGTTCGGAGTGCGTGCTGAATAATTATGAAGATGTTAAAGTGGAAAACGGAGTCAAGAAAAAAAAAAACCCTCTATGAATACTTTGATTTAATTAATTTTTGATGACGAGTAGGAATTAGGGATGAGCGGAGTGATTTTTTTTTTTTTTGCAGAATTGATTTCAATGCAAAATTATGGATTTATATATTCCTTTTTTCCTCTTTAATTTGAGGATTTTTTTTTTACACTCTGTTTAGGCTAAGGTTTATTTATTTTAATATTCTGTACATTTGTGTTGTTTTCTCTTTAATTAACCTTTTTCTATGTTCAGGTTATTACACTCAGATTTTTTTTCTTTATTTTAGTGGTGCGTGGATTTTATTTTTTATTTTTGTCTGTGTTTAAAGTAGTTGATTTAATTTAATTATTTATTACATTTTTTCTTTGTTGTGTTTTTAATTGAATTCCCTTTTACAGGTTTATGCACTCTGACTGTTTTCCTTATTCTAGAGGTGTGTGGGTTTTCTTTTTGGCTGTGTTTAAAGTCGTTTATTTAATATTTTTTACATGTGTGCTTTTTTTTCTTTGTTTTCTTTTTATTTAATCACCTTTTACAGCTTTATATACTCTGACTGTTTTCCTTATTCTAGAGGTGTGTGGGTTTTCTTTTTTTTTCTTTATGGCTGTGTTCAAAGTAGTTTATTTAATTGAATATTTTTTGCATTTGTGTTTTTTTTCTTTTGTTTTGCATTTTATAATCTTATTTTACATGTTTATATACTCTGACTTATTTTTCTTTAGTCTAGTGGTGTGTGGATGTTCTTTTTTTGGCTGTGTTTAAAGTCCTTAATTTAATTTAATTATTTCTAACATTTGTGCTTTTTTTCTTTGTTTTGTTTTAATTTAATCACTTTTACACTCAGATATCTTTTATTCTTTATTTAAGGGGTGTGTGGATTTTATTCAATTGTTTTGTCTTTATTTAATCACTTTCAACAGGTTTATACACTCTGATTGTTTTCCTTATTCTAGAGGTGTGTGAGTTTTTTTGTTTTTTTTTGCCTGTGTTTAAAGTAGTTTAGTTAATGCAATATTTATTACAGATGTTCTTTTTTTCTTTGTTTTGTCTTTAAATACTTTTTACAGGTTTATGTACTAATTTTTCCTTAAGGCTTCATGTACTGTTTTCCTTATTCTAGAGGTGTGTGGGTTTTCGTTTTTCTTTTTGGCTGTATTTAAAGTAGTTTATTTAACTTAATTATTTCTAACATTTGTGCTTTTTTCTTTTTTTCTTTTAATTTAATCACTATTTACAGGTTTATATACTCAGATATCGTTTTTTTTTCTTTATTCAAGGGGTATGTGTATTTTATTTTATATTATATATTATTATATTATTTTATTTTTATTGAAAAATGTTTATGACATTTATGCTTTTTTCCTTTGTTTTGTCTTTATTTAATCACTATTTACAGGTTTATACACTCAGATTTTTTTTCTCTTTGTTCTAGAGGTGTGTATGGATTTTCTTTCGTTTAGCCGCGTTTCGTTTACAGGCATGTGGCCTGGTATGGTTTTCCGACCTGCATGCTCAGATAAGGATCTGGTATGGATTTTATGTTTGACACCATTTTTTTTTTAATGTTGGCGTAGGGTTCCATTGTGGGGAGACATTGTGGTTTTAATAAACCCCAAGTATTTCCATAAAGAGTACCTGTCACCTGCCCCATGATATCACGCTTGCTATGATAGCAATAAAGTTAAAAAAAATATAAAAATAAAATTTAAAGCATCTCTAATAGCCTGTAAAAGGTTTAACATTTGCTTATGGAGAATTTTGAGTACCATCATTTTTTGCAAATTTCATACCTGTGCTTGACAGGTTTGTTACCTACCTACTCAACGCAATTCCATTTTTCTTTTTTATATTTTACCAAAAAAAATGGGCATAATATTGTGTGTGTTTGCTCTAAAATTCATGTTAGTGTACTTCCTGAAAATATGTATCTGATAAACAGCTGCACAAATAGTGTGCTACATTAAAAGAATTGCAAAAAACACAGTTTTATTCTTCAGGGTCTCTGCTTTGAAAAATATATACTGTATACTTTTTTTGGGGGGGGGGTTTACAATAATTTGTAGCAAAATATTCAGATTTTAGCATATGCAAAAAAAAAAAAAAAATGTGGTTAAGCATCTGCAACACACTACCCTCTACCTCACCCATCCTGGGACTTTAAATGTAGCACAAGGAGGAGTCGCACTACAAATATGATGAAAAGGTCTCACATACTTTTATTACAGGATTAAAATCTCATAAAAAAATCAAGAAAAAGTCAGGCAGCCAAACATGACCCTGATAGATTGGTGCATAAATCAAGCTTCCAGAGTGGCGTAACCGATAGACGCGTTTCGCAGTAGAGCTTTTTTGGCTACAGTTGATTTAATCACTTACTTAGTATGTAGCGGAGGAGTCTCAGGCTGGCGGCCCTCCAGCTGTTACGGAACTACAAGTCCCATCATTTCTCTGTCTGTGGGAGTCATGCTTGTAACTGACAGCCTTGTAATGCCTCATGGGACTAACAGCTTAGAGAGCTGACAGTTTGAGACCCTTGATGTAGATTTTTTATCTTTAAAGTGATACTAAACACACACGGTTTACATTGTCTCTTCTATTTCTGTATGTGGATGATGGTTCTATAATTATTTTAATTTAAAAAAAAAAATCTAAATACCCTTTTCCTAATCGATATACAGCCGTCACATGACCCAGCTCTCTCCCAGCCTGTCTGCAGGGAAACAGTGGCAGGAGCAGCTTCTAGTCCTTTGCTGCTGGTCACATGTTAAACAAAACAAAAAAAGCAGCCTTTGGAATAAAGCGTAAAAATAAATAATTAGTATCAATAAACTATAAAGAAATTGTGATACAACTATATATTTGAAATCAAATATTTTTTATTTTTTGTCAATTACATGGGGTGAGCAGATTTCTGCCAGACACAGGCTGTCTCACGCCCCTCCAGCCTGTGTCTTAGAATAACAGGGAGGTGACGCCTCCATCAATCTACATGTAATATTCCGCCCCTATTGTGGAAGGGAGTGATCTGTCATTTACCACTGTGTATATGCCCACATGTGTGACTATAGTCGCATGGGCTGCTCAGATGTGATAGAGAGGAAATGCTCAGCATAGAAACTCACTGAAAACTGAGCATGTGCAGAACTGCCAACACTGCTCTGCAAAATCCTCAACTGCAATGGGGACGTGGACAGAAGGGTGGAGATAGAGAACAGCAGGATAAGAATACAGAAAACAAACCTCATAGTGACTGAGTATGAACAGCATGTAATATACTTATTGATAGTTTTTTTATGATGGGGGTTTAGTGAAGCTTTAATGCTTGCCTATGTTCCTATTTCAGCTGGTGCCATGACCCTGGTTTTCTGTTTTAGGGTGGCTCCTTACTCTTGAAGCATCCTATGTAGCCACCCTTGTATGCCGGGACTACAGTTGTGTCTCCCCATGCTGTGTGCATCAATAGAAACGCACAGCCCTGTGGCCTAGGATTGCAAGGCACCTCTCCAAGCTAACATACTAGCTGGAGGCTGTGCTGTCCACTGTTAACTGTTTCCTGTGAAGACTGGAAGTTAAGGGAAGCAGCACTGAAAGAGCAGGAGCCAGCAGCATTGAAAGCTGCAAACGGCAAGAGCAAATCACTGGGAATGTTGATTTGATTGCGCTCAAAGTGTTAAGCTATAAAAAAACACAGAGGGATTAATATTACTTTAAGTTTTGCTAGTAGATGAAAAAATTCTATTTTTTAGGTCTAATTATAGTACAATGAGAGACGTAGATTAATGCTGAGATAATTCAGTATTTATACCACATGTGGGGGGGGGGGGGGGGGCTGGAAACATCCAATCTATAACCCAAAGCCACCCTTGGTCCCCTGATACTCTAACAGCTGCATTCAGTTGCATCCATTAATAATAAGGGGAACCTCTGTTATCCAATGGAAGGGAAGAGCAGATGGTCCTCGCCTCAGTCCAGACATCGCTAACAGCTGACATGTTTGCGATCATTTTTATCGCAGAGATCTGTGTGGGTTTGAAATGAACTGCATGATCCGAGTAAAGTTACATTTCTGATATTTCACTATATACAGCAAATGTATCCATTTTCAGAAAAAAATGAAGTTGGTTTCATCATCAACCATGGGGCCAATTCTGACATTTCTCTTATACGTGGAAAAATTTTCTAGAAAATTACTTAAGACCCCCAATATATACACAGTATCTCACAAAAGTAAGTACACCCCTCACATTTTTGTGAATATTTGATTATATCTTTTCATGTGACAACACTGAAGAAATGACACTTTGCTACAATGTAAAGTAGTGAGTGTACAGTTTGTATAACAGTGTAAATTTGCTGTCCCCTCAAAATAACTCAACACGCAGCCATTCATGTCTAAACCACTGGCAACAAAAGTGAGTATACCCCTAAGCGAAAATGTCCAAATTGGGCCCAATTGGCCATTTTCCCTCCCTGGTGTGATGTGACTGGTTATTGTTATAAGGTCTCAGGTGTGAATGGGGAGCAGGTGTGTTAAATTTGGTGTTATCGCTCTCACTCTCTCATACTGGTCACTGGAAATTCAACATGGCACCTCATGGCAAAGAACTCTCTGAGGATCTGAAAAAAGAATTGTTGCTCTACATAAAGATGGCCTAGGCTATAAGACGATTGCCAAGACCCTGACACTGAGCTGCAGCACAGTGGACAAGACCATACAGCGGTTTAACAGGACAGGTTACACTCAGAACAGGCCTCATCATGGTCGACCAAAGAAGTTGAGTGCAAGTGCTCAACGTCATATCCAGAGGTTGTCTTTGGGAAATAGACGTATGAGTGCTGCCAGCATTGCTGCAGAGGGTGAAGGGGTGGTGGGTCAGCCTGTCAGTGGTCAGACCATACGCCGCACACTGCATCAAATTAGTCTGCATGGCTGTCATCCCAGAAGGAAGCCTCTTATAAAGATGATGCACAAGAAAGCCCACAAATAGTTTGCTGAAGACAAGCAGACTAAGGACATGGATTACTGGAACCATATCCTGTGGTCCGATGAGACCAAGATAAACATATTTGGTTGAGATGGTGTCAAGCATGTGTGGCGGCAACGGTGAGGAGTGCAAAGTACAAAGTGTGTCTTGCCTACAGTCAAGCATGGTGGTAGGAGTGTCATGGTCTGGGACTGCATGAGTGCTGCCGGCACTGGGGAGCTACAGTTCATTGAGGGAACCATGAATGCCAACATGTACTGTAACATTCTGAAGCCGAGCATGATCTCCTCCCTTCAGAGACTGGGCCGCAGGGCAGTATTCCAACATGATAATGACCCCAAACATGCCTCCAAGACGACCACTGCCTTGCTAACGAAGCTGAGGGTAAAGGTCATGGACTGACCATGCATGTCTCCAGACCTAAACCCTATTGAGCATCTGTGGAGCATCCTCAAAACGGAAAGTTGAGGCGCGCAAGGTCCTCTACATCCACCAGCCCTGTGATGTCCTCATGGAAGAGGACTCCGGTGCCAACCTGTGAAGCTCTGGTGAACTTCATGCCCAAGAGTTTTAAGGCAGTGCTGGAAAATAATGGCGGCCACACAAAATATTGACACTTTGGGCCCAATTTGGACATTTTCACTTAGGGGCATACTCACTTTTGTTGCCAGGGGTTTAGACATCAATGACTGTGTGTTGAATTAGCAAAGTGTCATTTCTTCAGTGTTGTCACATGAAAAGATAGAATAAAATATTGACAAAAATGTGAGGGGTGTACTCAGTTTTGTGAGATACTGTGTGTGTGTGTGTGTGTGTATATATATATATATATATATATATATATATATATATATATATTATAGAGAGAGACAGACAGATATATATATATATATATATATATATATATATATATATATACACACACTATACACTTTACCAATAGTATTGGGATGCCTTTACACACACATGAACTTTAATGACATCCAAGTCTTTATCTGTAGGGTTCAATTTTGAGTTGGCCCCCCTTTGCAACTATAACAGCTTCAACTCTTCTGGGAAGGCTGTCCACAAGGTTTAGGAGTGTGTCTATGGGAATGTTTGACTATTCTTCCAGAAGCGCATTTGTGAGGTCAGACGCTGATGTTGGACTTGATGGCCTGGCTTGCAGTCTCTGCTCTAATTCATCCCGAAGGTGTTCTGTCGGGTTGAGGTCAGGACTCTGTACAGGCCAGTCAAGTTCCTCCACCCCAAGTCTTTATGGATGCTCAAGAGCTGACATTCCACGTGGTACGTCACTACGTTCGTGTTTGCTGGCCGACAATTGTGTTCTGTTAGTATGCAAGACAAGATCCAGGAACACGCCCTTTGAACAAAAGCCTGGCGCTTTGTTGGCCAACAATCGGATCGTGTGTACGAGGCTTTGGTGTCCGATTGTTCGCCGTAACATTGTAGTCCTGCTGCTCTCTGTCATAAGTAGTATAAAAAAAATTATACATAAAAATTCCAGTATATATCCCATAGTTTGTAGACGCTATAACTCGTGTGCAAACTAATCAACATACGCTTATTGGTATTTTTTTATTTTTTTACTAAAAACATGTAGCAGAATACATATTGGCCTAAATTAATAAAGAAATTTGATTTTTTATTTTTTTATTGGATATGTTTTATAGCCGAAAGGAAAACGTATTGTTTTTTTTTTTTTTTTTTCAAAATTGTTGCTTTTTTTTTGTTTATAATACAAAAATAAAAAATGCAGAGGTGATCAAATACCACAAATCGAAAGCTTTATTTATGGGAAATAAAAACATCAATTGAATTCATGTACAGTGTCGCGTGACTGCACAGTCGTCAGCTAAAGAAAAGTGCCATAATGCAAAAAATTACCTGGTCACGAAGGGGGCGGGGGGTAAATCTTACAGAGTTTAAGCGGTTAAATGGCACAGAAGAGAAAGTAGTGTACATGGAGTTTTGAAATGAAAAAAAAAGTTAAAATAATTCTGTTCTGCTGGCCAAGAAATCCAGCTGTGCTTTTGTTTTTTTCTGTTGTTTTTTTTTTTTAAAGTAATTTTTGTACTGTTTAAAGACTTCTAATCCACCAAACACCTGTGGCCAGGGCAGTTTCACTCCATTGAAGGATTATTTTGAGACGATTATACCACTTTATGAATTTTCGGAAATAGTGGTTTGTAAAAACCTTTTTTCTATATTATTCTTAATAAATTTGACATGAATATGCCATTCCAGTAAAATTCAATTTATTACTAAATAATATAATAATATAAACTAAACTAATATACATTTGAATTATTTCAAAGCATTCAATTCCAGTAAAATGTAAATTAAAAGACTAACAAATTACCTTTCAGTTTTTGAAAAAATAAATAAATAAATACCACTGATGTTTTTGCGTATTTAGAGAAGTTTCAGTTTAGTTATTGGAAATGTTATTTCTGTGAGCGGAGAAGCAATTATAAACACGTGCGATTTTTCCAGCACATCTAAATCAAAATCTCACTCAGCTACAGTATTATGACCTACTGCATCAGGTATCAGATACCCATGGGAATTTTTTTTTTTTATTGTAGCACCCTCTACCTAAAGGTAGGTGCTAGACTAGGATTTTTCCCAGTTCATGAAACATGTAGGTACATTTAGGCAGGCTTATGCTGCGCGCTGGGCCTGTCTGTTTTGGTTCTGGGACTGGAACTCAGAGAAGCCTCCCCTGTTTTCAGAAAGATGGTTTCTACGGTCGGCCTCCAGACCGCCATACCTATGTCCAAACTCATAGGATTATTTGTAAGTATTTCTGGGAAATCGGGGTCTATCCCTCCCTCTCTTTTCCCTCCCCTCCGCTCCCTCCACAAAGACCTACCATATAATTTCTTTCAAAATATACGTTTTTAATATTTATAGACACCTAGCTCATACCTGCTCCTGAAGAGTTGCAGTAGCCATGAAACGCGTCAAGCCAATAGATGCCCTTTCTTCTATACTACATTATTATCTTTTACAACCTTATACACCAATTGGACTGTACCAACCAAGTACGACTAACTATTTATCATGGAGACACGCTTCAGTGAATTTGGTTATCTATAATGTTTACAGTATGAACCAACTATGTTTCTTTATTATGGGATTGTGAGTCAGTAGTTGCCCCCTTATGTTTACAATTGCATCATTACCTTACCTTATATATCAATTGGATTTTATCAATTTATCAAGGACCTAATTATCTATTATAGAGATCTGCTTCTAACGGAATTGTTTTCTACAGTATTTACTGTATTTACATGTTACATGTTTTTCATGTTATTAACTTTATTTTTGTTATATTAGCGTATTTATCGGCGTATAACACGCACAGGTGTATAACACGCACATTGATTTTAAAAGGGGAGTTTCAGGAAAAAACTAAAATTTTTGTATTGGCGTATAACACGCATACGCTATTTGCATCCGATTTTCATGGTGAAAAAGTGAGTGTTATATGCCAATAAATACAGTATTTATACAATTTGAGATGGGTCTCCAACGGATTCGGGTTTTTATAGTATTTACAGTATGAATATTTTTACCTCTGTCATATTTTATGTAGAGGCCATAACTCTTGGCAGGGCGGCCTTAACTTTTGGGTTTACCTGTTACCTCAGCTTGGCTTGTTCTTCCACATCTAGGGGTTCCCAGAGTTAGTAGTACCCAACAACCTTGGACGCTGACACCAATAAAGTCCTTTTGAAAGTTTTTTATTTGCAGGGGTAACATCCAACAAATACAGTCTTGTATGGGAACAGAGGACAAGGGTGAAGAACTCAGGCACCTTGAACTGCAGATATAACAAAGTCTCTAGTACCACCCAGAGAGTAGCCACTTGCAGCTGGGCACTTTAAGGCTGAACAAATCTCTAGCCAGAGATTATGGCTATCAGCACTTTGATTCAGAACAAGTTGTAACTGAAAGTGAAAAGGAACCTTTTTCCTCACTACCTGGAACATTCTCTGTCTCCTTGGGAGTACTGGAAAAAGCATGAATTTGTCAGTGTCTGTCACGATCGATCGACCGTCCCGATCGTACATAGGAAACTCACCCGCAGGTTTCCTGTACAAGAAGCTCGTCGGTGTCCTCGGACGCGAGCTGGCGCGAACGAACGCACGTGAGTGCACGTAGTCCCTAACAGGCGCACGCGGGTGCGCGTTGACACGAATGAGCGCACGCGGGTGCGCGATGAACCGAACGGGCGTACGCGGGTACGCGGGGTCACGAACGGGAGCACGGTTACCGGCGGGGGCACGCAAACTCGCCGTGCGACCGTTCTTGGCGCCCAACAGGCTATTTAGGGAATCAGCTCCTGTTCTCCCGTGCTTTCCTGTCTACAGCGTTCCTGTGACTTCTGCTACCAGTTCCTGCTTGTTCCTGATACTGTACCCGGCCTGTTCTTAACCTTGTTTGATTGCTGCCTGCCTCCGACCCTCTGCCTGACTGACCACGTTTCTGCCTTCTGCTGTGTACCTCTGCTGCCCGCTAGTTGCCGACCCGGCTCGCCTCTGACCACGCCTGCTGCACCCACCTGAACATCAGCACCTTCTATTCCTGCTGTTCCTGCCTGACTGCCAGTGCCAGCTGTTTCTGCCATCCCTGCCCGGTTGCCAGTGCCAGCCGCTCCTGCTGTTCCTGCCCGGCTTCCAGCGCCGGCTGCACCTGCCGTTCCAGTCAGTTACCTGTTCCTGCTGTGCCCGTTGTCTACTGCCTTCCGTCCTCTGCCTGACCTCCTGCACCAGCTGGTGGTGGATCTCCGTTGCTGCAACCCGGCTTGGCACTGGTGCCCTCCGAACTCTTGAATCCCTGTCTCCATCTCCAGGGGCTCTCGAGCCGGAGGCTTACGAGGCGCTGCTCCCTGCAATGTTGGGCTCTCCAACCAGGTACGTGACAGTGTCCTTCACAACTCAGCAACCAGGCACTTCTCAGGATGCCAGCTTGTTGGCCTCCTCCTCCAAAGAGTCCTCCCCCTGTCACTTACACGAGCTGCGGTGCGCCTCCAAGCCGAGAGCACACCCGGACGCTTTGAATCCTCCCTCAGTTACTGCGCCTTGGACCGGCCGGTTCCGAGACTCGGGAACAGACGGATCTCTACCCCAGACCAGGCGGGTCTATCTGGGCCAACCAACCGAAGCATGTTGCAGAGCGATGAACGCTCCCGTGACCGGGACCCCTCGTGGGGCTACCCCGGTCCAGAATCAGGAACAGACCAATAGGGCCTCACAAACGAACTTGGAACACGTGACTTCAACATCTTAAGTACCCATCCCCAGACTCCCCAGCGGGGTCCGGCGCACTCACTGATTGGCTCAGAGGAAGCTGATACTCAAAACGTCCAACCAGGCCTGGTTCTGGGCCTGTCATGTGCACCTCACCGTACACATGACCAGGCAGAACTCTAACACAGCCCAGCCAAACTGACATCAAAGTTAAACCTACACAATTAACCCTCAGAACTCCTTTACTGTTCCGAGGCAAAAACTAAATTTGTACATGACAGACACTTTGTCCAAAGCGTCACTGCTACATTTATATACAATTAAATCATGTAATGCCAATTGATGTCATGTGATGCTTCTATGCAATGTTATCGGTTCTATTATATTATTTTGGGTACTTGCCATATTCATTGCTATCGTGTTATCTCCTGGGGTGCATACCTCATATAAAGTCCCACCTGTTTTGTTCTTTTGGTTCTGGAATAGGGGTTGGACCTGAAGTCTGAGTGGCAGGCAGCTCATGTGAACCAATTATCTTTCGGTATTGGCAGGGGGCAGGCCTCCCATATAAGCTGGGGTCACATGCTGCCAGGGGGGAGTCTGAAGTGCCAGAAAAGACAGCATAGAGTATTGAGGTGGTGTTCCGGGCATCCCCATGCGCCGAGCACGGAGGAGGAATGGAGGAACCGCTAGAAGGGAGCTCTAGATAAAGATCTTCATCTTTTAAAAAGTATCAAGCTGCTGTGACTGCGGAACACAGGACTTGAATGCTGGACAAGATCAATACAGAAAAAGTAGCAGCAAAGCGGAGGAGAATAAACCAGAGTTCTGTGACCGTGGACACAGAACGACCAAGTAGCTAAAAATCAGTGTAAACGGAACGACAGAAGAGAAATTATGAAGAATAGTGCAGAATGTGTCAGGCCATCGTGGGGAGATACCGTGTTATCTCTGGTCTAGTTAGCACATTGGTAATATCTTCCAAAGACTGTGTGGCTGTCTACATTGATCCGTCGAGGAGAGTCTGTGTTAGGCCTCTGGTTCTTTGATTCTCAGATACTGTCATAGTCTGCAAGGTGGAATTATTCAGAGTGATTCTTCCTTGTCAAAATTAAAAGTGAAGAAGTAATGTTTCAATAATTTGCTGAGAATACTAGATGTACAACAATTTCTAAGCCAAAGCTATTACCGTATATACTCGAGTATAAGCCGAGATTTTCAGCCTCTTTTTTGAGGCTGAAAGTGCCCCCCTCGGCTTATACTCGAGTCATCGCCGTCTGACTGCTCGATCAGCGTATCGAGCAGACAGACGGCGGACATACTACAATTTGAAAGCCGTGCCTCCGCCTCCGCCTGTGATAGGCGGAACACTGAATTTCCCAGCAGCCTGTGTTCCGCCTATCACGGACATCGTCTCATCCTCGTCCGTAGTACGAGGATGAGACGATATCGGTGATAGGCGGAACACAGGCTGCTGGGAAATTCAGTGTTCCGCCTATCACAGGCGGAGGCGGAGGCGGAGGCGGGGCTTTTGAATTTTAGAATGGCCGCCGAGGCGATCCTGGCAAGGCACGGGACGGAGGCAAGGCAAGGCACGGCACGGGACGGGACGGAGGCAAGGCACGACACGACACGGGACGGAGGCAAGGAGGCAAGGCACGGCACGGGACGGAGGCAAGGAGGCAAGGCACGGCACGGGACGGAGGCAAGGAGGCAAGGCACGGGACGGAGGCTCGGGACACAGGTAGGCTGGACACACACACACACACACACACACACACACACACACACACACACACACACACACACACACGGACACACACACATGGACACACACACACAGGGATGGATGGATGGATGGAGACACACACACACAGGGATGGATGGATGGATGGAGACACACACACACACAGGGATGGATGGATGGATGGAGACACACACACACAGGGATGGATGGATGGATGGATGGAGACACACACACACAGGGATGGATGGATGGATGGACACACACACACACAGGGATGGATGGATGGATGGATGGACACACACACACACAGGGATGGATGGATGGATGGACACACACACACACAGGGATGGACGGACACACAGGGACGGACACACACACAGGGATGGACAGGCATGTCTCACCCTCGGCTTATACACGAGTCAATAAGTTTGCCAGTTTTTTTGGGGGTAAATTGGGGGCCTCGGCTTATATTCGGGTCGGCCTATACTCGAGTATATACGGTAAGTATTGTTGTGCAATATACCAAAGGCTATGGGCCTCTCATATCACACCCTTGTTCCACCCAAGTTGTATCCTGCAATAAACAAAGCAACATCGTGCTAATGACTGTTCATTGTCTTAACTGATCAAGGGGAGTATGGCAGCAGGGTGATTGGTGGATTGCTAAGTAACCAAGCAGCCCCTATGGGGGTACCACGTAATCAGCAGCCCCTATGGGGGTACCACTACTAATACTTTGTTGAAGCACCTTTTGATTTTATTACAACACTCAGTCTTTTTGGGTATGAGTCATCAGTATCAGCATGGCACATCTTGACTTGGCAATATTCGCCCACTCTTCTTTGCAAAAACAATCCAAATCGGGATTGAAACTTATATTGCGAGGGCATCTCCTGTGCACAGCCCTCTTTAGATCACCCCACATATTTTCAATGGGATTCGGGTCTGGGCTCTGGCTGGACCATTCCAAAACGTTAATCTTCTTCTGGGGAAGCCATTCTTTTGTTGATTTGGATGTATGCTTTGGATTGTTGTCATGCTAAAAGATGAAGTTCCTCTTCATGTTCAGCTTTCTAGCAGAAGCCTGAAGGTTTTGTGCCAATATTGACTGGTATTTGGAACTGTTCGTAATTCCCTCTACCTTGACTAAGGCCCCTGTTCCAGCTGAAGAAAAACACCACCATGCTTCACAGTGTGTATGGTGTTCTTTTGGTGATTTGCGCCAAACATATCTTTTGGAATTATGGCCAAAAAGTTAAACCTTGGTTTCATCAGACCAGAACACATTTTCCTACTTGCTTTTGTGAGATTTCAGATGTGTTTTTGCAAAATTTAGACAGGCTTGGATGTTTTTCTATGTAAGAAAAGGCTTCCATCTTGTCACTCTACCCCATAGCCCAGACATTTGAAGAATAAGGGAGATTGTTGTCCCATATACCACAAAGCCAGTACTTGCCAGATATTCCCGCAGCTCCTTTAATGTTGATGTAGGCCTCTTGGCAGCCTCCCTGATTGGTTTTATTCTTGTCTTTTCATCAATTTTGGAGGGACATCCAGTTCTTGGTAATGTCATTGATGTGCCATATTTTCTCCACTTGATGATGACTGTCTTCACTGGGTTCCATGGTATATCTAATACCTTGGAAATTCTTTTGTACCCTTGTCCTGACTGACACTTTTTAACAATGAGATCCCTCTGATGATTTGGAAGTTCTCTGCGGACCATGGCTTTTGCTGTAGGATGGGAATAAGAAAATGTCAGGAAAGACCTACTAGAACAGCTGAACTTTATTTGGGTTAATGATAGGCACTTTAAATGATAGCAGGTGTGTACTGACTCCTATTTGACATGAGTTTGAATGTGATTGCTCAATTCTGAACACAGCTACAACCCCAGTTATAAGAGGGTGTGCACACTTATGCAACCACATTATTATTATTTTTTTTATATTCTATCAAATTTTATTACATAAACAGTAAACAAAAGCAATATATAAAGACAGTATTAAAGGTAGTAGAAAGACCACACACTTTTTACACCACCAATAACTCTATCCTAGACAGAAGTACAGAGTCCGAGCAACTTTAGCAAAATGTTCATAAAGTGTATGAGCAAGTGGAGGTGGAGATGTACAGATGTTTTGGGATAAAGACCCCTTTATCAATTCCCCTCAAGGGGAAATTGGTAAGATTGGACCCTCCCCATATCAGAAGGATTGGTGGAATAGGACCTCCCACATCAAGGGGTATGGATGCCCCCCCCCCAACGTCCAATTTAAATACTCTTTATTGAAAAAGATTTTTTTTTACATGAGACATAATTGTGGAAAATTATCATATAAGACAACAAAGAATACAAATTCTTCCATCATAAAATTTACCAAAAAACGCAGGCGTAATCGTACACCCCATGCTAATTATCCCTGACCCGCCTGCTAGGCTTCCCCCCCCCCCCCCAAAGCCCCATTCTTCGAACACGTGCTGCCGGCTCCGGCCAGACCAATTCGGGCTGGCCGGCTAGGAAGATGGCAGATCTCTTCGGGGACAGGAATGGCGAACATCAACAGGTTCTCGAACCACACCAAGCCCAGACCGAGTAGATACTCGCTAAGTCTTATCATCCACTATCTCATCCAGGGGGTAACCAATATCTCTCAACCATGGATTCCATAACGCCCTAAATTTTTTAAAATTATTTTGTCTAATAAACATTGCTCGTTCACACCAAATTGTGGAATTTATGGCGTTTACCCATGCTTGTAGTACTGGGGGACTCTTTGCCTGCCAGTTCAGTGCAATTAGACGTCTGGCCTGGTATAAGCACCTCAGTATGGATGTCTTTTTTACAGCAGATATTCTACCCCCTTCCATAATCCCTAATAGACAAGTCTTAGCTTCTGGTTTCAAGGTGGTGTTAAAAGTCCTATTAATTCTATGTACAATTTCTATCCAGTACTGATACAATTTTGGGCACTTCCATACCATATGTAGAAGATCCCCTAATGCCCCACATCTGGGGCAATTACCATTAGATTTTCTACTTATTTTCCACATTTTTTTAGGGGTATAGTATGCCCTGTATATAAAGAGCTTATGGGACATACGCTGTGATGGGGAGATAGATACCAGGTTCCCCTGTGCTAGGGTCTCATCCCATTGTTCATGCTTAAGTTGTCCCAAATCTGCCACCCATCCCCTTCTACTCTTGTCAGGGCCCTCTCCTTTCAACACTTTATCCTTGAGTTTTGTATATAGCCTAGAAATCTGGCCCTTTGTTTGCCTTCGATCGAGAAATTCCTGAAGTAGGGGGGTCTTTATCCTCTCAATGGTAAGTGTACGATACTGTGCTTGTATCCCATGTCTCACTTGCAAGTATATGTAGAACGTTCTATTAGAAATACCAAATTCCTGCCGAAGGGCTTCAAAGGATTTCATAAGGTTCCCCTGGTAAAGATGCACTAACCTAGTGATCCCTCTTCTCTCCCACTCTAGTGGCCTACCTATACTGTTTAATTCAGCCAGGTCTCCGTTATTCCATAAGGGCGTATACTCAGTTACTCCCTCATAGTCCAGGAGTTGCTTGGCTGTCTGCCATACTCTCCTCGCCAGTACATTAGTAGGACATTTACAAGCAAATGAGTTGGCCTCCAAAACTTCAGCTAATGTTTTATGGTATGCTTTGTCGGTCATCAATTTATGGTTTGGGCAACCACCTCCTTCAAGCCCAGCCCCAGTAAAATGCTGGAGCTGGGCTGACAGAAAGTATGTTCTTGGATGTGGTATCGCTACTCCTCCCTTTTCTGCAGAAAGCTGCAACGTCTGCAAACGAATGCGAGGCTGTCTCTTCCTCCATATTAGCTCACGGATCAGCACCTCCAATCTGGTAAACCACTTCTGGTTAATTCAGATTGGGGAATTATGAAGAATATATAGGATCTGTGGCTGCCAAATCATTTTTACTAAGTTGCAGCGGCCTGCCACAGACAGGGGGAGGTGACACCAGTTGTCAACCTTTTGCTTCAGCTTCGCCAGTAATGGTACTAGATTCTCCTCGACATACTGATTTATATCTCTAGAGATCCAGATACCCAGGTATTTTAGCTTGGGCACCACTTCTAATCCCAAAACCGTAGGTAGTATTGGGTCTCCAGGCCCCGACAATGGCATAAGGGCTGATTTACTCCAGTTAATAACCAGACCTGATTGTTGCCCAAATTCCTCCATCAACTGCACGACATTGTTCAGGGTAGAGCCCATATCACCAATAAAAAACAGGACATCGTCTGCAAATAGGGCCATTTTCTCCTCCTCCGGTCCGCGCCAGAATCCCTGGATTTCCGGGCGCGATCTCGCCAGCACAGCCAGGGGTTCCATAGCCAGTACGAACAGGAGGGGGGACAACAGACACCTCTGTCTCGTTCCTCTTTCTAAATGAAATGTATCGGAAAATAGGGTCCCCATTTTAATCTTTGCCCTCGGTCCTCCATAGAGTAACTTTACCCATTGGATAAATAAGGGGCCAAAGCCGAAGCGTTCCAGTACACCCCAGAGGTAACCCCACTCCAGGCTGTCAAAGGCTTTAGTAGCGTCTAAAGCCAGTATGGCGCCTGGGCCTTCATTGTCTCTAGGTATTTGTAGATTTAAAAAAACCCTCCTAATGTTAGTACTAGTTGTTCTGCCCGGGATAAACCCGGACTGATCTGGATGTATTAATTTGTGGATATAGTTATTTAAACGAGTTGCTAGGGCCTTAGCTAAAAATTTTACGTCTGACCATAACAGGGATATCGGCCGATATGACGAGACCTCTTGTTGGTCCTTCCCCTCCTTTAGAATTAAAGTGATATTGGCCTCTAGCATTGAAGCAGGGAGCTTTCCCGCTTCTAATGCATGGTTTAATGTTTCCAGTAGTGCCGGCATCAGCTGTTCGCTGTAGCGTTTATAGACTTCTACTGGGAGCCCATCAGGGCCAGGGGATTTATGGTTGGGCATACTAGTCATTGCACTTTTTAGTTCTTCCAGCGTTAGTGGCATATCAAGATTCAATTTATCCTGGTCTGAGAGCATAGGAATAGCTGTTTGATGTAGGAAGTTAGTGGCCAGATGTCTATGTTCCTGTATGGTCGATTTGTATAAGTTTCTATAATAATCACTAAATGCCTTCATAATCTCAGGGGGTCTGGAGACAAGGTCTCCATTCTGTGTTTTAATTGCTTGTATTACAGTAGAGGGGCCATTAGATTGAACTAATAGAGAAAGAACTCGACCCACCCTCTCTCCTTCACCAAAATAATATTGGCGTTGGAAGATACGCTGGTTTTCTGCCTTCTTTAAGAGGGCCATTTTATATATCTGCTGGCAGTCCACCCAGGCCTGTTGTTTCCCTGGCGATGGGTCCTCCACAAACGCTCTCTCAGCCTGGATAACATCATTTCTAATTTCTTTCTCTTGCTCTCGAGCTTCTTTTTTAGTTATTGCAATTTTCTGTATAAGTATTCCTCTAAGGCCGCGTACACACGGGCGGATTGTCTGCCCAACTAAGTTCGTCAGACAATCCGACAGACAGTCCGTCCAACATTTGAATGAACAGACTTGACCACACACGATGAACAGACAGTCCACTGAAAGCTTGCGCGATGACGTGTACAGCATGTACGACGGGACTAGAAAAACGACGTCCAATACACTGCAATGCAACCTTCGGCCGTGTAAATCCTTTCTGAGCATGCGCCATACTTAGTCCGTCCAACTTGCCTACACACGAGTGGACTGTCTGCTGAAACCAAGTTTGGACGGACAAAATTACGGAAATTCCGAAAGACTTAGTCCGTCAGACTGTACGCTGAAAAAGTCCGCTGAAGCCCACACACGAGCGGATTGTCCACTGAAACACGGTTCAGCGGACTAAGTTGGGCAGACAATCCGCCCGTGTGTACGCGGCCTAAGAAAGGCTTTTAAGGAGTCCCAGACAATTCCGGGTGCCGCTGTCCCTCTATTAATTTGAAGAAATTCCCCTATCTGTGCCCCTAGAAGGTTAGAGCTATCAATTAATTCCAACCAAGCGGGGTTTATTCTCCACTCTCCCAGTGGGGCACTCTCTCCCGTATTCAAGGTTATAACTAAGGGGGAATGATCTGAAATCCCACGTGCCTCATATACTATATCTGCCACCAGCCCTGATGCCTCTTTATTCCCCAAACCCATATCTATTCTCGATAACGTCTGGTGGGTGCTAGAGAAGCAAGAGTACTGCCTATCCTGGGGATGTCGTATACGCCAAATATCCTTTAGTCCGACTTCTAGCAGGAATTTGTGTAATCGGCCGCTTCTGTTCCCCACTGGGCAAGGAAATCTGTCCAAGCTCTTATCCATAGTTTCATTAAAATCTCCAGCTATTATCCATGGGACCCCTAGTTTACCCAGGCTAAACATGAGGAATTTATACATAACCTCCAGTTTAAAAGGAGGAGGTATATAGATATTAGCCAAGACATATTCTTGCCCATCAATCAAGCAGTGTAAAAAAATAAATCTCCCCTCCCCATCAACCTGGGACTCTTTACATAGGAAATCTGTACCCCTCCAGACTAGCACACTCACACCGCGGGAGTAAGATGAATAGAAAGAGTGATAATACGCCTGGAAATTCCGGTTGTGTAGATGGGGGGCCGTAGTTGGGGTTAGATGGGTTTCCTGTAAAAAAAAAAAACCAGGTCCCCTCCTCTCCATCTCCAACATCACGGACCCCCTTTTCTTAGGATCTCCCAGGCCCCTCACATTCCATGAGATTATATTCCACCTACCCATCGACTCTAATGACTGATATGCCCAGGGATGTGAGGAGGCAAGGGGGGAGGGAGCCGCTTCCTCCCCCCAGCACCACCCCCCATCTCAACCTACTCCCCGTCACCATCCCAATGCCAACAGCACGTGTTCGAAGGCTCACCCCCCTCCCCCCTCCCCCCCAACCCTGCTCATTAGAGCAACCCCTAGGGGTCTCGATTGTAGCCGGTATGATCATACCCCATTCAAACATACCCTTGCTCCCCGCCCCCCCAAATGATCCTGCCATACCCATTTGACACAAGTTCCAGGTGGGGTCATAGTCCCTCCATAACACCAGTTGTATCCCTAAAAAAAAAAAAAAAAAAAAAAGGGGGGAGAGGTGCCGATATGGCTTCAAAAGCACAGTGGTTATAATATTATATACCCTTAGACTATAGATATATCCCCACTACCCCCACCCCCACCCCCCCTCAGGTCTCCCCCTCCCAACTCAACTATAGAGCCTCGTTTGCATCAGCTAATATGAAATAGTATGGTGTTTAATTTTCCTTACAATATCGTAGTGCTCTATAACCCATAGTGCTTACCCATTCCCTAATCAGTTTATTATATCTTTATCCCTCTTCTCTCAGGTGGCAAACAGTGACATTCTACCTTCCCATCCGTTCATTAACAAATTCATAAATAAGATATTGCTAGTGGTATTTATACACAGTTTTATACTCTTCTCCCTCACACCCTCTCGCCGCAGCTGTGACTACACCTTACATAAACTTTATACACAGTGTAATTCACTGTATAATCATTAACATAAATTCATAAGTGAGGTATTACTAGTGGTATTTATACACGATTTTATATTCTTCCCCCTCACACCCCCCCCCCCCCCCCCCCACCACAGCTGTGGCTATTCCTTACATAAGCTTTATACGCATTGTAATTCACCATATAGTGCACAATGACCCGTAATGCATTGGCCCCCATCCCTAATTGATACATTATATCCACCTGCTCATCCCCCTCCCCACCCCACCCCATTAACCATTAGTAACATGAGACAATACAGAGCAAGACAAAAACAGAACGACCAAAACCCACAAAAAATAAAAAATAATTAAAAAAAAGGCGAACCCACCCCTGCCCCCCCCCAAGAGCTAGTACAAAAGGTGGTACACGGCGACTCTAAATGCCGCTAAAGAGTCCCCTTATGTTCCTCCAACCAGTTCATAACCTCCAATGGAGAGCTGAAAAAAAATGTTGAGCCCAAAGCAGACACACGAAGTCGGGCCGGATACAATAAAGCGTAGGCTATCTTGTGCTTTTGCAGAGTACGCTTAACAGGTACAAACTCCGCTCTCTGTTTCTGCAAATCTGATGAGAAATCTGGATAGAATGACACTCTAGTCCCTCTATAGAACATGTCTCCCAATCCCCTAACTCTCTGCATCAAGATCATTCTGTCGTTATAGTTGATAAATTTCAGTATCATTGGCCTGCAGCGTCCCTCTGCTAGATGCAACCTAACAGGAACTCTGTGGGCTTTTTCAATGCAAGAGAGCGAGGAGAAGGAGACATCTCCCAATAATTCCTTGAACCAGTTCTCCAAAAAAATTATAGGGTTAGAACCCTCGCTTCCCTCAGGAAGGCCAATTAATCGCACATTATTCCTGCGGCTCTTGTTGTCCATGACGTCAATTTTAGATGCTTGTGCGATAATTTGTTTCTGGTGTATAACAATTTTTCCCTGTAAGGGGGATAGTTCATCTTCCACCATGCTTAATCTTCCCTCTAGGGCATTTGTTCTATCGATGGTATTACTTAATAGTTGACTCATGGAATGCAATTCATTTTGAATATTTCTTAATTGGCTGTCAAAACCAGAAATAGAAGTTTTACACTCATTGATCGCCGACAGAATCTCTCGTAGGGTAGGTTCACCGCCCCCTACGGATTTTTGGGACATCTTATTCTCCTCTTGGGATGACTCACCCACCCCCCCTCCAGGAGGTAAAGTACCAGAGTCTGCTGCCAAGTAGCCCGCACTTCTCCTATCCCCCAGCGTCCCCTGGGTTTTTAGTTGGCCAGATGGATGATGCTGTGTTTTCCTGCCAGGAGAAGTCGCATGTGCAAAACGCTCAAGTTTTGAGGCCGCTGAGGCTTGATTTAGTTTTTCCTTGGCAGCACGTGTTTTTTGGTTCCCCTTCCCATGTGACATATTCTCCACGGCTCTTTTACTGAGCATAGTAGTATTTGCTAAAAAAAGAAAAAGAAAAAGGGGGGAAAGACAATAAGCCAGTAGGGAGTTGTTATAAAGTAGTGTATCCCCCCAAAATTTTCCAGCAAAAAGGGTCCACTTTTAGCTAAAAACACTTGGAAAGGGAAAAAAAAGCTATTAGTCTATAAGTCCCACAATGCCAAGAACATACACCAATTATTTTATGGAGCTAAACTCTCACCGACTGGCAGTTCAAAAAAAAAAAAAAAGCAGAAGAGGGGGAACAGGCATTCCATCAGAGCGGGGGGCGCCAATATGCTGCCGTGCTAGCAAGTTTTAACAAGCCTGCAATCACCGTCCTCAGTGCTCTAAGCGTGTTGATCCTGTCCGGTTTTCCTGCTGGCTTCCAGCCAGCCCTACTGGGCTATTCAATGTACACAGTATACCTTAGGGTACCTCAGGCCTCTGGGGAAGGGGTTTCCGCTGGTCGAAGTGGTGATGCACTCTACCGGATTCCGTCGGCAGTGGTATCCCGGTCCGGGTCGGTCATGGAGCCTCCTCTATGTGTCCCCATGCAGCGTTGAATGAGAACGTTCGGCTTCGGGTCTTGGAGTCTCGCGATAACCCGAGCCTCCACGAGGTCTCTGCTCGGGCAATCTCGGCAGCTCTCGGCGCTTTTCCGACGGTCTTCAGCACGCAAGGGGAGAGCGAAGATGACATACAATCTCCCGAACCCACCGCTCAGAACGCGGCCTCGTCAGGGAGAAATAGCTCGCATTCTTCGGATCTCGAGGCGGAGGCAGGGAGCCCGGGCATTACTCACACTCTCTCACTCGCTCACTCCCACCTCCATCCGGCCACACCCCGTATACATGAATACCACATTATTTTATTTTTACTTCCTCACCCTAAAAGATTTCAGTTTGTTTTTCAATTGAGTTGTACAGTTTATAGGTCACATTAAAGGTGAAAAAAGTTCTGAAATTGTATATCTTTGTCTCATTCTTTTACATCACAGAAACCTGACATTTTAACAGGGGTGTGTAGACTTTTTATATCTACTGTATATATATATATATATATATATATATATATATATATATATATATATACACACATAAATATACACATGCACACACACATACATAGTGTGTATATATATATATATATATATATATATATATATATATATATATATATATATTTTCTCCTATGTATTGACAAATTATACACAGAACCACGTCCATTGACAGTTGCGGTGTGCCCCCATTTAACTTAAAGGGTTGTGTTTGGTGGTGGTACTGCCTGCCAAGGGTGACGGGGGTTTAATTTTAAGCACAATGACGATACAGACTGGGGTGTTCCATCATAAGACGCAAGTTTCATTGTGTATGATGGAACACACCACCTTCAGTGTTTTTCAATCCTCTCCATAACATGAAGGCCGGAGCTAGAATTCCCTCAACCAACCTTCAAACACAAGTCTTTCACTTTCAGTCAATAATAAAACCGTGTTTTCCTTTCTCACTTTCTGTAGAATTTAGGAGGAAGCTCCAACCCTTCTTAGCTCTTTTATTTGCTCAGTCTGAAGCTCGCTAGACTAGCTGGCTTGTGTGTAATTGATTGAAAAAACAGATTTTAAGTAGCTGTAACTTAAAATAAACTTAAGTTCTAAATGAATGGCCTTGAGTTTTTTAAACCAGTTTTTTTAAATAAAATACTTATTTTCAAATTTTCGTGATCCTTTGTTACATCACCATTCTGCTGATCTCCTATAGCCTCCCTGCAACCATTTCCTGTCTGCATGCAGTCCAGAAAAATCTGCATGGCATTTTTCAGGGTGACAACAGTGGCCCATGCCTGCATAGTGTGTTAGATACCACAGTATAGGAGGTGAAGATCTTGGACAATGATAAACAGACAAGCCCAGGGCTGGGGGAAGTATTCAAAGAGACAGTGGCCTTGTGAACATTTTCTCTAGCCTCAAACTTGTCTATCATTGTCTGGGTTCTCCACCTCCTAAACTACAGGATCTACAGCCACGGTCACATCTGATTGTCGCCAAGGATTTGAACCAACCGTGTCCGAAGCCTTGAGAAAGAGGGAGGACCTTTCCCTGAAACAAGTTGGCTACATTTGATGCTCTTAACCAATAAACATTTCAAAAAGATCTCTGATGTGAACTTTTGTTTTAGGTGCTCCTCAATATCCATCCCAGAGTTTACCTGCTGAGAATTCTCTTTGTCATGACCAGAGAGGTAGCAACCTAGAACCAGAACACTATACCGTCATTATGTATCAGCTCCCTTAAAGCAAGATGCAATCAATTGAAAGCTGCCCTATTGTCTATATGTCTCTTGGTCCAGATTGTAAGAGGTAGGGTGATAGGATGCTCGTCATGTCCTTCATGTTTTCCCTCCTCGTTGGGCACCAAGCAAGGGTCACATAAGAGGCTTACCCCAAGTGGCTTATTTGGACTATGCCAGGCATTAAAAGGGTCACTAACCCTTGCATGTGGGCTAACACTTTGACCAAAGGCGTGCACAGCAACTCCCGGGGTCAGGAGTGAGCAACGGGCATGTGAAGAGTCAAACATTAAGGCAGCCCTACAACTCAGAGATGAGCCACATGTGTGCAGTACCCAAAGTATGGAGTTCCTGCTGCTTGGCTGATGTCCTACACACTTGTACTGATGTATGTGTTGCATTCAGAGGGACAGGATGAGCCTCTGTCAATGCTGCCAGTCATCATACCTCTGTTACCTCACTCTCAGTAACAGAATAGGGGCTCTGTCGAGCGCATAGCATGAACCTCATGCATGCTCTCACTCAACTCTTCTCTTCCCGTACCCAGTGACCAGACCATAAATCTCTGTAACACTAGTCCACTCATGGAGACTAGCAGAGATGGACAGCTGGGGAGGAAGTCAAAGCACCGATTCCCTTGCTAACAGGGAACCTGTCATCTAACCAGGTACCATGTCAATGACTGGTTGCCGTTTCTCCTTGTAATTACTCATGGCAACTACCTTTTCCTTCTTGTCTTGTTGAATGAACCTCTGTCATAGTGATGTTTAGAGATGGACGAACGTCCAACAGGGCGTTTCGCAAACCGCGAACGCGGCCGGAAGTTCGCGAACCGCAAAGTTCGTGGCGGGCCCCATTGACTTCAATGGCAGGCGAACTTTGAAAACCTACAGGTCATATTTCCAGCCACAAAATACTTACTAGCTGTTCACACATAGTCCCACCACATGGCCACTGACATAACACATGTATGAAGTGAATCTGGGATCAACAACTACAAGCATTCTTTTTTTATATGTGAAATTTTGACAATTCAGGACTCAGGAAAGGTCAGGGTAGGCTATGAGGAGGGTGCAGAAGATTATCACCAGCACCGTCATATAGAACACTGACACCAGCACCGTGATAGAGTGCACTGACACCAGCACAGTGATATAGAGCACTGTCACCAGCACTGTGATATAGAACACTGACACCAGCACTGTGATAGAGTGCACTGACACCAGCACAGTGATATAGAGCACTGTCACCAGCACTGTGATATAGAACACTGACACCAGCACTGTGATAGAGTGCACTGACACCAGCACCGTGATATAGAGCACTGACACCAGCACTGTGAGAGAGTGCACTGACACCAGCACCGTGAGAGAGTGCACTGACACCAGCACAGTGATATAGAGCACTGTCACCAGCACTGTGATATAGAACACTGACACCAGCACTGTGATAGAGTGCACTGACACCAGCACCGTGATATAGAGCACTGACACCAGCAACGTGATATAGAACACTGACACCAGCACCGTGATATAGAGCACTGACACCAGCACCGTGAGAGAGTGCACTGACACCAGCACCGTGATATAGAGCACTGACACCAGTACAGTGATATAGAGCACTGACACCAGCACCGTGATATAGAGCACTGACACAAGCACTGTGATATAGAGCACTGACACAAGCACTGTGATATAGAGCACTGACACCAGCGTTCCTGTGACTCAAGCGGAAGGTATATGGTGGTGGTGGTGTTGGTGGTAGTGTCTTTGGGGGTGCACATAGCAGAGACTGAAGAAGAGGGTGCAGATCGAGAGGATGAGGAGGGTGCAGAAGAGTAAGGCTGAGTGAGCCACTCAACCAAGTCTGGTGCGTCCTTTGACGTAATCGCACACACCTTCTGCAATTTGCCACTTTGGCTCAAGTCTGTTGCTCCTGCCCTACCCCAACCACCCCTGCGGAAGGGCCTGCCTCTTCCTCTGCCTGTCATTTTTTAAATGATCCTGTGACAAAAGTCTCTAGAGAAGTGCAGTATGTATGTGGAAGAAGGTATATAACACCCCGCTTCAATATGTAGTTTTGGGGGCCACTGGTCTATCACATCAGTTATAATACTTTTTTTTGGATTGCGTTTGTCACTCTTTGTAGTATCGCTACAGAAACGCTCAGCAGTCACAATGCTGCACAGTGGAAACGCACTATACTATGCTTTCTATATGTGCAAGTATTTTATACATGTATTACACACCTATATACTGCACACCAAATAGTACACCTATACGAGTCCTTACAAGGACCTTTGTGAACCGAGTAGCTAGTGATGTGCAGACTGTACTTCAGTCCCTACACTGATAAAGGACTGCTGCAGAATAGGGCAGCAGTAGTGCATCAGCACCCTACATATTGTACAGCTATACCAGTCCTTACAAGGACCTTTGTGAACCGAGTAGCTAGTGATGTGCAGACTGTACCTCAGTCCCTACACTGATAAAGGATTAATGCAGCAGAAGGGCAGCACCCTGTGACAAAAGTCTCTAGAGAAGTGCAGTATGTATGTGGAAGAAGGTATATAACACCCCGCTTCAATATGTAGTTTTGGGGGCCACTGGTCTATCACACCAGTTATAATACTTTTTTTTGGATTGCGTTTGTCACTCTTTGTAGTATCGCTGCAGAAATGCTCAGCAGTCACAATGCTGCACAGTGGAAACGCACTATACTATGCTTTCTATATGTGCAAGTATTTTATACATGTATTACACACCTATATACTGCACACCAAATAGTAGACCTATACGAGTCCTTACAAGGACCTTTGTGAACCGAGTAGCTAGTGATGTGCATGTGCAGACTGTTCTTCAGTCCCTACACTGATAAAGGACTGCTGCAGAATAGGGCAGCAGTAGTGCATCAGCACCCTACATATTGTACAGCTATACCAGTCCTTACAAGGACCTTTGTGAACCGAGTAGCTAGTGATGTGCAGACTGTACCTCAGTCCCTACACTGATAAAGGATTAATGCAGCAGAAGGGCAGCACCCTGTGACAAAAGTCTCTAGAGAAGTGCAGTATGTATGTGGAAGAAGGTATATAACACCCCGCTTCAATATGTAGTTTTGGGGGCCACTGGTCTATCACACCAGTTATAATACTTTTTTTTGGATTGCGTTTGTCACTCTTTGTAGTATCGCTGCAGAAATGCTCAGCAGTCACAATGCTGCACAGTGGAAACGCACTATACTATGCTTTCTATATGTGCAAGTATTTTATACATGTATTACACACCTATATACTGCACACCAAATAGTAGACCTATACGAGTCCTTACAAGGACCTTTGTGAACCGAGTAGCTAGTGATGTGCATGTGCAGACTGTTCTTCAGTCCCTACACTGATAAAGGACTGCTGCAGAATAGGGCAGCAGTAGTGCATCAGCACGATACATATTGTACAGCTATACCAGTCCTTACAAGGACCTTTGTGAACCAAGTAGCTAGTGATGTGCAGATTGTACCTCAGTCCCTACACTGATAAAGGACTAATGCAGCAGAAGGGCAGCAGTCAGCAGTAGTGCACCTCAACCCTATGTATTGTGGACCTATACCAGTCCTTAAGGAATAGCAGACTGTACCTCACTCAACCCTATGTACTGTAGTGCCCTATACCTTACCAGTCCTTATAAGGACCTTTGTGGAACTAGTAGATTGTGAATGATTAGCAGACTGTACCTCAGTCCCTATACTGATAAAGGGCTACTGCAGCAGAAGGGCAGCAGTCAGCAGTAGTGCACCTCAACCCTATGTATTGTGGACCTATACCAGTCCTTAAGGAATAGCAGACTGTACCTCACTCAACCCTATGTACTGTAGTACCCTAGACCTTACCAGTCCATATAAGGACCTTTGTGGAACAAGTATTTGGAAGAAAGTATATTATACGTGTACAACCCTATATACTGTACTACACTTATACCATACCAGTCCTTAAAAGGACCTTTGTGGACCTAATAGTAACAGCTAGTGATTAAACTGACTGTCCCTGCTGCACTGACAAAAGACAGGCTGCTCCAATCACAAGCACATCAGTGCACTGAACCCTATATACCGTACACCAATACCAGTCCTTAAAAGGACCTTTGTGGACCTAATAGTAACAGCTAGTGATTAAACTGACTGTCCCTGCTGCACACAGTGTCCTGTCCCTCTCTGCACTGACAAAAGACAGGCTGCTGCAACAATCACTAGCACAGTAGTGCACTCAACCCTATATCCTGTACTATACCTATACCATACCAGTCCTTAAAAGGACTTTTGTGGACCTAATAGCTAGTGATTTGTGTCATTGCAGTCTCTCCCTGCTCCACACAGCAACCTCTCCCTATAATGACACAAGAAAGAATGTAAAATGGCCATCAGATCAGGTCTACAGTGGTGTGAAAAAGTGTTTGCCCCCTTCCTCATTTCCTGTTCCTTTGCATGTTTGTCACACTTAAGTGTTTCGGAACATCAAACCAATTTAAACAATAGTCAAGGACAACACAAGTAAACACAAAATGCAATTTGTAAATGAAGGTGTTTATTATTAAAGGTGAAAAAAAATCCAAACCATCATGGCCCTGTGTGAAAAAGTGATTGCCCCCCTTGTTAAAACATACTATAACTGTGGTTGTCCACACCTGAGTTCAATTTCTCTAGCCACACCCAGGCCTGATTATTGCCACACCTGTTCACAATCAAGGCATCACTTAAATAGGAGCTGCTTGACACAGTAAGGTCCACCAGAAGATCCTTAAAAGCTACACATCATGCCGAGACCCAAAGAAATTCAGGAACAATTGAGAAAGAAAGTAATTGAGATCTATCAGTCTGGAAAGGGTTATAAAGCCATTTCCAAAGCTTTGGGAATCCAGCGAACCACAGTGAGAGCCACTATCCACAAATGGCGAAGACATGGAACAGTGGTGAACCTTCCCAGGAGTGGCCGGCCGCCCAAAATTACCCCAAGAGCGCAGCGACGACTCATCCAAGAGGTCACAAAAGACCCCACAACAACGTCCAAGGAACTGCAGGCCTCACTTGCCTCAGTTAAGGTCAGCGTTCATGCCTCCACCATCAGGAAAAGACTGGGCAAAAATGGCCTGCATGGCAGAGTTCCAAGGAGAAAACCACTGCTGAGCAAAAAGAACATCAAAGCTCGTCTCAATTTCTCCACAACACATCTTGATGATCCCCAAGACTTTTGGGACAACATTCTGTGGACCGATGAGACAAAAGTGGAACTCTTTGGAAGGTGTGTGTCCAAGTATATCTGGCGTAGAAGGAACACTGCATTTCATAAAAAGAACATTATACCAACAGTAAAATATGGTGGTGGTAGTGTGATGGTCTGGGGCTGTTTTGCTGCTTCAGGACCTGGAAGACTTGCCGTGATAAAAGGAACTATGAATTCTGCTGTCTACCAAGAGATCCTGAAGGAGAATGTCCGACCATCTGTTTGTGTACTCAAGCTGAAACTAACTTGGGTTCTGCAGCAGGACAATGATCCTAAACACACCAGCAAGTCCACCACCGAATGGCTGAAGAAAAACAAAATGAAGACTTTGGAGTGGCCTAGCCAAAGTCCTGACCTGAATCCTATTGAGATGTTGTGGTATGACCTTAAAAAGGCCGTTCATGCTCGAAAACCCTCTAATGTAACTGAATTAGGACAATTCTGCAAAGATGAGTGGGCCAAAATTCCTCCAGGACGCTGTAAAAGCCTCATTGCACATTATCGCAAACACTTGGTTGCAGTTGTTGCTGCTAAGGGTGGCCCAACCAGTTATTAGGTTTAGGGGGCAATCACTTTTTCACACAGGGCCATGATGGTTTGGATTTTTTTTCACCTTTAATAATAAACACCTTCATTTACAAATTGCATTTTGTGTTTACTTGTGTTGTCCTTGACTATTGTTTAAATTGGTTTGATGTTCCGAAACACTTAAGTGTGACAAACATGCAAAGGAACAGGAAATGAGGAAGGGGGCAAACACTTTTTCACACCACTGTATTTATAAGTTAGGGGGAATGTCCAATTGTCCATGTGCTGAAATGTCTCCATTGGCTGTCCTGTACCCCATGATGGATGTGTCATCATGGGTCAAAGTTCTTTCACACTGTAAACACATAAATCCGCCGGGCGAACAGCCGCAAAAGTCTGCCGAACGGGTGAATCGCGAACACGCAAAATTCGCCGCGAACCGACCGCCGGGCGAACAGTTCGGCCATCCCTAGTGATGTTACACATTCCACACTTGGTGGTTATGGACCCAAGTTTTCGAAAAAAATGCCAAGATCTCACATGCACCCCTTAAGAAACGTCAGTACAAGCACTGAGCAGTTGAATCAACTTTTACTGTAAACTTGGCACAACATGTATAACATGCAATAACAACATTCTGCCAACTAAACCTAATCGTGGCTGTCCCATGTTACCTGCACAGGTGAATTCTCTTTGGGAAAAGTCCTTTCTTGGCAGTCCTTTTAACAGAGAAGTTGATGCTCTTGGGGTCTTCCGGTGAATAGGTGTTCCAGAAAGTCTTTAGTTGTGTATGTTCTCTATGTGTTTCTACAAGCAATCCCCAGAGCCCCTTAGGGCCCCTTAGTGGAAGGAGTAGTGCCCCATCATTAGCATCAGTAGGAGGAATAGTGCCCCATCATTAATGTCAGTTGAGCGATTGGTGTCCCATCATTGGCTTCAGTGGGAGGAATAGTGCCTCTTCACTGGTGTTAGTGGGAGGAACAGTACCCAATCATTGGTGTCAGTGGAAGGAACAGTGCCCAATCATCAGTGTCAGTGGAAGGAACAGTGCCCAATCATTGGCATCAGTAGGAGAAATAGCGTCCCATTGTTTGTATTAGTGGAGGGAATAGTCCCTCATCTTTGGCATCAGTGGAAGGAATAGTGCCCTATCATTCATGTCAGTGGAAATAATAATGCCCCATCATTGATCTTAGTGGGGGGAATAGTGCCCTATCACTGGTATCGGTGGGAGGAATAGTGCACCATCATTGGTATCAGTGGGAGTGTCAGGGCTGGCTTAGCCCTTCCTCCTCTGGGCTGGCCGCTCAGCTGTCAGCCAATTGCCAGCTCTCTTCTCTTTCCACAGTTACCAGCTGTTCCTGATGATGCTCGTCTGACCTGCCTATTTAAAGCCTTCCTGCTCAATTTTTCATTTGCCTTCGTGTTGGTCACCTCACAGGGAACCATCTCCTGCTGTTTGTTTCAAGACTGGCTTGCTGACATCCCACCTGGCTTCTTATCCTGCTTGCGGTTGCTCTCCTTGGATCCCTGACTTCCAGCCTGGCTGATTACCCGATCTGGTTAATGTACTTTGGACTGGCTGACTACCCAATCTGGCTACAGGACTCTGGCTATGCTTGACTACGCTTTTTTCTATTTACCTTTTTATTTTTATTAATAAACAAGTGTGATTTGATTGTACTTCTGTCTCAGTCTGTTTCATGGTTTCTGACAGGGAGGAACAGTACCCCATCATTTGTATCAGTGGTATCAGTTGGAGGGATAGTGCCCATTCATTGGTATTAGTGGGAGGAATAGTACCCCATCATTTGTGTCAGTGGGAGGAATAGTCCCCCATCACCGGTGTCAGTGGGAGGAATAGTCCGCATCATTGGTGTCAGTGGGTGTTCCATCATTGGTGCCAATGGGAGGGATAGTGCCCGAAGGGCTGTATAAAAGCAATGAGATGCAAGATTACAGGACCAGCTTTGTTGTCTATTTATACACAAAATTAAGTTGAGCATTACCATTAACATTTTTGAACCTTTCTAACCCTACAAGTTTAATAGAAGCACAGAAAAGATTAAAAGAGATATACCAATTATAACTGTTAAAATTAATCTGTTGGAAGTATTGGCAAAGATGCCAATGTAACCGATTTTTTTGCTATAGGGTTGGCCCCAAAATCAAAGATTATTTTAAAGGAGGGGTTAAATAAACAAATCCTTGATATTCGTCCCCCGCTTGCCCCCCCCCCCCCCCCCATTGCTCCAGTGTAAAAGCAATCATATATACGCAAAGCAACTGCTCAGCCCAATCCATGTTACTGCATAGATAACAAAATTAAGTGTATCCCATGACTATACTTACTGGATTACATTGTAAATGGCGCTGGTTTATATAGGATTTCCATTTTGGGATTCTCTTTCATCTTTCATAGAACAACAATGTGAACTGTTGAAAAGGGAATTCAAGCCTAACTGGAAGAATCCCAAAATATGCTACAGGCCCAAAACAAACAGTAAAAAAAAATTATGTATCCATCAAACACATGTACCGATTGAAAGGTTAAGCCATAACTTGCCCTTGAAGTCAAGAGGATTACTTTCATTATTACTAGCGAGCCTTAGGCATCCAATGTCTCAGCTGCTGCTAAAGTGGGGCAATTTGTAAAGCCTTTATACGTTGACCTCTGGAAAAAGAATTTATTGGTGTTTATGCATAGGCTAAAAATGCCAGGCGGCTTCCATTACTGTGGAATTCCTTGCCTCCAAAACGCACTTATCTAGGTGCCAGATAACAATTTAAGTGGCTCTGCTACATACGCCTTTCAAAGGGGCATTGCAAGTTTGAGATTGTGAGAGAATACCAAACTAAGCTTTGGGAAATGTAATAGTTTAGGGTTAGTCAAGGTATTTCATATTAAAATGTTTTCAGCTACATTGGTAATGCAGAGATCTGTGCAGGGAATACTTGCTGTACTTGGCATTATGAATTTAAATATATTACTTTCTCTATCTCTCTATCTCTCTCTATATATATATATATACCTTCCGAAGCTGAAGTAGTTACTATATACTGATCATATTCATAATAGGACATTTATAGTCATATAATTTAGCAATTAATTATAATTGCTAGAAAGGATGACAAACCCATATACATTTTATATATATATATATATATATATATATATATATATATATATATATATACACACACACACACACACACACACACATATACGCATATATATATACACACACTATATCATAAAAAGAATTGGGTTGTCTGCCTTTACACGCACATGCACTTTAATGGCATCCCAGAATTAGTCTGCAAGGTTAAATATTGAGTTGGACCACTGTCAAGGCTGGGCTCAGCCCTTCCTTCTCTGAGCTGGCCGCTCAGCTGTCGGCTAATTGCCGACTCCTATCTCTCCACAGTGACTCACCAGTTGATGATATCCTGCTCCTCAGTCCTGCCTACTTAAGCTGTCCAGTGCAGATGATCTCTGCCTTCGCCTTGGTCACATCTCTAGAAACGCTCTCCTATGTTCCTGTTAAAGACTTGCTTGGCTGACATTCCTTCTGGCTCCAGATCCTGTTTGCTGTTCTACTACACTCATCTCTGGCACCCTGATGCTTTGGCTTGTCTGACTATCTGTTCCGGTTCCTGAACTCTGGCTATGTTTTGACTACCTTTACTCGATTTACCTTTTTTTTTTATTATTATTAAATAAGTGTGATCTAACTGTACTTCTGTCTCAGTCTGATTCATGGTTTCTGACAGTAGGTGAAGGCCATGAATTCAGAAGATGCAATCAATCCACTTGTTAGTAATATTTTTTCCAGATTGGATGAGTGGGATCACCGCAGGGATCAATTTGCCATGGCGTTGCAAACACGGGCCATCTGGAACACGGGCCATCTGGAACCGGGCCATCCCTGCTGCTGCTCCAGTCTCTGTGCAGGCACCCGCCTCGAGTATAACCTCTATAAGAGGTATGTCTGGTTCCGCTTCCCCAGCGATTTGGATGTGATCCAGCCCAATGCAGATGGTTTCTCAACCAGGTTGAGATATACTTTGAGATGATGCCCCTGGCATTTCCCATGGACAGAAGCAAAGTAGGTTTTGGGATATCTTTGCTTTCTGAGAGAGCCTTGGCCTGGGCAAACACTTTATGGGAGACGCAAAAACCTGTTGTCTTGAGTTACCCTGAGTTTGTAGCATTTTTTAAAAGGGTATTTGATGTTCCTGCACGCTCAGCTTCTGCTGCCAAGTGCCTCATGTCCATCAAACAGTACGAGAACTGTTGCAGATTACACCATTGAATCCTGTACTCTGGCAGCAGAGGTTGCTTGTAACAATGAGGCCCTCGTGGCTGTTTTTTCTCATGGTCTCTCAGATACCATCAAGGATGAGATAGCAGCCCAAGATATACCTACTGAGCTGGAGAAGTTGATCGCGTTTGCTATCCTCATTGACTCCAGACTCTGAGAAAGACTCTTAAGGAGCTCTTGCGGAAGCATCAAGTACATTTGTCTCCGAGCTTTGCAGTCCCACCTTTGCCTCCCTCACCTCCCGTGCCTCCTGGTACTGAGTCGGTCAGTGAAGGTGAACCCATGCACTTGGGTTTCACATGTCTCTCTGCGGATGAGAGAACCTTTAGGAAAAGGGAGAGACTGGCTTTTTTTGTGGCCAGGCAGGTCACTTTTTGAAGTCTTATCCTACCCGTCCAGGGAACGCCTGAACCTTGAGGTCCTGTCACAGACAGACCTTAGGTGGCGTTGTTTCGTCCCCAGTTATCCAGAAGGATAAGCACCTGATTTTGGTTACCCTTTCTTGGGCCGAGTCGTCGAGATACAGGCTAGTTGACTCTGAAGCTGCAGGCCTGTTCATTGATGTTGCCTTTGTATCAAAGCATTTGAATCCGCTGCAGCTGCGTGACACTCCACTTGCCATTGAGGCTCTTGACGGGAGACCTCTACAGCCTGCCCATGTGACTCATGAGATTATTTCTAGGTCCATGGCCATAGGGGCTCTTCACCATGAGATAATCCAATTCCAAGTTATTTCCACACCTAAGTTTCCACTGGTTATTGGTTATCCTTGGTTACAGAGGCACAACCCCTCTTTTGATTGACTCTGTGCTGAAGTTCTCTCCTGGTCGCCTCAATGCAGTAAGACATGCTTCCAGAAGGTAGCCAAGGTCCTGTGCACCTCTTCACTCTCCTCCCTGCCGGAGGATTACCACAATTTTAGCGATGCCTTTGACAAAGGTCAAGCCAATAGTTTGCCTCCACACTGGTCGTATGATTGCGCAATTGACCTTCAACCTGGTGCCATACCTCGGTGTGGCCGGGTTTACTCTTTGTCAATCTTGGAGGATAAGGCCATAAAGGAGTATGTTGCAGACAGATGCACTTTATCAAGGTTTCATCCACAAGTCTTCTTCTCCTGCTGGTGCTGGTTTCTTCTTTGTGAAGATTAAGAATGCCGATTCCATTGATTATGGAGTTATTTGACCACCTCAAGGGAGCAATGGTTTTCACACAGCTTGATTTGAGGGGGGCATACAATCTCATGAGGATTAAGGAGGGCAAATAGTGGAAAACTGTGTTAAATACCAGAACAGGCTATTATGAGTACCTCCTAATGCCTTTGTAACGCCCCGGCAGCTTTTCCAGGAATTTATTAATGACGTCCTTCGAGATTTGTTGCAGTTATGTGTGGTGATTTACCTTGACGATATCCTCATATTTTCCAAGTCACTGGAGAGCCACCACACAGATGTCTGTCGTGTGCTTCAGAAACTAAGAGAACAGTCTCTATTGCAAATCGGAGAAGTGCGAATTCCATTGTGAACAGGCTAAATTCCTGGGTTTTTTCATTTCCACTGCTGGTTTTTCGATGGACCCATAGAAACTTTCAGCAGTCCTACGGTGGCCCCGACCCGTGGGTTTACGTCCTCTTCAGCGTTTTCTTGACTTTGCCAACTATTATTAGAAGTTTATTCGTAACTTCTCGTCTCTGGTTGAGCCCCTGACTGATATGATGAGAATGGACGGTAACCCACAGAGTTGGTCTCCGGAGTCCATTAAGGCCTTTGAGAGTCTCAAGGCTGTCTTTGTTTCTGCTCCTGTGTTTGGCACATCCTACATTACCTTTTATCCTTGAGGTTGATGCTTCTGACACTGGAGTTGGCACCCTTCTGTCTCAACGTCCTATCTCTGAGAGTGCTATGCATCCTTGTGGCTACTTTTTCAAGAAATTGTCACCTGCGGAGTGCAATTATGAGATTGGTGACAGAGAGCTGTTGGCGATCATTTTAGCCCTGAAAGAATGGAGACATCTCCTAGAAGGTACCACTGTGGCGGTTCTCAATTTTACTGACCATAAGAATCTTACATTCTTGTCTGAGCCTAAACGCCTCTTTCCCAGAAGGGCACGATGGGCTCTTTTCTTGTCAAGTTTCAATTATATTGCCTCATTCTTACCCGTTACTAAGAATGTAAGGGTTGACACTTTCTCACAACAATTTTCCTCCACTTCCAAGATGGAGTCGGTTCCGGTTCCTGTGATTCTTCCTGATCGTATTCTAGCTACGGTTCGCACCAGTCTCACTTCTCCTTTGGGTGACAAAATTCTTGCTGCTCAGGTCCCTGCTCCTCATGAGAAACCTTGTGACCGCTCCTTTGTCCCAGAGAGTCTTCTTACTGCCGTGCTCCAGACTTACCATTCTCTCAATGCTGCTGTCCACCCTGGGAAGAATCAATTCTTTTGGGCCATTTCCCAACAATTCTGGTGGCCTAGTCTACAAGCTGATGTAACTACCTTCGTATCTGCCTGTTCATGTGTGCTCAGAGTAATACTCCGCGACACCTCTCAGTGGGTCTTTTACAACCTATACCCAATGTGGAGAGTCCCTGGACACACCTGTCTATGGATTTCATTGTGGAGTTACCCAACTCCCAGGGCAACACAGTTATCCTTATGGTGGTTGGCCAGTTCTCGAAAATGTCTCATTGAATTACTGAGAGCCAGGCCTTCTCATCCAACATCAGTGCCTGACCTCATAAATGCGCTTCTGGAAGAATAGTGAAACTTTCCCATAGACACACTCCTAAACCTTGTGGCCAGCCTTCCCAGACGAGTTGAAGCTGTTATAGCTGCAAAGGATGGGCCAAGTTAATATTGGACCCTACAGACTAAGACTGGGATGCCATTAAAGTTCATGTGCGTGTAAAGACAGGTGTCCCAATACTTTTGGGAAGTGTGTGTATATATATATATATATATATATATATATATATATATATATATATATATATATATATATATATATATATATATATATATATATATAGGGGTTTGTCATCCTTTCTAGCAATTATGATTAACCACTAAATGATATGACTATTAAATTCTTATTATGAATTAATATGAGTATGATTAGTATATATTAACCACTTCAGCTCCAGAAGGTTTTACCCCCTACAGGACCAGGCCATTTTTTGCTATTTATCACTGCGCTACTTTAACTGGTAATTTCAAGGTCATGCAACACTGTACGCAAACAAAATTTATGTCATTTTTTTCACACAAATAGAGATTTCTTTTGGTGGTATTTTTTTTATTTTTGTTATAGAAATGGAAAAATGTGAAAAAAAACTATATTTTTTTACTTTCTGCTATAAAACATAATGTAAAAAATCTAATTTTGGCCAAAATGTATTCTGATACATGTCTGTGTAAAAAAAAAATCCCAATAAGTGTATATTGATTGATTTGCGTGAAAGTTATAGCGTCTACATACTATGGTATATGTAATGGAATTTTTGTTTTATACTAATGGCGGTGATCAGTGACTTATAATGGGACTGCGATAGTGCAGCGAGAAATCTGACACTAACTAATAGGGTATGGTCGACATTTCCCAAAACAAAAACCCTAGTTAGACTTACCGGTAACGGTATTTCTACAAGTCTTTCAGGACAGCGCCTGGAGAGAGCGCAGCTCCACCCATTTTCCCAGGAAACTGCAGATTTTCTTTAAAGACCGGTCACTTCCAGATTTGCACAGGAATCTCTGAGCACATCTTTACATGGCGGACATTTTCTTTTGTAAGGGGGAGAGACATGTTTAGTTTTTTCTTTCACTTTCTGAAATACAGCAAAAACACATTTCTCAGTTTAATACACAAACCATTAACAGAGATATAACATGCTGACAAAAAAAGCAAAAAAGACTAACACTTTAGCCCTGCTTTGCAGCCAGTGAATCCCCCCACAGACTCACTTACAACATAAGGATACATTCTTCCCGACAATCAATACACAATTAAAAAAGGATTGTAGCAGGTTCCCAATCAATAGCAAGGAAGGGAGACATTCACAAAGCCCATAGAGTAAAGCCAGAGACCACTTTCCCTGCTTACCTGGGCCTGGCTGACCGGTGTGGCTTCTGCCCCTGCCACTGTCGCTTGATCCTCCTCCATTGTACGCAAGGCCATCAGGCGCTTAGGTGCTTTACATTTTTTAATTTTCGTGGTCTTTCGCCGCTGCGAAGACCGGAAGTGAGGTCAGCCAAGACCACCCCCTCTTCCTGCGTTCCAGCGACCGGAACCGAAAGCTGCGTCACGCCTCTGGAAGTCCCACCCCTGGCTGGAATGATGTACTCGCCATCCGAACCCGGAAGGCAAGAGGCTGGGAATAACGGTGTGGATTTTGAAAAGCGCCCCAGCCTCTGCCGCCAGTCTAGAAAGAGAGCGGGACCTCCAGCAGCCCCTGGGCTTGAAGAAGAGGGCACACCGGAGCAACCCCCACACGTAAAACAGACACCTGGTATGCTTCCAGCTCTCCCCACCTGGAGAAAACACAGCACCCCTTGGTTCCCTGCAGTGCTTCCACCATGGCCGGAGGAAACACTACGACTGAGGCCATGGTGGAAATGGCCGGTCTTTAAAGAAAATCTGCAGTGTTTCCTGGGAAAATGGGTGGAGCTGCGCTCTCTCCAGGCCCTGTCCTGAAAGACAAAGGGAGAAAAACTATCCACAAATTTTAGGATTACCCAGGATCAAAAAAATAAAAATAAGGTGATAGAGAAGCAAGGCCTGAAGGTGAACCAAATACAACCCAGACAAACAAACTGGAATTGAAAGGAAACCAGGCTTCACATATATACGCTGGTCCTAGTGGTAGGTAATCCTTTATTTTTTCCTGGACTGGATCCAGGTTTTAGGATATCAAAGGGTAGTTTGCAGCACTTTGAAAACCTTTCTAATTGGCCCTCAATAACAATAATGGACATGCAACAAAGCCTGTTATTTTCCTCCTTGGGTTTCTGGTGAATTTTGGTATTGCACCATTTATGGTCCACAACGTCCTAACTAAGCAGTTGCTCACAACAAGCCTATCTCTCCATCCATACCTTCAGCCTTCTGGCGTTGTGGTAAAGGTGAGTGAGATATTTCTTCATATTTTTTGGTCTTGTCCCCAGCTCTTAGAGCTTTGGACAAAGGTGATATCACAATTTACAGATTATGCTATCGCCCATGACCCCTCCATTTCTTATTACACCATAAAGATATACCTAAACGAACATATAAATGTTCTCAGCATTGCACGTAGGCAGTTAGAGTTTAATGCAGCCTCAGCCATGAAAGTTAGTGACAATTGTGTTTCCCAGTTATTTCTTGGTAGGCTTTTCTGGGTCTGACCCACTGGTTCTGAGCAATAAAAAAGAGACAGGGGTCCGTAAAAAAAAGGGTTGGGGCTTGGGGACTCACACGCTCCCAAGAAGATGTTGGTACCACTGCTGGACTCCGTCTGCTTGACCTACTGAATATGCCGTGTCTGGAATGAAAAGTAATGCACATCTGCCCCCAGGACCCTCTGCTGGAACTTGCAGTCCACCCTGAAGATGCCAGTCCTGGATACTGCAATTTTGGACTCTGCCAAGAATGGTCTCTTTTCTGTGCAGTTATGCTGAGGCAGTCATGAGCTTAGCGATTATGGATGTTAGGAAGAGACTGCACTTTATGTTGAACTGTCGTGTTAGCCTTATCTTCAGTAAAGCTTTTCAAACCTTGCCTTTGCCTGGTCTGAATTTACTAAAAGGGTGTAATGCCAGTAACCGGCACATATAGGCTACAGAAAGGGTCACTGAGCACATTGGAGTATGAAGAGTATGTGGTTCAAGAGTTTACAGTATGAAGATAAAGTGGTTACCAGGGGTAACAAAGGTTTCTCTAGTGGCCTGTCTTAAGTGTACACATGGCAGGTGGGATAGCCTTTTGCAGGAGGAGTTGTTGTCGGCACTCTCTCCATGATTGGTCCATCTTCAAAAGCAAGGGGAGCAGATCAGCACCACAGAGGTTCCCAACCTGTACACAGGTACAGAAGAAGAGTTAAGCGAAGTGCACACATGAATTGAGCGCTAGGGGCACGGCTGGGGGTCCATACCGCTACCAGGAGTGAGGTAGCAATGATATGCTGGATGGGTGGAGAGGACATTAGCTCTGCGTGTCCCTCCTAAATGCATCAGTGACCGTGGTGATGTATATTACATGTAAGGCAGTGACCCTATTCAAAATACCTAGTATAGCCAAGAAGAAGCCACCCCAGGGTGACCCACACTTGAAGCTCAACAAGGAGGAGAACATGGAGGACGTAACAACCAACCACCCACCCACCCACCTAACCCCTTACATGCACATTGGTGTACACAGCCAAGGCTTGTATTTGAATGCTGGGGCATCGATCAGAAACTCCTACACTGTCTCTGTGGTCCACTCGGATGGATTGGCATCAAAAGGATGGAAGATATTATAGCCATAATTAAAAGAAAGGAGGAAACCTTTCAAGGTAAGTGGTTTTATTGGAATACCTTGAGCTACTCTGCTGACTATATTTCTGTTCTTGTCAATCCTTGAGTCCTGACATATAGGTCTGATATGCATATAGAAGGAATGGGATGCTGACCATGTGAGGAACCTTATGCAGACCATATATTATGCAATTTCTTTTCCTTCAACTGCAGATTAAAGGAAAGCAAAATTGCTTGATCCCCCCCATCAACACAGTTAGTGTTGATAGGGGGAATCCCTCCTGCAGCGCTATTGTGTACTGCTGGCAGGAGCACGGGAAACCATCCTGCTGAGATTCTCTCCTCTGTAACTGCTGCTTGGGTCCAATACCATGTTTTGTGTGTAACATCATTGGCAGTTAAAGGTGCACGGACGCCCCCTGCAGGACGCATGGATTCCAATGGGGGGGAGGGTTTGAAGCACCTGATTAGAGCCAGAGGCTCAAATAGCCATCAAAATAGGGTTGGCTCGGGATGCAGAAAATGCAAACCGAGCCCACCAAGGCATGTTACAGTAGCGACTATTCATTCACTATTATAACACTGATCCTCCTCCCGGCCAATCAGGAAACGGGTCCCATCACCTGACTGGCTGAAAGGATAGACGATCCTATTGGAAGCCTAGGAGGTGGGGAGGAGCCACACAACAAAAGCCACCGTGATGGAGGAGAGGACACAGGCGCCACTGCCCGCCACCTAGATGGGGTAAGTGCCGGACCGACCAGAAGACAGCGAGTGGGGGGGGAGGTGTCACCACCCACTCGGAAGGAGGTGGTTGTTGTTTGCCCCCCCAACCGCCACTGATCATTAGGAATCCCACCAGCTCCTCCAGGTTTACACGATGACACTTGGAGGCAGGACCAAACCCCTTTTTTTGAAAAAAAGGGTAAAAAAGAAAACAAAAAGCTCTATAAAGGCAGCAGAGCGGAGGCAGGGAGCCTTTAAGGCAGTGCAAAAGGGGCAGCTGCTCTGTACCCTGTCATTGTTGTGGGGCCCAAAGCAGCTGCCTCATACCTTATTGTCATGTACAGATGACTTGCCTACAGACCCCATGTTTACATGTAAATATCCGGCATTCATATGTAAACAGTGGTGGCATTCATAAGTAAATTGCTGCGGCTGGCGGCATTGATATGTAAATAACAGCAGCATTGATATGTATATCATGGCCCCCTGCAGTAAATAGCCTATTTATGGCCTATGGCTAATTTGCCTACCTAAATAAAATTACATTTTTATTTTAGACTTTTATTGGTATATAGCCCACAGTAAGATACTGTTTTCTGTTGTACTTTCCAGTAGCACCTAATATTAGCAAAGGGAATTATTTCATAATGTTGTGCAAAGAGCAATGATATATAGTAATTGCCGTAATAACAATCTGAATCGAATCTGGTCATTAAATCGTTTATTTTGTTCATTATTTAAAGGACAATGCTTACGTCTTAAAGCGGAGTTCCTCCTATTTTTATTTTTATTTTTTTAAGTCAGAAGCATAAATACTTCAGCTGCTGAGTTTTAAAATATGGACACTTACCTGTCCAGGGTGCCTGCGATGTCAGCACCCAAAGCCGATTGTCCCTCGGCTCCCAGGTGCTGCCACCTTCATTTTCGGTAAGAGAATCAAGAAGTAAAGCCTTGCGGCTTTACTTCCTGGTTCCCTACTGCGCATGCGCGACTCACTGGTCCCTGCTGTCTCCTGAGACCCGTGTGTCTCCCAGAAGACAGCGGGGGGGAGTGCCATAAATACCCGCGGGTGGCATGGAAGTGGGAGCAAAATACCTGTATTAGACAGGTATCTGCACCCCCCTGAAAGGTGCCAAATGTGACACCGGAGGGAGGGAGGATTCCGAAAAGTGGAAGTTACATTTTTGTGAGGAACTCCTCTTTAAGCAATAAATTGTTACAAATAAAAATTTGTGTTTGTAATCAACATTCAAAAGGAAACCACCATTTAAGATGTGCTTGAAAATCTTGCTTTTTACCCCCAATAATAAAATACATATAAATAGCTGTGAGTGCGTATTACAGATTTATCTTTATACCTTTATGTGATATAAGATACTGTACTCTGAGTTAAAAGATTACAGGAATCTAATGCCGTGTACACATGACCGGTTTTCCCATCGGAATAAACTTCAAAGGTTATTCCGACGGAGTTCCGCTAAAACTGTCGTACATACACGTGATCACACCAAAGTCCGATCGTTAAGAACACGGTGATGTACAACACATACGACGGGGCTAGAAAAAGGAAGTTCAATAGCCAGCAGTCAATAGCTTCCGTCTCTTACTTGCTTCAGAGAATGCGTCATTTTTGGTCCGTTGGAACAGCATACAGATGAGTGGTTTTCCAGATAGGAATTGGTTCCGTCAGAAATATTTAAAAAATGTTCTATTTCTAGGTCCGTCAGAATTTTCGTAAAAAAAAGTTTGATGAGACATACACACGATCGGAATATATGATGAAAAGATTCCGTCTGACTTTTTCTGTCGGACATTCCGCTCGTGTGTACACGGCATTAGATAAGAACCTTCTTCCCTCGGCCAGAACACTGAAGATGGGTCCTGGATGGGTCTTCCAGCATGAAAATGACCCAAAACATACCACCAAGGCAACAAAGAAGTGGCTCAAGAAGAACCACATTAAGGTCATTGAGTGGTCTAGCCAGTCTCCAGACCTTAATCCTATAGAAAATATCTGGAGGGAGCTGAAACTTAGAGTTGACAACTGACAGCCAAGAAATCTTAAGCATTTAGAGAAGATCTGTAAAGAAGAGTGGACCAAAATCCCTCCTGAAATGTGTGCAAACCTGGTAACCTACTACAAAAATGTCTTACCTCTGTGCTTGCCAACAAGGGTTTCTCCACCAAGTACTAAGTCATATTTTTCTTGGGGATCAAATACTTATTTTACTCACAACTTAATTTATAGCATTTATGTTATGTGTTTTTTGCTGGATTTTTGGTTGATATTCTATCTCTATCATTTAAAATACACCTTTGATAAAAATGATAGACTGATCATTTCTTTGTAAGTGGGCAAACTTACAAAACCTGCAGGGGATCAAATTATTTTCTTCTCAACTGTATATATACTGCTCAGGGCAAAGGACTGCAAAGAGTTACAGAAGATGAGACAAATAAATATATATATATATATATATATATATATATATATATATATATATATATATATATACACAAACACACACACACACTATACTCAGTCAGGGGTGTTGCTAAGTCTACAAAAGATCTGGGACTTGAGCCCATAGCAGCATAGTAAAGAAAGTCATACGCTTGGGCAGGCATACACATGTATGTACAGTAATATACGTGTGTGTATATATCCCCAGAGAGCCCCCCACTTACATCAGGGTTCCCATAGAGCCCCCTTACATTAGGGTCCCTAGATAGCTTCCCCCTTAAAATCAGTGTCCCCAGAGAACCTCCCCTCCCCTTGGGAACCCCTGCAGAAACTCGGGGCTATAGCCCCAAAAGGCACCCCCTAGCAAAGCCACTGCTCAGAGTTAAGAAGAATCAAAAAGAGAACATTAAAAGGTAATATATATGTATGTGTGTGCGTATATATATATATATATATATATATATATATATATATATATATATTTTTTTTTTTTTTTTTTATTATTATTTATTTGTCTCATCTTCTGTAAATCATTAAATTCCTTCACCAGTATATATATATATATATATATATATATATATATATATATATATAAATAATGGGGCAGACTCAATTGACCACTTTTTTTTTCTGCTGCCACTCTTCTGTGTTTCTTTTATTATATGTTTTATTAATATTTTATTAAATGTATATTATTTTATTATATTTTTAAGATACTAAATATTAAGTGGTCTATCAAGAAGAAGAGGGAAAACCAATAAACAAACAAGTCTTATAACCTTTTTACACATACATCCAGTTCAACATCAGAACCCAATGAAAGACTACAAAAATAAGATTAAAAAAAATTAACAAAAAATAAACAAAAAAATTAAATAAAAAATGAAACAATGAATTTTAATTAAAAAACAAAACAAAAACAAACCTGTACTTACCCTAAAAAGTTCTCACCAGCAACCTTTTGAAGCATATGGGACTTTTTTTTAACACCAGTTGAGATCACGACGAGTCTGATTAATTATATAAAAAGTTAATATTACAAAACATTTTTAAAATATATATATATTTATCGATTGGTTTACTACAACTGGAGAGTGCAAAATACGGTGAAGCTCTGCACAGAAACCAGTTTCCAGTATTCTTTTTCGTTTTTCTTTTTCCGTCAAAGCTTAATTGAACAATCTGAAGTTAGAAGCTGATTGGCTAGCATGCACAGCTGCACCAGATTTTGCACTCTCCAGTTTTAGTAAATCAACCCCATTGTATATACACATGCACTGTATACACACACATACGTAATGTCGATATTTATGCAAAAAAAAAAAAAAAAAAAACTCACAGTAATTTCATTGCAGGTATCAGAGAAGTTGTTTTCACATGCACATAAAGTCCATCGTATCATGCAAGATTTCTTGAGTGGTAACATGGAACTTTCCCCTGGCCGAGCCTGAGAGTGGCTGCAGCTGCTAGCAGATGGCCGAAATCTGGACAAGATCCCAGAAAATCTGTCCTGGGATTGGCTGCAAGTGGAAAAGTAGAGGAGTGCGGCCTCTAGGGAAGCACTCTGATCTCCGATGCTTGGAAATACATACGATATGCGACATGATCTCTCTGTGAGCTGAGTGGACATGGGTTGTGTGAATTGGAGTACAGTAATCCCAAATGACACCTGCTCCCAGCAAGGACATACAGGGAGCGAGTTCTTCCAGCCAGGGGGACACATTGATACACCTAGGCTTAGCACACCCGTGTTTTATAGGCACTACTGTTATCATTCAAGGGATTAAACATGTCAGCTCCTTGTCTGTCTCCGTGTCACGCAACATAGCTTTCATTCCGGGTGGGTCATTTATTACCAGTACAGCAAAAAACACATGATCAGAATTACTATGACATAACATTTTTCTATAGTATACCCAATGATGTAATCACTCATTACCTCCCTACTTGTAAGGGGAAATAGGCTCAGCATCTACTGGTAGCATTAACCATGCACGAGACAGGGACGCCCAGTAACAGTCCAATAGGTTTGTCCTGCACTTTTTTGGCAAACAACCAAAAATAAGAATGTATTTATAAAATCTACCCATATGCACAAAGGTGCCTAAAAACAGAGTGTATCAAATATCCAAGCAGTGCCACCCTCAGTGCACCAGATAGAGATACCCAACTGCAAGACCCGTTCAGCAATCAACTGCTGTCACACACATAGGTTGGACTTGATGGACTTTCAACCTCAACTTCTATGCAACTATGTAACTAGTGTATAGTGTTGATGTGTTTCAAGGGCAAGATTCCTCAGAGCTAAGCTCTGCTGATGCATTTAGAGGACAAGACCCTCTTGCTCACTGCTGTGCCCTACACAATTCGAGAGGGAGACTCTTCTCTTCACAGTTAACTTTTAATCACATTTTAAGGGCAAGACCCTCTTCTTCATAGCTGAGCTCTGCTGATGCATTTTAAAAGGCAAGACCAAAACCCTCTTCCTCAGGGCTGAGCTCTGCTGATGCATTTTAAAAGGCAAGACCAAGACCCTCTTCCCCAGGGCTAAGCTCTGCTGATGCATTTTAAAAGGCAAGACCAAGACCCTCTTCCCCAGGGCTAAGCTCTGCTGATCCATTTGGAGACAATACTCCCTTGTTCAGTGCTGAGCTCTTCTGACTCATTTTGAGGGCAAGAACATCTTCTTCAGAGCTGAGCTCACTGACACATTTCAAGGACAAGATCCTCTTCAGAGCTGGGCTCACTGACACATTTTGAGGGTAAGAACCTCTTCTTCAGAGCTGAGCTCCTCTAAGGCTTTTCAAGGGCAAAATGCTCTTCTTCAGAGCACATTCCCAGGGCAAGACTCTTTTTCAGAGTTCTCTGACACATTTTATGGTCAAGACCACCTTCTCTAGAGTGGGGCTCAACTAATGCATATTGGGGGCAAGACCCTCTTCTTCAGAGCTGTGATCTATACAATCAGAGAGGGAGACAATTGAAAAAAAATCTCTTCTGCATAGCTTAGCTCTCCAACGAATTTCAAGGGCAAGACCATCTTCTTCATAGCTCAGTTTCTCTAATGTGTTTCAAGAGGAAGACCCTCTTATTCACAGCTGAGCTCCGTTATTGCATTTTGAGGCAAGATCCTCTTCTTCAGAGCTGAGCTCACAGACACATTTCAAGGGCAAGACCATCTTCTTCAGATATCAGTTCCACTAATGCGTTTTGAGGCAAGACCCTCTTCTTCAGGGCTAGGCTCTTCTGGCAGTTTTGAGGGCAAGACCCTTTTGTTCGGAGCTATTCAGAGCTAAGCTCTGCTGATGCATTTAGAGGGCAATGCCCTCTTCCTCACAGCTTACTCTACACCTGCCCTTTTCAACCAGGATGCCCAAGCACCCTGGGGTGCCTTGAGGTTTCTTCAGGGGTGCCTTGGCAAAATGCTTAAAAATTTATCAAAAAATGTATAAAAGCTAGCATGTGGATCTGCCTTTTAGTTACATAAAGCCATCATTACAAATTACTAGACACGGGCATCCTAACAACCAATGATTTAATTGGTTAATAAGGAGGATATCTGTTGCCTCCACAGCTTACTAGTTTGACCCCCACCCCCCATGCCCCTTTACCTCAGCACTGGGATGACATTGGCTAACTGATGGAGAAAAAGAAGAGAAACATTGGAATACTAGTCAGTACCAGTGTGCAAAAGTGTATTTGCTTTGGAAGAACAAAACACCTCTCACGTTGGGTGTCCTGCGTGTGGATGTTGCTGCATTATGTAACCTATTAGAATAGATTTTACATTTTAGAATGGGGTGCCTCGAGACTATCCATTATTTTAAAGGGTTCTCATTATTACAGACCATAAAAATCTCACATTCTTGTCTGAGGCTAAACACCTCTCTCCCAGGGGGGCGCGATGGGCTCTTTTCTTGTCTAGTTTCAATATATTGTCTCATTCTTACCCAGTACTAAGAATGCAAGGGCTGGCGTTTTGTCACGACAATTTTCCTCCACTTCCAAGATGGAGTCGGTTCCAGTTCCTTTGATTCTGTCGGAAACCTTGAACCAGACCGAGACAGAAGTACAGTAAAATCACACTTGCTTATTAATAAAAATGAAAAGGTAAATAGAGTAAGATTAGTCAATGCATAGCCAGAGTCCAGTAACCGGATCAGGTAGTCAGCCAAGCCAGAGTTCAGTAGCCAGATCAAGTAATCAGCTAAGCCAGAGTTCAGAAACCAGATCGGGTAATTAGGCAGGCCAGAAGTCAGGGATCCAAGTAGAGGAATAGCTAGCAGGATAAGGAACCAGAAGGGATGTCAGCAAAGCCAGTCTTTGAACAGGAACCCATGAAATTTTTTTTTGTGATGGGACAGGGCGAAGGCAGAGATCAAGTGAGCTGGACAGCTTTAAGTAGGCAAGACTGACGAGCAGAATCAACAGCTGGGTAACTGTGGAGAGAGATGGGAGTTGGCTATTAACTGACAGCTGAGCATCCAGGTCAGAGAAAGAAGGGCTGAGCCCAGCCCTGACAGATTCCTCCTGATCGTATTCTAGCTACGGTTCCTACCAGTCTCACTTCTCCTTTGGGTGACAAAATTCTTGCTGCTCAGGTTCATGCTCTTCCTGAGAAACCTTGTGACCGCTGCTTTGTCCCAGAGAGTCTCCATACTGCCGTGCTCCAGACTTACCATTCTCCCAAGGCTGCTTGCCACCCTGGGAAGAATCAACTCTTTTGGGCCATTCCCCAACAATTCTGGTGGCCTAGTCTACGTGCTGATGTAACTGCCTTTGTAGCTGTCTGTTCCATGTGTGCTCAGAGTAAGACTCCACAACACCTTCCAGTGGGCCCTCCTACAACCCATACCCAATGGAGAGAGGCCCTGGACCCACCTACTTATGGATTTCATTGTGGAGTTACCCAACTCCCAGGGCAACACAGTTATCTTTATGGTGGCTGGCCGGTTCTCGAAAATGGCTCATTGTATTCGTATTCCACTTCTAATGAACTGGCCTCCATTTTTGCTTGGGAGATCTTTCGAATAAATGAGCTACCCAAGGTGATTGTCTCGGACTGAGGTAGTCAGTTTGTATCCAGGTTCTGGCGAGCCTTTTGTGCACAGTTGGGAATTCAGCGGGCTTTCTCCTCTGCGTATCACCCGTAGTCTAATGGGGCCCCAGAACTAGCCAATCAGTCCTTGGAGAAATTCCTATGTTGCTATATTTCTTACCATCATAACAACTGGTCAGACCTCTTACCATGGGCAGAGTTTGCTCACAATAGTGCCTTGAATTTTGCTTCCCGATTGTCCCCGTTTATGGCGAACTATGGTTTTCAACCATCCATGTTAGAGGAGCATCTCCGTGGTCTTCGTTCCACTTGGGCACAAGTCCAGGAGGCTTTGCAACATGCTAATGATAGGTATAAAATCAATGCTGACCGCAGGCGCCTGCCTGCACCTTCCTACCAGGTTGGGGACAGGGTCTGGACGTCATCTCACAACCTCCAAATTTGTGTTCCCCCTCTGAAGTTCACACCTTGGTTTATTGGGCCTTTCCATATTCTTTGCAGGATTAACCCAGTGGCTTACGCATTAGACCTTCCTTCTAACATGTGTATCTCAAATGTATTGTATGTCTCCTCATTATTATCCTTATTTGGTCTGCAACCACTTTACCACCTCAGTGCCTCATCCTCACCCTGTACAAGTTGAGAACCATGAGGCGTATGAAGTACAGTCCATTGTTGACTCCCGTAGGTTCTATGCACGCATACAGTACCTGGTGAAAGGGTATGGTCTTGGTTCTCGGACATACATGACCCTGTCCTCCTTCGTGATCTCCATAGATGTTTTCCCCTCAAGTCTGCTGGTTCTCCGAGGGGGAGGGGTCATTGAGGAGGGGGTACTGTCAGGGCTGGGCTCAGCCCTTCCTTCTCAAAGCTTAGCTGTCGGCTAACTGCCAGCTCCTTTCTCTCCACAGTGACTCACCTGTTGATGATATCCTGCTCGTCAGTCCTGCCTACTTGAGTCGCCCAGCCCAGATGATCTCTGCCTTCACCTTGGTCACATCTTCAGAGACGCTTTCCTATGTTCCTGTTAAAGACTTGCTTGGCTGACATTCCTACCGGCTCCCTATCCTGCTTGCTGTCCTACTACGCTCATCTCTGGCTCCCTGACGTTTTGGCTTATCTGACTATTCGTTCTGGTTCCTGAACTCTGGCTATGTTTTGACTACGTTTACTCTGTTTACCTTTTTTTTTTTATTAAACAAGTGAAATGTAACTGTACGTCTGTCTCAGTCTGATTCATGGTTTCTGACAGTATACTAATTCTTGTTCAGATACCTGTCTTCTGAACAGCCTGAGCTATTTGAGCCTCGAAGAGTAAAGTCGCATTGAACATCTCTTGTATCTCACTCAAGTTGTTAGTTTCTGATTGATTTTTCTATTAAACAACAAGGGACTAAGGAGATAAAGGTGATGTACTTTTGTTGATGTGTTAGCTATCGTTGTTCTTTTTTTATTCTATAATTGTATTTTCTTTCGTGCACAGCTGCAGGCAACATTCATTGAACATCTTGGCTTTTCCATAGAGAAAACTTGGCTTTCCGCCATATCAGACCAGGTGGTGAAAATGTTAAAATAACCCCGTGCTCTCTCTGACTGTTATGAAAAAGCTAATTAACACAAAAATTCTCCTGTCAGACCAGGGGTCTTCAAAGTTTTCGGTGCAGGGACTACATCGTATAGTTTCCAAAAAAAAAAAGAATAAGTAAAAGTGTAAATGAATAAAAAAGTTTTAGGGTCCTTTCACACGGGGCGGATCAGTTCTGATCCGCCCCGTGGATGTCCGTTTGCTCAGCGGGGATCACTCCGCCGATCCCCGCTGAGCAGGGAGATGACAGGTCTGTCTCCGCACACTGTGCAGGGACGGACCTGTCACAGCGCCGCTCTCCCCTATGGGAGATCGGATGACGACGGACCGCAGTGCCCGTCGTCATCCGATCCGATCCGCAGACGGATGGAAAAATAGCTTTTTCCTCCGTCACACTTTTTCGGATCGGAGCGGGTCGGATGTCAGCGGACATGTCACCGCTGACATCCGACGCTCCATAGACCTCTATGGAGCACCCGTTCAGGTCCGCCTGAAAAACTGACAGGCGGGCCTGAACGGGACGTTAGTGTGAAAGGGGCCTTACTTGGATTTTTTTTTCTGTAATCAACATGATACGATCCGGAACAAAAGAGAAGTAACTTCAGTAAAACAAACCAAAATAAGCTTGAGCTATAAAGTTTGAATAAAAATAAATTCAGTCTGGGTCTTTCTACACAAATATGGCAATTGGGGTTTTCAATCGTAAACCAGACATGAAGAACAAGAGTCGTGTGCTTCATGTTTTGCGACAAGATTAATGTGAATGATGGAAATGGAAATGTTTTTTTTTTTTAATTTCAAATATCACTGAACTGAGGCTTCAAGCTTGAGGAGTCAATAATTAGAAGAGACTTCAAATGCTCATCAGATACATTTGCTCAATATTTGGACTTGACATTTCATTTGTTAAAATGTTTGCCCACATAGGAACATTGTACTGAACGCTGAAGACCCTTCAGATGTCTAAATTAAAATGTAATTTTGGTCAGAAAAAGCTCTGTTGGTTTTCCCGACGGAATTCCGATGAGATTTCGCTCAAGCTGTCTTGCACACATATGGTCACACCAAATTCCACCCCATCAAGAACACGATGAAGTACAACACGTACGACGGGACTAGAAAAAGGAAGTTCAATAGCCAGTAGCGAATAGCTTCCATCTCGTAGTTGCATCTGAGAATGCATGAGTTTTTGCACATCGGAATTGCATACACACAAGCGCATTTTCGCATAGGAACTTTTTCTGACCGAAAAATTGAGAACATGCTCTCAATGTTTTGCTGGCCAAAATCATATATACAAGCATACACATGATCGCATTTTCCGACCAAAAGCTCTCATCGGTCTTTTGCTGGCCAGATTTCGGATCCTACGTGGCATTGGAATTAAAATGTTCACAAAATTGGACATATACGGTACCTCACAAAAGTGAGTACACCCCTCACATTTTTGTAAATATTTTATTATATCTTTTCATGTGACAACACTGAAGAAATGACACTTTGCTACAATGTAAAGTAGTGAGTGTGTAGCTTGTATAACAGTGTAAATTTGCTGTCCCCTCAAAATAACTCAACACACAGCCATTAATGTCTAAACCACTGGCAACAAAAGTGAGTACACCCCTAAGTTAAAATGTCCAAATCGGGCCCAATTAGCTATTTCTCCTCCCCAGTGTCATAAGGTCTTGTGTGTGAATGGGGAGCAGGTGTGTTACATTTGGTGTTATTGCTCTCACTCTCTCATACTGGTCACAAAGATGGCTTAGGCTATAAGAAGAATGCCAAGACCCAGAAAGTGAGCTGAAACATGGTGGCCAAGACCATACAGCGGTTTAATAGGACAGGTTCTACTCAGAACAGGCCTCACCATGGTCGACCAAAGAAGCTGAGTGCACGTACTCGGCATCATATCCAGAGGTTGTCTTTGGGAAATAGAGGCATAAGTGCTGCCAGCATTGCTGCAGAGGTTAAGGGGGTGGGGGGGAGGGGATCAGCCTGTCAGTGCTCAGACCATACACTGTTTAAAATTGGTCTGCATGGCTGTTGTCCCAGAAGGAAGCCTCTTCTAAAGTAATGATGCACAAGAATGCCCACTAACAGTTTGCTGAAGACAAGCAGACGAAGGACACGGATTACTGGAAGCATGTCCTGTGGTATGATGAGACCAAGATCAACTTATTTGGTTCAGATGGTGTCAAGTGTGCGTGGTGTCAACCAGGTGAGGAGTATAAAGACAAGTGTGTCTTGCCTACAGTCAATCATGGAGATGGGATTGCCATGGTCTGGGCCTACATGAGTGCTCTCGGCACTGGGGAGGTAAAGTTCATTGAGGGAACCATGAATGCCAAGTATTCCAACATGATAATGACCCCAAGCACACCTCCAAGACAGGCACTGACTGGTGAGGCGGCAATGTTTGGCACGGTGAGGCAATGATGGGCACGGTGAGGTGGCAATGATGGGCACGGTGAGGTGGCAACGCTGGACACAGTGAGGCGGCAACGGAGGGCATGGTGAGGCGGCAATGCTGGGCATGGTGAGGCGGCCATGATAGGCATGGTGAGGTGGCAATGATGGGCATGGTGAGGTGGCAATGATGGGCACGCTGGGGCAGCAATGATGGGTATGAGAAGGCGGCAATGATGGGGCACAGTAAGGCTGCAGTGATGGGCATGGTAAGGTGGCAATGATGGGCATGGTGAGGTGGCAATTATGGGCACAGTAAGGCTGCAATGAGGAGCATGGTGAGGTGGCAGTGATGGGCACACTAAGGCTGCAATGATGGGTATGGTGAGGTAGCAATGATGGGCACAGTGAGGTGGCAATGATGGGCACAGCGAGGCTGCAATGATGGGCACAGTGAGGCTGCAATGATGGGCACAGTGAGCCTGTATGGATGGGCACAGTGAGCTTGCATGGATGGGCACAGTGAGCCTGCATGGATGGGCACAGTGAGCCTGCATAGATGGGCACGGTGAGCCTGCATGGATGGGAACAGTGAGGCTGCATGGATGGGAACAGTGAGGCTGCATTGATGTGCACAGTGAGGTTGCATTTGATGGGCACTGGTGAGGCTGCATTGGTCTCTTGTATCATGTCTACATTCTCTTACCATCTTTAGTATCATGTCCTCAGTCTCCAATCATCTGCTGTACCATGCTCGCAGCCTCTGACCCCTTGACATCTCCTGTACCATGCCTACAGCCTCTGACCCTCTCCTGTACTATGCCCGTAGCCTCTAACCGTCTCTTGTATCATGCCCGCAACCTCTGACCATCTCTTGTTTATATCCTGTCTGCAGTCTCTGAGGGAGAGTCTGGAGAGGAGTCAAGAGTGGTAGTGCTGCCAGGAAGGGGGTCATGGGAGAAGTCAGACTTGTGTGGACTTTGGAGAGGAGACTGTAGGATAAAACCAGAGCCACAAAGCTGGAGCTGACTGGCTGAGGCCTGTGGGGTGCACTTGAGAGGAGGTCAATGACAGCGCCGCCAGGCCAGTCTAAGGGGGGTCACTGATGTAAGGGGGGAGTGAATACAGTAATGTAAGGGGACACTGAAAGAAAGGTTTCCCCCTTACATCAGTAACCCACCCCCTTACCTTAGTGTATTCTTTCTGCGAAAGGTGGTCTCTGATCACCATATCCCCCCCCCCACATTCCCTGTTGCCCCCCTTGATGATTGCTCCACTTTTACTACTTTTAACTGAAATTTGCTGATATATCTATCCCTAGCCCTATGTGCTTTCATATCTGTCTTATATATATATAATACGCTCTTCAAATGTGCTTTAAAATGCATGGCTTTCCCTTTTATGAACAAGAAAAAAATTACGTTATGCTGTTGGGCTGGTATAATAATGCTATGGGGCTGGTATGAAATTATTTCCAGGGCTGGTTTTTATTCCCAGTCCGGCCCTGGTTTTGTTGCTAATGTTTTAGGCCTTGTACACACTGTAGGAAATCCGTGTTGTCGGATAATCCGACCATGTGTGGGCTCTATCTGACTTTTTCTGTCGGAATGTCCAATCAACAAAGTTTGAGAGCTGGATATAAATTTTTCCGACAACATGGTCCGATCGGACAAATAGAGAATTCAGATCGGACAAAGTGCCACGCATGCTCTGATCAAATTATGAGACAAAAGCTATTGGCTACTAGCCGCAATGTAGTCATCACGTTCTGAGCGGTCGGATTTTCCGACAACTTTGCCCTACCGTGTGTATGCAACACCAGTTTCGGACAAAATCCGTCAGAAAAAATCAGACGGATTTTGTTGTTGGAATGTCTGACCGTGTGTACAAGGGCTTAGACATTAATGGCTGTGTGTTGAGTTATTTTGAGGGGACAGCAAATTTACACTGTTATACAAGCTGTACACTCACTACTTTACATTGTAGCAAAGTGTAATTTCTTCAGTGTTGTCACATGAAAAGATAGAATAAAATATTTACAAAATTGTAAGGGGTGTACTCACTTTTGTGAGATACTGTAGATAGTCTATCTTATAGGAAAACGTTATTAAAAAGGCATGCCCAACTACTTAGTATCCAGGCAGCAAGGCAGTGGAAGCCTAAACCGGCCACAGATGGTTCGAATCTCAGCCGGTTCAGCAGGAACCAGCCGAGATTCTAACCATGTGGGGGCAGGCTGAATGTACCAAGTTGATCAATTGATCAACCTGGGTACAACCAGCCTGCCAGATTTTACATGTGATTATTGCTAGTGGCTGTTATAGCCGCTAGCAGTAATCACTGTGTTCTCCTGGCGGGGAGATGGCCGACCTCAGAAACCTCTATCAGCCCCTTGTTCACATTAGAGTCTTCTCTTACATCAGGGGTCTCCATTAGAGCTTATTTTTGCATCAGAGTGCCCATGAGAGTCCACCCTTACTTCTTGGTCCCCATCAGAGTCTGCCCTTATATCAGGGTCACCATCAGAGTCCCCCTTAAATCAGGGTGCTCATTAGAGAACCCTTATACATCAGGGTCCACATCTCAGTCTCCCATCAAATCAGAGTACCCATACAAATCTGCCCTTACATCGGAGTCCGCCTCAGAAACTACCCTTACATCAGAGCCCCCCTTATACCAGGGTGCCCATCAGATCACCATCAGAGTCTGCTCTTATATCAGAGTTTCCATCAGAATCTGCTCTTACATCAGGGTCCCCATCATAGTTCCCCTTACATCAAGATCCCCATCAGAACCTGCCCTTCCATCAGAGTCCCCACCAAAATATGCCCTTAAATCAAAGTGCCCGCTTACATCAGGGCCCCCATCAGAGGCCGCTTTTACATCAGAATCCCCAAGAGTGTCTGCTCTTATATCAGAGTCTCCACCAGAATCTGCCCTTACATCAAGGACCCCATCAGAGTCTGGCCTTACATCAGAGTCCTCATCAAAATGTATGGGGCTTAAGGGCGCAAAAATGGGGCAGCGGAGCAGTAACCCACACCGTCACTTGTACAGGATACCCTGCACACCTGACCAACGGCACAGCGAGCAGGGGGGAGGACAGTCCCAGATAGGAGTCCTAGTTTGTGCAATGGGAAGCACAGCCCTTAGGTGGAGTGATGATACATTTAGAATGGCCTCCCTGCCACCTAGACAAAGAGACTGAGTGGGAGTCAGATAGGAGGCAGCGGGGAGGAGGAAGAGGGGGGCGGCATCGGAGGTGAGCGGAGGACACAGGGCTAATCCTTTTAAGCAGCACGATGTGGCTCACCTTTCTTGCTGAGAGAAGATAGGCAGGAGGAGCTCAGTCGCTGTCAGAGATAGAGGCCTCCCTGAAACCCTCTGCCTCCTGACCACTGTACCCCTGGCCTGTGAGCACCTCTTCACCCCCCCCCCCCATGCTCACCTCCCTAACTGGGACTGCACGGGCCCCACCACCTGATGACCTGATGCTTGAGAGGTTCTCCTCTGTTCTGTCCCTCTGACCCCCACCTGTTCCTCTGCTCTCCTCCTGTGATGCATGCCCCCTACTGTCACTTTGCCCCCCTCTGTGGTGCTGCTCCCCACCTGTCTCTCTTCCCCCTCCTGTCACTCTGCTCACCTTCTGTGATGCATGCCCCCCTCCTGTCCCTCTACCCACTTCCTGTCCCTCTGCCCACCTCCTGTGACGCATGCTCCCTCCTGTCCCTCTACCCACCTCCTGTCCCTTTGCTCCCCACCTGTCCCTCTGCACACCTCCAGTGATGCATACCCCCCTCCTGTCTCTCTGCCCCCCTCCTGTGACGCACTGCCCCCTCCTGTGGGGGGGGGGGGTATATTTGGACACATATACACACACACACCACACAAATTATATATAATTTTTTTCCTCTATATTTAGATGTTGGGTTTTTCATGGAGAGGTCGATTTAGAGAGGTTTAATTCATTTAATCTAGTGACTCTTATTATTTTTCTTTTCTTTTATTGCGTGCGATTGATCGTCAATTGTTTACTGTCATTTTAACAGGTTTTTTTCCGGTTTTTTTTCCGTTTTTTTTTCTTCCTGTAGAAAAAAACCCATAAAATAATAGGACTAATAAGGGGCTGTTTTTTGGCACAGAAACAGGTCCGGAGGAGTTGGAAGGAGCTTTCATAGCCCCCATGGGCAATATAAAGTCCATTCCAGCATAAAAACACTTTAATTTCACCTTCCCTAATGACTCCACTGTCTAGTGGAAATTTCAGGAAAAAGAAAATCTCAATATCACTCATCCCTCCTCCCCAGTATGGACACAGAAAAAGCCTGACAGGAGTTTTAGCCCTTCCATAATCAAGGAGCCACGTCCTATCTACATGCACTCCAACAATGGCACTGGGTTTGTTCTGAACTGGATTGATTGTATTTTGGGGTCAGTGAGCTGCAGGCAGGAGATTTCCCACTCTGCAGCTGCCTTTAAGGGTGGAGATGATCAGGACATCAATGGCCCAAAAGGGCCACATGACCACATTTGGTAACTGACATTGTCCTAATATGACATGATCATCCCTGCTCATTTTTTACATGCATTGGTCTATTGGGAATGCGATTATGTGACAGCTTCCCGTGGGTTCAGATCCAACTGACTTCAGATTCAAACCCAGCTCATGCCTAGGAACAACAGTGGCCCATGCTCGCCCAGTATCTTTTGAAACGGTAGCATCCCTCAAAAACCCATGTGGCAGAGTGACAACACAAAAGTGCCATTGGGAGATGGGGACAGGACCTTGTCATCCTATAACAGGAAGTGCTTGAACAAGGACCTTCATGGCAGGATCTCCAGGGATTATTGTACTGAAAGCTGCAGGTTTACAAGAATTAAAAAAATGTAAAAAACACAAGACTTTTGAATTAACATTTCTATTTGTAAAGTACCTGGTAGTGGAGCTTGACTTGCAGAGATAGGCTTCTCTTGAAACCTCTGGCTCAGGAGCCCTGGTAAGTGCAGCACACCCTTAAGGAGCCGCAAGTGTAAAGGGATCCCTCACCTTGCATAGCAAGGCATACCGCGACTTCACAGAACACTTGAGTCAGAAGAACAGTCCAGTGCTTTGTTTTTATGGTTTAAGGAGGGGAATAAACTTGGATAGGGATATTATAAGATGCCCACTTCACTTTCAGAAAAAAAGGTTCTTCAGGGACACAACTATATACAGTCCGTATATACACTTGATTGCAGAACTTTAACTCCCAGGACCAGCTGGCACTGTTTGATGATCTGACAAAAGGCTCAGTCAGATAAATAGCAAATGCCCTTTACAGGCAGGGACTGCGGGGCCCTTATTTGTGTAGCACAGTCATAGTGCCCAGCTGTCCTCCTCCTGTAGCTACTGATCCCAGTCCCACCTCTTCAGGCACTGCCAACCCACCTGGCTGCAACTGCCCCTTTCACTTGCCCCCCTGGCTAAGACTCCACAGTCCTCCCAGTCTGACTCTGCATCCCTCTGAGACTGCTCTCTCCCAGTCCTCAGGCATGCCCCTCAGTCCTCTCCACCTTTAACACTTGCCAGTCCACCTGGCAGTCTTCCTCCCTGGAGATTTGCCCAGCAGCATTCTGCTGTCCTCCACTTCCTCCTGTGCCTCTGGACAGGGCACATCTGTGTGTCTTGAAGAGGGTCCCTTCCGCACCCCAGCCCAGAGGTCTACCCCCCCCCCCAGACTGGGGGGCACCCACAAGGGCCACCGACAGCCTAACACTCCACCTCCAGCTTCTACCCGAATGCCACTCACCAGCGCGGCTGATGCTGAGTATTTGAGGGGGCCTACCAATCCATCTGATGGGGGTCAGGGCCCTCAGAATACACCAGATAGTAGCTCTTCACCCCCACACCCATTCTTCTGGAAGTTTCCAGCAAGTTCCAGAAGGGGAGGTCTCAGAGATGCTTCCTGTGAGTCATCTAGTCCACCCTGAGTCCCTCAAACCCAGAAAAACACAGGCTTGACTGCCAGCCAAGCCTGGACAAATTACCTACTCTAACAAAAAGGGTGCTACATATAGTAACAGGAAACATTAGAGCAAAGAGTGGGCGTAAGTCCCTGACTGAAATGCCCATCAAATGCAGCCTCACCAGCGCCCATTAACGGCAGCCTCACCAGCACCCATCAATTCAGCCAACCTGTGCCCATCAATGCAACCTACCAGCACCCATCAATGCAGCCAACCTGCGCCCATCAATACTACCTACCAGCTTCCATCAATGCAGCCTACCAGTACCCATCAATTAATATTTCTTTGCTTCCATTTATTGGGGAGTCGGGACACAGTCCTCCACCACCGCTAACACCATGTACGAATGGACTGCCTGCTGATGCTGAGACTTAGTTGCTTGCTCCAGAGAGAAGGGAGTTCGAACACCAATGGCCGGGGCACCATAGGCAGCAGTGCGGCCTAGGCGGCTGCCTAGTTTGCCTAGTGGTAGCACCGGCCCTGAGTGCAGGCGGCATTCAGGCAGGATCAGAAGTAGATCAAATTGGTAACAAAATCAACACAGGAACAGGTAGCAGATTCACAAGAAATGCATTAGACTGAACGGCAATGACTCAAAACCTTAGTGCAGCTCAAATAGCACGTCTGGTACCTGTGCACGTACGTGCACGCGCACCTGAAAATTGGCTATGGACTTGTTCTGCTCCTGCGCACAAAAAGACATCTTTCCTGACACTATGTTAAGGTGGATATGAGAGTTTAGTGATTAAGTTTACATCTACTTTTAGCTTCATAAATTAATTTATCATGCAGAAAAAACATGTAAATAATAAAAATGTACACAATGTATCAACATATGTAAGATAGGGAACTTAGATTGTAAGCTCCTTGAGGGCAGGGACTGATGTGATTGTACAATATGTAACCAATTGTTGGTGCTGGATCAGTAAAAGTAATACAATAAAAATAAATACGCACCTCTTTGGGTTTCGCCTATCACATAGACATTACTGTGGGAAAATACTTTGTGTGTTATCTAGCTTGGTGTTAATGCATCAGGGGTGCAATGAATAAACACTCGTTAACATTTGCATTTGTTCTCACCCGGGGCAAATGTCTGACAGCGGGGAGTCAGATTAACAGTTCCTACAAAGTTAAGCTTTTTTATCTCCTAGAACATTTTACATGTCGTTATATATTGCTAGTAAAGATTCATCAAGGCGGACGTCTTCTGCTAACTCTCCCTCGGACAGTGTTTGACAAAACAACATTTGCAAATCTACCAAGACGGGAATTTGAAAAGGAAAAATGTCTGAATATTCCTATGAATAATTCATCGCAGAGAAAAGTTTCAACTGAGAAAGTTAATGCTCATAAAAATATATATTAGAAATTTAGATGTCTTTACTCCTATCCAAATACTGTATATAAACTAAAATAAATAATATATAATAATAATAAACTATTAACACTTAATTTACAGCATTTTTTCACACCTGCCTAAAAGTTTTGCACAGTAGTAATTTAAATCTACATAATATACATACATAAAATGTGTGTACTGTATACATTCATGTATGTACCGTATATTATGTGTAAATTTGTATAACTATTTTATTTATAATATACATTTATATAAATACAATTATTAAAATCCACATATAATATACAGTACATACATGAAATAGTTGTCCTTGTTGAAGAAAAGCATCCCCACAACATGATGCTGCCACCACCATGTTTCACAGTAGGGATGGTGTGTTCAGGGTGATGTGCAGTGTTAGTTTTCCGCCACACTCAGCGTTTTGCTTTTAGGTAAAAAATCAAGGGCCATAAAGACCTGAATGAGCGAGTTTGGGGTGCAGGAACTTGACTGGCCTGCAGAGAGTTCTGACCTCAACCCGATAGAACACCTTTTTGATAAATTTAAGCGAAGACTGCGAGCCAGGTCTTCTCGTCCAACATCAACTGCCTGACCTCACAAATACACTTCTGGAAGAATGGTCACACATTCCCATAGACACACTCCTAAACCTGGTGGACAACCTTCCCAGAAGAGTTGAAGCGGTTATAGCTACAAAGGGTGGGCCAACTCAATATTGAACCCTACAGACTAAGACTGGGATGGCATTAAAGTTCACATGTTGCCACATCTTACCACTGGGATTTTTGCCCATTTCTCATTGCAAAACTGCTCCAACTCCTTCAAGTTGAATGGTTAGCACTTGTGAACAGCATCTTTAAGTCTGACCACGGATTTCCTTTTGGATTGAAGTCTGGGCTTTGACTAGGCCATTCCAACACATTTACATGTTTCCCCTTAAACCACTCAAGTGTTGCTTTAGCAGTGTGTTTGGGGTCATTGTCCCGCTGGAAGGTAAACCTCCGTCATAGCATCAAATCACACACAGGTTTTGCTCAAGAATATCCCTGTATTTAGCACCATCCATCTTTCCATCAACTCTGACCAGTTTCCCACTCCCGACTGCTGAAAAACATCCCCCCATGCTGCCGTCACCATGTTTCGCCGGGATGGTGCTCTTTGGTTGATGTGATGTGTTGGGTTTGTGCCAGACATAGCATTTTCTTTGATGGCCAAAAAGTTTAATTTTAGTCTCATCAGACCAGAGCACCTTCCTCCATACATTTTGGGAGTCTCCCACATGCCTTTTCACAAACTCAGAATGTGCCACTTAGTTTCTTGCTGAAAGTAATGGCTTTCTTCTGGCCATGCTGCCATAAAGCCCAACTCTATGGAGCGTACAGCTTATTGTCGTCCTATGTACAGATACTCCAATCTCTGCTGTGGAACTCTGCAGCTCCTCCAGAGTTAGCTTAGGTCTCTGTGCTGCCTCTCTGATGCCCTCCTTGCCCGGTCTGTGAGTTTTGGTGTGCGGCCGTCTCTTGTCAGGTTTGCTGTTGTGCCATGTTCTTTCCATTTGGCTATGATAGATTTGATGGTGCTCCCAGGGTTCAAAGATTTGGATTTTTTTTTTATAACCTAACCCTGACTTGTACTTCTCAACAACATTGTCCCTTACTTGTTTGGAGAGCTCATTGGTCTTCATGGCAGTGTTTGGTTAGTGGTGCCTCTTGCTTAGGTGTTGCAGCCTCTGGGGCCTTTCAAAAAGGTGTGTATATGTAATGACAGATCATGTGACACTTAGATTGCACACAGGTGGACGCCATTTCACTAATTATGTGACTTCTGAAGGTAATTGGTTGCACCAGAACTTCTTATGAGCTTCACAACAAAGGGGGTGAATACATACACACATGCCAATTATCATTTTTTTTATTTCTGAAAAATAGTTTTATGTATATATTTTTCTAATTTTACTTCACCAACTTAGACTCCATCACATATAATTCAGATTAAAAAAACATTGAACGAAAGGCTGTAATGTAACAAAATAGGTAAAAAGCCAAAGGGGGTGAATACTTTTTCAAGGCACTGTACACCCGATTCTAATCCTACAAAAAAATCCCAAACTTTGTGCAAGTGTACAAAGTGTGCAAGTGTAACAATTGATGCTGGTTTGAAGACCAATATTGATTTGTTTTAAAAATGATAACGCCCTATTCATACCTGAGCATTTTATGAATGCACGCAAAAACGCACGTCGCGCTTGTGATGCTATTAGGTGTTAATGGCACCCCAAATGCCGCAAGCAGACATGCATTTTTCAATGCGGAAAACAACTCATAGGTATTTACATTTTTTTGGTGCTTTTTCTTTCGTTTTAGGTTTCCTTAGAATGACTTATATATCCTGTGGGACGGTAAAAAAAATAAAAAAGTGTAGTAACACCAGATGTTGTAAATATTCACTTTATTCTATATGAGAAACTCGTCCATTCATTGGAGATATTTTCTAGGTAAACATAGCATGCCTTCTGTGAGCGCTGCAGGATAGCAATACTTATTAAGGATTTTTAAGGTTATTCATTTTCTATTGTGTTTGGTGTTCATTGTCGTAATGTATCAAAGGCACATTGTTTTAGTTTTATGAGTAGAAAGCCATTGTGTATTGTTTGTAGTGTCTTGTTTTACGTATAAATATCGGCGCGGTTTACGTGTTTGTGGCAATGGGAAGCTTTGAAAATCTAAAACGAAATGTATTGATTTATGATTACAGGCATTTTTATGGTGCCAACGTAGTGCTGTACATAAATTAAAATGCTGTTGCTGAGCAATATTGGAGAAATAGATTTTGCAGCAATTTTATCAACCTGACCATTTGTGAAATTTTGCTGAAAGGGTTACTTCCGAATTTAACCATTACATTTCTTAAATTCAAAATAAAAAAATGTAAAGGGTGTTTTTTTGGGAGTGGGGGAAGGAGAGAAGGAGATAATTAGGACAGTCTAGTTTATTAATTTTTTTCATTAGAGTCTATTTTTATTACATTGTGTATTTTAGTGTTTGCTTATTATTTGTTCTTTTTTTCGATTTGTATGTTATGCATTAGCAATCACTTAAAATGCATTTTTTTGGGGGGGGGGGGGTAATTAGCATAGTATGGTTTACTTTAATTTATATTCAGTGCTTATTTTTATTAGATTTTGTTTTTTAGTGTTTGTTTTTGTGTTTATTTTTTTTCTATTTGGTAGTTATACATAAACTCTCACTTGAAATGTGTTTTGGGGGGGGGGGGGGGGGATCAGCGTAGTCTAGTTTATTTTATTTATTTTAATTATTATTAGAATGATTTTTTTTTAGTGTTCGATTTTTTTCTTTTCTTTTTTTTTTCTATTTGATTTTCATGCATAACCTTTTTTTTTTGGGGGGGGGGGGGGGGGTAGGGTAAAGGGATAATTAGCATAGTCTAGTTTATTTTATTTCTTGGTTAGATTATTTATTTTTTTTTGTGTTTCTTTTTCTATTTGTTTGGTATGTAAATAATCTCACTTAAAATGCATTTTGGGGGTGGGGGTTATATTTAGGGCGATCTATTTACTTTTTAATTGTTCTTAGTTTTTGTTTTTTTCTATTTGCTTGTTAAGCATGTACTCTCACTTAAAATGCATCTTTATTGTTTTATTCAATTTTTTTTTGGGGGGGGGGGGGGGGGAGGGGGGTAGGGTAGTCTATTTTATTTCTTTTTTTTTGTGGTTTGTGTTTGTTTTTGCTTTTTCTCTGAATGTTAGATATATACTCTCACCTAAAATGCCCTTTTGCTTTTATTTGTGGGGGGGGGGTATATTTAGAGTAGTCTATTCTATTTTTTTTTTTGTTGTTTTTTGTTTCTGGGGGGGGGGGGGGTTCGGGGGTATATTTAGGGTAGTTATTTTTTTTTTTTTTGTTAATATTTTTTTTTTATTGTTTTGTGTATTTTTTATTTGATTGTTATGTGTGAACTGTCACTTAATCTTTCTTTTTTTTAACTAACTGGCTGTGATCCTGGCATGTGTGCACTTGTTCAGGCACTTCCTAATATAGTGTGACAATGCTCTTTTTTGGTCTTCCAATGGTGCTGCAGCATTGTCACCCTGTCAGGTGGGCTTATAATGGAGACCTCAAGCAGTCATATCAACACACATTACATGGTCCACTATATATATATATATATATATATATATATATATATATATATATATATATATAAAATATAATTATTAATATATATGTGTGTATATATATATATATATATATATATATATATATATATATATATATATATGTGTGTGTGTGTATTATAATATTATATATATTATTATTAAGGTACTTAAATGGTGCTGTCAATTTACGCAGCTCTTTACATATACATTGTACATTCACATCAGTCCCTACCCTCAAGGAGCTTACAATCAAAGGTCCCTAACTCACATTCATATACTAGGGCCAATTTAGACAGAAGCCAAATAACCTACCATCATGTCTTTGGAGTGTGGGAGGAAACCGGAGTACCCCTGAAAGAAACCCACACAGGCACAATATATTATATATATATATTATAATAATATTACAAATATATATATATATATATATATACATATATATTATTATTATAATAATAATACACAAACAAAACATATATATATATATATTATATATAGATATAATATATGTGCGTGTGTGTATTAATATTATAATGATAATAACAATATAATTTATTATTTTTATTATATATAATATTAATATTTTGTATTGTATTTTTCTTTTTTTAAGTAGAAATGTATTTATGATCTGCACAGAAATTTCAGGGAACTGAAATATTCGTAGTGCTGCTCATCCCTGCTCTCCATACTTCTCACTATTATGTGGCAATAAAGCCTACGATTACGGCAAACACCTCTACACAATCCAGACACGTTTATGGTATTTAGAATGTTTGCAGATGTTTCTAATTAGCGTAATTATCTTTTTGATCCGCGAGTCTGTTTTGTATCTCAGAGAAGGATTTGCACCTCTCGTATTAATTACTTAATAAACCACAATTATATTTACACCCATTGAGTAAGATAGCTTCATCGTGCCTAATTGTTTTCTTTTTTTTTTAAACTAGGACCCACCACTTAAATCTCCCCCCCCCCAATCCTGGATCACATATTGAAAGCAGATCCGGAGAGGGCCGGTCATCGCACTTCTTAATGGCATTCCTGTTATCAAGCTTCAGTTGTCACTTCGGGGCGAAAACATCTGCCGCAGGAAGTAAAATGTTACAAATGCTGAGAAACGTTCCACTGTCCCATCGGATACTGTTCACAGATATCATCAGATTCCTTTGCCGGACTTCTGTACAGTAGTTTGAGGTGGTGATTTGTGGAAAGTCTACGGGGACCAGTTATTTAACCAGTTGTTGACCAATGAACGCAGGGCCTGCTTTCCGCAGGGATGCAAAAGAACGTAATTCCCTGCCAGCACTAAATGTATGTAATGGCAAGGGGTGCTGGAGGGTCTATAGATGCTGGAGGAGGTGGAGATCTATTGCTGCAGGGGGTCTATTAATGCTATGGAGGGGGGTCTATTGTTGCTGTAGAGCAGGGGTCTCAAACTGGCGGCCCTCCAGCTGTTGCAAAACTACAAGTCCCATGAGGCATTGCAAAGCTGACAGTTACAAGCATGACTCCCACAGGCAGAGGCATGATGGGACTTGTAGTTTTGCAGCAGCTGGAGGGCCGCCAGTTTGAGACCCCTGCTGTAGAGTATCTACTGTTGCCGGGGGGGGGGGGGGGGTTAATTGCTGCTAAGATGGATCTACTGGTAAGGGTTGGGGTCTATTTTTGCTGGCTGCTGGAGGGTCTATTGATGCTGGCTGCTGGGAGATCTATTGTTGTTGGGCTACATCTATTGGCTACAGGTAGGTCTACAGACTCTGGGAAGGTCTATGGTTGCTGGGTTTTCAATTGTGCTGAGAGGAATCTACTGTTGAGGGATAGGTCTATTGATGCTGGCTACCGGATAATCTATTGATGCTGGCTGCTGGGAGATCTATTGTTGTTGGGCTACATCTATTGGCTACAGGTAGGTCTACAGACTCTGGGAAGGTCTATGGTTGCTGGGTTTTCAATTGTGCTGAGAGGAATCTACTGTGGAGGGATAGGTCTATTAATGCTGGCTACCGGATAATCTATTGATGCTGGCTGCTGGGAGATCTAGTGTTGCAGGGATGCATCTATTGTTGCAGGGAGGTCTACTGATGCTTGGGAGGTCTATTGTTGCTGACACGGGATCTATTGTTGCTGGGGATTCAATTGCTGCTAAAATGGATCAACTGTTAAGGGATGGGGTCTATTTTTGTTGGCTGCTGGAGGGTCTATTAATGCTGGCTGGTGGGAGATCTATTGTTGTTGGGCTGCATCTCTTGTTGCAGGGAGGTCTATTGCTGCTGGTAGGGGGCTCTATTGTTGCCAGAGGAGGGGTCAATTCTTACTGTTGTGAATCTACTGTTAAGGGATGGGGTTCATAGTTGTTGGCTGCTGGATGGTCTATTGATGCTGGTTACTGGGAGATCTATTGTTGTTGGGCTGCATTTATTTTTGCTGGGGGTGGTATTGTTGCTCAAAGATTGGTCTATTGATGTGGGGGAAGGAGGAATATTGTTGCTGGGTGCAGGGGGTCTATTTTACTTATTTTCTTGTTATCATCATTAACAAATTTGATACAAATCACACATATGTAGGAGGTAGGAGGCAGAGACAAGAGGTGACTCAGAAGGGGGAAATTACCCCTGGCTATATATATGTATATATATATGTATATATATATATATATATATATATATATATATGGCTTTTTTTCAGCTGGAACTTGGTGGAACTCAGTTCCTCAGTTCCACCACCTCTGGCTCAGGCCCTCTGCTCACCACCATCACTTGTAAACACAGAAGTCTGGCTTTTGTGTTTACAAGTGATAGCTTGTCTCCCAACAGCTCCCACAGATCGAATCTCCTGAGCAGCTCCCACTGAGTGCAGGGTGGGGACAAGGGAGATGCAGGGGCCCGGAGCGCAGTGCAAATCCCGACACCCCCACTGGAGGATCTCCCTGCACATGATAGAGGAAGAGCCCCCTACAATATGCAGGGAGGTACTAGATTCGGCTGGGTGCTTCACCTTTATACAGCAACACAAGTAAGACATGTGGAAAATAGTCGAGCTTTTAAGGAGAGAGGGAGAAGATGGGGACAGTGGAGGGGGGTTACATGCAGAGGTCAGAGCTGATGAGGGGTCAAAGTGAGAAGTGGCTGAACTCTGCACACTGTGTGTAGTGCACCCCTAAACTTTGCACTCTGTGTGCAGCACACCTCTGAACTCTGCACTATGTATGTAGCACACCCCTAAACTTTGCATGTAGTGCACCCCTAAACTTTGCCTTCTGTCACCCCCTTCTTGGTGTGTTTAGGGTCATTATATCGGAATACTGGTCAGCGGCCCAGTCTCCAAAGGGGGAGAATCATGCTCTGCTTCAGTATGTCAGAGTACATGTTGGCATTCATGGTTCCCTCAATGAACTGTAGCTCCCCAGTGCTGGCAGCACTCATGCACCCCCAGACCATGACACTCCCACCACCATGCTTGCCTGTAGGCAAGACTCACTTGTGTTTGTACTCCTCACCTGGTTGCCGCCCCACACGCTTGATACCATCTGAACCAAATAACTTTATCTTGGTCTCATCAGACCACAGGACATGGTTCCAGTAATCCATGTCCTTAATCTGCTTGTCTTTAGCAAACTGTTTGTGGGCTTTCTTGGTCATCATCTTTAGAAGAGGCAGTGCGCAGTGTATGGTCAGAGCACAGACTGGCTGACCCCCCCACCCCTTCAACCTCTGCAGCAAGACTGGCAGCACTCATATGTCTATTTCCGAAAGACAACCTCTGGATATGACGCTGAGCACGTGCACTCAACTTTTTTGGTTGACCATGGCGAGGTTTGTTCTGAGAACCTGTCCTGTTAAACCGCTGTATGGTCTTGACCACCATGCTGCAGGTCAGTTTCATGGTCCTGGCAATTTCCTTATAGTCTAGGCCAGTGATGGCGAACCTTGGCACCCCAGATGTTTTGGAACTACATTTCCCATGATGCTCATGCACTCTGCAGTGTAGTGGAGCATCATGGGAAATGTAGTTCTAAAACATCTGGGGTGCCAAGGTTTGCCATCACTGGTCTAGGCCATCTTTATGTAGAGCAACAATTCTTTTTTTCCAAATCCGCAGAGAGTTCTTTGCCATGAGGTGCCATGTTGAACTTCTAGTGATCAGTATGAGAGAGTGAGAGCGATAACACCAAATTTAATAAACCTGCTCCCCAGTCACAACTGGGACCTTGTAACACTAGTAAGTCACATGACACCAGGGAGGGAAAATGCCTAATTGGGCCCAATTTGGATATTTTCAGTTAGTGGTGTACTAACCTTTGTTGCCAGCAGTTTAGACATTAATGGTTGTGTGTTCAGTTATTTTGAGTTGTACATTCACTACTTTACATTGTAGCAAAGTGTAATTTCTTCAGTGTTGTCACATGAAAAGCTATAATACAATATTTACAAAAATGTGAGGGGTGTACTCATTTTTGTGAGATACTGTATATATACACACAAACACTATATTTGGGAGAACCTAGCACCTAAAGCCGCGTACACACAGGGCGGACTGTCTGGCCAACTTAGTCCGTCAGACAATCCGACGGACAGTCCGTCATACTTTCGAATGAACGGACTTGACCACACACACCACTTTTTGAGCGGACTAATACGGCGTACTAAGTCCACCATACTATCCGCCCTACTTTTGAAATGAACGGACTCGCCCACACACGTGGAGGAAAGTCCGCTCATTTCGAGCGCGTCTCCAGGTAGGCGGGGCCCGCGAAGGAGACGTCGCTGGCCCCGCCGCCTGGTATGGACTTAAAGGGGAACCCCAACGCCGAAAAAAATCGGCGTGGGGGTCCCCCCCAAGTCCACAACAGACCCTTGTCCGAGCACGCTACCCGGCCGGCCAGGAAAGGGGGGCGAGCGAGCGCCCCCCCTCCTGAGCCGTACCAGGCCGCGTGCCCTCAACATAGGGGGGTGCCTTAGGGAAGGGGGGGCCGCGCGGCCCCCCCACCCCAAAGCACCTTGTCCCCATGTTGATGAGGACAAGGGCCTCTTCCCGACAACCCTGGCCGTTGGTTGTCGGGGTCTGCGGGCGGGGGGCTTATCGGAATCTGGGAGCCCCCTTTAATAAGGGGGCCCCCGGATACCGGCCCCCCACCCTATGTGAATGAGTATGGGGTACAATGTACCCCTACCCATTCACCTGTAAAATAAAAGTACAAAAAAGAACACAACACACGAGATAAAATACTTTATTGCACAGCTCCGGGGGTCTTCCGTCTTCGGGGGTCTTCTCGCCGGACTCCTCCGCTATCTTCTTGTAGCTCTTTTGCTAGCGGAGGAGTCCGGCTTTCTTCCTCGCCGCCGGCCTCTTCTCCCGACTTCGGGGGTCTTGTTCCCCTCTTCGGTTCTTCTGCCGGGCCACCGCGCCTTCTTATAGCTCTTTTACAGGCGGTGGCCCGGTCTTCTGTCGCCGCCGTCGCCGCCACCTTCCGTTCTTCTTCTTCTTCTTCTTCTCCAGGAGATGTTGCCTCGACGATCACTCCGGCCGGAATGCCAGGGATGCACTGCGCGGCCACTTATATAGGGACAATGGGGCGGTGTCACATGGCTTTATGTCACATGGGTTGGTCACATGGGTTGATGTCACATGGGGACTATGACATCGTAAGGGGGCGGGGTCACCATGTGACACCAACCCATGTGACATATAGCCATGTGACACCGCCCCATTGTCCCTATATAAGTGGCCGCGCAGTGCGTCCCTGGCATTCCGGCCGGAGAGATCGTCGAGGCAACATCTCCTGGAGAAGAAGAAGAAGAAGAAGAAGAAGAAGAAGAAGAACGGAAGGCGGCGGCGACGGCGGCGACAGAAGACCGGGCCACTGCCTGTAAAAGAGCTATAAGAAGGCGCGGTGGCCCGGCAGAAGAACCGAAGAGGGGGACAAGACCCCCGAAGTCGGGAGAAGAGGCCGGCGGCGAGGAAGAAAGCCGGACTCCTCCGCTAGCAAAAGAGCTACAAGAAGATAGCGGAGGAGTCCGGCGAGAAGACCCCCGAAGACGGAAGACCCCCGGAGCTGTGCAATAAAGTATTTTATCTCGTGTGTTGTGTTTTTTTTTGTACTTTTATTTTACAGGTGAATGGGTAGGGGTACATTGTACCCCATACTCATTCACATAGGGTGGGGGGCCGGTATCCGGGGGCCCCCTTATTAAAGGGGGCTCCCGGATTCCGATAAGCCCCCCGCCCGCAGACCCCGACAACCAACGGCCAGGGTTGTCGGGAAGAGGTCCTTGTCCTCATCAACATGGGGACAAGGTGCTTTGGGGTGGGGGGGCCGCGCGGCCCCCCCTTCCCCAAGGCACCCTCCCATGTTGAGGGCACGTGGCCTGGTACGGCTCAGGAGGGGGGGCGCTCGCTCGCCCCCCTTTCCTGGCCGGCCGGGTAGCGTGCTCGGACAAGGGTCTGTTGTGGACTTGGGGGGACCCCCACGCTGATTTTTTTCGGCGTTGGGGTTCCCCTTTAAGTCCATACCAGGCGGCGGGGCCAGCGACGTCTCCTTCGCGGGCCCCGTCTACCTGGAGACGCGCTCGAAATGAGCGGACTTTTCTCCGGGCGGGAAAAGTCCGCTCATTTCAAAAGTACGGCGGACTGGCACACACACGGGTGGATTGTCCGCCGAAATGCGAGTCCGACGGACAGTATTACGGAAATTCTGAAATACTTAGTCCGCCAGACTGCACGCTGAAAAAGTCCGCTGAAGCCCACACACGAGCGGACTGTCCGCTGAAATGTGTTTCGGCGGACTAAGTAGGCCAGACAGTCCGCCCGTGTGTACGCGGCTTAAGTGATAGTAGATTGTAAGCTCTAATGAGCAGGGCCCTCTGATTCCCCCTCTCTTGAATTGTATTGTATTGTAATGTCTTCCCTAATGTTGTAAAGCGCTGCGTAAACTGTCGGCGCTATATAAATCCTGTATAATAATAATAATACCGTATTTTTCGGACTATAAGGCGCACGTAAAAGCCTAAATTTTCTCCCAAAAACGACCGTGCGCCTTATAATCCGGTGCGCCTTATGTATGACCTGTTTACATCGCTGGAGTTCTTTGTTAACAGTATCTGTCAGATGGGCGCGCATGGAGTCACAGATCAAGTCTCTTGACGTTAACCTTCGGACTATAAGGCGCACGTAAAAGCCTAAATTTTCTCACAAAATCGACCGTGCGCCTTATAGTCCGATGCGCCTTATATATATGGAAATATCCATTTTATCAGCCGGTCGTTGCTAGTGCGCCTTATAATCCGGTGCGCCTTATAGTCCGATGTGCCTTATATATGGAAATATCCATTTTATCAGCCGGTCGTTGCTAGTGCGCCTTATAATCCGGTGCGCCTTATAGTCCGAAAAATACGGTAATAGTAGAGTTTTCCAATCAGTCTACCATAGTCAGGCACTTCTTAAGACTATAGTATTTAATAGACAGAGCGTATTAAAAGAACTCACATTTTAGTATCTTTAAATAGGCACAGTAGAGTCCAGTTACACCGATCTCCATCTCAGATGTCAGCAGTGGTCACGTGCTGTTGATTGGTGTGTGGCTGGCGTCCTGACCGGCATGTTCTGAAACGCGTCGCAATCATGTCCGTGACGCCATCCCGTCATACGCTGCATTCCAGCCCTCTCCTGTGATCCACCAGCTGCTTTCCAGGCCTCACTCTGGATCTCGCCTGAACGCCGAGGGACTTCAGCTGGTCAGGACGCCGGCCACACATGAATCAACAGGATAAAACCACTGCTGACAGCTGAGATGGAGATCGGTGTAACTGGACTCTACTGTGCCTATTTAAAGCTACTAGAATGTGAGTTCTTTTAATACGCTTTGTCTATTAAATACTACAGTCTTTCTTAAGAGGCGCCTGCTTCCTGTTTTCTCTTTATATGTTTTGGAGTATGCTTCAACTCCCCCTGCAAGCCTGCCCTGCCATCACAGGCTGTTTCCTCACACAGAGCTAGATAGCTCAAAGGACTTTTCTATGGACTCATTTTACATACTATAACCTGCGCCAATATCCACTGTATATATTTTGTTGCAGAACTGTATTTCAGGACTTGTCTGCCTACTTTTACTTAAAAATAAAGTTCCCTGCATTGGAGTTCGCGCACAGGATTTTCTGATTCATTTAGCATTTCAAGCAAAAATAGGAAAAGGACTTTTGAAGGAGAAGTTGGGGTGGGGTGTAGTCTCTACCACCGACACAGTTTGATCCCAGGTGGGGTGTCCGGGGGGGTACTAGACTGCGCCCCTAGCCTTCTTCCCATTTATCAGTAGTGATTATTGTTTGGAATGTTCATATTTGTCCACACCCTGATATTGTCAATGTACTTATGCATTTGACTCACTCATTATAGGATCTCAATGTTTGTCAAAAGTCTATAACTGTTCTTCTAAGCTTTGATCTTTGTTGTTTGTAAAACTCTTCAAAAAAAAATATTGGGAAAAAAAAAGAATAGGAAAAAAGGACACAATAATACCAAGCCTCTTGGCTCCTTCTCTGTCCAGCAGTGCTGCTCAGGCCTCAAGTTTTGGCTTTTGGCTGGTCCCTCAGACCATCCCACAGCATGACTGTTCATACTTACAACTGTTGTACCTTCATCAGTCCTCTTCACTCTTAGTCATAACCTCCTGCTGCACAGGCTTATGCCCTCGCCTTTCAGGGAATCTCTGGTAACCATATGAAGCCTCTGTCTCCTAGCCTGAGACTTCCTGGCAGGCTTGTCTCCTGGATGGACCCTTCTTAAACTAAGCCCAAGTATAAGCTTATAAAGTCTGTGCACTTCTGCACGCAGAGCCTGCCGGTAACCAATAAGACCTGGACACTGGGTTGGGGACTTCTTTCCTCCCAAACTTCTTTGAAGCCTCTGAACTCTGAAACTAAATCCAGGAATTACTGAAAACACAGTTTTCACTGTTTAAATTGTTATTCCAGAGCCCCATACTCTGCCTTTGTGCCAAAGTCCATCAAGACTGGATGGACAGGAATACAAATCCTTTCGCAGCTCCCTTATATGCATTTTATATGCGTATTCAGCTGTTTGCCCTGCGTTCAGCTTTATCCATCCTTTAAAGCTGTAATAATATATTTCCGGTTAATGAAGTCATGCAGTGCTGGTTGACAAAAAGGGCATGGATTCTAAAATAAAAAAAAGGTATTAATAAATCTAGGGTGAGATTGCTGTATGGTCTATAGAGGCGTGTTCAAAACATTACTATCAGCAAGAAGCAGATTAGTGACCCTCATGGCAAACCCATGACAAATCGTTGATATGTGGTAGTGGTAGGCTGATGTCTGTGTCCTGGGGAAAATATGAGAACAGCACAAAATCCCGTAAGGGCTATAAATAATGTCTCATCGAGTTTCTCAGTAAGATTCCCCAAGTGCCACACTAAACATCATGTTCCTTTCCAAGATCATAAATCTTTTGTCATGACAAACTTTAGGTTCCATTCCAAAGTACGAGCTATAGCATCATTGACTGTTTCATAAAGGATTTTAAACTCAAAAGGAATGATATATAAGAAAAGATAAATAATATACCATATCTGTCAGCGTATAAGATTACTTTTTATACTTAAAAACATCCCTCAAAATACGGGGGCTCATCTTATACACGTGGTATAAAATGTGAACCTTTATTTTGTTTGGAACAAACTAGGGAACGTTTGGTTGTTCCCTAATCTGTCAGCCCACTCGATGTGTGGTAATACTGTATGTCGCTTCAGCTACATACAATATACTGCGCTGAGCCAATCACGGCGAGCAATGTATTCTATTAGTGAATAGATAGCCTGCTTGGATTGAGGCTACAACCTCGGCAAATTGGAGCAGGCTTTGTATTCATTAATAGAACGCATTGCTCGCCATGATTGGTTCAACATGGTATAGTGTATGTAGCCGAAGCTACCGCATATACAGTATTACCTCACTTCCAGCGGGTTGACAGATTAGTGGGTGTAAACAAAATGGCGGGTAGACAAGACCTCATCATGGCTCCAGCGAGAAGAAGTATGAAGCCAGTATGAAAACAGTTTCAAGGAACAAGGAGGATTTAGAAGGATTTTAAGTCATAACCATTTTAGTTAAAATTATTTAAATCAAATCTGAATTTTAAATGGTGTTGCCTTGGAAGGGGAGTAATCTTATATGGCGAGTATAGCCCAATGTTTTAAGTGTAAAATTAGGGGGTCACCTTATACGCCAGCAAATACTGACATATATATTTTTTCTTTAATTATTGTATCAACAATGATTGGTGGACACACAGCATCTCATTACAAAACCATGGACATTAATATGGAGTTGGTGCCCCCTTTAGGACTACTACAGTCTCCATTCCTCTGGAATCTGTATCTCAAAATGCAGATGCAATAAGGACTTGCAGAGAAGAAGAAAAAAAAATCCAAGTAGTATTATCACGGTATGGTAGTGAAGGGATAAAAAGCTAAAAAAAATTACTCACATCTGGTGAGGCTGTGGGGATCATGTAGGTGGTGTACACAACCACGGAACACAAAAAAGGTCTTTGGAAAAGACTGGTCACACTTGGTCAGGCAGAGCCCAAAATCTAGTCCAACCTCATGGAACTTGTGTGGTGGGAAACCAAAAATAGACCTTTAGCAGGACTCTGAGGTCAGCCCAATGGATAGCCCAAATCTAGCCCAACTTTATTGAACTTTGCAGTTGTAAGATAATAGTGTGTTGTTAAAACAAATAGACTGTTAGTAGGGCTTTGTGGATAGCTCATATATAGTCCAAATTTATGGAACTTCCAGGTGGTGAGACGATGTTGTGGCATGAAACCAAAAAACCTTTAACAGGACCCTGGGGATAGCCCAAGGAAAAACCCAAATCTAGTCTAACTTCATGGAACTTTGAAGGGGTGAGACAATGGTATGATGTGAAAACAAAGCAGGGCACTGAGGTTAGCCCAGGAAATAGCCCAGAGATGACCAAAATCTAGTCCAACTTCATGAAATTTCAAAGAAGAGAAACAATAGTGTGGTGTAAAACCAAAAAAGACCTTTAGCAGAACTCCGGAGATAGCTTAAGTATAGCCCAAATCTAGTCAAACTTCAAGGAACTTCAAAGTGGTGAGACTATGGTGTGGTGTGAAACCAAAAAAAAATTTAAGCAGGACTCTGAGGTAAGCCCAAATGATAGCCCAAGGATATCCCAAATCTAGTCCAACTTTGTAAAATTTCAAAGTAGGAAGATAATGGTGTGGTGTAAAACTAAAAAAGACCTTTAATAGAACTCTGAGGATAGCCCAAGGGATAGCACAAACCTAGTCCAACATCATGGAACTTTGAAGGAAAGTGGAGAGTGAATGACGTAGTGAGAAACCAAAAAAAGACCTTTAGCAGAACTCTGAGGATAGCTCAAGAGATAGACTCAGGACATCCCAAATCTAGTATTACTTTGTGAAAGTTTAAAGTAAAAGACAATGGCATAGAGTGAAACCAAAAAAGGTCTTTAATAAGACTATGATAGTTTAAGGGATAGCCCAAATCTAGTCCAACTTTGTGAAATTTCAAAGTTGAGAGACAATGGTATGGCATTAAACCAAGAAAGATCTTTAGCAGGACTCTGGTGATACCCCAAGAGATAGCTGAAACTAGTCTATCTTCATGGATGTTTAAAATAGGGAGACAATGGCATGGTGTGAAACCAGAAAAAACCTTTAGCGGGACTCTGAGGATAGCCCAATAATAGCCCAAATCCATCCAACTTTGTGAAACTTTGAAGTAAGAAGACAATGGTATGGTATGAAAACACAAAAGACCTTTAGAACTCTGAGGATAGCCCAAAAATAGCCCAAATCTAGTCCAGCATTGCGGAAACTTCAATGTGGTGAAACCCAAAAAGACCTTTAGCATAACTCTGGGGATAGCCCAAGAGACAACCAAGAAATAGCCCAAATTTGGTCCAATTTTGCGGAACTTCAAAGTGGTGAGGCAATGGTGTGGTGTCAACTAAAAAAGACCTTTAATAGAACTCTAAAGATAGCCCATTGTGATTGATGATGGATCATTATCAGGGGACATTGTTTTTTTAAATTTATTTATTTTTAATCAAATAATTGTCAAACAACTGGCTCATCTCTATTCACTTTTGACATAATTTTTGCTGAATGAGTACCCTATATTCATTCACATGAGGGGGCATGATCTGGGGGACCCCTTGTTAAAGGAGGCTTCCAGATTCTGATAAGGTCCCTGCCCACAGAATCCCACAACCAGCAGCCAGGGCCATCAAAATGGGGACAAGGTGCCCTAAAACACCCCCATGTTGGAGGCGTGTGGCCTGGTATGATTCAAGAGGGCAGGGCACTAGCTCACCCCCCCCCCCCCTTTTTCCTGGGCTGCCAGGTTTCATGCTCAGATAAGGGTGTGGTATGAATTTTGGTGGGATCCCATGCCTTTTTATTTTTACATAGGGTTCCCCTTAAAATCAATACTAGATCCAATAGGCCTGGTATGCATGAGGGGGGACCCCACGCTGTTTTCCCCCCAATTTTTTTTGCCTGAAATTATTTTTATATTCAGCTGTCATCAGAGAAGCACGCTGACAGACGCAGCAGCCAGCTTCCCGGCCCCGCTCCTTAAGAACCTATTCGTCGAACACCCACATTTTCTGTGCACCCGCTGAGCGCACAGAAGATTCGGGTGTTCGGCAAACACCCGAACAGGCGATATTTGAGTTGAATTTATATTCGGTCCTAGCCGTTCTCACATCCCTAGTGAAGGACTATAGGACAAAAAAATATCATCCAAGTGCACTTTTTTCACTGTACTAAGACTTGTGTAATCTCCACTCACTATCAGTCCTGTGCCCCCAAGCCTTTCAATAGTCATTCAGCCATCAAACTTCTCTTCATCACGCATTCTCAAGAATCAACTTGGTCTTTTTATCAATTTTTTATCCACAGCCTGGAACGGGGACTGGTTCTGCACAATAAATTACACGGCCATGGAAGGCTACAATTGTTTAATTAGCTAATTAACAGGAACACGTAAACTATAATCTGTTTCTAAAATCCATAGAACATTTTTTCGAATTACCTTAAACATCAGTACGTTGTCCGGTACATATTGTCTTCATTGCCCAGAGATATATGTGCCGTTCTTTAATAACTACGGGAAAATGGTAAATCTTTAGTCAATGCATGGGGAATTTGCGGGAATCGTTAATGTGATAAAAGATAATATTTTATGTATAAAAAAGGAAAAGGGCAAAATTAAAAAGTAAATTAGAAATCTTTAAGGAACATACAGCAACTGCTAAATATTTGCGATGAATAAGGGTGATTTCGCAGAGCCTTAATTTTATTGTGAAATTGTTGATTTTGTTTCAAATTTTGCCATGAAGACCACTTAGTTGAGATTTGTTTAATTATAAAAAAAAAAAAAAAATCACACAACTTTGGTTTTTCCAACAAAATCATGTGATGGTCACCATGTCAGCAATGATATTGTCATCGCGTGGCTTTGTTCATAAACAAATTCCAGTCACTGACAACTGCCAATATATATTTTTGGAGATGCGACTTGATCTGTACCTACAAAAAAGCACTTGTCTTGAAAAAAACAGTACCCATAAGGTAAAATAAAAATAGTAGGCTCCTGTAGCTCCCTTCTGTGTTGTTTAGGACATTTTGGATGTAATTAATTGTGCCTTTCCTGCTTTCTTTCTACATTGAACGAGAACCCAATGCTTTCCCAACTGTATCTCTGTACCTACATACTTCCAATTGGTGGTCTCAAGCACACTTCTATCATCTTCCATTTGGTGATGTTATCACCTGGAGTGCCTTTGTTTTTGTTGGTTTTACCTTTATATTTTTAGATATTTTTATAAACCAGGATATGCCCAATTGGTTCTGTTTTGTACTTAAACTTTCAGAGATTAATAAAAAGAATGGTTCAACATAATTTAAAAAGTTTACGTTTGTCCATAGATGACCCTATATTTTCCAATTAAAAGTCTTTGATATGCAGTGCCTTGAATAATTATTCATACCCCTTGAAATTTTCCACATTTTGTCATGTTAGAACCGAAAAAACCTAAATGTGTTTTATTGGGATTTTATGTGATGGACCAACACAAAGTGGATCATAACTGTGAAGTGGAAGAAAAATCATGAATGGTTTTCAATTTTTATTTACAAATTATTGAATTCAGCCCCCCCGAGTCAATATTTTGTAGAACCCCCTTTCGCTGCAATTACAGCTGCAAGTCTTTTTGGGGAGGTCTCTACCAGCTTTGCACATCTAGAGTGTGACATTTTTGGCCATTCTTTTTTTGCAAAATAGCTCAAGCTCTGTCAGATTGGATGGAGAGGGTCTGTGAACAGCAATTTTCTTTTTTTTTTTTCTTTTTTTTTTGTGTCTATTTTTATTACTAAATACAGGACTATTTCAAAAATTATCCATAAACATTATTTACATTTACTTATTCTTTATTCCATTTTCCTTCATACTTACAAATCTTCATAATACACATCAACAACATAGTTAAAAATAGTTAATAATAGTTAAAAATAAAAAGAGTATGTCAATATTACAAACATATTATCTTACAATATTTACAATAGTTCTTATCTTCTATATTCCGTGTTTCCTTACATATCAATCACTTTTAACCCTACCTATTTTTGTGAGGGAGAAACTGATATCATTGGCCCTAATTCCATCATTCTCCTCCACTGCTCAACTGATATTTCCCCTATATCCTCTTCCCACCTCCTCTTTTGATTCGGGGGGGTCAAAGGCCTTATTAGAATTTTTACATAACTGACTATATATTGCTGATATAAACCCTCTAGTCTTATCTATTGTAAATAACTTCTGAAATAGAGGTGTTTTATCCCACCCTGGCATATGTGCACCAAACTGGGCTGCCAGAGCATGCCTCAACTGTAGATATCTATAAAATGATTGTTGTGGTATATCATATTCCCTTTTTAGGTCCAAGAATGTTTTTAAAACTCTACCATCATATAATTGGATCAGCCTGGTTATACCCTGCCTTTCCCAGGTTTTAACCTTCCCCATTGGTAGTAGTTCCGGTAGATTTTTATTATCCCACAAAGGTATATATTCTGACAACCCTGTATATCCCATTAGCGTTTTTACCATTTTCCATACTTTGCCCGCCATGCTAGTTATGGAGTTTTTGTACTGAAAGGAGTCTGCTTCTAATACCTCGGCCACAGTTTCATGCAGAGCTCCTATCATCATTATCCCACCACTTGAGTTTCCTCCAGTTCCCGAGTCACAACCCGCCAGATGCTGCAGCTGCGCCGACAGGTAATTAAATCCTGGGGTGGGGCACCGCCAAGCGCCCTATATCTGTTGGTAACTGTAATGTCTGGAGCCGGATCCTAGCCCGACCCTTTTTCCAGATGAGCTCCCGGAAAAAAGTTTCAATTTTTTTAAACCATTTTTTGCATATCCATACCAGCGCATTATGTAAAACATATAGCAGTTGAGGCATCCATATCATCTTAATCAAGCTACACCGGCCCATCACCGATAGGGGGAGCCGGCTCCAGACATCACACTTTCGCTTAAATTTATTCAATAATGGTATTATATTTTTATTAATATACTGGTCAGGATCTGTTGTCAAATATATACCAAGATATTTCATTGTATCCACCAACTCCATTTGGGGAACCCCTAGCGCAACCGCAGCATCTAGGGGGTCGACTCGGAGCAGCTCTGACTTCCCCCAATTTATTACTAACCCCGTAAAACTTCTGAAGTCTTCTACTAGTTTGATTGCCTGCCCAAAAGACTGCCCAGTGTCCCCCAAAAAGAGGAGAACATCGGCCGCATATAAAGCGTTTTTTTCCTGTCCTCCCCCCTTCCTTTGGAACCCTTTTATCCCAACATTTGACCTAACTGCTATTGCCAATGGCTCCATAGCAAGTGCAAAGGGCAGAGGGGGCAATGGGCATCCTTGCCTTGTCCCTCTGCTCATTTCTATCTTTTCAGAGTACTCATTGTTAACCCTTACCCTTGCACTAGGGGCATTATACTTCATTTTAATCCATCCAATAAAAGAAGGCCCAAACCCGAATTTCTCCAGTACACACCATAAGTACTGCCACTCTAGGCTATCAAAAGCCTTAGTTACATCCAGGGACATTATGGCTCTTGACCCCCTATTTTCTGATGGTGTCTGGATATTCAGAAATGCCCTTCTGATATTCATACTGGTGGATCTTCCCAGGATAAATCCAGTTTGGTCTGGTGTACTATTTTTGTAATAAGTTGATTCAACCTAGTTGATAATACCTTAGCTAAGATTTTAACATCCGAGCATAATAAAGATATCGGCCTATATGAGGCTACATCTAGTGGATCCTTTTCTTCCTTAAGAATCACGTTGATGGTTGCTTCCATCATCGAGACGGGCAGTTTCCCCTTCTCCACTGCACCCCTTAATGTCTTGTACAGCTCTGGGAGCAAGATCTCTCCGTAATATTTATACGTCTCCACCGGGAGCCCATCTGGTCCTGGGGATTTTTGATTAGCCATCCCAAGCACTGCCTGCTGTAATTCACCTAAGGTTATTGGGGCATCCAATTCTTTGCTCTCCTCTTGGGTAAGAGTCACAATCTTCACTCTCTCCAGGAAACTGTCCATTTCTCCTTCCCCCCCCCCTGTGACCGATATAATTCCCTATAAAAAGCTCCAAAGGTTTCTCCTCCCCACTCATGGACAATGCCCCATTCATGGTCCTAATCCTAGGGATAGCAGATGGGGGAGAGTTTGTTTTCACCAGCTGGGCCAACATTCTTCCCACCCCTTCCCCTTCCCCAAAATAGCGCTGCTTCTGAAATATTCGTTTACTCTCTTCCCTTTTTATAATTGCGATCTTATACCCCTACTGTTTATTTAACCATATTTTTTGTTTCTCTGGGGTTGGGTCTTTTACATAATTATTTTCCGCCTCTATCAGTTCCTTCCTAATACTTTCCTCCCAGATCCTAGATTTTCGCTTAATTCTTGGTACCTGCTGGATCAAGATGCCCCTAAGAAAAGCCTTAAGGGCATCCCATATTACACTGGTTGAGGCGGTGCCTGTATTAAACCCTATAAACTCTTGTAGTTTTGACAAGACCTCTTCTACATCCTTTATTAGTTCGAACCAAAACGGGCTAATTTTCCATCCCCCTTTTGTTCTCTTCCCCCCCAGGCTTAGTGTCACCATTAACAGTGAATGGTCTGAGACTCCTCTATGCATATATGCTATGTTCTTTACACTTTGTAACATTTCCAAGTTACCCAGGGCCAGATCTATTCTGGAGAGAGTGGAAAAAGATCCTGAAAAACAGGAATATTGCTTAACTTGCTTAACTTTCAAATCCCTCTCTCTCCACAGATCCACTAACCCTATCTCCTTCAAAAAGCAACTCAACCTGGTTGCTCCCATATTCCTGGATTGCATTCTGGGGGGAAGCCTATCGATCTCTTCATCAAGGACTTCATTGAAATCTCCCATTATTATAACCGGGACATCTTCCTTATCCCCAATAAATTCCATAAGTCTATACACAACCTCCATCTTAAACGGTGGCGGTATATATATATTTGCCAGGACACAGCATCTACCCTCCAAGACACAATACAGAGAAACATAGTGGCCTAGTTCATCAATACTGACCTGCCTGCAGGAGAAACTCACCCTATTTCTTATTATCACACTCACCCCTCTTGAATAGGAGGCATGTGTTGAATGATACTGATTTTGATATTTCCTGTTTTTTAATTGCGATATAGATATTTTTGTTAAATGTGTCTCCTGCAGGCAGGCCAGTCCAACATCAAGCCTCACCAACATAGAAAAAACTGCCGCTTTTTTAATCGGGCTGCCCAAACCCCTCACATTCCAGGAGCCAATATTAAGTATTTTAGCCTGCATCATCTATCTTAGAAAAAAAAAGAAAAAAAAAATAGAGGAGAAGAAGACATATACATATAACAGCAATGATGAACAGCAATTTTCAATTGGATTTAGGTTTGGACTTTGTGCCATTCTAACTCATGACTATGCTTTGATCTAAACCATTCCATTGTAGTTCTCGCTGTATGTTTGGGATCATTGTCCTGCTGGAAGGTGAACCTCCTTCTTCCACACATTTGCTGTGTCCCCCAAATGTCTTCTTGCAAACTGCTTATGGCTTTCTTTCATTTGTGGAGTGCACGACTAATAGTTGTCCTGTGGACAGATTCTCCCACCTGAGCTGTGGATCTCTGCAGCTCCTCCAGAGTTACCATGGGATTCTTGGTTGCTTCTCTGATTAATGCTCTCTGGCCTGTCAGTTTAGGTGGATGTCTTGGTAGGTTTGCAGTTGTGCCATACTCTTTTCATTTTCGGGACGATGGATTGAACACTGCTCCGTGAGATGTTCAAAGCTTGAGATATTTTTTTAAAACCTAACCCTGCTTTAAACTTCTCCACAACTTTATCCCTGACCTGTCTGATGTGATCCTTGGCCTTCAGCATGCTGTTTGTTCACTAAGGTTCTCTAACAAACCTTCACAGAACAGCTGTATTAATACTGAGATTAAATTACACACAGGTGGACTCAATTAGGTGACTTCTGAAGGCAATTGGTTGCACTAATGCAGGCCATACATGGTCGAATTTCGAACAAATTTTCTTTTCAAAATCAGAAAGTTTTTTTTTTTTTGTGATCCGATGATGCCACCATTGATTTTCGAAATTCGGCTGACCAAGCCTTCAAATTTTACATGTTGCTACAGAAAATAATTTTCGTGACCAGGAATCTTCTTTTCTCTCCGTAAATTTTCTTTTCTTATTACATTTCTCGCATGATTCTCCCATCAGTGATTAGAATATCGTTAGTTTTTCCAAAAATTTCCAACATGTCCGATTCCTCAAATTTGATTTCTGCACGAAAATCGGCTGTTGTTGCAGCCCACTAATGATGCGAAATTCATACAAAAATTCTTAGATCCGATTTTCGAAAGAAAATTATTTCGAAATTCGAACCGTGTATGGCCGGCATTAGGCCCCTTTCACAGGGGCGGCTAGAATTGTGCTTTTAGCTGCGGACAGATGATGTTATCTACCGCAGCTAAATGCACACAATGCTTTCCTATGGCCCCATTCACACACTGTGTTTAGTGACGGTTTTGTGCAGATAGAAAAAATAAAATTGACTGCGCCCGGGAACGATTTACTGCAGCTATCTGCACATAACTGCAGGTAATCGCAGTGTACTATTTCTTCTGCAGATAGCAGCCCCAAAAAGTAAAGAAAAACAATAGGAAGCACATCAGAAATGGCAAGAATTTTCCAAACGCAGACGCAGCTAAACGCAGCTAATCGCAATGTACAACTGCAAGTGAACGCTGTGAATTTCAGAATAACAAAAACTAGCAAAACACGCTTTTAACAGCGGCAGAACAGCCGCCCGTGTGAAAGGGGTCTAAATTTTAGTTAGGGGTATCAGAGTAAAGGGGGCAGAATACAAATGCATGAAACACTTTTAACATATTTATTTGTAAAAAAAATAGAAAACCATTTTTCATTTACCTTCCACTTCACAATTATGTGCCACTTTGTGTTGATCTATCCCATAAAATACATTTACGTTTTTGGTTGTAACGTGACAAAATGTGGACAATGTCAAGCGATATGAATACTTTTTCAAGGCACTGTACAAACTCTATCGCCATTAATAAATGTAAGTAAATGTGTTCTGCAATGTTGAAGCCCTGGAGTTGAACAAGTCCAGTTGAATAGGACCACTAGTACTACTAGCTATGTCATGACCTGGCTAAGTGAGAACCTTCACAGTTCAAAACTTTACTTTTTTTTTTTTTTCTCTCGTTGGAACCCACACAGCACACTCCAGAATAAACATTAGGCAATTGTTCACATTTTAATTATTATTAATTTAATAATGTTACACAATGGTGTGTTAAAGAGCCTTAGGGGCAACAAGAAGGAAATTGTGGCCTAGGTGCAGCAGGTGTAGCAAAAGTCAATAGTTAACAGAATCAAACAGGACGCCAAAAGTACGCTTAGAGACAATAAAAGAGAACAGCTACAGAAGCTTTATTGAGAATGCAAATATTGGCAGACATTGATACCATCTCAAATAAACGCTTCCAGAAATGTCAGGGTAGCTGAAAGGTAGGAAAACATTTAGTGCTCTCATTATGATAGTAGGGGGCTAAATTTCAGCTTTTCTTTTATAGATTGGGGGTGTCCAAACTATGGCGTGCAAGCCACAACTGACTCGCTACAGATTTTTTTTCTGTCCCCCAGATAGGGTCAGTGGCGTATCCTGTGCACTGATTGAGGATTAAACTATACACTATATTACCAAGTATTTGGACACATGCCTTTACACGCACATGAACTTTAATGGCATCCCAGTCTTCGTCCGTAGGGTTCTATATTGAGTCGGTTCACCCTTTGCAGCTATAACAGCTTCAACTCTTCCGGGAAGGCTGTACACAAGGTTTAGGAGTGTCTATGGGAATGTGTGACCATTCTTCAAGAAGTGCCTTTGTGAGGTCAGGCACTGATGTTGGGTAAGAAGGCCTGGCTCGCAGTCTCTGCTCTAATTTATCCCAAAGGTGTTCTATCGGGTTGAGGTCAGGTCAAGTTCCTCCACCCCAAACTCGCTCATCCATGTCTTTATGGGCCTTGCTTTGGGCACTGGTCCAAATCATTTGGTGGAGTGGGGGGTTATGGTGTGGGGTTGTTATTCAGAGGTTGGGCTTGGCCCCTTAGCTCCAGTGAAGGGAACTCTTAGGGCATCAGCATACCAAGACATTTTGGACATTTTCATGCTCCCAACTTTGTGGGAACAGTTTGGGGATGGCTCCTTCCTGTTCCAACATGACTGCGCACATGTGCACAAAGCAAGGTCCATGAAGACATGGATGAGCGAGTTTGGGGTGGAGGAACTTGACTGGCCTGCACAGAGTCCTGACCTCAACCCTATGAAACACCTTTGTGATGAATAAGCGGAGACTGCAAGCCAGACCTTCTCATCCTACATCAGTGCCTGGCCTCACAAATGCTCTTAGGAAGAATGGTCAAACATTCCCATAGACACACTCCTAAACCCTGTGGACAGCTTTCCCAGAGGAGTTAAAGCTGTTATAGCTGCAAAGGGTGAGCCAACTCAATATTGAACCCTACAGACTAAGATTGCAATACCATTAAAGTTCATGTGCGTGTAAAGGCAGGCGTCTCAATATTTTTGGTAATACATACACTATATATGTGAACCCCCAGCTTATAAAACAACTCATTCAGTTTAAAATAGAAATGAAAGGCAAAACATTAATGTAAACATATTTTTTAAAAAAATGATAAAACACATGATTACATAACCTCTGTTCTCAACTGCAAAATAAGCTAAGAGAGCTGGGGGAGGAGAAACAGCAGAACACTGGTCTTCCCAATGAATGGCTGTTCAGGAGGAGACGTGGGAAAAGGAAAGGAGACAAGTAAACCTGATCTCCCTCACCTAGAACCTAGAGGCCATGTTTATTACATTACTTGGGCTCTGGTTAGGCAGACCTCTGATGTCTCATTAACTAGTCCACCTCTTCGGACATATGTATTACTGCTAAAGAATAAACCATTAAGCACAAGTAGATGGCTGGTAGCCATTTCAAAATGGAAAGTGGAAGGAGACCCAGGAACATACCTTCCTCAATTTCCTCTGCAATGAATGAAACCAGAAGCAACAAGGATTTTGTCACTTCCGGTTTCAGAGCTTCTATTCCCCGGTCGGTACAGCCAGAGGAACATGTAACCAGGCAGATTTTTGCTTGGTTATAGGGGTTTGGTAACCCCTTTTGATATCAATAAAGTTCAATTTTAAAAAAAATATGAAAAAGTAAAAAATGTATTGCAAGAATTAAAAGTAACCCCCATTGTCCTTCACCCAAATGCGAAGGTGCGTCAACTGTGGTCGCACCACACATGTGAGGTATCACCGCAAACGCCAACGTGAGAGCAATAATTCTTTCCCCAATGATGTGTAAAGACTTTAAAAGTGTGGCCTATGGAAATTTTTGGGTACCATTGTTTTTTGCAATATCACACGCGTACACAATTTTAAGACTTGACATGTTTGGTATCTATTTACTCGATGCTAACCCTTTCTTTCACAGTTCGGTATAATATTGTGTTTGCACCAAAATTCATTTCATAATATTTTTTCTTGAAAATATGCGTTTGATAAACATTTGCGCCAAACATAAAAAAATTGCAACTACCATCTTTTTATTCTACAGAGTCTCTTCTTTCAGGAAATATATAATGCTCTGGGTTTTGAAATAATTTTATAGCCAATTTAAAAAAAAAAAAAAACTGGCTGTTATGCTGAAATGGCTACAGAGAACCTGTCACCATGAAATCATATCACGTAGGAGTTTTTTGTTCCCCTATGTGATAAAAAAAATAAAGTTTAGTGAAAAAAAAGTGTAGAAAAATTAAGTTACACTGAAGCACTTACAAAAGAACACCACTCTAGGCAGACATCTCATAATGCATCCCACCTGCTAATGGAAACAGGTGCTGGCTCTGCATGTAGGAATGAATCCAAGAAAAGACTGGACGGCCGCACTCTGTTGACACCTTTATTGAAGACGGTTTAAAATGTCCTCTGGTACAAAGACTTTAGAGGCACAGGATCAATTTAAAGCTTTTTATTGATCCTATGCCTCTGAAATGAAAAATGAAACCAAACATGATGAAATGAAATGAAAAATGAACCAATCATATCATTCTATATAGTGTGTACTTACCTCTATCTGAAGCACTGAGTGTGATTTCTGTCTGCTCTGTCATTCCTCTGGTATCTGAGTCATTACAGCCTCTGATGACACCGGACATTCTCAGGTGATGGTCCCACACACCTTCAGCACACAGCAGGTGATTGACAGCCTCATTTGTGCATGTTTCCCTATGTAGCTGTGTAGAGATGGGTGGGGGTATGCCCATTCCCTCCACTCATGTCTCAGATTACACTCAGCTCCCTACTCTGTGTGTCAGGAATCAGCAGCAAGGATGGCCAAATCTGTATGGCTGCATACGGAAACTGGGACCTGATCATATATTTATTAAAGTGAATTTATTAATAGCAAAACAAAAGACATCAAAACACCAGCACAGAAAAAAACTAAGAAAAAAAACAGAAAACCTAACTATTGAACTAACTATATACAATATACCGTATGCAAAAGGGGAACACAGGAAAACAAGGTAAAACTTGAGGTACAGGGAACAAAGGAAGGGGGAACCAAAACTGGGATCAGGAACAAGGGGAAATAGAGTTTTGTTGTTGTGGTGAGGAACCCCAGGTGCGACCCTGACATCTCCCGTCTTTGTACCCCAAAGTACGGCCCTTGTGGCATTGCAGTTTTTGTCTTCTCACTCTAAGTCACTCCAGAGATTGTCCGATGTTTCCACACTAAGGAAGATTCTGAAAAGACCTTAGCAGCATATCTCTGGCAGGAACATCGAAGATGTATATCTTAAAGGCACCACTAAGACCCAGTGGGGTTGCTCTAGTGAGCGAACATTGCACTCGGTGGTGGAGGTGGTGTCACTTATCACTGGAAATGTATTTTGGAGAAGCACTATATGAACACTTTATGAAGTTTTAAGTTATTAAGCTTTTAAGCTGACTTTTTCCATATGGGACTTTGTTCAATAATTTTTCAATACTTGTCATGTCGCGTTTATTGATTAATAGTATGTTGGAATAAGCGCACCATTCCTTGATTATTAAATTATTATAGTGTAAAGATCACTTTTCAATGGCGCTGTTCTGTTTGTTTATAACATGTTATTTATTCAACACACATAGCAGTGCTTTAGTAATCTATATCATGAAATAGGAACAAGGCAAGAGGGTTTGGGTATTAGTACAGGGCAAGAGCAGGCACAGGATAAATGGTTAAAAGTATCTGAATACTACTAAATATCCTCCAAGCAGCCAGCATCTGGTGGAGACCGATTGCTAGAAACTGCTGGCTGCTGGGAGACACCTGCTGGTGGACACTGAAACTAAAACCCTCCACCCAAGGAACCACAGTGTGTAATGTAAAAGTAGAGGAGGGACTAAATACCCTCCCAGCAGCCAGAATCAAGTAGAAACTCATTGTTGGGGTCTACTGGAAAACACCATCTGGTGGACACTGAAATTACAACCCTTCGCCCAGCGAACTCCAGTGCCACCAGCAGGCGATCAAGGTCCTAACTATGCTGTGCACTGGCATCAGATCAGCACCACCTGCCTTCTGAAGCTGATAAATATCCTTTGATCTTTATGTTTTAGAAGACTGTAGAGAAGAGAGGGCTGCAAGTAGGTGGGGTGCAGCATGATGCAGCAGCAATAACACACAGTGCAAGTGTGATGTAAGAACTTGTATTGAACTAATGCAAACAGTTCACAATAAAGCCGGTGGTAAAACAGCTCAAGTGAGAACACTCACAGGTTCCAACAGCATGTAGAGTGCAGGGTACCACCAAAAACATTTCAGTGCCTGCTAGGAAGTATCATGTGCCCAACCGGGAAGATGTCCATACAAGTTGCCATCCCAATGCTTTCCCTTCTCATTGGGGACCTTCCCCTGCCACAAGTTCTGTCCCTAACAGACAGGGTGCATGTCCCTACTCTACTTACTCGCAAAAGCATGCCAAGCCTGGGAGCCAAGGCCTCAAACAGGCTCTGTTGGCTGCTAGAAGTCACATGGGGTGTCAGCATCCATATAGATAGCTTCCCCAGTGACCCAGAAAACCGCAGAGGAGCCATGTTCCTCTTGACTTCCTCTCCAACTGCAAGGCCACTGCAGACGAGAGCCACCTACAGTGGAAAAAGTAGACTGTACCTGCTTGCATGCATATAAATAAGTACAACTTATGTAGGAAGATTTGTTTCAACTCTGTATCCCCTGAGGTCAGTCACTGTCAGGGCTGGGCTCAGTCCTTCCTTCTCAAAGCTGTCCGCTAATTGCCAGCTCCTCTCTACAGTGCCTCACCTGTTGATATCCTGCTCGTCAATACTGCCTACTTAAGCCGTCCAGTCCAGATGATCTCTACCTTCGCCTTGGTCACATATCTAGACACGCTCTCTCCTGTGTTCCTGTTAAAGACTTGCTTGGTTTACATTCCTTGTGGCTCCAGATCCTGCTTGCTGTTCAACTACGCTCATCTCTTGCTCCCCGATGTTTAGGCTTGTCTGACTATCCATTCCGCTTCCTGAACTCTGGCTATGTTTTGACTACATTTACTCTGTTTACCTTTTTTATTATTATTAAAAAAGTGTGATTTAACTGTACTTCTGTCTCAGTCCGATTCATGGTTTCTGACAGTAGACAAAGGCCATGAATTCAGAAGATGCAGTCAATCCACTTGTTGGTAATATTTTTTCCCGATTGGATGAGCAGGATCATCCGGAGTGTGGCTGCTCTGGGAACAACCTGTGTTGCAGGCTGTCCCTACTGCTGCTCCAGTCTCTGTGCAGGCACCCTCCTCGAGTATTACCTATAAGAGTTATGTCTGGTTCTGCTCCACTTCCCCAGTGATTTGGGGGCAATCCAGTCCAATGCAGAGGTTTTCTCAACCAAATTGAGATATACTTTGAGATGCTGCCCCAGGTATTTCCCACGGACAGGATTTGTGAAATCTTTGCTTTCTGAGAGAGCCTTGGCCTGGGCAAACCCTCTATGGGAGACGCAAAAATCTGTTGTCCTGAGTTACCCTCAGTTTGTGACTTCTTTTAAAAGGGCATTTGACATTCCTTTATGCTCCGCTTCTGACGCCAAGTGCCTCATGTCCATCAGAGTACGAGAATTGTTGCCGATTACGCCACTGAATTCCGTACTCTGGCATACGTCTCTCGGATAACATCAACGATGAGATAGCAGCCTGAGGTATACTCACTGAGCTGGAGAGGTTGATTATGTTTGCCATCCTCATTGACTCCAGACTCAGAGAATGACTCCCTTTTAAGGAGCGCTTGGGGAAGCCTCCTGTACATTTGTCTCTGAACTTTTCAGTCCCACCCTTGCCTCCCTCACCTCTCATGCCTCCTGGTACCGAGTCGGTCTGTGAAGATGAACCCATGCACTTGAGTTTCACACATCTCTCTGCAGATGAGAGAACCCTTTGGAGGAGGGAGAGATTGTGCTTTTATTGTGACCAGGCAGGTCACTTTTTGAAGTCTCGTCCTACCCGTCCAGGGAATGCCCGAACCTTGAGGTCCTGTCATGGACAGACCTTAGGTAGCATTGTTTCGTCCCCAGTTATCCAGAAGGATAAGCACCTGGTTTCAGTTACCCTTTCTCGGGCTGAGTCGTCCGTCGAGATACAGGCTCTAATTGATTCTGGGGCTACAGGCCTGTTCATTGATGCTGCCTTTGTAACGAAACACTCGATTCCGCTGCAGCTGTGTGACACTCCACTTGCCATTGAGGCTCTTGATGGAAGACCTCTACAGCCTGCCCATGTGACTCATGAGACTGTTCCATTGCCCATGACAGTAGGAGCTCTTCACCATGAGATAATCCAATTCCAAGTTATTTCCTCACCTAAGTTTCCGCTGGTTATTGGTTATCCTTGGTTACAGAGGCACAACCCCTCTTTTGATTGGCTCCATGCTGAGGTTCTCTCCTGGTCACCACAATGCATTAAGACATTATTTCAGAAGGTAACCTAGGTCCTGTGCACCTCTTCACTCTCCTCCCTGCCAGAGGAGTACTGCAATTTTAGCGATGTCTTCGACAAAGGTCAAGCTGGTCGTTTGCCTCCACACCGGTCCACACGGGTCCTATGCGCAACTGACCTTCAACCTGGTGCCATAACCCCTTGTGGCTGGGTTTACCCTTTGTCGGTCTTGGAGGATATAGTCATGGAGGAGTATGTTGCAGATACACTTTCTTGAGGTTTCCTCATCTCCTGCTGGTGCTGGTTTCTTCTTTGTGTAGAAGAAGAGTGGTGAACTGAGACCTTGTATTGATTATAGGGGTCTCAATCGTTTCATGATTAAGAATGCCTATCCGATTCCGTTGATTACGGAGTTATTTGACCTCCTCAAGGGAGCAACATTTTTCACAAAGCTTGATTTGAGAAGGGCCCAGCCCTGACAGTCACATTATTGGGCATATGCAAGGGTTCTACACAGTACAAGACAAAACACGTGTATTATGATCATGAAAATATAGAAAGGCAAGCAGGTGAAATGTGAAAGTCACATCAAGAATTAGTTTCATATGGAAACTCCAGTTATAACTCAGAATGTGTGGCAGCTCAAAAATGGAAACACATGGATGGTATTTGTAGCTCCAGGAATTTAGAAGCAGTTGGCAAAAGTCTGTACAGGCGATCATATTTACGACAGCTTTTTTTTATAATATGTAAAACACGAACAACTTAATAAAATGTTTCTTTACCTTCCACCATCACTTTTTCTTGGGATGTGTGAGGCAATCTGTCTCGACGCTGTGTTAGCTATAAATCCAGATGGGTTTCATGAGCCAGGTTCTTTTAAAATGTATTATGTGTTATGAGAGGATGGCTACATTCCTACATACAGTGGGACCATGGAGAATGAACATAGCCACCCTCTAACAGGAAGTCCAATCTCAGCTGCAAAATAGAGGAATTTAGAGATTTGGAGGAGGCTTGGAGTAATAGAAGGGACATTTTTGTGTTAAAGTGGCAATGAAGTTATGTTTATTTATCTTTGTCCTACAGGTAAGCTTATAAAACAAACACTTACTTGTAGGTGCCATAGAAATTACCTGAACTTGTGCCGTTTAGTAGATATTAACCACTTGACCTCCAGAAAGGTTTTACCTCCTTCATGACCAGGGCATTTTTTGCTACTTAGCACTGAGCTACTTTAACCACTTGTAGACCGCTACAGTGGTCATCCAGTTCTGGGAGCACGGCTATTGATGTCCTCCCAGAAACCCCCTGCCTCTCCCTGCGTGTGCCTCCTTCTGAGGAAGCTGATCCCAGATCGGGGTAAAGAGCCAATCACAGCGACCCTTTACTATGTGATCAGCTGTGTCCAATCACAGCTGATCACATGTAAATAGACTTGCCAGTTACCGGCAGTCCTTTTCTCCCACGCTGTATCTGTGGGAGGAAAGGCGATTCATTAATCGGCAAGCCTATCAGCACATAGTTTACACTCATAATCAGGGTACTGATCCTCAGTTCCCTGATTTTTAGTGCCGCCCCAACAGTGCTAAACAGTGCCGCCTATCAGTGCACACTATCATTGCCTCCTCATCAATGCCCATCAGTACTACATACCAGTGCAGCCGCTTCAGTGCCACCCATCAGTGCCTCCTCTTCAGTGACCATCAGTGCCACCTATCAGTGCAGCCTCATCAGTGCCACCTATCAGTACCTCCTCATCAGTGCCCATCAGTCCCACCCCATCAATGCCGCCTCATCAGTGCACATAAGTAAAGAATAAAAATTACTTATCAGCAAAAATTAATTTACGAAAACTAAAATCTTTTTTTTTTTTTTTACATTTTCATGTTTTTTTTTTCATTTATTTAAACACCACTGGGTTTTTAATTGTTTTGCTATAGAAATAACATGTGTGATGAGTCTACAAACTATGGGATATATTTGAAAACTGATCAATCTGATGTATGGATGACCTACCTCATTTTGTGAGGCCCTAAACTGCCAAGACAGTACAAATCAGGGGTGAATGGGGGGAGGGCAACAGGGCAATTGCACTCAAAATATTGAGTGGGCGGGCAGACTGGTGAACGGGGGAGTGGAATATATTATTTACGCGTATATTTTATCTATTTTAGTTTATGCACTTTAATGTATTTATTGTATTGAGGAAGCACATTATTTTCTTTATATATCGTTACTGTGTTGGAAAACCGTTTTCATGTTGGCAGCTACTCATTAAATATACACTACACTGGTTTGCGCTTTCGTTTATTTAGACTTTTATAGATCTATCCCCAACTGTATGAGATTGTATGAGATTCTGTATGAGACTGTATGAGATTCTGTCTGTTGGAACTTTATAACATGCATAAAGCGGATCTGGTGGAGTGCAGCCATCTGGGATTTTTCTCGTTTGTCTACTATGTCCCACTGTTGCTGGCAATAGGGGGAATAATACCTCAAGGACTAGATAAAAGCAAGCAAAGGGCCACAGTTTGCAGACCTCTGACCTATATTATACCCTCATTGCACAATAGCCCATTCTAAAGAGGACTCGTGTGATTTTCTATACAACAAACACCTTGCTTCTATTAGTCTATTGCTATCACACATACTGTACATGTTGGCTGTTGTTCCTCTTCAACAGGAAGTACTGTAGGTACATGTAAAGCAAAAAAAAAAGAAACTAAATTGGACCGGCACCTTATGCAAATTGAGATTCATTAAATGCTGTACCTACTATTCCCAAGAATTCAAAGAAGCCCTTAGGACTGATTTATTAACACAGCTGCAAAACAATCTCAACGAGAAATACCCCGGCCATAAACAACATTCCGACTGGTGTACTGAGGATGCTAAGATTTACTGCAAAAGAGAAATCTGCCAGAACTCTAGACAAGAATTTTCAATCTTCTTCTGAGAACTGGCCATCAGAGTCAGACCCAACAACATAATGAAAATGTCCTAAATTCATACAGGAACCTCAAATTACATTCATTATTGTTTATCAAAGTCATCATGTTGTCTAGTTGTGGTTGTGTTATGTTGACCTTGACACCATAATAACTCAATGATCGCAACATAGAGATGAAATTAGACGATTTAGGCTTTGTTAGAGAGATATAGCAAATTCAGTTTGAAGGCCATTTAATCACTAGAAATCGGTTACACTAAACAGAGATTTTTTTAAACACAGAATAACAAGTTGTAACTTAAAACTGTCAACATCACAACACAATATTACCATATTGAAGTGAAAATTAATAGTTAATTTCATACTGCGCTCAAATGTATGCATAAAATAAAATAATGCAATCAAATATTGTTCAAATATAAATGCAGTATTCTTCAGTCAAGTTCACAGTGATGAATAAATTCAGTGACAAGAAATGGAAAGTGCCATCTTCCACCAGATTTAGGCAAACATCCTACTCACCAGATTGATCAGACACCCATGACAGATTTCGATTAGGCAGAAAGGTAAATCAAGATACATCCACCAATACAGATGCCCCAGGCGGGCGGGCAGGCAGGCTGGCTCCCTCAGCAGCCAGCTCTGGTGCACGGTGTACACTCTGGCTGGAAGCTGTCCCCAAAGCGATCTGTACGTGTGTCACCTCTCCTCTACTACCTCCAGGTCCACACCCCTCCCGTGTCGACTTACTACCTGGAGGTATTAGGCTGGAGTCAGTCACAGCACACGTGGAGGAAGAAACGGCACGGTGGTCCGTTTCTTCACATGATGACATTGGCACACTACAAGTGAAATATCTCCTAGACGGCGCATGTTTAGGAGAGATTTCCACTACCTATAGGTAAGCCTTATTCTAGGCTTACCTATAGGTAAATGTCACACAAAAGGTTTACAACCACATTAATTTCACATTACCATGCATTGATTCAATGGTTGTGATGTTGTCATGAGGGGCTCGAGATAATGAGGGTGGCCTCGTGCACAATTCCCATCCAAGTACCCCTGGAAGTTGATGGGCGTGAGCAGGACTTTCTTTCAGTTCGAACCTGGTGGAACTCAGTTCCACTACCTCTGGCTTGGGCCCGCCGCTCCCTGCTCACCACTGTCACTTCTGTGTTTACAAGTGACCGATTGTCTCCCAATGGCTCACACAGATCTGATCTCCTGAGCAGCTCCCACTGAATGCAGGATGGGGACAAGGAAGATGCAGGTGCCTGGGGTGCAGTGCGGATACCAAAAATATTGCACTCTTGATATTTAATGCCCCATTGAGACCCTCCCACATTGAAAGGTGTGAGTGTGGGGGTTTATATTGGGGGGCGGGGGGTTGTGGTCGACTTCCTGCACCTATTTTCTGAGAAAAAAAGCCTTGGGTGTGAGCAGCTGTTTGTAACCATAAGATCTTCTTTAGGATTAGAGCAGCACTGGGATTTTTTTATACCGGTGATAAATATTCAGGCTGGTGATTTCCAACTTCCTCCCTAACCTCTGGAAGCTTCTTCTAAATGCAGGGGGAAGCAATCAAACTCCCAGACTGTGAAACCTGAAGAGAGCGGGACAAACGCTTAATCATAAAAGCTTAATTAGAATGACCTTCAATATGGGCCGGATTAACAAGTTGGTCCATCTGCAAATGCCATGGATGGAGGACTATCTCTCCCTAATTTAAAGAGGTGAAGAGATGAAGAGGTGAAGAACAAAAGGAGCGCTAAATTGATAAGCAATTTAGGAAAAAAATTTACGATCAACTGATAAAAAATTACAATCATTTTTACCAAACAACTTCATTGGTTAATTTTTTGGTGCTTCTTTAGCTCACGTTTTCACCCAAGGTCGCTCAGTGTGTAAAAGAAAACCCCATTTTGCAAGCTACCTAACTGCTATATTAACATATAAGTTCTCCACATTATTGAGACCTAATAATTTCCATAGATTCTGTGCCACCCCTGACCAAACTGGACTCTGTCTGACATCTGATGTCTGTTTATGCCATTGATTACTCCTGTAAATAGTTTGAAATGTGTTGGAACCAGCTTTTCTGTGAGTATCTTGATCCTCATCCTGTTACTTCGGCTATTGTTTGTCATTGCTGTGTCTATCAGACTGGAACCTGGGCTTTGTTTGTATCGGTTTCTCTGCACCTGATCTAGCTATCTGCCTGCTATTTGCTCTCACAATCTGTCTGTCTAGCCTGTTAGTCCACCATCCCTCCTGGTTGATAAATTGGTCCATCAAACTCTCCAATACCTTTAGGCTTTCAAAGGCATACATTACATATTTTTTGCGTGTTGAAAGTGGCCAATCAAATGGTATTATCACATGTAATAATATCACCTGCTACATCTAAGAGATAAAGTGTTCATTAGTATATGTCAGGGAAAAAATAGTAAAAAAAACATGTAGCACAGACCCCAAATGGGTCCTGCAGAGTTGTCCCAGGTTCTGTACCCAAGTGGTTCCATGGCTGCCAGGCACACAACAGCCCCACAGTCTTGTGATATAATGATATAATGAGTGAGTGTCTTTTCAAGGTGTAATGCTCCTTGGGGTGTAGGGAAGCTTTGGAAAACTCCAGAATATAGTACACAAGATATTCAGAGAACTTTCATTCTCTTCAGGGCCTTACTTTACCCTTTCTTGCAGAGCATGGCAGAAGCACTTCTGGGACTTCCAGCAGAGCAAATCCCAATTTGACAAACACTAGCACAAACTACAAGCAGTTACTAGGATCCCATTACCAGGCCTCTACTCAGGGTGTCCCCAGATACTTGTATTGATACTGTCAAATATTGGCTAGGCACTGTACAGTGATTCTCCAGGCTGGATCCTTAATGTTCTCCCTTACTTGGCTCCGAACTGCTAACAGGAACATAGGCCCCTCAGCTCTAGCATAGCTGGGACCTCAGTGGATTCTCTGTAGGCTTGACTTGCCCAGAAGGGCAACAGCCCTTCAAGGCTGGGATCTCTTCCTCCAGGGAAATAGACCCTGCTGCTCCAGGCCTCAGACTATTTAAGAGCTCTTTCATCCTTCTGGGCACATCTCACCAGAGATTGACTAGAGTCCAATGAATATTCAAGCTCAGGGTCTACCTCTTCATACCCACTATATTCTAGAACCTACTAGAGGACAAGAAAAAGTAGTGGAGGCTGTAGCATGTGAGGCCAACACAAAAACAATCACACTCTGCTCCACTAGCTAAAGAGGAGCCTAAAAAAGTAAATTTACCTCAACCTCGCTAGCACCCTAACTTAGGAAGGTGCTACAAATGCATTTGGTACGTCTCTCTTATACATGCACATTTTCCCATGTATTGTCCCTTTAAAAACACTGCAAGTACAGAAGAATATCATCTACTGAGCTGCCAGAAATCTAATGAGTTCCTAACTTATTGTTTGGGCTGACAACACAGTGCCTTTTCTACACTGAAAGCTCAACCAGCGTTGTCAGCCCTGCCTGCTGGACTACAAAACTCCACCTATCTTCACCCCTTTTGTTCTTCTCCTCATCCATTTATTGATTTCTATTTCAGGTTTTCTTCTACCCCCACGAGCCACACACTGCGTATAGGAAAAAGGCTTTCGGGACATGTCATTCTGGGGAACGTGCCTATGTCAATAGCAAATGAGCTCCCAGTAAGAATTTCACAAGCCTGCTGATGATGTCCATATTTTAACACTGTGCTTCATACCATTTATTTAAAGTGCAATTGTACCTTTGGAACAATTTTCCTCTATTCCAACCCCACACCTCCATGTCCAGCCCACCAGCTCAAGTTCACATGCACACAGAGCAGACCTGTTCATTCCTATGGGTAAGCCATACTCTGCTAGACCATTGGAAGCCACCATGAGTACCTTGTAGGAATGAATGCGGCTGTGGCTCACCTGTGCAAGTGGTAGGCCTGGCAGGGACTTTTAATCACAAAGGCTGGGCGGAGCTGGGCGGGGCCACACAGCAAAATAAAGGCCGGATCGAAGAAGTAGTAAATATTTATGCTGGTGGGTTGTGTTTATGGGGGTGGGATATTTAAAGGACAATTGCACACAAGGTGCAGCAGTCCATTAACCTTTTCACAGAGGGTTCTACACACACTCCTAACTGCTACAGCAGTGATTGTGCAGGGGCTGCATCAGTTCCACAGGCAATTGGAAGGGGAGCTCCGCCCTCCCTATGTGACCCAGCACCATGTTTCCTAGACTTTGCTGTGCCACCTATGTGCCCAAGACCAGCATGACAGCTTTTGCCAGATAGAGAAGAAGGGGACCAGTGAACATCCATTGGCTGATCTTCCTTAGCTTGTAAGAACCCAGACTCAACGAAGATTAGGTTACTTCCAGTTTCAGATGTCACTTTCCCCAGCTGCTGTGGCCAGGGACGAAGTGAATAGAGCATGATCAGCTGTTGATTGCGCTACATGTTACTTATTGTCACACACATGGGGGGGGGGGGGGGGTTATAGTTCCAGGCTCATTATTCATGGTTAGCGCTATACTGATGACCTGTAAGATCTTTTAAAGCATCGTCTGTGGACAATCTTTGGTACCAAAGTTTGTTGCCATTTCATGGGCCCACACAATTTTATGGCTTGACATGTTTGGCATCAATTTACTCAAGGCAATCTAATCTTTAATATTTTTAAAAAAAAAGAAGGATAATATATTATCATTGTGTAAAATTAACAAAATTGTGTATTTTTACTAAAAGAATTATGTGTTTGATGAGCTAATATTATGTGACGTAAAAACTTGCAACTCTTATTCTTCATGTTTGGGGATTTTAACTAATGTTCACGCCTAAAATGTGCATTTAACATTGTTACAACATGTGAACAGTTCAATACTGGTTGTAATATAGATCTGTGAAGTCACCGTTTTATCCTTTGTTGAGATCTGGTGATGGCGAATGCTGCCCCCTAAACTTATTGTCCGATTCTTTATGACCTATTTATCATAGTTAGTAAAGTTGAATAAAAATACTAGTCCATCCTGAGTGTGGGTGTATGTCTACAAGTGTCCCTATCCCTGCACATTGCATCTCATCAAGATGTTCCTCCATTATATATTATTTATTTAAGGTACCAATATAGCACCGTCAATTTACACAGCACTCCACACACACACATCACACACTCACATCGGTCCCCACCCCCAAGGAGCCTACAATCCAAGGTCCCCAACTCACATTCATATACTAGGGCCAATTTTGGACAGAAGCCAATTAACTTACCAGCATGTCTTTGGAGTGTGGGAGGAAACCACGCAGGCACAGGAAGAACATGCAAACTCCAAGCAGGTAGTGTTGTGGTTGGGATTCGAACCAGCGACCCCTTTTTTTGCTAGGTGAGAGTGCTACCCACTACACCACTGTGCCACCCTTATCAACAATTAGAGAGATTTTCATCTAATTTACTCATTAATACACTCTGCTGCACAGCTGGGTGTGGTTGTGCTTTACCATTTTAAATTTGCAAATGAAAGAGATGCGGGATTCTTTCAACCAGTATTGGTCTAGTGCTCCTTTTTGTATTTTTATGGTTTCAAAAATGACTCTGGGATTGAAGGGAATAACCACAATGAACTGTAGACAGGCAGTATTTATGTGGTTAACCCCATCAATCTCAGAGCCGGTTTGCATTTTTCAAACCATAAAAAAACATAAAGGAATGCTAGACTGGATGAAAGAGTCCCACATCACTTTAATTATTAATAAACAGGTAGCTGTATATCGCTGGCCTTTAGGTATAGGGAACGTGCGTACACCCCCACCAGCCGACTCCTGATGTGACACGGCAAGATTTTGTCAGCAGGTCCCACCAAACAAGACTTGCTGATCAGCTGTGTCCAATTACAGCCCAGAGTCCTGTATTAACAATCAACAGAGGGCCCTGTATAGAGGGAACAATCTCTTTGTTTCTTCTCCCTGCAAAGTAGGGAGACGGAACAAAGATATTTAGTACAAAGCAGCACCCATTACACAAACACTTTCTAGGCACACACTTAAACCCTTGATTACCCAAGATGTTAACCCCTTCCCAGTTAGTATCATTAGTACAGTGACAGGGTATAGTATTATCGCTGATCACTGTTCTTGGTGTCACTGGTGATGTCAGTGGCAGTTAGTCAGTTCCCACACAGTGGCAGTTAGTGTCAGATTGTCTGCCACACTATCACAGTCCCACTATAAGTCGCTGATCAGCACCATTACTAGTATTTAAAAAAAAAATCAAATATATATTTGAATATTTTTATATGGAGCGTATATATATATATATATATATATATATATATATATATATATATACACTCCATAGTTTGTAGACGCTATAACTTTCACGTAAACCAGTCAATATGCTTATTGGGATTTTTTACCGAAGACATAAAGCAGAATACATTTTGAGCAAATATCACAGAAAGAAAGCTCTATTTGAAAATGATATACAGTTTGTTTGGGTACAGTGTTGCATGACGGCTCAATTACTAGTTAAAGTAGCACAGTGCTAAATAGCTATAAAGAGCCTGGTCATAAAGGGGGTAACACCTTCTGGAGATGAAGTGGTTAAAGCCAGTTTCCTAAAATATAGGGAGGGATTAGCATTTTGCATTTTTTCACATTTGCAATATGATGCAAAAAAAAAAAGAAATTTCACACATAACTTTACATTTATTGATCCTTAGTGAATCGCCATCCGAACAGTTTAGACTCCTCTTCAGGTCTATAGCAGACTCTGCATGAATAAAGTTAGCACATTCTTCGGTAATCTCATGCCCTTGACTTGGATCACACTATTTGCTTATACTCTGCACCCCTGACCTCAGACCCTAAGGTGTAGACAGACTTGTATGCAGATCAATCGTCTAAAGCAAGAAGATACTGCGTAGTGCGAAGACAGACTGAAGCATTTGGAAATCCAATCCTTCTTCATTACAGTTCTTCCAACATTCTCCCTTCCTGACAGTGTATGCTTACCACCATAAGCAAACTTACTATGCATACTTTCATGATACTATATTTTGCTGCAGATTATTACTTTAAACAGAAGAACATACAGTAGGCCCAAAAGGTAATCAATAGGAGTTGCCAAAGTTTGAGTAACATAGTCATGTTGTCTGGAATTATGCTATTAAAAGACCATATTTATATTGTAATATTGTCCAATTCAGAACATTTCCATTGTAAAAATTCAAATTAAAGCCCAAACCTAGCTAAAACTTTTATTTTGATGTGACTGGCAGCTAGAATGCAAAGTTGTTGGAGCTAGGCCCAAAAAAGTGGGTAATGGCTTGAATGCAAAGTTGTTGTAGCTAGGCCCAAAAAAAGGGTCATGGCTTGAATGTGAAGTTGTAGGAGCTAGGCTCGAAAAAGTGGGTAATGGCTTAAATGGAAAGTTGTAGAAGCCAGTCCCAAAAAAGTGGGTCACTGCTTGAATGTAAAGTTGTAGAAGCTAGGCTCAAAAAAGTAGGTAATGGCTTAAATGGAAAGTTGTAGAAGCTAGGCCCAAAAAAGTGGGTAACTGCTTGAATGTAAAGTTGTAGGAGCTAGGCTCGGAAAAGTGGGTAATTGTCAGAAACCATGAATCAGACTGAGACAAGTACAAATAAATCACTCTTGTTTATTAATTAAAATAAAAAAGGTAAATAGAAAAAAGCGTAGTCAAGCATAGCCAGAGTCCAGTAGTCAGATCGGGTAGTCAGCCAGTCCAAAGTTCATAAACCAAATCAGGTAATCAGCCAGGCCTGAAGTCAGGGATCCAAGGAGAGCAACTGCAAGCAGGATAAGAAGCCAGGAGGGATGTCAGCAAGCCAGTCTTGGAACAAACAGCAGGAGATGGTTCTTTGTGATGTGACAAACGTGAAGGCAAAGGAGAAGTGAGCTGGAAAAGCTTTAAATAGGCAGGTCAGACGAGCATCATCGAAAACAGCTGGTAAGTGTGGAAAGAGAAGAGAGCTGCCAATTAGCTGACAGCAGAGCGGCCAGCCCAGAGGAGGAAGGGCTAAGCCAGCCTTGACAGTAATGGCTTAAATGGAAAGTTGTAGAAGCTAGGCCCAAAAAAGTGGGTCATTGCTTGAATGTAAAGTTGTAGGAGCTAGGTCTGAAAAAGTGGGTCTTGAGGTTAGCAGGTTTGGCCAAAATGTATTTGATAGTTGCTGTCAAGTTTGGGGCAATATAAGGATATTGTCTGCAAATATATTTAAAAAAGGTAATTTTTACATTGTAATATTGTCTATTTCATAGCATTTCCATTGTAAAAATTCAAATTAAAGCCCACATCTGGTTAAACCTTTAATTTTGATGTGGTTGGTAGCTAAAATACAAAGTTGTAGGAGCTAGGCATGGAAAAGTGGGTCTTGAGGTTAACAGGGGTGCCCAAAATGTAATTGATAGTTACTGTCAAATTTGGGGTAATATAAGGATATGATCTGGATTTATCCCATTAAAAGGTCATAGTTACATTGTAAGAATGTCAAATTCATAACACTTGCATAGTAAAAAGTCAGATTAAAGCCCAGACAAAATATTTTGTTTTTTAGTTATAGAGAGTGTTAGGAAGGCATAAAACCCTTATTGGGTTTATAACATGATGTGTAGGATGACATTGACTTTAAAGTTGTGCCTGGTGGCTAGAATTCCAGATTGTGGGAGCTTGATCTAAAAAAGTTGATGATGGGGCAGTAGAGGCATCCAAAATGTAATTGATAGTGGTTGTCAAGTTCTGGTTAATATAATCCCAACCCTTACTGGGCTTATTGCATGGTGTAGGGTGGCACTTAACTCTCTGAATGTGTGCCTGGTGGCTAGAATGCAAAGTTGTAGGGGCTTGGCCTAAAAAAGTAGTTTGTGGTGGTAGCAGAAATGTAATTGATAGGATGTGTCAAGTTCTGAATAATATAATTGTCTGTTATTATGTATTAAAAGGTTATATTTACATTGTATTAAAGTCAAATTTTTAACATTTTCATATAAAAAAAAAAATTTGATAAAAGCGCCAAACCTAGCTAAAACTTGTATTTTAGCTATAGAAATGTTAGCTATAGAAAAAGACATAGAACCTCTATTGGGTTTTTGCATAGAGTTTAAGATGGCAATGAACGCTCTCAAAGTCATACCTGGTGGCTAAAATGCAAAAGTGTAGGAGCTTGGTCTGAAAAAATGGGTCACGGGGGTAGCAGAGGCATCCAAAAAGCAATTTACTTAATTAACATAAGCAAGCAAACATACATTACATACACAGCCAAAATGCAGGACAATACAGGAATTTTAGAGTGTCTACGTGCCATATACAGCATACCATAATCTGAGAACTGTGCGTAGTCGCAAGGAACATACAGCAAAACATTACAGAGTTATTTAACTTGATGCTAGAAATAGAGGAGTTTTCCCACATTTGGTAAGAAACACAGGTGAATAGCTCCAACAACACCCCTGATTACTATAGGGTACTCATCAACCCAATATTCTATTCATTACTAAATCCACGGGTATGAGACCTGCTACTGCTAGCCAGTCATCCTACCGCCTATCAAACCTGTGCTGACAGCCTGGTGCTGGAATATTCGTTTTTTAAGCTTAAGAGTATGTTCCATACCGAAGACCTATTCTTTATAAGTGGGGGCTTTATCACTTGCAACGTAACAGAAAAAGCCTACAGACCTGAAAGATGGCTCTGTTAATAGCTACTGTTGGCAGTTCCATAAGTAGGAGATTGTCCAACATCCCTAGTATCCTAGTATGCATCTGATGGGCTCAAGTGGTATTGTAACGTGAAAGACTGAGTTAATAGTACTAACCACTGCCTCCCAGTAATGATGTAGTTTGGGACAGCGCCATAAAAGATGAATAGGATCCCCATTCATAGTGGTGCACTTAGCGCATAGTGAAATTTGTAGGATACCCATACGGTGTAGTTTTAAGGGAGAAGAGTGTGCACGAAGCACAATATACAGTTGGGAAAGTCTTTGCGCCGTGTTCAGTGAGCTATGTAGTATTGACTTGAGGACATTATCAAACAGCTCATCATCTATCGGTAACAACAAAGTCTGGGGAATGCCCAGGGAAAAAAACCAAAGCCTACTTACCACCAGCTCGCAGACAACCAAATTAACCTGTCTAACAGTATGCGTTAAAAACAGGGGTTTAGTCCGCACGCATTTGCAAACGCATGCGTGAGCCACAGAGCCACGTCAAGGCACCCTGGTATCTGTGGTCCTAACACTAACATGGTGTCCCCACAGTGGAGGCACATGCATTCTGATGGTTAGATGAGGGCAGGTGGACTGAAGGGGAGCCACCCCTCCTTAAAGGTACAGGAACACACCAAACACCCAGCAAGAGCACAATGGCAGCAAAGGTGTTGGTGCATTGCTGGACCAATGCAAACACTACCGTGTTATCAAGAACTTGCCCACCGCCCTCATCTATAGCTGGCTATCGCAGCAAGTGGCTTTGGAAGGCTAAACAACAGGTAACAACAAAGTCTGGGGAATGCCCAGGGAAAAAAACCAAAGCCTACTTACCACCAGCTCGCAGACAACCAAATTAACCTGTCTAACAGTATGCGTTAAAAACAGGGGTTTAGTCCGCACGCATTTGCAAACGCATGCGTGAGCCACAGAGCCACGTCAAGGCACCCTGGTATCTGTGGTCCTAACACTAACATGGTGTCCCCACAGTGGAGGCACATGCATTCTGATGGTTAGATGAGGGCAGGTGGACTGAAGGGGAGCCACCCCTCCTTAAAGGTACAGGAACACACCAAACACCCAGCAAGAGCACAATGGCAGCAAAGGTGTTGGTGCATTGCTGGATCATCATCTATCGGACCTACAACTTGCTCCCATTTCCCTTTGGCATTTACAAGGGTAACCTAAGTAGGAGGGCAATAGCATTCCATAGCAATTAGAAATAGACCCCTAAAAACACTGGTGGAGGACTGAGACCAGTCAGCCGATACACCCAGGGCCGTCTTTAAGGCAGGGCAAAAGGGGCAGCTGCCCTGGGCCCTGTCATTGTTGTGGGGCCCAAAGTAGCTGCCTCATACTTGCCAACTATCTCAGTGTAAATTCCCTTGTCCCTTGAAGTTTTAGTCCTGTACTGTGTCCTGATATCTCAGTGTGAAGTGATGATACTAATGCTGCCCAGCTCTGCCTTATTGTTGTGTACAGATGACTCACCTGCAGACACTGTGTTTACATGTAAATAACCGGCATTCATATGTAAATAGTGGCGGCATTACTAAGTAAATAGATGCAGCTGGCAGCATTTATGTGTAAATAAAGTTGGCATTCATATGTGTATCATGCTCCCCTGCAGTTAGGAGATGATGTGCTCTAACCTCTAGCAACCAATCAGTGAGCAGTATTACTTAACAGTAATCTCTAGCAAAGCAATTAACAAGCAGAAATCATTTGCTGTAACCTCTAGCAACTAATCAGTGAGCCGTAATGTGTGCTGTAACCTCAAGCAACTAATCATTAAGCAGTAATTATATGCTGTAACCACTGGCAACCAATCGCAATTGCTGCCTGATCTGATACAGTAAACTGATTTTAAGTCTAGGTGCTATTTATTGTATGTCTCAGAGCAGGTGGAGAGCAAAATTGCATGGGGGGGGGGGGGGGGGGGGCAAGAAAATTTTTGCCCAGGGTCCAATCAATATTAAGGACGGCCCTGGATACACCCTGGGAGTGGATGGCATGCCAAAGCTGGAGGTAGTAAAAGTGCATTGTGAAGAGGAGGTGGAAGGCAGCTCATAAGTTCTCAAAAGACGAGAGCAATCCGTTTAAAAAAATCTGCCTCAAATGAGTGATGCCCCATCGTGTCCACATCCCTGCACATGGCAGGTTCACTAGATCTGTATACTTGGGATTAATGGGATTACGCCAGAGCGGACTGTAGTCTGTGAATCCTGTAACGCTCTGTATAGACCGCAGCTTTAACCAGATTTTTAGAAACAGAGAGTACGTGGGATACAGCCTGTTAGAAGTATTAAAACGTGAGGATTCCAGTATGTCCTTTGTTTTCATCTGAAATTGCATAATAGATAATGCAGATGGAGACAAATTCATAGCAGTTTATATAGTAAAAATTCATATTAAAACCCAAACCTAGTCAAAATGTTTTTGAAATATCCATTCTCGGGGTTATACCATTGTCCATATTGGAACTCTGGACAACCAATTCTAGGCTCTGATGAAGGGGCATATTTGGCCCTGAAACATTCTTTTTATTGTTTGTGACATTACTATCAAGAATAAAGAATATATGGACTTTTGAAACGATTGGTGTTTGGTCTCTTTCATTCACACAAAACTCCTAAAGCTTGGTGTGTCCCACTGTTGAGGGACCACCCACCTGCTTTGAGCAGCTGAGGTCCTTTTGAGAAGAACCACTACCAACCTACATCTGAAGAGAGCAAAGTGTCAAAGTCAAGCACCTCTACTTTATTACATTTTTTTCATTGCACAATGTGTGTTGATCTGGGCAATATGGCCTGTAACAGTCTTCATGTTTCACGGTAGGCGACAATGCAGGATCTAAATTGGAAGAGGGTAACAATGCATTGTCATGTTATAACAGGAAGTGCCTAAAAAAGATATTTGTGGAAGGATCTCCAGGGAACATCAATCATTTTTTCATCTTTCCATCTATTAAATATTCTGCCCTTGTTTTTTTAACTTTGGGTAGTAAAACATTTTTTTTCTGCTAGTAAATACCTTATACAGCCCACTTCCTGTTTCTTGTCTGATGACATCATGCACAGCTCTCTCTCTCTCACTCTCGTGAGAGTTTGCCAGGAAGGGAGGGGGGATAAGTCATTAGAGGTCCAATGAGAGCTGCAGAGCTGTGCCTCTGTGTGTCTGTGTAAATCCAAGAAGTGAACAGGCAGCAGCTTCAGCTGCCCACAGTTAAAATGGTTGTAGCCAGACTCAGTGGAGGGAGATTTCTGCAGCATGTTTGTCAAGTACAGAATCACAGTATATATAAAATAATATGCAAAGTGGTTGGAGGGAGGTTTTAGAATAGTAAAGATGTTTTTATTACAAATTATGTGAGAAGACTGCAGTTCCTCTTAATGAAAGCTTCATATTGAAAACAACTGCAGCCAAGAGCTGGTTATTGTTGCCTGCAATTCAGCGACAGTGTGCAGTGCTATTGATGTGATGCTGTCTCCCCCTAGTGTTGGCTTGGACTTGAACTACTGCTAGCAGGACTGGCCTGAACTACAACTACCAGACTGCTGTGAGAGAAGAACAGACCGCTGGGAGAGGATATACGGGGGCTTGACTAGGCCTAAATCGCTCTCTTGGGACCCTGGTCTGGATCTGCCAGCAGGAACTCTGTGCCTGTGTGTGCTGCGGCCGAGTACCAGCCTGCAGAAGAATGAGCTACCAAGTGGCGTCCAGAGGAACATCTGCGGACAGCATTGCCTCCCTATCTTGCAGCGGTCTGGAGCCTGTTCCTGCTCCTTCCATGCTACCTGCACTTCAGATCCGGGTGGGCCATGGTGCAGTGTGACAGAGGTTGGACACCATTCCCTGAGCCAGGACCTGGGGGGAGATCCTGAAAAGCCATCACCATCTTCATCACTACCAGCAACTTCAGTTACAGTGTCGGTGAGCCAATTTAATCCCATAGACACTGTATACAGACACCATTGTCTTGGTCCACATTTCTGGTACTTTTAGGGCCATCAGTAGTGATGAACGAACTTCCGACGGGACGTTTCGCGAATGTGGCCAAAAGTTTGCGAACCACAAAGTTCGCGGCGGACCCCATTGACTTTAATGACAGCGAACCTTAAGAACCTCCAGGTCATATTTTCAGCCACAAAATACTTACTAGCGGTGCACACAACATGGACACTGACATAACAAAAGTATTAAGTGAATCTGCGATCGACAACGACAAGCATTATTTTATTATCTGTGGCATTTTGACAATTCAGGAGCGCATGAGGGCCATGGAGGAGAGGCAAGGTCAGGCCAGGCAATGAAGGGGGTGCGGGAGATGATCAGTGCCACAGTCAGGACAGCACAGTCCTGTGCCAGTGTCCCAGTGTGCCAACCTGTGCTTGAGCCCCTCCCTCTGCCTGGCCCTTACCCCTACCTATGCAGGGCTCCACTGCGGTGGTCCGGAGATCCCAGTCCAGTGCTGATCTTCAGACATGGTGCTGGCACTGCCTGCTGATTGGCTTCTCTGCTGCTATCTCCCTCACTGAAACCAGCACCGTGATAGAGACTGAGCACTGACACCAGCACCGAGATAGAGAGCACTGACACCAGCACCAAGATAGAGAGCACTGACACCGCACCAGCACCGTGATAGAGAGCACTGACACCAGCACCGTTATAGAGAGCACTGACACCAGCACTGAGATAGAGAGCACTGACACCAGCACCGTGATATAGAGCACTGATATCAGCACCGAGATAGAGAGCACTGACACCAGCACCGTGATATAGAGCACTGACACCAGCACCGAGATAGAGAGCACTGACACCACACCAGCACCGTAATAGAGAGCACTGACACCAGCACCATGATAGAGAGCACTGACACCACACCAGCACCAAGATAGAGAGCACAGACACCAGCACCGTGATAGAGAGCACTGACACCAGCACCAAGATAGAGAGCACTGACACGAGCACCGTGATAGAGAGCACTGACACGAGCACCGTGATAGAGAGCACTGACACCAGCACCGTGATAGAGAGCACTGACACCAGCACCGTGATAGAGAGTACTGACACAAGCACTGTGATAGAGAGCAGTGACCGAGATCGATGCCTCATTCATTTTGATAAATGTAAGGTAGTCAACACTGTCTTGAGCTAGGCAAGTGCGCTTATCGGTCACAATCCCCCCTGCTGCACTGAACGTCCTTTCGGACAGAACACTGGATTAGGGGCAAGCCAACAGTTCCATTGCAAATTGCACAAGCTCTGGCCAGAGGTCAAGCCTGCCCACCCAGTAGTCCAGGGGTTCATCACTTCTCAGAGCGTCCACATCGGCCATTGACCCAATGTAGTCGGACACCTGTCGGTCTAGGCGTTCCTTGATGCTGTATCCGGATGACACCTGTCGATGGGTCGGCTGAAAGAATGACCTCATATCAGAAGTCACCAACACATCTTGAAACTGCCCTCTTCTTGCAGACGCTGTTGGATTGGTACCTGAACTCTTTCTCTGGGAGTGGGAATTCCTCCTCTGCCAGCGCATGCAAAAGCAGAATGCAGCATTTCTCGAAGCAAGGTCTGTAAGTGCTCCATTCTGACAGCCCTCTGTGATGTTGGTAACATTTCCACCATTTTGTGTTTGTATGGGGGGGTCTAAGTACGTTGCCACCCAGTATGGGTCCTTGAACTTTATGCTTTTTATACGGGGGTCCCTGTTAAAACACTGGAGCATGAAGGCTCCCATTTGCACTAAAATGGAAGTGCTGTGGTGGCCTGGCTCCTGCTCATCATCCAGGATAATGTCGTCCTCCTCGTTCTCCTATCCCCATCCACACACAACAACAGGGATCCCAGAAAGGTTTAAATCATGCTCTTCTTGCTCCTCCTCATCCGCCCCGGCACCATCCTCCTCTGACTCCTCTTCAGACTCCTGTTGTTGACTTGTCTCGGATAGAGTAGCCCCCCTGGAAATTCATCCAGCATTACGACTTCCTCATCTTCCTGCTCCTGCTCCTCCATGGCTTGATCAATGACACAATGCAATGCACGCTCCATAAAGAAGGCATAAGGTACGATGTCACTGATGGCACCATGGCTGCAAATGACCAGTTTGGTGATCTCATCAAATAAAGTCTGCATGCATTGCGCATGAGTAGCCAGTGGCGCTGTGAAAAAAAACCTCCTCAGAACCTGTTCTGCTGCAGAGTTCGTACAGGTAGTCGTTAACTGCACGTTTCTGCTGGAGTAGCTTATCAAGCATATAGAAGGTTGAGTTCCATCGTGTCAGGCAATCGCAAATAAGACGTCTGATCGGCAGATTGTGTCACCGCTGAATGTCAGCAAGGAGAGCCATGGCCATGTAAGATCTTCTGAAATGGGCCGAGATATTCCTTGCCTGCAGCAAGATGTCCTGGACCCCAGGGTATTTGACAACGAATCTCTGCACGACCAATTTTAAGACATGTGCCATGCATGGCACATGTGTAATTTTGCCCTGGTTCAATGCGCTAAGCAGATTGGCACTGTTGTCACACACCACTTTACCAACTGTCAAATTGAGTGGTGTTAGCCACTGATCTGCCTGTGAATGCAAAGCTGAAAGGAGTGCAGGGCCAGTGTGGCTCTTGGCTTCCAGGCACAACAGACGCAGCACAGTATGGCAAAGTCTCACCTGGCATGTCGAATAGGTTCTGGGGATCTTGGGCGGCACAGCGGAAGAGATGCTAGCAGCGGAAAAGGAGGAGTCAGCCAAGGAGGAGAGGGAGGAGGATGGAGCAGGAGGAAAGAGAAAAAGAGCCAGGCCTGCATGCAATCTGTGGCGGTAAAACCAAATCTACACGGGTGCCACGGGTTACATGCTTGACGGCCATCAGAAGGTTCACCCAGTGGGCAGTAAAAGTTATATACCTTCCCTGCTCGTGTTTGCTCGACCACGTGTCTGTGGTCAGATGTATCTTGGCACCGACACTGTGTGCCAGAGATACATTCACTTGCCGCTGAACATGGCCATATAACTCTGGGATGCCCTTCTGTGAGAAATACTTCCTTCCTGGGACCTTCCATTGTGGTGTTCCAATGGCCACAAATTTTCAAAAGGCCTCCGAGTCCACCAGCTTATATGGCAGTAGTTGGCAGGCTATCAGTTCTGACAAGCCAGCGGTCAACCGTTGGGCAAGAGGGTTATCCGGCATCATAATTTTTTTACACTCGAACATTTGGCCCACTGAAGCCTGCCTTTTTCCAGAAAAACGTTAGGATGGCATGATGGAAGGAAGAGTGGAGGACAATTGTGAGGAGAGAGGAGAAGGAGAAGTAGAAGACGAAGCTGGACGGAGAGAGCCTGGAGTGTGGCTTTGTGGGTTCCGTTGCTCCCACTGGACTCGGTGATGGCAGCTCATGTGCCTTCTTAAGGCAGTCGTCCCTAGGTGAGTGTTACCGCGACTTATGCATTGACTGCAAAGGCTGCAGATGGCAACATTATCGTCAGCAGCAGACACATTAAAAAAAGCCCAAACTGCGGAGCCATGTGCCGGCATCCTGGGAGCGCCAGATGTGACCGTACATGGTTGATGCCTCACTCCTGATACATTAGCAGTCTGCTTTGTCCCCTCTTTGCAATCGAAGTTCCGCCTGCTTCTCCTCCCTATCTGCTGGTCCATATCTCCCTCTGAACTTCCCTCCTCTTCCTCTCTTGTGGGCACCCACATGACATCACTAGACAGGTCATCATCGATGTCACCTTCCCCACTGCTATAATTAGAGATCTCTGAGTAGGCAGCAACACTGGGGACCAACCTCCTCCTTGGGCTGATCTGGGTACTGTCGTCAGACTGCTGAATGGCTGTTATTGCTACCGCCTCTTCCTGAGTGGCTGCGCATCGGCAATGTCTTGTGATGGATCGGAAAATAATTCCTGTGACTCAAGCGGAGGGTATATGGGGGTGGGGGTGTTGGTGGTAGTGTCTTTGGGGATGCACACAGCAGAGAGTGAAGAAGAGGGTGCAGATCGAGAGGATGAGGAGGGTGCAGAAGAGTAAGGCTGAGTGAGCCACTCAACCAAGTCTGGTGCATCCTTTGATGTAATCGCATTCAATTTCTGCAATTTGTCACTTTGGTTCAAGCCTGTGGCTCCTGCCCTACCCACTGGTCTATCACACCAGTTATAATACTTTTTTTTTAATTGTGTTTGTCACTCTTTGTAGTATCGCTGCAGAACCACTCAGCAGTCACAATGCTGCACAGTGGAAATGCACTATACTATGCTTTCTATATGTGCAAGTATTTTATACGTGTATTGCACCCCTATATACTGCACACCAAATAGTACACCTATACCAGTCCTTAAAAGGACCTTTGTGGACCTAATAGTAGCTAGCTAGTAGCTAGTGAATTGCAGACTGTCCCTGCTCCAAAAACCAAACTGTCCCTCCCTACACTGAGAAACGACAGCTGCAGAATCTGTCAGCAGCACTGCATGCAGTGCACTATAATATCCTTTCTATATTTGAAAGAAAGTATATTATAAGTGTACAACCCTATATACTGTACACCTATAAAATGACCTTTGTGAACCTAGTAGCTAGTGATTTGCAGACTGATTTGTCCCTGCTCCAAACACCAAACTGTCCCTCAGTCCCTACACTGATAAAAGACAGCTGCAGAATCGTTCAACACTCAGCAGTACAGCAGTGAAGTATAATATGCTTTCTATATTTGAAAGAAAGTATATTATACGTGTACAACCCTATATACTGTACACCTATACCAGTCCTTAAAAGGACCTTTGTGGACCTAGTAGCTAGTGATTTGCAGACTGTCCCTGCTCCAAAACACCAAACTGTCCCTCAGTCCCTACACTGATAAAAGACAGCTGCAGAATCGGTCAGCACTCAGCAGCACAGCAGTCAGCAGTGCACCATAATATACTGTCATGGTTATGCAGTGATCTTCCTCTGTTTGCTTACCTCCCCTCATGTGTTCTGACTAAGAGGCCAGCCACTTCCACCTGGTGGTTTCTATAACCTCTCCTCTAAGTGTGGCTCCACCCCAGGCCCTATCAGGGAATCCTATATTAACCTGTGCACCACACGCCAGCGGTGCTGATCAACCATTGTGTATCATTGTGTGTTTGGCTTCCTGTTTCTTGCTTGCCGTGTGCTCTACGTTTGACTCTGTTACCAAGCTTGGCGTGTTCTCTACGATTCCTGTCTGCTTGTGACCATGACCTTTTGCATGTCTCCGACCATCCCTGTCTGCCTGTGACTCTGAACCTTTGGCGTGTACTCTGTTGTTCCTGTCTGCTAGTTGCCCTGACCTCTGCTGTATCCCCTTACTATTCTTGTCGTTCCAGCCTGCTGCTTCCTTCTCCTATAGTCTACTGTGAGCGTGAGCTGTGAGACCCTAGGGGCCGCGACCTGGAGCCATACTGCAGTGAAGTCCATCCTCACCACTGGAGGCTCTGGCGAACACCCGCTGGCTCTTAGACTCTGGGATGTGTCCTGCAATAGACGGACTGATGCACTCTCTAGTTCATGTGGTACTTTGGATGAGGGGCCCACCTATGAACCTTAGTCGATCATTCAATCCAGTTTAGATAACCATTTACCTTTGCCTGTCCCTAATCTCCCTTGGACGCACAGCGAGGCTAACTTGTCTGCAAGTTCCACAGTCGCTATGCCCTGTGATGCGATTGAGATGGTTGCTACACCTGACAATACTATTCAGTCGGCCTCTGCACCAGTTATGCCAGTCCAGCCCATGCCCAATGAGCTCCCTGCTTCTTGTTTAGTGATGGACGAACTTCCGACGGGACGTTTCGCGAACGCGAAACGCGAACGGACACAAACGTTCGCGAAAACGACCGTTCGCCGCGGGCTCCATTGACTTCAATGGGAGGCGAATTTCGCAAACCTTTAGGTCGAATTTGCGGCCACGGGGTAATTATTAGGGGGTAGCACGTAGTCCCACCACCTGGACAATAGCATAATACATGTATGAGGTGAATTTGGGATCGATAACTACAAGCATTTTTTTTTTATTTGGGAAATTGTTCTGACAATTCAGGACTATGGAGCTAATGAAGGCAATGGAGGAGAGGGAAGGTCAGGGACCAGGGTAGGCAAACAAGAGGGTGCAGGAGATACAGAGCACTGACAGCAGCACCGTAATACAGAGCACTGACATCAGCACCGTGACATACAGCGCTGACAGCAGCTCCGTGACATACAGCGCTGACAGCAGCTCCGTGACATACAGCGCTGACAGCAGCTCCGTGACATACAGCGCTGACAGCAGCTCCGTGACATACAGCGCTGACAGCAGCTCCGTGACATACAGCGCTGACAGCAGCACCGTGACATACAGCGCTGACAGCAGCTCCGTGACATACAGCGCTGACAGCAGCTCCGTGACATACAGCGCTGACAGCAGCTCCGTGACATACAGCACTGACAGCAGCTCCGTGACATACAGCGCTGACAGCAGCTCCGTGACATACAGCGCTGACAGCAGCACCGTGACATACAGCGCTGACAGCAGCTCCGTGACATACAGCGCTGACAGCAGCTCCGTGACATACAGCGCTGACAGCAGCTCCGTGACATACAGCGCTGACAGCAGCTCCGTGACATACAGCGCTGACAGCAGCTCCGTGACATACAGCGCTGACAGCAGCACCGTGACATACAGCGCTGACAGCAGCTCCGTGACATACAGCGCTGACAGCAGCTCCGTGACATACAGCGCTGACAGCAGCTCCGTGACATACAGCACTGACAGCAGCTCCGTGACATACAGCGCTGACAGCAGCTCCGTGACATACAGCGCTGACAGCAGCACCGTGACATACAGCGCTGACAGCAGCTCCGTGACATACAGCGCTGACAGCAGCTCCGTGACATACAGCGCTGACAGCAGCTCCGTGACATACAGCGCTGACAGCAGCTCCGTGACATACAGCGCTGACAGCAGCTCCGTGACATACAGCGCTGACAGCAGCTCCGTGACATACAGCGCTGACAGCAGCTCCGTGACATACAGCGCTGACAGCAGCACCGTGACATACAGCGCTGACAGCAGCTCCGTGACATACAGCGCTGACAGCAGCTCCGTGACATACAGCGCTGACAGCAGCTCCGTGACATACAGCGCTGACAGCAGCTCCGTGACATACAGCGCTGACAGCAGCTCCGTGACATACAGCGCTGACAGCAGCTCCGTGACATACAGCGCTGACAGCAGCTCCGTGACATACAGCGCTGACAGCAGCTCCGTGACATACAGCGCTGACAGCAGCTCCGTGACATACAGCGCTGACAGCAGCTCCGTGACATACAGCGCTGACAGCAGCTCCGTGACATACAGCGCTGACAGCAGCTCCGTGACATACAGCGCTGACAGCAGCTCCGTGACATACAGCGCTGACAGCAGCTCCGTGACATACAGCGCTGACAGCAGCACCGTAAGCAGCCCCAGGAGGAAGTCAGCACAGCACAGGGATGGTGTGATCCCCTCATAATAAGAACCCCCAGGAGGAAGTCAGCACAGCACAGGGATGGTGGGAGCCCCTCATAATAAGAACACCCAGGAGGAAGTCAGCACAGCACAGGGATGGTGGGAACCCCTCATAATAAGCAGCCCCAGTAGAAATATGACACCGCTCAACCTCTTCAAAGAGGAGGGTAGGGGCATATAGTACGGTGTGCTTTTTTGGGTCAGGGAAGTGAGCCAAATGAATTAAGAAGGTCTGTGTGCTTGATTCCAAAAATTGTTTATAGACATATACATGGTCTACTGATCACATGTGTTGAATTCCTCCGAGATCCATGCCTCATTCATTTTTAGAAATGTGAGGTAGTTAACACTGTGGTGAGCTAGGCGAGTACGCTTATCGGTCACAATCCCCCCTGCTGCGCTGAACGTCCTTTCGGACAGGACACTGGATGAGGGGCAAGCCAACAGTTCGATTGCAAATTGGGCAAGCTCTGGCCAGAGGTCAAGCCTGCCCACCCAGTAGTCTAGGGGTTCATCACTCCTCAGAGCGTCCACATCGGCCGTTAACCCAATGTAGTCGGACACCTGACGGTCTAGGCGTTCCCTGATGCTGGATCCGGATGACACCTGTCGATGGGTCGGCTGAAAGAATGACCTCATATCCGAAGTCACCAACACATCTTCAAACCGGCCTCTTCTTGCAGGCGCTGTTGGATTGGTACCCGCAAATCCTTCTCTGGGAGTGGGAATTGCTCCTCTGCCAGCGCACGCAAAAGCAGAATGCAGCATTTCTCGAAGCAAGGCCTGGAAGTGCTGCATTCTGACAGCCCTCTGCGACGGCGGTAACATTTCCGCCATTTTGTGTTTGTACCGGGGGTCTAAGTACGTTGCCACCCAGTACTGGTCCTTGACCCTCATGCTTTTTATACGGGGGTCCCTATTAAAACACTGGAGCATGAAGGCCCCCATTTGCACTAAAGTGGAAGCGGTGTGGTGGCCTGGCTCCTGCTCATCATCCAGGATAATGTCGTCCTCTTCATTCTCCTCTCCCCATCCTCGCACAACAGGGATCCCAGAAAGGTTTAAAGCATGCTCTTCTTGCTCCTGCTCATCCGCCCCGGCACCATCCTCCTCTGACTCCTCATCAGACTCCTGTTGTTGACTTGTCTCAGATAGAGTAGCCCCCCCTGGGAATTCATCCAGCATTGCGACTTCCTCATCTTCCCGCTCCTGCTCCTCCACAGCCTGATCAATGACACGACGCAATGCACGCTCCAGAAAGAAGGCATAAGGTACCATGTCACTGATGGCGCCATGGCTGCGACTGACCAGTTTGGTGATCTCCTCAAATGGCCGCAGAAGTCTGCATGTGTCGCGCATGAGCAGCCACTGGCGCGGTGAAAAAAAACCCAGCTCCCCAGAACCGTTTCTTTCGCAGAGTTCATACAGGTAGACGTTAACTGCACGTTTCTGCTGGAGCAGCCTATCAAGCATATAGAAGGTTGAGTTCCATCGCGTCGGGCAATCGCAAATAAGACGTCTGACCGGCAGATGGTGTCGCCGCTGAATGTCAGCAAGGCGAGCCATGGCCGTGTAAGATCTTCTGAAATGGGCCGAGATTTTCCTTGCCTGCCGCAAGATGTCCTGGACCCCAGGGTATTTGACAAGGAATCGCTGCACGACCAAGTTTAAGACGTGTGCCATGCACGGCACGTGCGTGATTTTGCCCTGTTTCAATGCGCTAAGCAGATTGGCACCGTTGTCACACACCACTTTACCAACTGTCAAATTGAGCGGTGTTAGCCACTCATCTGCCTGTGAACGCAAAGCTGAAAGGAGTGCCGGGCCAGTGTGGCTCTTTGCTTCCAGGCACAACAGACGCAGCACGGCATGGCAACGTCTCACCTGGCATGTGGAATAGGTTCTGGGGAGCTTGGGCGGTGCAGTGGAAGAGACGCTAGCAGCGGAAAAGGAGGAGGCAGCTGAGGAGGAGAGGGAGGAGGATGGAGTAGGAGGAGGAGAAGAAGAGTCAGGCCTGCATGCAATCCGTGGCGGTAAAACCAAATCTACACGGGTGCCACGGGTTACATGCTTGACGGCCGTCAGAAGGTTCACCCAGTGGGCAGTAAAACTGATATACCTTCCCTGCCCGTGTTTGCTAGACCACGTGTCTGTGGTCAGATGTATCTTGGCACCGACACTGTGTGCCAGAGATACATTCACTTGCCGCTGAACATGGCCATATAGCTCTGGGATGCCCTTCTCTGAGAAATACTTCCTTCCTGGGACCTTCCATTGTGGTGTTCCAATGGCCACAAATTTGCGAAAGGCCTCCGAGTCCACCAGTTTATATGGCAGTAGTTGGCGGGCTATGAGTTCTGACAAGCCAGCCGCCAACCGTTGGGCAAGAGGGTTATCCGGCGTCATCATTTTTTTACGCTCAAACATTAGGCCCACGGAAGCCTGCCTTTTTGCAGAAAAATGTGAGCTTGGCGTGATGGAAGGTGGAGTGGAGGACAATTGTGAGGAGAGAGGAGAAGGAGAAGTAGAAGACGAGGCTGGACGGTGAGAGCCTGCAGTGTGGCTTTGTGTGTTCCGTTGCTCCCACTGGGCTCGGTGATGGCTGCTCATGTGCCTTCTTAAGGCGGTCGTCCCTAGGTGAGTATTGGGCTTACCGCGACTAACGCGTTGACTGCAAAGATTGCAGATGGCAACGCTATTGTCAGCAGCGGACACGTTAAAAAAAGCCCACACTGCGGAGCCATGTGCCGGTGTCCTGGGAGCGCCAGATGTGACCGTACATGGTCGATGACTCGCTCCTGATACATTTGCAGTCTGCTTTGTCCCTGCTGTGCAATGTAAGTCATTGCTGCTTCTCCTCCCTATCTGCTGGTCCATATCTCCCTCTGAACTCCCCTCCTCTTCCTCTCTTGTGGGCACCCACGTGACATCACTAGACACGTCATCATCAACGTCACCTTCCCCACCGCTATAAGTAGAGTAGGCAGCAACACCGGGGACCAACCTCCTCCTTGGGCTGATCTGGGTACTGGCGTCAGACTGCTGAGTAGCGCTTGTTGCTACCTCCTCTTCCTGATCCAATACCAAGAGTGGCTGCGCATCAGAAATGTCCTCTTGATATGGATCGGAAAATAATTCCAGTGACTCAAGCGGAAGGTATGTGGTGGTGGTGGTGGTGGTCGTGTTGTTGGTGGTAGTGTCTTTGGGGGTGCACATAGCAGAGAGTGAAGAAGAGGGTGCAGATCGAGAGGATGAGGAGGGTGCAGAAGAGTAAGGCTGAGCGAGCCACTCAACCAAGTCTGGTGCATCCTTTAAAGTAATTGAACGCACCTTCTGCAACTTCCCACTTTGGCTCAAGCCTGTTGCTCCTGCCCTACCCCTACCACCCCTGCGGAAGGGCCTGCCTCTTCCTCTGCATGTCATTTTTTAAATGACCCTGTGACAAAACTCTTAGTCCCTATACCGCTGAAGGACTGCTGCAGTATAGGTGAGCGGTCAGCAGTGGTGCACGTCAACCCTATCTATTGTGGACCTATAGCGGTCCTTACAGAACAGCAGACTGTACCGCACTCAAGCCTATGTACCGTAGCACCCTATACCAAGTTACCAGTCCTTATAAGAACTTTTGTGGACCAAGCAGGTTGTGTATTAGTGTTTAGCAGACTGTACGTCAGTCCCTATACCGCTGAAGGACTGCTGCAGTATAGGGCAGCGGTCAGCAGTGGTGCACGTCAACCCTATCTATTGTGGACCGATAGCGGTCCTTACAGAACAGCAGACTGTACCGCACTCAAGCCTATGTACCGTAGCACCCTATACCAAGTTACCAGTCCTTATAAGAACTTTTGTGGACCAAGCAGGTTGTGTATTAGTGTTTAGCAGACTGTACGTCAGTCCCTATACCGCTGAAGGACTGCTGCAGTATAGGGCAGCGGTCAGCAGTGGTGCACGTCAACCCTATCTATTGTGGACCGATAGCGGTCCTTACAGAACAGCAGACTGTACCGCACTCAAGCCTATGTACCGTAGCACCCTATACCAAGTTACCAGTCCTTATAAGAACTTTTGTGGAACAAGCAGGTTGTGTGTTAGTGATTAGCAGACTGTACGTCAGTCCCTATACCAATGAAGGACTGCTGCAGTATAGGGCAGCGGTCAGCAGTAGTGCACGGCAACCCTATGTATTGTGGACCGATAGCGGTCCTTACAGAACAGCAGACTGTACCGCACTCAAGCCTATGTACCGTAGCACCCTATACCAAGTTACCAGTCCTTATAAGAACTTTTGTGGACCAAGCAGGTTGTGTATTAGTGTTTAGCAGACTGTACGTCAGTCCCTATACCGCTGAAGGACTGCTGCAGTATAGGGCAGCGGTCAGCAGTGGTGCACGTCAACCCTATGTATTGTGGACCGATAGCGGTCCTTACAGAACAGCAGACTGTAACGCACTCAGGCCTATGTACCGTAGCACCCTATACCAAGTTACCAGTCCTTATAAGAACTTTTGTGGACCAAGCAGGTTGTGTGTTAGTGATTAGCAGACTGTACGTCAGTCCCTATACCAATGAAGGACTGCTGCAGTATAGGGCAGCGGTCAGCAGTAGTGCACGGCAACCCTATGTATTGTGGACCGATAGCGGTCCTTACAGAACAGCAGACTGTAACGCACTCAGGCCTATGTACCGTAGCACCCTATACCAAGTTACCAGTCCTTATAAAAACTTTTGTGGACCAAGCAGGTTGTGTGTTAGTGTTTAGCAGACTGTGCGTCAGTCCCTATACCGCTGAAGGACTGCTGCAGTATAGGGCAGCGGTCAGCAGTGGTGCACGTCAACCCTATCTATTGTGGACCGATAGCGGTCCTTACAGAACAGCAGACTGTACCGCACTCAAGCCTATGTACCGTAGCACCCTATACCAAGTTACCAGTCCTTATAAGAACTTTTGTGGACCAAGCAGGTTGTGTATTAGTGTTTAGCAGACTGTACGTCAGTCCCTATACCGCTGAAGGACTGCTGCAGTATAGGGCAGCGGTCAGCAGTGGTGCACGTCAACCCTATGTATTGTGGACCGATAGCGGTCCTTACAGAACAGCAGACTGTAACGCACTCAGGCCTATGTACCGTAGCACCCTATACCAAGTTACCAGTCCTTATAAGAACTTTTGTGGACCAAGCAGGTTGTGTGTTAGTGATTAGCAGACTGTACGTCAGTCCCTATACCAATGAAGGACTGCTGCAGTATAGGGCAGCGGTCAGCAGTAGTGCACGGCAACCCTATGTATTGTGGACCGATAGCGGTCCTTACAGAACAGCAGACTGTACTGCACTCAGGCCTATGTACCGTAGCACCCTATACCAAGTTACCAGTCCTTATAAAAACTTTTGTGGACCAAGCAGGTTGTGTGTTAGTGTTTAGCAGACTGTGCGTCAGTCCCTATACCGCTGAAGGACTGCTGCAGTATAGGGCAGCGGTCAGCAGTAGTGCACGGCAACCCTATGTATTGTGGACCGATAGCGGTCCTTACAGAACAGCAGACTGTAACGCACTCAGGCCTATGTACCGTAGCACCCTATACCAAGTTACCAGTCCTTATAAGAACTTTTGTGGACCAAGCAGGTTGTGTGTTAGTGATTAGCAGACTGTACGTCAGTCCCTATACCAATGAAGGACTGCTGCAGTATAGGGCAGCGGTCAGCAGTAGTGCACGGCAACCCTATGTATTGTGGACCGATAGCGGTCCTTACAGAACAGCAGACTGTACCGCACCCAAGCCTATGTACCGTAGCACCCTAGACAGACCAAGTTACCAGTCCTGATAAAGAGCTTTGTGGAACAAGTGAGTTGTGAATGATTAGCAGACTGCAGCAGAAGGGCAGCAGTCAAGTATAATATTCTTTCTATATTTGGAAGAAAGAATATTATACGTGTACAAGCCTATTACCGTACCACTGATACCAGTCCTGAAAAGAACCTTTGTGGAACTAATAGTAACAGCAAGTCTTTAAAATTATCCTCACTGCCTGACACACTGCTTCCTGCCTGTCCCTATACAAATTGGCAAAAAAGAGTAGGCTGGAACGATTAGCTGGAACAGCTCTTTTGTGGACCTGATAGTAACAGCTAATGATGATGATGATGATGATGATGAAGAAAGACTAATCTGGCTGAGCTGTCCCTAAAATAGCAGCATACAGCGCTCTGTCCCTTTATCTAAACTGACAAAAGAAACTCAGGCTGCTGACCTAACACCTATACCAGTCCTGAAAAGAACTTTTGTGTACCAAATAGCTAGCGTTTTCTCTGTCCCTACTCCACACAGGATCCTTTCCCTACAGTGACAGAAGAAAGAATGTAAAATGGCCACCGGATCGGGTGTATTTATAGGTTAGGGGGAATGTCCAAGTGTCCATGAGCTGTCATGTCTCAATTGGTTGTCCTGTAACACATGATAAACGTGTCACGAAAGGTTAAAGTTCTTGTATACATTAAACACGTAAGTCCGCCGGGGCGAACGACGGAAAAAGGCGTTCGAACCCGCGGACGGCGAAAGTCGGAAATTCGCCGCGAAACGACCGCCGGGCGAACCGTTCGGCCATCACTATTCTTGTTTAGGACCTTCTGTAACCTGGCTTCACCCTACTGCTACTATGTCCATTCAAACCCGTTTAAGAGGCTCAATCCATCCTTTGGATAGACTGCCTCATTCGGCCAGGTGGGGTTTTAAATCTTTTTCTCAGGGCTCTCTGCATTCTGTTTGTGTTTCAGCTATCCAGCTCGACTCTTGTGACATGTCACCTTCTAACTAACCTGACCTCAGGGATCCACTGACCTCTTCCCAGTCTGGTGGTCCTGTGTTGGGTGTCCAGCTCATCTTTAAGGGTCTTCTCATGCCCTTACCCATTCCTAAAAAGCCTTTAGTCCTCAAGTCCTCTCGTACTCTCCCTACCTCGGTTCCGGTCTCTGAGGATAATCTAAAATACAAGGTTAGTCAAGTTTTGGATTTCTGGCTCCGTAAAGGCATTCTTCGGTACCTTGTACATTGGAAAGGGTTTGGCCCTGAGGAGAGGTCTTGGATCACTGCATCTGAGGTCTTCGCTCCTTGTCTGTTGAGGAGGTTCCATCTGGAGTTTCCCTTTAAGCCTGGACCCAGGCGGGGGAGGGGGAGGCCTTGTAAGAGGGAGGGTACTGTCATGGTTATGCAGTGATCTTCCTCTGTTTGCTTACCTCCCCTCATGTGTTCTGACTAAGAGGCCAGCCACTTCCACCTAGTGGTTTCTATAACCTCTCCTCTAAGTGTGGCTCCACCCCAGGCCCTATCAGGGAATCCTATATTAACCTGTGCACTGTAAGCCAGTGGTGCTGATCAACCATTGTCTATCATTGTGTGTTTGGCTTCCTGTTTCTTTCTTGCTGTGTGCTCTACGTTTGACTCTGTTACCGACCTTGGCGTGTTCTCTACGATTCCTGTCTGCTTGTGACCTTGACCTTTTCCATGTCTCCGACCATACCTGTCTGCCTGTGACCCTGAACCTTTGGTGTGTGCTCTGTTGTTCCTGTCTGCTAGTTGCCCTGACCTCTGCCGTATCCCCTTACTATCCTTGTCATTCCAGCCTGCTGCTTCCTTCTCCTGTAGTCTACTGTGAGCGTGAGCTGTGAGACCCTAGGGGCCGCTACCTGGAGCCAGACTGCAGCGAAGTCCATCCTCATCACTGGAGGCTCTGCCGAACACCCGCTGGCTCTTAGACTCCGCGCCCTTGGGAATCTATGCTCCAGCTCCCATTCGGATCTGTGTTAGTGATCCTGTAGACCTGTGTCCTGAATCTCCCTGGGTACAATCCACAGCAGTAAGTCCTAAGGTCCACTACCTAGCGGTGCACTTTCGACTCCTACGGAGTGCATTTGTCACCTGGTCTCAGGTGACCTGACATATACTTTGTATATTTGAAAGAAAGTATATTATACGTGTACAACCCTATATACTGTACACCTATACCAGTCCTTAAAAGGACCTTTGTGGACCTAGCAGCTAGTGATTTGCAGACTGTCCCTCAGTCCCTACACTGATAAAAGACAGCTGCAGAATCGGTCAGCACTCAGCAGCACAGCAGTCAGTGCACCATAATATACTTTGTATATTTGAAAGAATGTATATTATGTGTGTACAACCCTATATACTGTACACCTATACCAGTCCTTTAAAGGACATTTGTGGACCTAGTAGCTAGTGATTTGCAGACTGTCCCTGCTCCAAACACCAAACTGTCCCCCCCTACACTGATAAAAGACAGCTGCAGAATCGGTCAGCAAGCACTCAGCAGCACAGCAGTCAGCAGTGCACCATAATATACTTGAAAGAAAGTATATTATAGGTGTATTACAACCCTATATACTGTGCACCTATACCAGTCCTTAAAAGGACTTTTGTGGGCCTAATAGTAATAGCTAGTGATAGACTGACTGTCCCTGCTCCACACAGTGTCCTTTCCCTACACTGACAAAAGACAGAATGTAAAATGGCCACCAGATCAGGTCTATTTATAAGGTAGGGGGTATGTCCAATTGTCCATGTGCTGAAATGTCTCAATTGGCTGTCCTGTACCCCATGATGGATGTGTCATGGCCGCCGCGAACAGCGACAGAAGTCCGCCGGTTTGATGAATCGCGAACGAGCAAAATTCGCCACGAATAGACCACCGGGCGAACCGCAAGGACATCTCTAGCCATCAGATGCAAGTTCATTTAATCCCATGGACACTGTATACAGACACCTATGCTTTCGCTCACATCTCTGGCATCTGTAGTTCTACAGGAAACAATACCATTAAGCATGCACTGTGATCACTTGTGCTTAGGTTATATAGGAAAAATTTGCATCCTCTATTGGTTAACTACATACCAGCTAAATTTGCTCTGCTCATCCAGGATCATTTCATCTACCATTCTTTAAGTGTTAGCTGAAGACCTGCCAGATTCCATGGAGTTAACTTTAACCCCTTCCCCATCTTTAGTGACTAGTGTTGTTTTACTTAAGGGGTCTGCTTTCAGCTATCTGGAAACTCTGCTTAAAAGGAGCCAGCCAAATCATAAATACAACAGTTTGCTGAAAGTTTTGCCAGTCGCCTAAAGCAGAGTTCCTCCCATTTTCTAGTTTATTAAAAGTAAGCAGCTATGAGTGCCGTTCCCTCAACCTGCCAAACTACACCCACGCTGGGTCTCTGAAACGCTAACTGCACTGCCTCATCCATCTGCCCATCCCCCTGCACTGAGGTGGGGAGTTGCAGTACTACCACTCATTGCCTACACCAATCAAGATCTACCCTTGCCTGATGACAGCAGCCATCTTGGTACCCCTGGCTCTCTCTTCCGTACAGCTGCAGACCCAGACTACCACCCTCTTGAGCGATCCCACCATGTAGCGTATCCGGGGCAGATGTCCTCCAAGAAAAAGTCCTCCAAGGGCGCATTCGCACGAGTGAAGGAGATGGCCGCCTGATACCTCGGCTCCACGCCGTCTGAACCACCAAGCTGGTCTGACACAGCACAGAACACACCAGGACACCATTCACATACCTTGGCTGACTCAGGATCACCTCTAGCCGCTCCCAGTGATCTACAAAGCGGTGAAAAAAAAGCCAAAGAACCGTCAATCACACAGGCCCTCTCCAGCCTTAGGCAGGGGCAGAATCAAGATAGCGCCTGAACCTCCGGAGCCTGATAATGCTACACAGCTCTCTGCAAAGTACCCAGCATCGCCTGCCGACAGCCTACAGCAGTTTCCCATGGACCTGGTGAATCCTCTGCCTTTAGACTCTGATAATATGTTGGCTAAATTCCACAGCATAGTTAGGGATGAGATTACCGTGGCCTCCGCAAGCTCTCCTTGGACATGGTGCAGGGCCTTAAAGAGATAGGTCACTAATCAGCTAGAACAACGTATGGATCTGGCCACTACAGTGCTGGAGGGACACGAGGAAGAGGTAGACAAAATGTCAGCTGAGATTGAATCCATAAAAGATAAATTGGAGGATGCAGAAAATAGGACCTCTGGGATAATCTCCGCAACTGCGGTATTCCGTCCTCTTCTTCTAGATCTGGAATCTCCTGGCCTCCTTGCCAGCCCTCACAAGCCTCCCAATGCTCCCAACCCAGATCACAGGTGCTGCGAGACCTGCAGGCCCAACGTTTACACAACGTGAAGCCACTTTCGCTGTATCCTTGTATGGCCTTTATTTTCCTTGCTGCCTGACCCCCACCACAACCGATGAACCTGGTTTGACTGTCAATCTTGCTCCCAGAATAGTACGGTACGTTTTGAAATGGATTCCCTGCCATGCCTGTACCCTGCTCTAGATTTTGTTCCAGTGACGGAGGTAACCAACCCGCCATAGACTGCCCCACTTAAGAGATAGCGGTCAGGGATGTTGACTTCCTCACCCATGCTCTAAGCAGAGCCACAGACTTCAAAAGTCTTCTCCACCCCTTTCCACACAGCTATGCTCATGACAGCAGGAGTTTGTTTGCTGAACTGTTCCCCCCCCCCCTTTTTTTTGTGTTCTACAAAAAAAACAATTACAATCGACTCCAGAACTACCGTATTATAAAGTAGAAGAGTAATGTATTCGTTGAAGGCACATCTTTCACTGGCTGAGCAAATTGGGTGTGGTCTTTGGTCTTTGTTCCTGCCCCTGGATTTTCCACCCCTGTCCAATGGTTTGGAGATCCTATGGGTCAGATAGTATTGCGCTGGTGCACTCGGCCGCTTAGGTATAACAAGCCTTTGACCATTGTCTTCGGGTTCCCAGGGGACCCAGGCAGGTAAATCTTGAAATCTTTTATTGGTTTTAAATTAAGCAACACTGTTTTAGTTGGTTCTTGAAGATTATATTATTAGTAGTTTTCTAGATTCTGTGCTAAAGACTGTTTAGTTTAATGTAATTTATTGTAAAAGGCCAGTGGTTCCGATGGACCACTGCTCCCCCCATGAGTTGACACTTGGCTAAGATGGCTGTCTTGGCCAATGTCCCACCCCACTGTGCACCCCACAGTCCACGAACTGATGCCTTTAAATCCTTAATGCATACGCTACACCAAGTTCTCTTCGATACACTCAAGTAGTATGCCTTGTTTTCTTTTTTCCCCTCTCTCTCTATCTTTTCTCTTCTCCACTGCCTTCCCCTTCCCTCTCAGTCCCTGAGGTGCGCGACTGGAACATTTTGTAGCAGCACGCCTCTGATCCCCTTACCCTCCACTGGTTGTCCCTGAATGTTCAGAGCATGAATTCTCCCCAGAAACGGGTCAAAGTATTTAAATACCTCAAACAACAAAAAATAGACATTGCATGTCTGCAGAGAACTCATTTCTCTTCCTCCTCCCACCCCAAAATACTTTGCGGCAGATTACCCCCACATTTATCTGGCCAATAGCCCTACTAAACAGAGAGGAGCCCTGATTGCCATACGCAAATCGGTCCCATTTATTTGCAGTAAACAATTAGCAGACCCAAATGGCAGATACTTAATTTTGCAAGGCACCATTCAAGACAATAATGTAACCATTATGACTTACTACTCCCCGAACAAGAACCCGGGGCCCTTCCTGATCCACATCTGCTTCCTGCTGAAATCACCCCAGAAAGGTACCCTCCTGCTGGCGGGGGACTCTGTCATTAAACCCTTCTCTTGACAACTACTCATCGGATCATAAGCTCCCCTCCCCAGTCACCAAAACATTCAAACAATCCCTGCAAACTCATGACCTAGTGGATGTCTGGCGGGAGCTCCATCCTCTGGGAAGGGACTATACTCATTATTCCCATCCTCATCATTCTTACTCTAGAATAGACCATATGTTTGTACTAAATAAACGCCTCTCTCTATTAGATTCAACGACCTCTATCCTCGCCGCCTATCATATAAATGTACTCACCGAGGCCAAGATGCCGAGAGCGGTCGCTGTTGCGACTCGGCGCAGACCACCCCTGAAAGTGGCACAGAGAGTGGTTGCACCAAGAGGCACAAGCTACCAGTAGGACAGTCACTTGCTAGCAGATCAGCAGGTAGCTTGAGCAGAGCTGAGAGGTGATGTCCCGTGGGAAGGTCCGAAAGCAATGGTAGCAAGTCCGTAAGGCAAAGACAGAATCCAGGAGACAGGCCAGGGGTCAAACACAGTCCAGATCAGAAGACAAGTACCAGGAACGCTGAGACAGAAGGATAATCCAAGACAAGCCGGGGGTCAAACACAGGAGACAGCAGGTAAGTCCAGATGCAGGCTGAGGGTCAAACACGTTAGAAAGCAGGAGTCCAAGATCAAGCCAGAGGTCGGGTCAGGAGAAGATCAGCGAGGTCGATAAGGCAATCCGGGTCACAACGGGTAATACAGATAACAGAAGCAGACGTGGGAATCACAGGAAGCTGAAGACAAACCAGCAGTGTGTTTGGATGACCTCACTTCCTTTATAGGTCAGCGAGGGGTCACACCCTGTGTGTGTGTGCTTGTGTGCTTTCGTTTATTCCTCTTGCACACAGCTGTGCGCCGGAATGCTTTAACCGTGCGCATCCTATGACAGTGCCCCCCCCCGAGGGGCGGCCTCCGGACGCCCAAGCTAGCCATCAATTCCGGATGTTGCTGATGGAATGTCTTTATTAATTTGGGAGCGTGAAGGTTCTTGGATGGTTCCCAGGAGTTATTTTCTGAAGGATACCCCTTCCATTTTACCAGGTATTGTATTTGTCTACCGACTTTCCTGCATCCTAGTAAAGCTTCTACTTCGAATTCATCTTCTCCATCGATCTTGATGGGTGGAGGAGGAGGCACTTCCCTTCCAGGAAAAGGACTAGGAACCAATGGCTTCAAAAGGGAGGCATGGAAAACAGGGTGTATCCTGTATGATTCAGGGAGGGCTAGTTCAAAGGCTACAGGATTTATTACCCTTTTGATTTTGAATGGTCCTATGAATCTGGGACCCAGCTTGCGTGTGGGACAAGGAAGTTTGAGATTGGTGGCAGATAGCCAGACTTCCTCGCCAATTTTAAAGGTAGGGTTCTCCTTCCTTCCCCTATCATGGTATTTTTTGTAATCATCCTGGGCCTTCTGTATGGTCTCCTGGATCCTTTGGAAATTAGATTGGATGGCGGCTATCCGATCTTGGACCGCAGGAACAGTGGATTCTGGGATGGAGTTGGGGAGGAAAGAAGGGTGAAACCCACAGTTGATCCAAAAGGGAGTCTGGTTGGTAGTTGTATGAATAGAATTATTGTAGGCGAATTCTGCATATGGCAATAGGGCCGACCAATCATTCTGAGATCCTGAACAAAAGCAGCGAAGATACTGCTCAAGGGTTTGGTTTGTCCGTTCCGTTTGCCCGTTACTTTGGGGATGATATGCCGATGACAAACAGATCTTGATTTCCAGTATCTTGCAGAGTTCTATCCAAAATCTAGAGGTAAACTGTGGACCTCTATCAGACGTGATACTGCTGGGAACCCCATGGAGCCTGACAACCTCCTTAATAAAGAGATTGGCAGTTTCCAGAGCAGAGGGAGTACCGACCATAGGTAGGAAATGGGCCATCTTTGAAAGACGGTCGACTACTACCAGAATTGTGGTGAAACCTTCCGAGGGCGGTAGCTCCACAATAAAATCCATTGACACGTCTGCCCAAGGTCGGTCAGGAATGGGCAAAGGCCTTAACAGACCCCAGGGCTTGATCTTGGGACCCTTGCTACGCTGGCACGGTACACAAGAGGCAATGTAAGTCTGGCAGTCCTGTCTCCAACATGGCCACCAGAAAGAACGAGAGATCAGTTCCGCTGTTTTCTGTGTCCCAAAGTGGCCGGCCAATTTGTGATCATGACAAATCCTTAGAACTTGAGTCCTAATCTCAAGGGGAACGAAGACCTTGTTTCGGGCCCAAAACAGATTGTCACGTTTTTCCAAGGTAGATAGGACTGGGTCATTGCAATGGACTGAAGCTGTTTTGATGGCCGTAAGTAAGTCAGGCTGTGGGAGTAGAAGGAAGTTGTGAGGAGACAAGATCGTACTAGGCTCCGTTACCTGGGAAGACTCAGGGAACATGCGCGAGAGCGCATCCGCTTTGTTGTTCTTGGATCCGGGCCGGTACGAGATATGGAACTGGAATCTTGAAAAGAAAAGCGCCCAACGGGCTTGACGGGGTCTTAAGCGTTTGGCAGTCCGCAGATATTCAAGATTCTTGTGATCTGTGAATATTGTGATGGGATGAGTGGCTCCTTCCAAGAGGTATCTCCACTCCTCCAGGGCGAACTTGATGGCCAATAGTTCTCGGTCGCCTACGTCATAATTCCTCTCCGGTGGGGTTAGCTTCCGAGATGCGAAAGCCACCGGGTGTAACAAAGCTTTAGGCCCTTGTCGTTGAGAGAGGATGGCTCCTGTGGCTGTCTCTGAGGCATCTACTTCCAGTACGAATGGTAATACTGGATCGGGATGCCGTAAAATAGGAGCTGAGGTGAACAAGGTCTTTAGTTTGGTAAAGGCTACTTGGGCTTCTTGAGACCACTGAAATCGGGTATGTTGGCGGGTCAGCTGAGTAATGGGGGCGACTATTGAAGAGAACCCGGCGATGAATCTGCGATAAAAGTTAGCGAAGCCTATAAACCTTTGCACGGCTTTCTTATCCCTTGGAGCAGGCCATTCCAAGATTGCCTTGATCTTTTGGGGGTCCATGGAGATGCCCTCAGTAGAAATGATGAATCCTAAGAACTGAACTGTAGTTATCTCAAATTCACATTTCTCCGCCTTAAGGTACAGCCGATGTTGTCGGAGGATGGTGAGGACTTTCCGCACGTGGACCCTGTGGAGTTCAAGAGAAGCAGAGAAAATAAGGATATCATCTAAATATACCACTATAAAATTATCAAGATAGTCTCTGAAGATGTCATTTACTAGATGCTGAAATGTGGCCGGGGCATTGCACAGGCCAAAGGGCATAACAAGATATTCATAGTGGCCAAATCTTGATCTGAAGGCTGTCTTCCATTCATCCCCAGCACGGATTCTAATGAGATTGTAGGCCCCCCGCAAGTCCAGTTTGGAAAATACTTTGGCAGATCCTAAGCGCTGGAATAACTCAGGGATGAGTGGAAGTGGGTAGCGATTTTTGATTGTGACTTTATTAAGTTCCCTGTAGTCAACACATGGCCTAAGGGATCCATCCTTTTTTCCCACAAAGAAAATACCTGCCCCTGCTGGCGAAGAAGATGGGCGAATGAACCCCTTTTCAAGATTTTCATCAATGTAGGCTTTGAGAGCCTTTAGTTCAGTCTCGGATAAGGGGAAAATTCGTCCAAAAGGGATCTCAGAACCAGGTAACAGTTCAATGGGACAGTCATATGGTCTGTGTGGTGGTAGACGGTCAGCCTTCTTTTTATCGAAGACGTCCTTAAACTCGGAATAGACCTGAGGAATGTGCTGCAGGTGATCAGTGGTGGGGGCCACGGTCATACAAGGAGCTGGAACAGAATCAAAACAATGCTGCATACAGTAAGCGGATGTAAAGGACACTTCCTTCGTGTTCCAACTGATCTGGGGATCATGAGCCTGCAACCAAGGAAGTCCCAGGATGATAGGGAACATGGGAGATGATATTAGGTCGAAGCGTAGAAGTTCTCTATGGCCAGAGTCTGTAATAGTGAGCAAAGGTAGTGTCTCCTGTGTTACTGGACCTGAGAGTGGCAGAGATCCATCTGCTAAATGGACTAGAAGATGTGTTGCTTTATTCTGGCTTGGAATGCGTAGTTGCTGTGCGAGGGAGATGTCCAAAAAGCAACTACATGCCCCTGAATCAATCACGGCTGGGAGTGGGATCTTCTCTTCTGCCAGCTGTAGGGAAACAGAGAGAGTCACATAAGTTTGAGCAGGACCAACACTCTGGTAGTTCATTACACACCTTGGGGGCAACTTACGGGGTCTCACGGGACAGCTGTGAATGAAATGTCCAAGCCCCCCACAGTATAAGCACAGATTGGCTTGGCGTCTTCGTTGTCGCTCTTCTGGGGTGAGACGAGGACGGACCAAACCTAGCTGCATGGGCTCCCCTTCCGAAGCTGAGGGACCCGAAGGAACCGGGATGGGCGGATACGGGATAGTGGCCTTAGGAAGCATCCAACTAGGCCGAGGGGCCTGGAGGCGTTCGGAGCGCCGCTCGCGCATCCGTCTGTCCAGTTTTGTAGCCAACTGGATTAATTCCTCCAGGGAGGCAGGAGTCTCTACTCGGGCCAACTCATCCTTTAGGTTCTCGGAGAGCCCCAACCGGTATTGATAACGCAGGGCCGCCTCGTTCCAGCTGGTGTCAGCTGACCACTTGCGAAACTCAACGGTGTAATCCTCCACCGGTCTTCTCCCCTGTGAGAGAGCATGCAGGGTAGCCTCAGCCGTGGCAGTACGCTGAGGGTCATCATATAATTGTCCCATAGCCTCAAAGAAGGTGTCCGTGGAGTTTAACAAGGGGCTTCTCTGTTCCATAAGGCTATGGGCCCAGGCCTGGGGTTCCTCAGCCAGAAGAGAGATAATAAACCCGACCTTGACAATCTCTGAAGAAAAGGTCCTGGGTTGCAAAGCCAAGTACAAGGAACATGCATTTTTAAAGGCTCTGAATTTCTTTCGGTCGCCTGAAAATCGCTCAGGCGTGGGTACTCGTGGTTCGGGTACTGCCATCATCATACCGGGTGGAGGCTGGACATGAGGTGTGGAGGCATCGCTGACTGAGGCCTGCGTAGGATTTGTGGGTGCCGGAGCTGTGGCTAGTCGCTGAAGCCTGCTGTCGATCTGCGCATAGCCATCCTGTAGTCTCTGTACTGCTTCTGTGAGTGCAGAGACTTGTTGGCACAGGACTTCTAATGGCGAACCCGCTCTGTTGGCCTCTGTCATGGCTGGTTTGTACTATCATATAAATGTACTCACCGAGGCCAAGATGCCGAGAGCGGTCGCTGTTGCGACTCGGCGCAGACCACCCCTGAAAGTGGCACAGAGAGTGGTTGCACCAAGAGGCACAAGCTACCAGTAGGACAGTCACTTGCTAGCAGATCAGCAGGTAGCTTGAGCAGAGCTGAGAGGTGATGTCCCGTGGGAAGGTCCGAAAGCAATGGTAGCAAGTCCGTAAGGCAAAGACAGAATCCAGGAGACAGGCCAGGGGTCAAACACAGTCCAGATCAGAAGACAAGTACCAGGAACGCTGAGACAGAAGGATAATCCAAGACAAGCCGGGGGTCAAACACAGGAGACAGCAGGTAAGTCCAGATGCAGGCTGAGGGTCAAACACGTTAGAAAGCAGGAGTCCAAGATCAAGCCAGAGGTCGGGTCAGGAGAAGATCAGCGAGGTCGATAAGGCAATCCGGGTCACAACGGGTAATACAGATAACAGAAGCAGACGTGGGAATCACAGGAAGCTGAAGACAAACCAGCAGTGTGTTTGGATGACCTCACTTCCTTTATAGGTCAGCGAGGGGTCACACCCTGTGTGTGTGTGCTTGTGTGCTTTCGTTTATTCCTCTTGCACACAGCTGTGCGCCGGAATGCTTTAACCGTGCGCATCCTATGACACCGCCCCATGGTCAGACCATGACCCTATTATGACAGTTCACTCTCTGCTAACTAAACCCCAACACTCCCCCTGGATTATGAACGACTCTCTCTTTCAAAGAGATCCTAACAAAATCCACAAGACCTCTGTGGAATATTTTAAACTTAATGCAGGGTCAGTTTCATCCCCAGTCACAATGTGGGAAGCTTACAAGGTGGTCCTTCGGGGCCACGTTATCCAGCCTTGCGTCTAAACACAAAAGAGAGCGAACACAGGTCCACCACGATTTGGAACAACAATTGGAGGCCTTATCAGTGGCCTTCAAACAATCCCCTACCCCTGACAATCCCAGACTCCGTGACAAAGTCCGCACAGATCTAGACTTATTCTTGACTGACGAAGCGGAATGTAACCTACGCTGGGCCCGACAAAAGTGGTATGCTAAAGCCAATAAACCCAATGCAATGTTAGCCAATAGACTGCGCACTTTTACCCCAAAATTTTCTCCCATTACTTTGCACACCCGCCACAAAATCCTTACGGGTAATCCTCAACGGGTTCTGGATGAATTCAGACACTGTCTTACTAAACTTTATTCAGCCCCGATCACTCTTCCGCCCAGGGTCTCGATGCTTTCCTGACGAAACTATCTTTACCATTTTTATCCGAATCCCGAACGTCCCTTATGGACCGGGACATACAAGTCTCAGAAGTCCTTCAGTGCATTAAAGAGTTGAAGGTAGGCAAAAGGCCAGGCCCAGATGGCTTCACAGCACTTTATTATTGGAAACTGGCAGATGTCATTGCCCCCTACCTGACAACCATGTACAACTCAGTTAAAGAAGGTCATCCCTTTACAACAAACCTGCTGACTGCTAACATCATAATGTTCCCCAAACCTGACAGGGACCATTACTCCTGGGCTAATTTCAGGCCGATCTCCTTAATCAATATAGATATGAAAATATTGACGAAGATCTTGACCAATCGCCTCAACTCCTTTCTCCCACGTCTAATAAAAAAGGATCAGGTGGGCTTTGTTCCAAGGAGGCAGGCCAGCGACGCTATCTGACATCTCCTTTAAATACAGCATATCGTCCACAATAGGTCCCTAGAAACAATGTTCTTGTCAATAAGGCCTTTGACACCTTGTCCTGGCCCTACCTTATACAGGTACTAAACCACTTTGGGTTTGGCACATCCTTTATGAGCTGTGTTTCAGCTATTTATGACACCCCCAGGCCAAAGTAAAGTACTATGGATTTGAGTTGCCTACCTTCCCTATTAAAAGGGGAACCCGACAAGGTTGCCCACTTTTCCCACTTCTATTTATCTTGGCACTGGAATCCTTGGCAGAGGCTATCCGATCCCATCCATATATAGCGGGGGTGGAAATAGCGGGTACCTCTCACAAACTGTCCTAGTTTGTGGACGATATTCAGCTCACCATCACTAAACCTAGACTCACCCTCCCTAACTTACTATCTCTTTTAAACACATTTGCTATGTTTTTGGGCCTAGCTGTCAATACTGCTAAATCTAAAGCTATGTCGATTAACTTTTCGGACCCTGAGTTGGATGCCTTAAGATCTGCATTCTCCCTTCAATGGCTAAACTCACTACCCTACTTGGGGATCAAGCTTACCCCAAAATACTCAGGCCTATATCAAGCCAACTTCCCCTTTTTGGGAATCTGGCAGCTATGCTCACCTCCTGGTCTGCCCTGCCGCTGTCCTGGTTCAGAAGGATAGCAACCATCCGCATGAACTATCTCCCAAAGATGCTTTACTATTTTAGGGTATTACCGGTCCACGTTCCACCCCACATTATATGTATACATCAGTGTAATATTATGCAGTTTATCTGGGGTTCTATGAGACCCAGGATAAAAAAACAGGTTCTGTATGCCCGCAGGATCAACGGTGGCCTCTCAGTCCCCAAGTTACACGCTTACTACACAGCGGCGGCTATCGCCCCATTATCCCATCTCCATGAGAAACAGCAAATGACGTTGTGGGCCACCATTGATCTAGTGGACTCTCACCCAATACCACTGGCCTCCCTCCCTTGGCTCCCCAGAGCCCACCGTCCAAATAACATCGGCCCACGTCTGGCCCACTCACTCCGGCTGTGGGACTCTATTAAGTATTCGGCAAACCTGATCTCCCCGAAGCTCCCTCTACTCCATCTTCTTCACTGCCCACTATTTCCACCAGGCTACGACTATTTCCGTAGGTGTGCTCCAGAGGGCACAATGGCACACATTTGGTGAAAGTGCCCCAGGGTATGCAGACTGTGGATCATAATCTATGCACTTCTTCGTAAACTTTTTTAATGCTAATATAAAGAGGGACCCATTTGAGGCCCTTCTAGGGAAACCAATTATGTAATTACTACAACCAAAAAGCCAATTGGAGTTGCACATTTTTACTGCAACTAAATTGACCATAGCAAAAGCTTGGAAAACCCCGGCCCTCAGCTTCAAAGCAGTCAAACCCCGTGTAAACAATATCATGGTTAATGAGAAGCTGACAGCCGTGTTATCGGATACACATGATAAATTCCTCCGGACATGGCAACCTTGGGTGACACATATCCACCCTTCCCGATTCGATCCAGCGCTATGCTTGTTCTAATATGCCTCCACTCCCCCCACCCCGGGACTCCCCCCCCCTTCTCACTCCTCTTTCTTCCCCTGTACCATTCCCTATACTTTGCTCTCAGCCTTTCCTCGTTTCATGCCCCCTTTTTATACCCTCCTCTTCTGATTTTCCGACCCAAACGCCAGTTCCTGTTGGGACTGGACACATGGTGAGAAAACGCTTTTATTGCATAGGAGAATATGCTACCTAGCCCCACGTAGTCTTCTTTGAAATGTTTTGTTTTACATTCCTTTCTCGACCAATATACTACAAATGGCTCTGTAAACTAAAGCACACACAAGTGTAGTCAAGGGTGCTACCACACGGTCAGGACCTGGTGGTCATGTGTGACTGCCCCTGAACCTTCAGGAATGTGTGCAAATTTCTGTGTCCAGAACTACCATATTCTTTTGATACCTGAAATGTATGCAGATGTGTTTACCTGATGTGTCCACTACTATTTTGTATGTTCTTGTTGATATGTATATTCAATAAAACCCTTTGTACAAAAAAAAGTCAGCAGCTACAAAAAGCATAGCTGCTGACTTTTAATAAACCAACACTTACCTGTCCCACGGTCCAGCGACGCGCCCGCCCGGAGGTCCGCTCCTCTTCCCCTCCTAGCGCCTCCATTGATACTGTGGGCACCTGGCCATGACAGCTTTACGGCTTCACGGCCGGGTGCGCATTGCGCGAGTCGCACAGTGCTCTGCTATAGGCCAGCCAATCTTCTGGGGCCTGTGTTGTGTCCCAGAAGATCACTGCCAGGGAGGGGCCGCTTAGGGCAAGAGGAGTCGCCACCTAGGCGGCTGAGAACAGGAAGGAGGAAGTGGGACAGGAAGTCCAACTAAAAATATGGTACACACTCATCCCCCAAAAAAAATGACATGCCAAATGTGGCGAGGAGTTCTTAAAGCGGAAGTTCCAATTTTGGGTAGAACTCCGCTTTAAGTATTAAGTGCATATGGGCTGAGGATACAGAAAGGAGTGGTCTGACATAGTCAACAAAAGTGTCAGTCCCCTACCTTTCTGCAGCCTGTTCGCATAGGTTTAAAGGACCGAAAAAGGGTTTGATTGTATTTAACCACATTGTGCTTCTTTGCATTTTTGCCTTATTGACAGAAATCCTTAGATTGTATAATTGCATTTCTAGTGATTTGTCACCTTAAGATAGGATATTCACTTGACGTACAATTTTATTTTATTCACTCCTTTGTGTCATTCTTGCCACAGTAAACAAAAACTAAACTGTCATCAGCATTGTGTACGTCTCTTATTACTGGGGTCAATGGGTAATAATGACTGAACCCAGGGTGTCAGTGGTGTTGGTGGACTTGCAGAGTTGGGGCAACCAGTGGGTACAGATTCTATCAGTGGCTCTCCCAAGGGTAGCGTCACACAACTTTGGAAAGGAAGCATGTTGAATCTATTTTAGCTGTATTATCATTAAATTAATAACATTACAATAAGCAGTACTGAAAAGGAGATTTCACGCTGTAAAACCATGTCAAATATGGACCAGTATTGTTTTACATTTTAAATTGTGAAAACCTGTTATCTGTATTTTCACCAGAAAGGATTTCATGACTATAAAAGAAAGACTTGTATTGCTGAAAGGCATGAGGCTTAACTTTCATTGCCTGTTGATAGGAGCTATAAATCCAGACACAGACAACGGTAAAAAAATTAAAATAAAAAATTGATTTCAGCGCCGCTCTCTATTCTCACTTTTCACACTGGTTTGAGGATTAACACCACCTATCATCACACCACATGAAAGATTAGTCACTGTGGAATTATTCTCCCAGGACTCCCCAACTTGCTGAATGGCAAAACATTCTGTATTATAGAAAAAGAGTACAAAAGATGGACTTGGGTTACTTTTCCTCTAAGCCATTTACAGACAGTTTCCATTAGACAGAAGGCTTAGGGAAGTTAGTTATGGCTGCCATTCAAACATTTTTATATTTTACTGGTTCAGCTCCAGGAAGAGCGGTTGCTGTTCTTTAGACATCATGAGTGAAAATTAAAGTTTTTAAAATTCAGATTTTTTTTTTTACATTTTGGTGACATGCATTGCAGGCAACAGAGAAGCTAAACAAAGTCCAATTCAGCTAATTTAATTTAAAAATAGAAGTCCTGCTCCAGGAAAACTTAAAAATGCATTGTTTTCTGCAATACTTATCTCTGATCCACCTAGACTGACTGCTTCTTCAGAAGCTGGTTTTGTACCAATTTTCAGAAAACACTCTTGTCCCCACCATTCATGAACTAGTTTTATAAAACAGTTTCATTTCTGGTACATGCCAGAAATCTAAAACTCCCATTGGTTGTGCTGTCAACCAAACTGTCAAACCATCCAATGGCTGGTGTCATAACTGATCAGATGTGCAGCATCATGGCAGATGTAGAATAAACAGGGGCAAAGATGGCAGCTTCCTTGTCTGAAAATGAAAAGTAGAGTTTACTTGCATTTTAAGCATCCAATTTTGTCCCCACCATCCAGGATCCTGTATTGTCCCCATCCTTCAGTATCCAGTTTTGTTCCTACCCTTTAGGACCTGGTTTTGCTCCTACCCCTCAGGATCCAGTTTTGAACCATATATCAAGATCCAGTATTGTCCCACCCTTCAGTATCCAGTTTAGTTCGCACCAGAATAAAGGTGGATTAGGCATCTGGACCAGATGGCATCCACCCACAGATCCTAAAAGAATGGATCTCTGTCATTTTAAAGCCATTGTATCAAATTTTGAGGTACTCATTAATGACAGGAATAGTACCACTGAATTGGCAAATGTGGTGCCTATATTTAGTTTAACTTTTATAGTCTGGAGGATACTGGAGAGATTAATAAAAGACCACATAGATGAGTTCTTGCTGGAAAAAAAAATATTTTAAGCAAAAGGACAGCATGGATTCATGAAAGACAGAAGTTGTCAAACAAATCTGATTTCTTTTTATGAGGAGGTAAGAAAAACCTTGGTCAGAGAGGGGCTATGGACGTGGTATACTTGGATTTTGCAAAAGTGTTTGATACAGTTCCCCTCATATGACTAATGTGTAAGGTAAAGTCTACAGGCTTGGAAAGATCAGTTTGTAAATGGATAGAAAACTGGCTAAAAGACCGAATTCAGAGAGTAGTGATTCTTACTGTGAAGGTTCTGAGGTTATCAGTGGTGTACGCCAAGGTTCAGAGGTTTGGGACCCTTACATTTTAATATCTTTAATTTAACTAATTATATGGGGTCTGGGATTTAAGGCACCATTTCAGTCTTTGCAAATGACACCAAACTATGCAGTGAAATAACGTCCTTACAGGATGCATCATACATCCTAGGGGGAGTACAACTGGGGGGTGGGATCCGTACTGGAGAAGGATCTGGGGGTTTTGGTAGATCATAAGCTCAATAATAGCATGCAATGTCAAGCTGTGGTTTCCAAAGCGAGAAAAGTCCTTAATCGTATTAAGAGAGATATGGACTCCAGAGAGAGAGAGATCACTTTGACCCTGTACAAATCATTAGTAAGACCTCATCTGGAATATGCAGTTCACTTTTGGGCACCAGTTCTCAAAAAGGATATCTAGGAAACTGGAGAAAGTGCAGAGAAGGGCAACCAAACTGATGTGAGGAATGGAGGAGCTTAGCTATGAGGAAAGATTAGAGTTAGAGGTACTGCATGTATTCTCTCTTGAAAAGAGAATATTAAGGGGGGATATGATCAACATGTACAGTATAAATATATAAGGGGTCCATATAGTGATTCACTTTACGGTCAACACAGAGGACAAGGGGGCACTCTACTTCTAGAGGAAAATAGACTTTGGCTCCAAATACAGAGAGATTTTTTCACAGTAAGAGGCTGCGTAAATGTGGAATAGACTCCCTCCAGAGGTGGTTCTGGCCAACTCGGTTCATTGCTTTAAGAAAGGCATGGATTTTTTCCTAAATGGACAAAATATAACTGGGTACTAACATTTATTGGTAAAGTTGAGGGAAAATCTGATTGCTTCTCGGAAATCAGGAAGGAATTTTTACCCTGCTGTAGCAAATTGGATCATGTTTTGCTGGGGTTTTGTGCCTTCCTCTGGCTCAACTATGGGAATAGGATTGGGTACATGGGATTGTAGGATATTATTTATTTTTATGTTTGAACTAGATTAATTTGTGCCTTTTTTCAACCTGGCTAACTATGTAACTTTCAGGACCTAGTTTTGTTCCCACTCTTCAAAAACCAGTGTTGAACCAAATTTCAAGTTCTAATTTTGTCCCCACACTTTAGCATCTGATTTTGATCCCACCCTTCAGGAACCAGTTTTGTATCAAATTTTAACATCCAGTTTTCTCCTCACCCTTCAGGATCCAGTTATGTCACCATCCTTCAGGAACAAGTTTAGTACTCAAACTTAAGAACTTAAGCATACAGTTTTTGTCCCCGCCCTTCAGGATCCAATGTTGTCCCCACCCTTCAGGATCCAGTGTTGCCCCCACCCTTCAGGATCCAGTGTTGCCCCCACCCTTCAGGATCCAGTGTTGTCCCCACCCTTCAGGATCCAGTGTTGTCCCCACCCTTCAGGATCCAGTGTCGTCCCCACCCTTCAGGATCCAGTGTCGCCCCCACCCTTCAGGATCCAGTGTCGCCCCACCCTTCAGGATCCAGTGTTGCCCCCACCCTTCAGGATCCAGTGTTGTCCCCATCCTTAAGGATGCAGTTTTATCTTCAATCTTCAGGATCCAGTTTTGTTCCCACTCTTTAGGATGCAGTTTTGTGTCCATGCTTCAGGATCCAGTGTTGTCACCACCCTTCAGAAACAAGTGTTCAGTACTCACCTTTATAAATGCAGTTTTGTCCCCACTATTCAGTATCCAGTTTTGTTCCCACCTTTTTTTTTTGTAAAATAACAAACATGTTATACTTACCTGCTCTGTGCAAGGGTTTTGTACATAGCGGCCCAATCCTCCTTTTCTAGGGTCCCCCAGCGGCGCTCCTGGCTCCTCCTCTCCTCGGGTGCCCCCCCAACTGGAGACACAATTTCCATAGTGGCACCTGGGGGGAGCACTCCTGAGTCCTGCGGCTGCGTCCATTGAGACAGACAGCAAAAATCAGCCCCCGCCACCGGATCCCATGTCACTGAATTTGATTGACAGCAGCGGGAGCCAATTACTCCTGCTGCTATCAATCTATCCAATGATGACCCGAAACAGTGGTTTGAGCTGCTGGGCTCGTGTTCGCCACTGAAACAATTGGGTTCAGGTAAGAAAAAGGGGGGTTCTGGGGGGCAGCTGCAGTAAGTTTTTCACCTTAATGCAATGCATTTAGGAGTCATCTGGTTTTGTTCCCACCCTTCAGGAATATATTTTGGGGGTTTAACAAATCTTTAAGCCTAAAATTATTTTTTAAATGGGTGTGACAGCTCTGGCGTGAAGGTTAAAGGGTATGTTCATCTTTGCATGAAAAAAAAACGCTAAATATCTTGGCCAATGGCCACCCCTCCAGACCCTTCTGCAGTCTGCACATAGCTGCTGTGATGCCTTGTGCTGCCGGTGTAGCAGTCAGCTTGTAATGTCTCATTGGTCAGTGCATTGGTCACGTTGGCCAATGAAAAGCACTTTATTAAAATAAGAAGCCACAGATGTGCTTCCCATTAGTCAGCATGGTCTCTCGCCTGCACAGACCAATGAGCACTTGTCATTGCAAGCATTATGATCAATACTCATTCCAGCCCTCTGTACTGCGGTGCCGCTGGTATGTACAGTGAGGTCAGGAAGGGTGGCCAAGATAATAGAAGTTGGTTCACTTCTTCAGGGAATTCCTGTGAAATCTCTGGCACATAGATATGCGCATGGTATATCCAGAATAATGGCTAACAGGCATGCGCATGCCCGTGGGAATTCACGAACCCGCATGTGCACACATGCGCACACGATTCCTCTTGGTGCCAGATGGACTATTTAAAGTGAGCTCATTCCCATTTCCTTGGCTAGCTGGTCTTCCTATGTATCCTATGTCCTGATTGATCCTGCATGTTCTTCCGTTGCTGACCAGGCATGTTCTTGACCTGACCTTGGATTCTGTTTTCGTCGTGCTGTTTACCGTTGACCCGGCTCTGCTCCTGACTTTGGCTCTGCCCATGATTTGCTACCTCGTGGCCTGTCTGTTGATGACCCTGGCTATTCTTGAGGTTCTGCTTCTGCCTCTGATCCTGAATCCCAGTAACACCTGAGTGCTTGCCTGCCTGCCTGACTGCTGCACCAGCTCTGTACACCGATGTATGTTCCAGCCTCCAGAGTCCTGACAAGCCACCTATCCAGAATCATCAACGTACGTGGAGTGTCCCTTTAGTCTGGACCAGTTCTTTGAACACTACCGCTGTTCCTGCTCTTCTGGTTCAAAAGTCTCCTTGGAGTCGCATGCCCTGCTGAAGTCACATTCCCTGTTGCATTTTCTGCAATCAACATCCAAATAAAGATAAGCAAAGGCCCGCAATCATCCCCTAGACCACAGTTTGGAGACCACTGCCTTAGGTCGGCCATAGATGGTTTGAATCGTGTGTGGGCAGGCTTAATGTACTAATTTGATTAATCAATCAACTTGAGTACAACCAGCCTGTCAGATTCACTTGGGAGATGGTTAAACCCTCCCCCAACTGGAAGCAGACAATTGCTTAACAGGAGGGATTCCCCTGTTAGCACTGTAATGATGGGGCAACCCATGGTTGCAGAAAATAAATTTGCACTGACTAAGGCTGACTAAAAGGAATTTAACACTTGCAGTGTGGGCAAAGCCCCATGGCAAGGGGATTTTTTTTATTTTTTTGCTTGAGGTTGGGCTTTAGGTTTGGCTAGAGTAGTTACATAGTTAGTGAGGTTGAAAAAAGACACAAGTCCAAAAATGAAAAAAAAAGGGTTGGGTTCCACTTAAAATGTAAGCCTCTTTTTATCCAGGCATGCAGCCTGGGTGGCCAGGAAAGAGAGGTCAGCACTCAGACAGCCCTCCCCTTTCTTTACCAAACCAGGCCACATGCCTTTCACATAGGTGGGTACCTTGCTAGGGAGGTAGATTCCCCCTTTCAAGAAACCACGTCTCAATGTTGACCACCACCATCCACCTCAATGCCACCCAAAAAAGGAAATTGAGATAGAAGTGGAATATGGAAGCCCCCTTTAAAATTAGGGCGTGTTCAGATATCTGTCCCCTCCTAGGGGAACAAGTAAAGTGATACTTTAGTACCTCAGGCCCTTACTGATTCCAACAAAGAGTTAAAAGGTCTGGCACATAACAAAGCCCCCATTATTGGCCCTCCATGGTTCACCTACAGCTCATTGTTGTCCCGAAATTCATCCCTATTCTTTAACACCGCGCTCATTTGTATGTGTTAAGCACACAAATGATATAATTACTCCAATTACACAGACATAATTAAATCTGTCAATGTTGCACTAAAAGGCACCAGGGACTAGAAGTGCAGGCAATCAGGAACATTAAGGTCTCTGGCGGAATTTATGTGTTGCACTTAATTGGTTGAAACCACATTGTTCAGTTGGTGTTAAATTACTGAGAACACACAAGCAGCTGTGACTTCATATTTATTCTCTATTGTACAGTAAAGAGAAAAAGATTCCTCTTTGGCTAACCAAGCAAGAGAATGCTCAGGTTAATCTGTGAATGAGTTGCAACACATCCTCGCGTTATGCTCTGTTGCAGTGTGATCGCAACGTAACAAATTCCTCCCTTGTTACCGGGATTGAATTGCCACTAATGCACCCAGTGGGCAGAATGGTTAACAAGACAGATTTATAAACAGTAAACAAAATCATCTTTTTTTAGCACCGCAGATCTCCTGCAGCTTCTTTGCAGCCCCTTCCTGGCTACACTCCAGCAATGTCTGCATGGTGGGTTCCCTGCTGACAACAGTGGACCATACCTGAGTAATAGGTGTTGAAATGGCCATCGGCAGTTTCCATTGGAAGCATCTGCTAGCGCGTTACATTAATACAGCTTTTAATAATTCATAAAAGCAATTACACTCACAAGCAAGTTAACAAGCCCATCAATGCAAAAACACAGATGACAGACCTGCAGAATTCATTCATCAGCATGGAAAGAAGATATCCAGGTCCAATATTATTGACTGACACATTTCAGGGGGTGACCCCTCTTCATCAAAGCTAAATTGATACCTGTAGAACAGGGGTGTCGGGAGGGGGTGACTAGGGGGGACTGAAGCCCCAAATATGACCTAGAAAAGCCCAGAGTCTCAGGCATGCAGTTCTCCATTGTTAGCCCTGAGAGGCGAGCGGCGGGACTGATCTGATCCCGAGCGCCGCCGAGTGTGGCTGAGTGTGGCTCAGTGCCACCAATTGCGGTCGAGTGCCATAGCAGGTCCCGCCTTCTGGAGCCTGCAATGCCTATGATGGATGTCCCACTGGTCCAATGCCAGGACCGCGGGATGTGTGACATCCATCATAGGAGCTGCAGGCTCCAGAAGGTGGGAATTACAATGCGGCAGCTGCGCCACATCCCCGCTTGGGCAGGCCACTCTCCTCTCCTCCTCTGACCACTGTCTGCCTAGCTACTGTGACACCGCACACATGGCTGAGCTGAGGTAGGTCAGACAGTGAATGTAAATGTCAGTTTATGTGGGTCAGATAGGTCAGTGTAGATAGGTCAGTGTATGCAGGACAGTGTAGGTAGGTCACTACCATCAGTGTATCTTGGTCAGTGTAGGTAGGTCAGTGTAGGTAGGTCACTTTTGCCACCTAGCAACGCCCCTGCTGTAGCCTGGCATATACCGTATATATCTTATTACTATATAATATGAAAAATCATAAGCTCCGCCTACTACCTGTGTGGGCTGGATCACATCATCACATAATACTAGTCATCACTTACATACATACCACATGGCCAAGATCATAGTTAACACCTTCCCCACTGTCTGTGGAATTTCTCCCAGAAACAAGCCCCTGTGCTCCCCCTGCAGTGTGCATCTGGCACGCTCTGTGGACACAGCTGGTCACAAATCATGGTAAAGGGCCAATCACAGCATGGCAATCGCTGCAAAATGTGTGCTTCGCATTTATTTGCCATTCATTCTGAATTGCACCCCAACGACAGAATTGCGCTATAATCACACCTGTGGGTGAAGCTCGTCACCCTAAAAAAAGAGCAATGGCTTCTTTTGCCCGACAAGCGCACATAGGGCAGCCCCTTCAAGTGAAGGGGCTGCCCCATGAGTGACACAAGCAATCGCGTTAAAGTCGCCCACACAAAATTGCAAGCAAGAACACAAGTTCCCGCTATGCAAAATATGAATGGGACCTTAAACATTTGCACAGGCACCACGAATGTTAACCGTATTATTTGTAACATGATCATCAATGCCATCTAGTAGATATAATGTTTTCTTTATTAAGCTATTTTGGAAAATACTGCATTATGGCCACTAGATGGAGTGGATTATCATAGGGAATAATCATATCACATCCAGTGGATATAGAAAAGAATCCCCCCCCCCTTAAAATAATCAGCCTTTGCAGCCAGAAATGAAGACTGACACAGTTTTTGTTTTATCCAGCTGTGTATACTAGTGCATCTTAGAAAATCCAAGTGAAAGATATAAAACCAACATGTCAGAAAAAAAAAATCAAATACAGAATTATGAGTTGGAAAAAGAATCACCCCCACTGTGTCAGTGTTTTGTTGAACCACCTTTTGCTTTAATTACAGCCTTTACTCTGTTGGGATTTGTCTCTACTAACTTTACACATCTAAGCTTTGCAAAATTTGCCTTCTTTTCTTGCCAGAACTGCTCATGTTAAGTTCAATTGGATGGTGACCATTTGTGGAGCGCAGTCTTCATGTCATATCACAGATTTTCAATGGGGTTTAAGTCTGGGCTCTGACTAGGCCATGCAAGGACAATCACCCTTTTCTCCTTCAACCACTGTGTGTTAATTTTGCTGTGTGCTTTGAGTCATTGTCATGTTGCAAGGTAAACCTTCTTCCCATTGACAACTTTCTGGCAAAGGACAGCATTTTGGCCCCATCCATTTTCCATGGTACTTTGCCCCATCCCTTTCTCTTTTCTATCCTGACAAGTGCTCCAGTCCCTGCTGCAGAGAAACACCCCCATAACAGGATATTACCACCCCCCATAACAAGATATTACCACCTCCCATAACAAGATATTACCACCTCCCATAACAAGATATTACCCCCTCCCATAACAAGATATTACCACCTCCCATAACAAGATATTACCCCCTCCCATAACAAGATATTACCACCTCCCATAACAAGATATTACCACCTCCCATAAGATATTACCACCTCCCATAACAAGATATTACCACCCCCCATAAAAAGATATTACCACCTCCCATAAGATATTACCACCTCCCATAACAAGATATTACCACCTCCCATAACAAGATATTACCCCCTCCCATAACAAGATATTACCACCTCCCATAACAAGATATTACCACCTCCGATAAAAAGATATTACCACCTCCCATAAGATATTACCACCTCCCATAACAAGATATTACCACCTCCCATAAAAAGATATTACCACCTCCCATAAGATATTACCACCTCCCATAACAATATATTACCACCTCCCATAACAAGATATTACCACCTCCCATAAAAAGATATTACCACCTCCCATAAGATATTACCACCTCCCATAACAAGATATTACCACCTCCCATAAGATATTACCACCTCCCATAAGATATTACCACCTCCCATAACAAGATATTACCACCTCCCATAACAAGATATTACCCCCTCCCATAACAAGATATTACCCCCTCCCATATCAAGATATTACCACCTACATGATTTACTTTAGGATTGGTGTTATACGGATGGCAAGCTGTATTGGATTTCTGCCAGACGTATCGTTTGGTGTTGAGGCCAAATAGTTACATTTTTATGGGAAGAAGGTTTACTTTCCAACATGACCATGACTCAAAGCAAACAGCAAAAATGAGCACACAGTGGTTGAAGGAGAAAAAGGTCAATGTCTTGCATGGCCTAGTCAGAGCCCAGACTTAAACCCCATTGAAAATCTGTGGAATTACTTGAACACTGCAGTCCACAAACGGTCACCATCAAATGTAACTGAACTTGAGCAGTTCTGCAAAGAAGAGTGGGCAAAAGTTTGCAAAGTCTAGATGTGCAAAGTTAGTAGAGACAAATCCCAACAGACTAAAGGCTGGAATTAAAGCAAAAGAGGCTTGGTCCTTAAGTGGTTAAAGGTGGGTGATTCTTTTCGATACCCACTGTACAATACGGCAAACATTTGTGGTTAAGACAGCTACACGGCAAATGCTTTATACATATATCCCCATGGCTCTTGTGTATGGACAATATTTGTTCAGCCTTGAGTCCAACTCTCATAATTTATCACAAACTTTAAAGAAAAAGAAAACTTTTGGCTTTACATACACTTTTTTTTTATCATATATTAAATGGCAATTTTGGGGAAATATTGGTCTCTTTTTTTTTTTTTACACCATATTCCCCTTGTTGCTAAACCATTGCACAATAATGAATAGTTTTATATTCTGAGGTTTAGACATTCGATCAACATTTACCCTTCTAGACACTCATAAGGTCCTGTGGTGTAATGCTGTACTCCCTGGATTAGCTTGGCACCTTGGCAGATTGGAATGGAGCTGTACACTTTATGGCCTGGGTACTTTTCTGTATATAATTTTTTTTTATTCTTATTTTATAGTCCAATATTTTGCAGACTGGTAGAGGTGCCACTGTTTGTTAGCAATAGCTGTCTGTATAAAAAGAGATTTATAATGTTCCATTTGAGAAAATTCTTTATTTTTTTTTTACCTAAAAGAACAGTCACCTGCTATGAGTTTGTGTGGCATACTAATCCCCTCACTTTCCTAACAGCTTCAGGAGGGCAGGAATCCAAGGAGAGGCTCTACAGTAGGGATGGGCAAACATCCTGACATGGCTAATTAACTGTTTACAGCAATAGTAGAATTTTATTTTTCCCAAGTTGTACTTATCAAAAAACATCATCCAGCTGCAGGTAAGTGATTTTTGCCTAGGCTCAAATGATGTCACCTGTAGGGAGGAGTCAACAGTTCAGTCCAAACCTAGGTTGGCTGTTCAGGCATTTGGACAACGCCTGAACTTTTTACCATTTTCGGCCCTCTTTTCATCGGGAACGGATCATCATATATGGAAGCAGCTATTCCTGCGGCTTCCTGCTGCCAATGGTTCCTAAGGAAGCGTGGGTGTTTACAACCAGTTGTGTCCACAGTATTTGCTGCCATCACAGATACATTGGCTTGCATAGCCGGGAATCCATGGCCACATAAACAAAGGGACTGGGATAGCAGTGACACTATTGCCCAACTATGGTCACTGGCATTATCTGGGCAATGAAATTGGTCAAAGGCAGCCATGGCTTCCCGCAGTTCCTAAGGAATCAGCAAGCACCCGCTGCATGCCTAACAACTGCTGAAGTCTCTGCCATGTTGCCTTATATGGCTAGGAATCCCTGGCTACGTAAGCAAAGTGGATGACAGTGCAAAAATATGGTCACTGGCCATATCTGGGCAAGGAGATTGACCAAATATAACCATGACTTTTCACTTTCAATGGTTACTAAGGAAGAAGCAGGTGCTGAGCCCACTGCATCCCTAGCAACCCCTGCAGTCTCTGGCACTAGACTGCACATCAACATGGGGACAAGGTGCTTTCAAAACACCCCCCCCCCCCCCAATGTTGAGGGCATGTGGCCTGCTATGGTTTAGCAGGCGGCATGCTTGCATGTCCCCTGCCCCCTATCCTGACCTGTTGGGCTGCATGCTCTGGTAAGGGTCTGATATGGATTCTGGGGGGGGGGCCCACACAATTTTTATTTTGGCATGGGGTTCCACTTAAGATCCATATCCGGGGGGCGTGGCTTGGCGCGGGACCGTGATGGCCGCTTAAGATCGGAGCTCCGGCGACCAGGGCTACAGCGCGAGCTTCTTCACAGCTACAGTGCCAGATCTGAGAGCTAGAGATGGCAGGTAGAAGCGCTCAGGTCCCCCGCTCGCAGCAGGAGCAGAGCACGCAACTGAGCCGGACCATACCCGAGCTCTTCAGGACCCAGCAAGCGGAGGCTCCAGTACAGGCCGCAGACATGGCGGCGCAGACAGTCGCCTCTGACCCCACGAGACACGCTGGTTCTCAGGCGCACAGCGCGTAGCATTCGCAGCTTCTATGCCTGGCAGACCTGCAGACAGTTGCCATGGACATCAAATCCACCCTATCTGCGGCGATCTCGGACCTGAAGACGGAGATCAGGGTGGTGGCGACCAGGCTGGAACACGTGGAGACGGCAGCCATGACCTACGGAGCAGCAATACAGCAGGTACAACAGGTGGCCGGTGTACAAGAGCAGATTATGCTGGATATGCACAGGCATATCGAGGACTTAGACAATAGGGGGAGAAGGCATAATTTGAGGCTCAGGGGCATCCCAGAGTCAGTGGAGAACCCCCAACTACAGCAAACAGTATGGGCTATCTGCAATACACTTTTGGGCAGGCCCCCTGATGCCCCTATAGAGATGGAAAGATGCCACAGAGCTCTCCGGCCTAAAGGTCGTGATACAGACCCCCCAAGGGATGTGGTGTGCTGTCTGGTCAGCTTAAGCCAGAAGGAAGACATTTTGCGCCAGGCTAGGAATCAGGGTCCGTTACAGCATGAAGGCGCGCAGATCCAAATTTTCCAGGACCTGTCCGCCATCACCCTGCAACATAGAAGGGAACTCCGCCCCCTCCTGACTGTCCTACGGGAAAGACGTATCATTTATCGCTGGAAATTTCCCTTCTGCCTGGTGGCGTCTGTTGGTAACCGCTCCACCTCACTACGCACCCCGGCAGACTTACCTGCATTCTGTGACAGCCTGGGTATTCCAAGAGTATCCGTCCCTGAGTGGTACAGCATGCTTATGAGACCTGAGCCGTGGATCCCAGTTCCGCAAGAACTTACCCCACGCTCGCAACACAGCAGACATCGCCGACGCAGATCAACCTCCAACTCGTCGCAGAGAGGCCTGGATGACATCTCTGACCCCGATCCGGGAGCAGTGCCCTCGTCGATTTGGAGGCGCATAGAGGATCGTCTTTAGCTCATCGCACTCTGCAGGTTTGAAAGTTTGACTTTGGCACCTCACCAAGACACTTGTTCAGTTTGCTCTAGTATTTGACAGCCCTACGCTGATGCTAGCTTCATGGTTATGAGCATGAGGACTGTTCTGTTTGCCCCGCTAGCTGGAGTGTTTAGGCAATTGCGATTGGATCCTACCCGGATTAGCTTAACACCCTAAAGATACTAAACCTTACACCACATCACAAACTGCGTTTGGAGCTGATAGCAGTGGGTAAGGTGACTAGTGATGGACGAACTTCCGACGGGACGTTTCGCGAACGCGAAACGCGAACGGGCACAAACGTTCGCGAAAACGACCGTTCGCCGCGGGCTCCATTGACTTCAATGGGAGGCGAATTTCGCAAACCTTTAGGTCGAATTTGCGGCCACGGGGTAATTATTAGGGGGTAGCACGTAGTCCCACCACCTGGACAATAGCATAATACATGTATGAGGTGAATTTGGGATCGATAACTACAAGCATTTTTTTTTTATTTGGGAAATTGTTCTGACAATTCAGGACTATGGAGCTAATGAAGGCAATGGAGGAGAGGGAAGGTCAGGGACCAGGGTAGGCAAACAAGAGGGTGCAGGAGATACAGAGCACTGACAGCAGCACCGTAATACAGAGCACTGACATCAGCACCGTGACATACAGCGCTGACAGCAGCTCCGTGACATACAGCGCTGACAGCAGCTCCGTGACATACAGCGCTGACAGCAGCTCCGTGACATACAGCGCTGACAGCAGCTCCGTGACATACAGCGCTGACAGCAGCTCCGTGACATACAGCGCTGACAGCAGCACCGTGACATACAGCGCTGACAGCAGCTCCGTGACATACAGCGCTGACAGCAGCTCCGTGACATACAGCGCTGACAGCAGCTCCGTGACATACAGCACTGACAGCAGCTCCGTGACATACAGCGCTGACAGCAGCTCCGTGACATACAGCGCTGACAGCAGCACCGTGACATACAGCGCTGACAGCAGCTCCGTGACATACAGCGCTGACAGCAGCTCCGTGACATACAGCGCTGACAGCAGCTCCGTGACATACAGCACTGACAGCAGCTCCGTGACATACAGCGCTGACAGCAGCTCCGTGACATACAGCGCTGACAGCAGCACCGTGACATACAGCGCTGACAGCAGCTCCGTGACATACAGCGCTGACAGCAGCTCCGTGACATACAGCGCTGACAGCAGCTCCGTGACATACAGCGCTGACAGCAGCTCCGTGACATACAGCGCTGACAGCAGCTCCGTGACATACAGCGCTGACAGCAGCTCCGTGACATACAGCGCTGACAGCAGCTCCGTGACATACAGCGCTGACAGCAGCACCGTAAGCAGCCCCAGGAGGAAGTCAGCACAGCACAGGGATGGTGTGATCCCCTCATAATAAGAACCCCCAGGAGGAAGTCAGCACAGCACAGGGATGGTGGGAGCCCCTCATAATAAGAACACCCAGGAGGAAGTCAGCACAGCACAGGGATGGTGGGAACCCCTCATAATAAGCAGCCCCAGTAGAAATATGACACCGCTCAACCTCTTCAAAGAGGAGGGTAGGGGCATATAGTACGGTGTGCTTTTTTGGGTCAGGGAAGTGAGCCAAATGAATTAAGAAGGTCTGTGTGCTTGATTCCAAAAATTGTTTATAGACATATACATGGTCTACTGATCACATGTGTTGAATTCCTCCGAGATCCATGCCTCATTCATTTTTAGAAATGTGAGGTAGTTAACACTGTGGTGAGCTAGGCGAGTACGCTTATCGGTCACAATCCCCCCTGCTGCGCTGAACGTCCTTTCGGACAGGACACTGGATGAGGGGCAAGCCAACAGTTCGATTGCAAATTGGGCAAGCTCTGGCCAGAGGTCAAGCCTGCCCACCCAGTAGTCTAGGGGTTCATCACTCCTCAGAGCGTCCACATCGGCCGTTAACCCAATGTAGTCGGACACCTGACGGTCTAGGCGTTCCCTGATGCTGGATCCGGATGACACCTGTCGATGGGTCGGCTGAAAGAATGACCTCATATCCGAAGTCACCAACACATCTTCAAACCGGCCTCTTCTTGCAGGCGCTGTTGGATTGGTACCCGCAAATCCTTCTCTGGGAGTGGGAATTGCTCCTCTGCCAGCGCACGCAAAAGCAGAATGCAGCATTTCTCGAAGCAAGGCCTGGAAGTGCTGCATTCTGACAGCCCTCTGCGACGGCGGTAACATTTCCGCCATTTTGTGTTTGTACCGGGGGTCTAAGTACGTTGCCACCCAGTACTGGTCCTTGACCCTCATGCTTTTTATACGGGGGTCCCTATTAAAACACTGGAGCATGAAGGCCCCCATTTGCACTAAAGTGGAAGCGGTGTGGTGGCCTGGCTCCTGCTCATCATCCAGGATAATGTCGTCCTCTTCATTCTCCTCTCCCCATCCTCGCACAACAGGGATCCCAGAAAGGTTTAAAGCATGCTCTTCTTGCTCCTGCTCATCCGCCCCGGCACCATCCTCCTCTGACTCCTCATCAGACTCCTGTTGTTGACTTGTCTCAGATAGAGTAGCCCCCCCTGGGAATTCATCCAGCATTGCGACTTCCTCATCTTCCCGCTCCTGCTCCTCCACAGCCTGATCAATGACACGACGCAATGCACGCTCCAGAAAGAAGGCATAAGGTACCATGTCACTGATGGCGCCATGGCTGCGACTGACCAGTTTGGTGATCTCCTCAAATGGCCGCAGAAGTCTGCATGTGTCGCGCATGAGCAGCCACTGGCGCGGTGAAAAAAAACCCAGCTCCCCAGAACCGTTTCTTTCGCAGAGTTCATACAGGTAGACGTTAACTGCACGTTTCTGCTGGAGCAGCCTATCAAGCATATAGAAGGTTGAGTTCCATCGCGTCGGGCAATCGCAAATAAGACGTCTGACCGGCAGATGGTGTCGCCGCTGAATGTCAGCAAGGCGAGCCATGGCCGTGTAAGATCTTCTGAAATGGGCCGAGATTTTCCTTGCCTGCCGCAAGATGTCCTGGACCCCAGGGTATTTGACAAGGAATCGCTGCACGACCAAGTTTAAGACGTGTGCCATGCACGGCACGTGCGTGATTTTGCCCTGTTTCAATGCGCTAAGCAGATTGGCACCGTTGTCACACACCACTTTACCAACTGTCAAATTGAGCGGTGTTAGCCACTCATCTGCCTGTGAACGCAAAGCTGAAAGGAGTGCCGGGCCAGTGTGGCTCTTTGCTTCCAGGCACAACAGACGCAGCACGGCATGGCAACGTCTCACCTGGCATGTGGAATAGGTTCTGGGGAGCTTGGGCGGTGCAGTGGAAGAGACGCTAGCAGCGGAAAAGGAGGAGGCAGCTGAGGAGGAGAGGGAGGAGGATGGAGTAGGAGGAGGAGAAGAAGAGTCAGGCCTGCATGCAATCCGTGGCGGTAAAACCAAATCTACACGGGTGCCACGGGTTACATGCTTGACGGCCGTCAGAAGGTTCACCCAGTGGGCAGTAAAACTGATATACCTTCCCTGCCCGTGTTTGCTAGACCACGTGTCTGTGGTCAGATGTATCTTGGCACCGACACTGTGTGCCAGAGATACATTCACTTGCCGCTGAACATGGCCATATAGCTCTGGGATGCCCTTCTCTGAGAAATACTTCCTTCCTGGGACCTTCCATTGTGGTGTTCCAATGGCCACAAATTTGCGAAAGGCCTCCGAGTCCACCAGTTTATATGGCAGTAGTTGGCGGGCTATGAGTTCTGACAAGCCAGCCGCCAACCGTTGGGCAAGAGGGTTATCCGGCGTCATCATTTTTTTACGCTCAAACATTAGGCCCACGGAAGCCTGCCTTTTTGCAGAAAAATGTGAGCTTGGCGTGATGGAAGGTGGAGTGGAGGACAATTGTGAGGAGAGAGGAGAAGGAGAAGTAGAAGACGAGGCTGGACGGTGAGAGCCTGCAGTGTGGCTTTGTGTGTTCCGTTGCTCCCACTGGGCTCGGTGATGGCTGCTCATGTGCCTTCTTAAGGCGGTCGTCCCTAGGTGAGTATTGGGCTTACCGCGACTAACGCGTTGACTGCAAAGATTGCAGATGGCAACGCTATTGTCAGCAGCGGACACGTTAAAAAAAGCCCACACTGCGGAGCCATGTGCCGGTGTCCTGGGAGCGCCAGATGTGACCGTACATGGTCGATGACTCGCTCCTGATACATTTGCAGTCTGCTTTGTCCCTGCTGTGCAATGTAAGTCATTGCTGCTTCTCCTCCCTATCTGCTGGTCCATATCTCCCTCTGAACTCCCCTCCTCTTCCTCTCTTGTGGGCACCCACGTGACATCACTAGACACGTCATCATCAACGTCACCTTCCCCACCGCTATAAGTAGAGATCTCGGAGTAGGCAGCAACACCGGGGACCAACCTCCTCCTTGGGCTGATCTGGGTACTGGCGTCAGACTGCTGAGTAGCGCTTGTTGCTACCTCCTCTTCCTGATCCAATACCAAGAGTGGCTGCGCATCAGAAATGTCCTCTTGATATGGATCGGAAAATAATTCCAGTGACTCAAGCGGAAGGTATGTGGTGGTGGTGGTGGTGGTCGTGTTGTTGGTGGTAGTGTCTTTGGGGGTGCACATAGCAGAGAGTGAAGAAGAGGGTGCAGATCGAGAGGATGAGGAGGGTGCAGAAGAGTAAGGCTGAGCGAGCCACTCAACCAAGTCTGGTGCATCCTTTAAAGTAATTGAACGCACCTTCTGCAACTTCCCACTTTGGCTCAAGCCTGTTGCTCCTGCCCTACCCCTACCACCCCTGCGGAAGGGCCTGCCTCTTCCTCTGCATGTCATTTTTTAAATGACCCTGTGACAAAACTCTTAGTCCCTATACCGCTGAAGGACTGCTGCAGTATAGGTGAGCGGTCAGCAGTGGTGCACGTCAACCCTATCTATTGTGGACCTATAGCGGTCCTTACAGAACAGCAGACTGTACCGCACTCAAGCCTATGTACCGTAGCACCCTATACCAAGTTACCAGTCCTTATAAGAACTTTTGTGGACCAAGCAGGTTGTGTATTAGTGTTTAGCAGACTGTACGTCAGTCCCTATACCGCTGAAGGACTGCTGCAGTATAGGGCAGCGGTCAGCAGTGGTGCACGTCAACCCTATCTATTGTGGACCGATAGCGGTCCTTACAGAACAGCAGACTGTACCGCACTCAAGCCTATGTACCGTAGCACCCTATACCAAGTTACCAGTCCTTATAAGAACTTTTGTGGAACAAGCAGGTTGTGTGTTAGTGATTAGCAGACTGTACGTCAGTCCCTATACCAATGAAGGACTGCTGCAGTATAGGGCAGCGGTCAGCAGTAGTGCACGGCAACCCTATGTATTGTGGACCGATAGCGGTCCTTACAGAACAGCAGACTGTAACGCACTCAGGCCTATGTACCGTAGCACCCTATACCAAGTTACCAGTCCTTATAAGAACTTTTGTGGACCAAGCAGGTTGTGTGTTAGTGATTAGCAGACTGTACGTCAGTCCCTATACCAATGAAGGACTGCTGCAGTATAGGGCAGCGGTCAGCAGTAGTGCACGGCAACCCTATGTATTGTGGACCGATAGCGGTCCTTACAGAACAGCAGACTGTAACGCACTCAGGCCTATGTACCGTAGCACCCTATACCAAGTTACCAGTCCTTATAAGAACTTTTGTGGACCAAGCAGGTTGTGTGTTAGTGATTAGCAGACTGTACGTCAGTCCCTATACCAATGAAGGACTGCTGCAGTATAGGGCAGCGGTCAGCAGTAGTGCACGGCAACCCTATGTATTGTGGACCGATAGCGGTCCTTACAGAACAGCAGACTGTACTGCACTCAGGCCTATGTACCGTAGCACCCTATACCAAGTTACCAGTCCTTATAAAAACTTTTGTGGACCAAGCAGGTTGTGTGTTAGTGATTAGCAGACTGTACGTCAGTCCCTATACCAATGAAGGACTGCTGCAGTATAGGGCAGCGGTCAGCAGTAGTGCACGTCAACCCTATGTATTGTGGACCGATAGCGGTCCTTACAGAACAGCAGACTGTACTGCACTCAGGCCTATGTACCGTAGCACCCTATACCAAGTTACCAGTCCTTATAAGAACTTTTGTGGACCAAGCAGGTTGTGTGTTAGTGATTAGCAGACTGTACGTCAGTCCCTATACCAATGAAGGACTGCTGCAGTATAGGGCAGCGGTCAGCAGTAGTGCACGTCAACCCTATGTATTGTGGACCGATAGCGGTCCTTACAGAACAGCAGACTGTACTGCACTCAGGCCTATGTACCGTAGCACCCTATACCAAGTTACCAGTCCTTATAAGAACTTTTGTGGACCAAGCAGGTTGTGTGTTAGTGTTTAGCAGACTGTGCGTCAGTCCCTATACCGCTGAAGGACTGCTGCAGTATAGGGCAGCGGTCAGCAGTAGTGCACGGCAACCCTATGTATTGTGGACCGATAGCGGTCCTTACAGAACAGCAGACTGTACTGCACTCAGGCCTATGTACCGTAGCACCCTATACCAAGTTACCAGTCCTTATAAGAACTTTTGTGGACCAAGCAGGTTGTGTGTTAGTGTTTAGCAGACTGTGCGTCAGTCCCTATACCGCTGAAGGACTGCTGCAGTATAGGGCAGCGGTCAGCAGTAGTGCACGGCAACCCTATGTATTGTGGACCGATAGCGGTCCTTACAGAACAGCAGACTGTACTGCACTCAGGCCTATGTACCGTAGCACCCTATACCAAGTTACCAGTCCTTATAAGAACTTTTGTGGACCAAGCAGGTTGTGTGTTAGTGTTTAGCAGACTGTGCGTCAGTCCCTATACCGCTGAAGGACTGCTGCAGTATAGGGCAGCGGTCAGCAGTAGTGCACGTCAACCCTATGTATTGTGGACCGATAGCGGTCCTTACAGAACAGCAGACTGTAACGCACTCAGGCCTATGTACCGTAGCACCCTATACCAAGTTACCAGTCCTTATAAGAACTTTTGTGGACCAAGCAGGTTGTGTATTAGTGTTTAGCAGACTGTGCGTCAGTCCCTATACCGCTGAAGGACTGCTGCAGTATAGGGCAGCGGTCAGCAGTAGTGCACGGCAACCCTATCTATTGTGGACCGATAGCGGTCCTTACAGAACAGCAGACTGTACCGCACCCAAGCCTATGTACCGTAGCACCCTAGACAGACCAAGTTACCAGTCCTTATAAGAACTTTTGTGGAACAAGTGAGTTGTGAATGATTAGCAGACTGCAGCAGAAGGGCAGCAGTCAAGTATAATATTCTTTCTATATTTGGAAGAAAGAATATTATACGTGTACAAGCCTATTACCGTACCACTGATACCAGTCCTGAAAAGAACCTTTGTGGAACTAATAGTAACAGCAAGTCTTTAAAATTATCCTCACTGCCTGACACACTGCTTCCTGCCTGTCCCTATACAAATTGGCAAAAAAGAGTAGGCTGGAACGATTAGCTGGAACAGCTCTTTTGTGGACCTGATAGTAACAGCTAATGATGATGATGATGATGATGATGAAGAAAGACTAATCTGGCTGAGCTGTCCCTAAAATAGCAGCATACAGCGCTCTGTCCCTTTATCTAAACTGACAAAAGAAACTCAGGCTGCTGACCTAACACCTATACCAGTCCTGAAAAGAACTTTTGTGTACCAAATAGCTAGCGTTTTCTCTGTCCCTACTCCACACAGGATCCTTTCCCTACAGTGACAGAAGAAAGAATGTAAAATGGCCACCGGATCGGGTGTATTTATAGGTTAGGGGGAATGTCCAAGTGTCCATGAGCTGTCATGTCTCAATTGGTTGTCCTGTAACACATGATAAACGTGTCACGAAAGGTTAAAGTTCTTGTATACATTAAACACGTAAGTCCGCCGGGGCGAACGACGGAAAAAGGCGTTCGAACCCGCGGACGGCGAAAGTCGGAAATTCGCCGCGAAACGACCGCCGGGCGAACCGTTCGGCCATCACTAAAGGTGACCCTCGCTTTATGGGACAGTCTCTCTATACCTCTTGCAATATGTTGTTATGAGGGGGTTTTTGAGCAATGGGCGGAGCGTGCCTTTGACACAACTGACTCTCTCTACACTGGGAAATGAGCTGTACTGGGTGCTTACTAAGCAGACGATGGACTGTTTGTGCCAAACAACCTGAGATGAGCACTGAAGGCCAACGGGCTATACGAATCCCTAGGTTTCGCCCTGCCTTCCACTACATGGGAAGTTTGGACATGTCCCTGCAATGCGGAGTGCTTGCGCACCAGCCGGCTATAATCAATGAGTGTCCTCCAGCCAAAGAACAGTATCTCTTCGTTATAGTGGGTTAATGTCATTGTTCATACGGTGGGGTGCCGGATATAGTTTTACTAGTTTTGTTCTCATGTTAATCTCTTGTATGCCCTTTCTAACAGTAAATATGCTAATGTATTATGATTACCACGGGAGTCTCTGTAAGGTTCGCTGGATACCATGTGCTTTGTGATGCTCCATGGGAGGCCTCGTGGTCCAGTTCCCTCCCCATGGTATTTGCAGGGGATGGGCTGGACCGGACGGCCTCCGGCAGACGGTCCGGACCTGGCAGATGGTCCCTGTATGTAGGGGTCATTGCAAGGCGGAGAGTTGAGGTTCGGGTTCCGCCGGGAGGCGGTAACTAAGGAAGCCCTGTGGTGCCGGACTCGGGGTTATACTACCCTGAGTCGGGTCGCCGAAAGCGGGGCTCTCGGGGGTCGGTGGCATGTAACGGGCTGTCCTTCAGTATCTTACCCCGGGCTTCCCCATTGTGGAGCCTGGAGTTGGATGCTGAATTTCTTTGGTTTTTTTGACCGGCTCCCTAAGTGGGGGGGGGGGGGGGGGGCGGGGCGGGCAGCTCAGTCTATCGTAATGGCTCAAACTTAGCATTCTGTTCAAAGTGGCCACAGTTGCTGCTAGCCCTGGTTCGCTGTTGCTGCTGTTTAGTCCTGCGTTCAGCCTATCCCCTAACCCGGAGGGGCGGGTTCCTCTCTGAAAACTGCCGGAATTCCCCATAGTCTCCCCTTCTAGACAGGTTAGCAGGTCTGTTCCCGTCTCCGGCATTTGTTCTAGGGGTACTCAGTGTTTAGGGTATACCCCGCCCCATCAGGAATAGACCCGATAGCCTAGGTGTACAAGCTTCAGTCTTCTCCGGCTGTGGGTTCTATCTCCTCTCTCTCATCTTACCCTCTATTCTATATCTCTGACTTGTCAGTTCCCTTCTCCCCCCTCTTTCTCCCCCCCCCCTTTTTTTTTTTTTTTTTATCATACACATGTTGCGCCTCTTCCTATCTTCTTTTCTCACCAGCTGCCCTCTCCAGTTATAGCTTCAAAAAGATTTTTTTTTTTTCTATTGGTTGGCTGAGCTGCCAGGTGTCCTGCCCTGAGGGCTATTGGGGCAGGGTCAATTATGGCCAGTGTGTACACGTCCTCAGCTCCTCTATCTCTAAAAATCTTTTCCTTTAATGCCAAGGGACTTAATGTTCCGGAAAAGCGCAGCAGCGTACTATCAGAAGCCCGTCGACTTAAAGCGCAAATCCTTTTTATACAGGAGACACACTTTAAGTCTGGATCGGTTCCTCATTTTGCCAGTAAACAATTCCCAGTGGCGGTTCATGCCTCTACACATAATTCAAAATCCAAAGGTGTCTCTATTTTATTCTCCAAAAACTTCCCCTTTGTGGCAGAGGACCAGCTGATAGATGACGAAGGGAGATTCGTTTTCATAAAAGGCACATGGAATGACAGACCTCTGACGTTAGCAAACATATATTGTCCTAACACTAAGCAGGTAGCTTTCATAAGAGCTATCTCTGCGAAGCTTACCCTGTTTCAATCTGTCATTCTCATATTAGGGGGTGACTTAAATGTCCCCCTAGACCCCTTAGTGGATACCTCCACCGGCACCTCCACCCTCCCGTACTCAGCCCTACGTCAAATTAAGGCCCAATTAGCCTCACTATCCCTGCACGATGGGTGGAGGACTCTACACCCTAAGGATCGCGACTATACGTTTTTCTCTCCACCCCATAATCGATATTCCAGGTTGGACTATCTGTTTCTGACCCAAGCGGACCTGCCATGTCTCCGTGAAGCCACTATTGAAAATATGGTTCTCTCCGACCATCACCCTATTACGATGTCTCTAGTATTCCCTGAAACTGTGACTTCTTCCAAGCTATGGAGACTGAATGAATGAATGAATGAAATACTTATATAGCGCACAATGCGAACTGAATCGCCTCTAGACTGGATGCGTCCACGCTGACAGACCCCGGTGACTTAGCAGACCTGAATTTGGGCCTACGTGATTTTTTCCTACAGAATGATACTCCTGATGTCTCGGCAATGATCCTATGGGAAACGCATAAATGTGTTGTGAGAGGCCAGTTATTAGCGATTTCTGCAAGGAAAAAAAGGGAGAGTCAAGCCCTGATTAGGACTCTCACTGCCAGACTGCGCAAGTTGGAAAATATTCACAAGCGCACCCTGGCAGTGGAGGCTGCGCAGGAACTGGTGGAAACACGATCACAGCTGTTAGAGGAATTTCACAAACGGGCAAGGCGCCGCAATATTCTTTCACATAAATTGTTCTATGAACAAGGTAATAAACCGGGTCGCTTACTAGCAAGAGCCACTCAGCAACGTAAGACCGCCCATACGATTCACCATATAGTGGACTCTTGCGGTACAGTCCACTCTAAGAGTGATGACATTGCGAAGCAATTTCAAATGTTTTATGACAAGCTTTACAACCTTCACCCGGAACACCTAGATCAGGGTATGGCGGCTAAGTGGGCAGATCTGATCAGGGAGTTCCTTAAAGAACATAGTCCCAAGGCCCTGCCAGAAGCAGATTCCCGAGCGTTGGAAGCCCCGATATCCCATGAGGAATTTATAGATGCGCTGAAGGCCACGAAACCGGGTAAGAGTCCGGGCCCAGACGGATTCACAGCATTATATTACAAAACGTTTGCGGATATTTTGTCCCCTAGATTCCACAGAGCCTTTAATTCGCTTTCCACCGGTCCCTGCGAGTCGGAGAGGCTACTAGAGGTCTATGTGGCGGTCATTCCCAAAGAAGGGAAGGCTCACACTAACATACCAAGTTATCGCCCGATCTCACTCCTAAACGCGGACGTGAAGGTCTAAGCTAAGATCTTGGCGTCCCGCCTATCTCGGTATGTGCCTGCATGGGTCGGCTTGGACCAAGTGGGGTTTGTCCCTGGTCGAGAGGCCAGGGACAACACCATTAAAGCGCTTAATTTACACCACTGGCTCACCTCTTCCTCGCAGGAGGGGTTTTTCCTATCGTTGGATGCAGAGAAGGCGTTCGACAGGCTGGCCTGGGACTACATGGCCGCGGTCCTGCGCTCCATAGGATTGGGGCCCGATATGCGGACCCGAATCATGTCCCTGTATGCCAATCCCAGGGCGCGGGTTAAGGTAAACGGACGCCTGTCGGACGCCTTTCTCATCCACAATGGCACCAGACAGGGGTGCCCATTGTCCCCCCTCCTATACATCCTTTCGCTAGAACCCCTCCTGCGATGTGTACGAGCCAGCCCAGACATCAGGGGTATTCGGGTACGAGAACAAGAATTTAAGAATGCCGCATTTGCGGATGATATCCTTTTCTTCCTATCTTCACCTTCTGCCCAATCTTTTAGGGGTTCTTGATCATTTTCGCTCCATCTCGAACTTAAAGATCAACTACACTAAGTCCTTTGCATTGAACATCTCCCTTCCGGTCGAGTTCATGACCCAATGCCAACATACATTTCCCTTCCAGTGGAAGCAAGATGCGATTCAGTATATGGGCATTCAATTACCGGCAGATCTGTCACAATTGTATAGTAGGAATTTTCTGACAGAAGTCCAACAAATTAAACAAGACTTACAAAAGTAAGACAAGTCCAACATATCGTGGTTTGGAAGAGCGTCTATCCTTAAAATGTCTATTCTCCCACGCCTTCTATACAAAATTCAGACCTTGCCTATCCACTTGCCAGTTTCATTTTTTGGCATGTATAAATCAATATGTAGGGCTTTCTTGTGGCATGGCAGGACCGCACGTATCAGCTGGGATAAACTGACTCTAACTAAAGACAAAGGAGGTATAGGCCTACCTGACCTACAAAGATATTATTGGGCGGCGCATCTTGCGCGGATTGTTGACTGGAACATTCATAACCGTTGTAAGGATTGGGTGGAACTGGAGGGACGGGTGGTGCATCCAGATCTACAATATCTCCCGTGGCTAGCCAAGGAACATATAACAGCCAAGATGCTGGCTCATCCACTTATTGGGCCTACCTTGACCACTTTTGAAAGGACCTGAAACAAATTTGAAATCTCGGCGAAAGTATGCCCCATAACTCCGGTTCGTCGCAATCTGGACTTTCCGCCGGGTCTCTCGGATACTTTTCTAGCGGCAGAATGGCCGCACGACCAAATGCTGGCCAAACACTTTTTTCGCAGAGGGCGATTCTTAACGCAATCTAATTTGGCGAACCTTTCCCGTACGGGCTCTTTTCCTTTCTGGCCCTATATTCAAATAAGGCATCTTCTAGATCATCCGATACGCAGAGGCGGGTTTGGCAGAAACCCAACAGTGCTGGAGTCTCTCTGCTCAAGCGCCTCCCCCCAGAAACACCTTATCTCCATTCTCTATGGGACTCTACAGGGGAAAACTCCGGAAAGTTTGGCAACGGAGCAGGCTTACTGGGAGGAGGCTCTTGAGGTCACAATAGAGGAGAAAGACTGGGATAAGATTAACCTCTACCTACACAAAGGGTCTTTAAACGTCTCGGTACAGGAGAATGGGTACAAAGTGAGGACACGTTGGTATAGAACACCGGAGATGATCCACAGATTCGCACCGGAGGTGCCAAAAGAGTGCTGGCGATGTGGAGGAGACAGGCACGTTCCTTCATATATGGGGGAGCTGTCCCTCTCTACAACCATTCTGGCGTAATGTACATGGTGTGCTTACAAGGGTATCCTCTCTCCCTTTAGACTTCTCCCCGGCGCAATATCTCCTACACCAGATCGCTCGCGTTGCATATGATTAATGTGGCTAGAATGTGTGTACCGATCCATTGGCGAACAGCTTCTGTGCCGACCTTAACTGAAAGGTTCCATCGTATCAACAAGACGGCGGAAATGGAGGAGCTGATTTACACTTCACTGGATAAGACTGCTTTATTTGCCGCAATCTGGGGCGATTGGTCGTCCTTTAAGGCCTCTCAGATGTACCTTGATACCATGGAGTCAACTACACCAAGCGGTAGGTTGACTATGTAACGTGTTTTGCTGACTGTAAGCAAACTTTACTTCATTGTCATCCCCTGGGGATGTCTTTTCTGTTCAAGCCTAGGAGAGGGCAGCTGGTGAAGTCCTCACCCTCTCTCCTCCCCCTCTTTCCAACATTCCACCCTAGGAAAATACACTCCAGATGTCTCTTTACTCACGTCTCCCTATGTAGCATAACCTATTTGCCCTACCCCTATCCCCCCTCCCCTCTATACTTGCTCCAGTCTTTCTGCACGATTTCGAGACTTTCTTTACCCCACCCCCACCTGGGGTTTTTCCTTTTTTTTTCTCTCTCTCTTTTTTCTCTCTTCCACCCCCCCCCCCCCTCCCGTCTTACCCTGCTACACAGTCTATCCCCTTCTATGACTTGAGTGGTAAATACTCACCTCAGATCTGGCATAAGACTGGGTTATCAGAAGTGTTTAAACCTGAGGTTCTCCTTTATGTAGCTATGTTTATGATAACCTTTCCTTGAGTCAATGCATAATTATTTGTCTTATGTCGATGTATATATGAACCATGGGCCTGGCCCAGATTTACTGTTGCTATGTATATGAAAACGACATTGGATGTGACTATTCCTCTTTGTACCCCCCTTTTTGATTCAATAAAATGTTTATGAAAAAAAAAAAAAAAAAAGATCCATATCCGCATAATTTGCCTATTGCATCGTTTCTCAACTAGGGTTTCCCAGTTGTTCTGCAGTGAATTCCCCCGGAGGTCCGTGGCGGTGTACCCCAATGTGCTTTGATGTGCCCCAATGTACACTGATGTGTCCTGGTGTGCTATGTGCCCCATGTCCTGATGTGCCCCATACCCTGATGTGCCCTGGTGTGCTATGTGCCCCATGCCCTGATGTGCTCTCAGCCCCGATGTCATGTGGCCTGATCTACTGTGACCTGTGCCCTGATGTGCTGTGTCCTGTACCCTGATGTGCCATGTGCTGTGTCCTGATGTACTATACCCTGATGTGGACTGATGTGCTGGGCTCTGTGCCCTGATGTGCTGTGCCCTGGGCCAGTCTGGATGAAGTCCAGGGCCACATTTTTGTCCCAGTCCAGCCCTGATGAAAACTAAACTAAACTAATTCCGAAACTAATAAATGAAACAAAATTAGTAACATAATGAATCCATTCAAAACTAAACACATTTTTCAGTTCTGCACATGTCTATCTGCCATGTCTTACATAACCAGGAATCCCTGACTCTGTAAGCAAAGGGGACAGCAGTAACATCTTCCAAATATGGCCACTGGCCACATATGGGCAATGACCTTGACCAAATACAGCCATAGCTTCCTGATTTCAGTGGTTCCTAAGGAAGTGATATGATGTGTAGGGAAGTCTGTTTTGTAAAGGGAGACTGACGATATTGATGTAAACAGAGAATTCTTACCACCATCTGTTGTAGAGCTGTTAAAAGCAACTTGTGTCTCTAATTCTTTTATAAATACATGCAACTGAAAGTATATATACAGTATTATTATTTTTATACTGATTATATTATTGTAGGTTATTATATTACTATATTACTCATAGATACAGTACATTATATACAGTTGTGCTCATACGTTTACATACCCTGACATAATTTATGATTTCTTGGCCATTTTTCAGAGAATAAGAATGATAACACAGAAACTTTTCTTTCACTCATGGTTAGTGTTTGGCTGAACCCATTTATTATCAATCAACTGTGTTTACTCTTCAAATCATGATCACAACAGAAACTACCCAAATGACCCTGATCAAAAGTTTACATACCCTGGTGATTTTGGCCTGATAACATGCACACAAGTTGACACAAAGGGGTTTGAATTTGTTTTTAAAGGTAATCATCCTCATCTGTGATCTGTTTGCTTTTATTTTGTGTGTGTATAAAAGGTAAATGTTTTTCTGGACTCCTGACAGACCCTTGCATCTTTCATCCAGACCAGCACTGATGCTTCTAGATTCTGATCCATGGGGAAAGCAAAGGAATTGTCAAAGGATCTGTGAAAATAGGTAGTTGAACTGTATAAAACAGGAAAGGGATATAAAAAGATACACAAGGAATTGAGAAACTCTAATCAAGAAGTGGAAAATGAGGGGTTCTGTTGAAACCAAACCACGGTCAGGTAGACCAACTAAAATTTCAGCCACAACTGCCAGGAAAATTGTTCGGGATGCAAAGAAAAACCCACAAATAACTTTAGGTGAAATACAGGATTCTCTGAAAAATTGTGGTGTGGTTGTTTCAAGATGCACAATATGGAGGCACTTGAAGAAAGATGGGCGGCATGGTCAAGTCGTCAGAAGAAAGGCATCACTACGCAAATGCCACAAAGTATCCCGCTTACAATATGCCTAACAGCACAGAGAGACAAGCCTCAAACCTTCTGACACAAAGTCATTTGGAGTGAAAAGACCAAAATTGAGCTTTTTGGCGACAACCATAAACACTACATTTGGAGAGGAGTCAACAAGGCCTATTATGAAAGGTACACCATTCCTAATGTGAAACACGGAGGTGGATCGTTGATGTTTTGGGGATGTGTGAGCTTCAAAGTGACAGGAAATTTGGTCAAAATTGATGACTAGATGAATGCAGTATGTTATTATAAAATACTGGAGGAACATTTGCATTCATCAGCCAAGTCAACATGTCATTGGCTACAGCAGAATAAAGTTAAGATTCCGGAGTGGCCATCTCAGTCTCTTGACCTCTACATCATTGAGCTTCTCTGGGGAGATCTCAAATGTGCAGTTCAGCACAACTGTATATACATTATAGACCCCTTATTTCTTTGTAAGTGAGCAAACCTACAAAATCTGCAGTTGATCAGATAAATATTTCCCCATTGTACACTATATTACCAAAAGTATTGGGACACCTGCCATTACACACACTTGAGGGCGGCACAGTGGTGTAGTGGTTAGCACTCTCACCTAGCAGTAAGAAGGGTCGCTGGTTCAAATCCCAACCACGACACTACATGCCAGGAGTTTGCATGTTCTCCCTGTGCCTTTGTGGGTTTCCTCTGGGTACTCTGGTTTCCTCCCACAATCCAAAGACATGCAGGTAGGTTAATTGGCTTCTGTCCATAATTGGCCCTAGTATATGAATGGGGACTTTGGATTGTGGGCTCCTTGAGGGTATGGACGTGTGATATGAGTGTGCAATGTACAGGGATAGGAACAATTGTAGACACTCACTCAGTTTGAACTGGATGGACTGGTGTCTTTATTCAGCCTTACTAACTATGAAACTATGAACTTTATTGGCATCCCAGTCTTAGTCCATAGGGTTCAATATTGAGTTGGCCCACCCTTTGCAGCTATAGCAGCTTCAACTCTTCTGGGAAGGCTGTCCACAAGGTTTAGGAGTGTGTCTATGGGAATGTTTGACCATTGTACCAGAAGTGTATTTGTGAGGTCAGGCACTGATGTTGGACTAGAAGGTCTGGCTCGCAGTCTCCACTCTAATTCCTCCCAAAGGTGTTTTACTAGGTTGAGGTCAAGGCTCTGTGCGAGCCAGTCCTGTTCCTCCACCCCAAACTCGCTCATCCATGTCCCTATGGACCTTGCTTTGTGCACTGGTGCGCAGTCATGTTGGAACAGGAAAGAGCCATCTCCAAACTGTTCCCACAAATTTGGGAGCATGAAATTGTCCAAAATGTCTTGGTATGCTGACATCATAGGAGTTCCCTTCATTGAAACTAAAGGACCGAGCCCAACCCCTGAAAAAAACTCCACATCATAATCCGCCAAATGATTTGGACCAGAGTCACAGCCCTTGGACACAGCCAGTCACAGATCGCTGTAAATGGCCAATCACAGCGGCCATTTACAGCGCGATTGGCGTGTCCAATGTGGGGTGATCTCATATGTAAATATACGTGTTAGCAGGAGGCAGCATTTCACCAACATGGTGGAGCAGTATGTGTGCACACTGAATGACGGGTCTGCCCCCTTCAACGTCTGGGTCTCCAAATTGGGCACATGGCCTGAGCTTGCCCTTTACGCCTTGGATGTGCTGACATGCCTTGCAGCCAGTGTATTATCTGAACGTGTATTTAGCATGGCAGGGGGCGTTATCACAGACAAGCGCAGCTGCCTGTCCAGAGCCAACGTGGACAAGCTCACATTCATTAAAATGAACCAGGCATGGATCCCACAGGACTTGGAGATGGCGAGTGTCTCAATTGCTATTGCAAAGATTAGCAGAGATAAAGGACAGCCTTGTCTGGTGCCTTTGGCTATATGTATTGGTTTGGAGTAGTGGCCTTGAAGCCTAATATAGGCTTTAGGATTTAAAGAGCTTGTATAAGGCCCATAAACTTGTCGCCAAAGCCCAAACGTTCAAGGATTGTAAAGATGTATGGCCAGGAGACTGAATCGAAGGCCTTTTGAAGGTCCAGTGATAAAAGCATGCCTGATTGTTTTGGACCTCCTGGCCAGTGTGTACGGAGGATGGAGACTATGTCTATGGCTCTTCTGATATGATCATGGCCCTGTCTGCCTGGGATGAACCCCACTTGATCCTTATGAACATATCGGTTAATGAAGGAAGCTAGACGATTTGCAAGGAGTTTGGTAAGGATTTCTAAGTCGCTATTGATGAGGGAGATGGGTCTATAATTACTGACTTCTTTTTTTTTATCCGGTTTCGGTATTACTGCAATTTAGGCTGTGTTTAGGTGAGGATCAAGTGGGGTTCTCTGTGTCTTTGCATTAAAAAATTGTGTCAAATGTGGAGTCAGGGTGGTGGTAAATGTCTTGTAATAGGGGTTAGAGAGACCATCGGGGCCTGGAGCAGGACCTGATTTGAGGTTCTTAATGACTTCCTGTACCTCCTTCCTGTAGAAGGGGGCCTCCAGCATATTATTTTTTATTTTTATGTATTTTATGTTATTTTAAGTTATTTCCCTATCCACATTTGTTTGCAGAGCACTTGTCATGCTCTTAACAACATTTCGCTGCAATTTGCAGACCTCTAGCCCTTTCCATTACTTTTTTAGAGCAATTTTAGTCCTCAAAAGTTTGGGTCCCCATTGACTTCAATGGGGTTCGGGGTCAAGTTCGCATCCCGAACTTGAACTTTTTTGCGAAGTTCAGCCGAACCCGTCAAACCAGAACATCCAGGTGTCTGCTCAACCCTAACTGCAGCCTTGTCAATCATTTGCAGCCTTGCATTGCAGCCTTGTCAGTCATTTGCAGCCTCATCAGTATCTTTGCCGTTTAAAAATGGCGCCGCCGAGATATAGAGCGGATGCCCTGTGCATCTCGGCGGTGCTTTCTGCTTTTTTCGGCCGCACTCGGCTGTTCACGGCCATTCTCAGCGGCTTTCGGCTTTCCGAAAGACGCCAAGAATGGCCGAAATTAGCCGAAAACGGGCGAGTGCAGCCAAAAATAGCCGAAAGCCGCGGAGAACGGCAGAGAAGCTTAGAAACGGGAGGGGATACGGGTATAACACGCACCCACGATTTTCCCCTGATTTTAAGGGGAAAAAAGTGTGTGTTATACGCTGATAAATACGGTAACAATACAAAAAAAATAAACTGCAAACACACAATTGTGTCAAATATCTTTGTATGCTATAACAGTACCCTTCACTGGAGACACCTGAACTCAGTCATTTAGGGGTTTACGTACTTTTGTCCATATTGGTAAGTGTGATGGTCAAGTGTCCACACCCTCTTGGCCATAGAGGTAGATGTGATGGTCATGTGTCCACAACCTCTTGGTCATATAGTATATTTTAGAAAAGCACAGTAAATTGAATTTAGGTTTTGTCACCGCCCTGTTTTAGTGTGCAAAACTATAATCACAAATATATATATTCATACCCCTTGAAATTTTCCGGATTTTGTCATATTACAACCAAAAACAAATGTATTTTATTGGGATTTGATGTGATAGACCAACACAAAGTGGCACATATTTGTGAAGTGGAAGGAAAATGATAAACGTTTCTCAATTTTTTTTACAAATAAATATGTGAAAGGTGTGGCATGCATTTGTATGGCGCCCCCTGAGTCAGTAATGTGTAGAACCCTCTTTCAGTGCAATCACAGCTGCAAGTGTTGTACGTCTCTACCAGCTTTGCACATCTGGAAAGTGACATTTTTGCCCATTCTTCTTTGCAAAATAGCTCAAGCTCTGTCAGATTGGATGGAGAGCGTCGGTGAACAGCAATTTCTTGCCACTGATTCTCAAATGGATTTAAAGCGGAGGTCCACCCTAAAATGGACCTCCGCTCATCGGAATCCCCCCCCCCTCCGGCGCCACAATCGGCACCTTTCAGGGGGGAGGGGGGTGCAGTTACCTGGATAATCCAGGTAACTGCACCCACTTCCGGGCTAGCTCTCTGCGGAACGAGCGTAGGTTACGCCCCCGTTCCGCAAGCGCCCGCCCCCTTCAGCAAGTGCCCCGCTGCCTGCTGGGAAACACACAGCTCCCAGAGGCAGCGGGGACCGTCCGGATTGCGCCGCGCGGCTCGCGCATGCGCAGTAGGGAACCGGGAAATAAAGCCGAAAGGCTCCATTTCCTGATTCCCATACCCAAGATGGCGGCGGGACCCGGCAGCCGAGCGAGCGATCGGCTTCGGGTGCCGACATCGCGGGCGCGCTGGACAGGTAAGTGTCACTATTTAAAAGTCAGCAGCTGCAGTATTTGTAGCTGCTGGCTTTTAAAAAAAAAAAAAAAAAACGCGGAGTCCCGGTGGACTCCCGCTTTAAGTCTGGGATTTGACTGGGCCATTCTAACACATGAATAGCTTTGATCTAAACCATTCCATTGCAGCTCTGGCTGTATGTTTAGGGTCATTGTCCTGCTGGAAGGTGAACCTCCCACACAGTCTCAAGTGTTTTTCAGATTCTAATGCCCTGTACACATGGTCGGACATTCCGACAACAAAATCAGTCAGATGTTTTCCAACGGATTTGGGCCCAAACTTGTCTTGCATACACACGGTCGCACAAATCTGAACGTTCAGAATGTAGTGTCATATAACACGTATGACAGGACTATAAACAGGCCAGTAGCCAATAGATTTTGTCTTGTAATTTATTCTGAGCATGCGTGGCACTTTTTCCGTCGGAATTGTCTACACACGATCGGAATTTAAACAATCTGATTTTGTTGTCGGAAAATTTTAGATCCTGCTCTCAAACTTTGTGTGTGTGTCGGAAATTCAGACGGAAAAAAACTGATGGAGCCCACACACGATCGGATTTTCTGACAATAAGATCCAATCGCACATTTTCTGTCTGAAAATCCGACCGTGTGTACAGGGCATTATAGGTTTTCTTCTAAGATCACCCTGTATTTGGCTCCATCCATCTTTCCATCAACTCTGACCAGCTTCCCTGTCCCTGCTGAAGAAAAGCATCCCCACAGCATGATGCTGATACCACCATGTTGCACCTTGGGAATGGTGTGTTCAGGGTGATGTACAGTGTTAGTTTCCACCACATATAGCATTTTGCTTTTAGGCCAAAAAGTTCACTTTTGATATCATCTAACACCTTGGTCACACCTTCTTCCACATATTTGCTGTGTCCCCCACATGGCTTCTTGCAAACTGCAAACAGGACTTCTTATGGCTTTCTTTCACCGATGGCTTTCTTCTTGCCATTCTTCCATAAAGGCTAGATTTGTGGAATGCACCACTAAAAGTTGTCCTGTGGACAGATTGTCCCACCTGAGCTGTGGATCTTTGCAGCTCCTCCAGAGTTACCATGGGGCTCTTGGCTAGGGTTGCCACTTTTTCTTCAAGCCAAACCCAAACATTTTAGTGGCACTCAGCAATTTTTTATTTTTTTTAATATACACTAAAGGTTGAACTTGATGGACTTGCGTCTCATAGGTTGAGCTTAATGGACTTGTGTCTTTTTTCAACCTCACCTACTATGTAACTATGGGATTGTAACAGACCTGGGACACCTTTGGGTGCTCCAAAGTAATGCAAAATGCATTTTTGCAAAGTAATGCAAAATGTATAGAACCCCCCTCATGCTTCTGTCAGGCCCTGTTCCAAGCCACATTCCTGTCTGAATAATGTGTCTGGGTTTAAGGCGGACTGAAACCCAGACACACAATTCAAAACCCGGACTGTGCAGGTGAATCCCGGATGGGCGGCAGCCCTACCCTTGGCTGCTTCCTTCATTAATGCTCTTCTTGCCCGGCCTCTCAGTTTAGGTGGGCGCCCATGTCTTGGTAGGTTTGCAGTTGTGCCATACTCTTTCCATTTTCAGATGATGGATTGAACAGTGCTCTGTGAAATGTTCAAAGCTTGGGATATTTGTTTTTAGAGAAAATTTGGGGAGTGGGGCAAAGAGATGCCCCAAGAAAGCAATGAGGAGGATCAGCCATGGTATACCATATATTGAAACGTGATTATTAATGTATCAATAGTATGTTAAAAAAAAAAAAATCATTAAATGTAAAACAGTGACATTGATGTGGAATTATTCCTCAGCATACCCTATAATAAAAAACACGCATTCGCAAATTTCGCAACGTTGTCACAATATGGCGCCAGGACTAAGGGCCCCATGCATACACACACATGAATACCCAGTCACAATGGGATTAATTGGCGCAGCTATTAGTATTGAGTTAAACCCAGGGATTTCATGTTGATATGATAGATGGTATCTAAACTAGATTTGCCAGTTTTTGGAGTGCTGAATGTCAATTTAGGAAGGATATTGAAGCTGGTGTCCATGGGTAGATGGAATTCCTGGTGAATTGTAATATCATTGAGCACAGTAGTAATGGACTAGTCTAGTACTGTCATACATAGACCAGCGTCTCCATCGATGCATTTCACACACGAGACCGTGCGCTTCTTCAGGACTTACGCCGTAGGTTACCACGATTATTTTAGAGGAGCAAGTGTCCAATCAGCATCTACTACCTCAAGATACAATTTTAAGGCCATCTTGTGGTGACAAAGCATCTCTTTTCATTGGTTAAAAATACTAGAGCGAAAAAGTAAAATAGAAAATAAAGTAGTACAAGGATATTAAATGGTAAACATAGTTTTTCTACCAAATGCAATCATCATAATGAGGCTGCGCGAGGAAAAGGTTTGGATTTTAAATTTATCTATCTATTATCTTTTACTATTCCGACACACCTCTCCTACGTGTAAAAATCATATTTTTTTTGCTAGAAAAATTACTTAGAACCCCCAAACATTATATATATATATATATATATATATATATATATATATATATATATATATATATATATATTTTTAGCAGACACCCTAGAGAATAAAATGGCAGTCATTGTAACTTTTTATCTCACATGTTATTTGGGCAACAATTTTTCAAACGCATTTCATGATTTAAAAAATAACAAAAACAGTAATGTTAGCCAATTTTTGTTGTATAATGTGAAACATGATGTTATGCTGACTAAATAGATACCCAACATGTCATGTTTTAAAATTGAGCACACTCATGGAATGACGCCAAACTTTGGTACATAAAAATCTTCATAGGTGACACTAACATTTTTTCCAGGTTACATTTTTAGAGTTACAGAGGAGGTCTAGTGCTAGAATTGTTTCTCGTGCTCTAACGCACACGGCAAGACCTCACTTGTGTGGTTTGAACGGCATTTACATATATGGTCGGGTGTCTAACGTGTGCGTTCACTTCTGGGCGCGAGCTACTGGGGACAGGGTCGTTTTAAAGAATTTTTTTTATTTTACATAATTTTTTTATTTTTACTTTATTTTACTTTTTTTTTTTTGATCACCTTTATTCCTATTACAAGGAATGTAAACATCCCTTGTAATAGGAATCATTCATGACAGGTCCTCTTTATGGAGAGATGCGGGTCAGTAAGACCCCACATCTCTCCTTCAGGCTGGAAAGCATGAGATCGGAAAAAAAAATCACAATCCCATGCTTACCAGCCGCAATCGTGGCTTTTACATACGCGGCCCGGACGTGACATCATAACATCGTGCCCGGGCCTCCGACGGTCATAGAGATGACTGGTGACCATCTGGTCTATGGTCATCATCCAGCGTTGGCCGATTCTTTCTCCGGGTCCCCGATGGCATGGGAGAGCCTGTAGAAGCACCATATGGGGGCCGGAGCACCTCCCTTCAACTGTAAGAACGATCAAGTGGTGGAACTCCCGCTATGATCGTTTTTATGGTGCACAGAATCACCAGCTGAAAACAAGGATATATGAATGATGCAGGCTGCAGGCATCAGTCAGATATTCCTACTGAAAATCAAAGACATCGTATGACATCCTTTGGCGGGAAGTGGTTAATTTATGATATCACCTGCTTGTTTAGATCGATGAATTTAATTAAAGTTAAATTCTTGATTGTTAGGTGAGTTGGATAGATGAGGCCAATAGGCCTCAAAGTTACCTGTAATTAATGTTTTGGTTCAAAAAAGACCTTGAGACTTAACTAATTATTCAAGCCGTCAGGCTGCAAAGTGTTAAGCCGAAAAATCCAAGATTTCTCCTTTCTGAGCAGGACAGTGTCGAATTTACCTCTGCAGGCTGGCAGGTTGAGGGCAAAAAAACTCTCTTGAACCTCAGACTTGTGGCATGATTTACCATCATGGCACAATGAAAAATGTTGTGCCACTGGTGTCTCCTCCTTCAGTCTTATGCTTTTGAGGTGTTAACTGATTCGGAGTTGACGTTTCGTCTTGCCAACATAGTTTTTTACACGGTCACTCGAGAATATACAGTAACCCGTGCAGTGGCACAGTTAATAAAATGTTGGATCTCAAATTCATGTTTTCTTTCAGAATTAGTGAACACCCCTGAGCGTTCGACATAACGGCACATTCCGCACTAGCCGCAGGGATACATTCCCTTAAGTCTAGGCATATTGGGGAGTCAGTTCCTGTTCTGCAGTCTGACAAAATCAGATTGGACCAATGTATTTAGAAGATACGCCGGTCTGATCTGAATTTCAGAATGCAGAACAGGAACTGGCTTAAGGGAATGTATCCCGGTGGCCACTGCGGAGTGTGCCGTTATTTTGAACGCTCAGGGGTGTTCACTGACTCTGAAAGAAAACTTGAGATCTAACATTTTATTAACCGTGCCACTGCAAGGGCACTGTATATTATATTATATATTATATTCTCGAGTTGTCAGAAACCATGAATCAGACTGAGACAGAAGTACAATTAAATCACACTTGTTTATTAATAAAAATAAAAAGGTAAATAGAAAAAGCGTAGTCAAGCATAGCCAGAGTCCAGTAACCAGATCGGGTAGTCAGCCAGGCCAGAAGTCAGGGAAGTCAGCCAAGTAGAGCAACAGCAATCAGGATAAGGAGCCAGAAGGGATGTCAGCAAGCCAGTCTTTAAACAAACAGCAGGAGATGGTTTCTAGTGATGTGACCAAGGCGAAGGCAAAGGTGAAGTAGGCAGGTCAGACGAGCATCATCAGGAACAGCTGGTAACTGTGGAGAGAGAAGAGAGCTGGCAATTAGCCGACAGCTGAGCAGCCAGCCCAGAGAAGGAAGGGCTAAGCCAGCCCTGACATGAGTGCCCTTGTAAAAAACGATATGCTGGCAAGATGAAACGTCAACTCTGAATCGGGATCAGTGAACACCTCAAGAGCATAAGACTGAAAGAGGAGACACCAGTGGCACAACATTTTTCATTGTGCCATGATGGTAAATCCACAGATCTTAGGTTTGAGGGATTTTTTGCCCTCAACCTGCCAGCCCGCAGAGGTGACTGTCCTGCTAAGAAAGGAGAAATGTTCCATTTTTAGGCTTAACACTTTGCAGCAATGGCTTGAATAAGTTAAGTCTCAAGGTCTTTCTTGAACCATAACATAGCCACTAATTCCAGGTAAATTTTAAGCCTATAGGCCTCATCTATTCAACTCACCTATCAATAATTTAACTTTAATTCAATTAATCGATCTAAACAAACGGGTGATATCGTAAATTGAAAAACCAAACCTTTTCCTTGCGCAGCCTCATTATGATTGCATTTGGTAGAAAAGACACATTGTCTACTCATTGATGTATTATTGCAATTTAGGATTACAACAAAAGCAATGATTTGGAAAGGAGAGGGGATTACAACGGTGCCTCAAAAAAAGTTGATAAACAATGTAGTTTAAAAATGCAAATTCATTATACAAAGTTCATTAATTCATGAACAAATATCACAGAATAACATAATACATAAATTAGAATAATATAAGGGTGATTTACCTCTTTCCTTTATCCAGGAAGCACAGAATTTGTGGTGTATCGGGCCAGAGTGGTAGGGGCCTTAATGTGCTATCCGGTCATTTCTTCCCTACATGTTTCTTGAAAAAGAGGGTGAGATTGCGCTATGGATTATTTGCAGTGGGTAAGAGCTGCCTCTACCTTGTATGTCTACCCAATCGGGGTGGACCTATTTAGGTATTAGAATGAGTTAAGTAGAATTGGTGCTATACCTTTAAATGGAACAACATTTTCAACCAATGAAAACGAATAAACTAAAAATTGATTATTATTTATGTTCCCTTATACTGTGAAAATACTACTTCTGTGATGTGCTACGTTGAAAACTCAGTGAAAAATATTTAGCCAATCAGGGCCCTGTGCCCTATACATTAATTTAATGCCTTAAGTGCACCCCGCTGCTAGGTGTTTTTTATCCATATGTTATGTACAAAATATATTTGCTACCCCTCACCCTTGGAGAGGGTACAGTGAAAAAAAAAAAACATTTGTGGTGGATAAAAATATATAAAAAAATTATTAAATGATGTTACGTGTCTATAACCAGTGTCTAGTAATATGGGACCAACAGTTGACTGTGCAATAATGCATAAAATACATACAATAATGTACATAACTAAACCAAGTGAAGACAAAAAGAAATATATAAATAGTCCCAAAACAATATCTATATTTTTTCCAAACGGTGACTTGTGCAGACTGGCTATGATTATTCCAAAGACAGAAAGAACTCCCAGTGTGCTTGTGAAACCAAATTATATTGCACTCACCAGATCCCTGCCCCTGCAGGGGTAAAATCGCCTCAACAGTGTGAGCCCCTGTGCCGCTCTCTGGTGTTTCCCTGGGGATTTAGTTTGTCATCCACTGGTAAAGATGCCTCATTTATATGTTCCATGAAAGAAAAGAATATCCATGGTGTAGTATGTCTATACAATCTGTTTATTTGTGAAAGGAAAACTACTCACATGTAACAATCATAAAAACCGCAATAATTAACTTCCACCGCCGGCCGCTGTGGTTTGCTGTAGAGAGGTCACGTCCTATGGCCACCATTTTATTTTTATTTAAAAAAAATCAGTTTTCTCTTCTGTTTTAGTATTATTTCATTTTATCAACCCAATCTGTGCGGATACTCTTCAATCGTCAGTGCTATCGATATTTATTGTTTTCTTTGACTGCAATTTCTTCAGCGCCTCCATGCTTAAAATTTCTCTACATTTACTTTTTTAGTAGGTATGTATAGATGAAGGCCATGCTGGCCCTATTATGTATATTTTGTAGTTTGACTTGGTGTTTCCACGTCTGGGGGCTTCTTTTACGGAATCACCCCAGATTGGATATCATTGAAGTTGTTTACTTTCTTTTCTTTTTTTGACTTTTTTAGTCTCTATGATTGCCCTTCGTGCCCCCTATGGTTACACTAAGGTGGTTATTGGGTGACTGCTGTCCACGTGACTTGCGCCCGGCTTGCCTTCTTTGTAGGGTCATGCAGGGGTAGGTATTTGGCCTTACGCGAGCGGTGTTGATGTACCTTGTGGGGTTGGGTTTAGATGGCTCTGGTGTGCATATGTCTAGGGCGGTCGCCCATTTTTATATATAATGTGTCATTATAGCCCTTTAATGAATTTTATCATATTTACAATATGTTTTTTGTTCTTTCTTTTTCTTTTTCCTTCTAGAATTGTTGTTTCTCTTTAATGGTCATACCTTATTTCCCCTGAGGAAGCCATTTTTATGGCGAAACATGTAGGGAAGAATTGACCGGATAGCACCACTACCACTCTGGCCCGATACACCACAAATTCTGTGCTTCCTGGATAAAGGAGAGAGCTAAATCACCCTTATATTATTCTAATTTATGTATTATGTTATTCTGTGATATTTGTTCATGAATTAATAAACTTCGTATAATGAATTTGCATTTTTAAACGACATTGTTTGTCAACTTTTTTTGAGGCACCGTGATAATCCCCTCTTCTTTCCAAATCATTCCTTTTGTTGTAACCAATTTTTGGGATGAGGTATCTTGCCACATAACTTCCACAAAAAACCTTTCTGCAATTTATGATTGTTGGATATTTGTATGTTATACGCACCGTTTACTTTTTTATTATGTATATTAATAAAATTGGCAGTAAATATGCCTTTTAATTATCTGATTTATATATACTCCTTATTCTGCCATATAAAAAGTCCAAAGAGGCATCTCCCAAATGCAATTGCTGCATATTTTCTATAATGCGATTTATGGTGATGGCTAATTCACACAAATTCATTTCTCAAATCCATTTACTCCTTTTCTCTATGTTTACCATGTAATATCCTTGTACTACTTTATTTTCTATTTTACTTTTTCTCTCTGGTCTTTTTAACCAATGAAATATGCTTTGTCACCACAAGATGGCCTTAAAATTGTATCTTGACGTAGTAGATGCTGATTGGACATTTGTTCCTTTAAAATGATTGTGAGAACCTATGTCGTACATCCTGAAAAAGCACACGGTCACATGTGTGAAATGCATCGATGGAGGTAGCGCCATACTCTAACATGCGTCCCAGTTAATGTGCGTGGATTTCCCGCACCGCCATATTCCCTTGGTGTGCTTGGATAAATCTGCCTTGTATTGACCTATGAGCCACCGTAGCCAACCTCCTGGACAGCTGATCGGAAACCTCTGTGCATAACCGAAATACATCGGACTGCAATTGCACTGTACCGTATGGATATTTCTCAAGCTTATTTAATACGGCAGTATCTATATTCACTTCAGTGACACTCTCGGAGAAGCAAGGATTGGATAGAATCACAGTGGTTCAAGCCATTACTGTGGTGAGAGTCATTAGGCCGCGTTACAAACTTACCGTCTCTTTCCTTACCCGTTCCCCCTCATATATAAAGTGAACATTGAGTGTACCTATATGCATCGGGCACTGTTGGCTGTGCTAAAGAGGGTAAATGACAATTGAAGCTTGATACTGCATGAATCACTGTGTCTAAACAATTCATTAACCTTATTCTGATCAGCTTACACTTAAACTCGGACACTGATCTATGTATGACAGTACAAGACTAGTCCATTACTACTGTGCTCAAAGATATTACAATTAATCATTTCACCAGGAATGCCATCTACCCATGGACATCAGTTTCAATATCATTCCTAAATTGACATTCAGCAATCCAAAAACTGGCAAATCTAGTTTAGATACCATCTATCATATGAACATGAAATCCCTGGGCTTAACTAAAACTAACTCCTCATTGGTTTCTTGGGGCATATCTTTGCCCCACTCCCCAAATTTTCTTTAGTGATCATTTAGCTTTGAAGGTAACCCGTCCAATGGGACGAATCGGTAAGCCCTTGTGAAGGACTAGCGTCAAATGTAGAACTTTAAGGATACCGCCACTAACACGTTCTATAATGTTTCTTGTCTTGGATACTATCAACAGCCGTACCCATACATTACAGATAGGTGAGAATGATTGGGACCCTTTGTGTTCCCCCTCTTCCCCTTTTTTATGTTTGTACTTTTTTACTATATTTATTCTGCATTTTTATTTTATTTCATTATAGATACCCCTATTTTCTGCATCTGCTCCTGATGAGTGGTATTTAACCACAAAACGCGTAGAGATTTCCTATGATGTGTTGTCACAGTATTCTTGTTTAAAATAGAATATGATAAAATACAGATAGTAATTAACCAATCCACCATTGTTCTCTATGTTTATTATGCTGCTACTATTACAATTCTGGTCTACATACCTAAGGTCTAGTACCATGTATATTATACTGAATTAATTATGCGATACCATGAAATATTTAGTTGTTACTAATTTATATTTATTATCATATTATGAGATTATCGTGTGTTTTTTTGAATTAATTATGTACTATTATTATGACTTATTGATTGAGACCCATTAGTAAATGTGTCTATTAATTTACTACTTACTACTCTATATATGTATGTATGTATGTATGACTTGTGTAAATAAATGAACTAATGCGTATACTGATTGGCTCATTTAATCTAGTGATATGCTTCATATAAAGTCCCACCACCATTCATTCTCTCTTTTTTCAATATTTTAGGGGCTTTGTTTGCCCATTTTTATTAAAAGAAAGTTCAGCAAACAAACAGGTTTCCCTCGCAGGGGTTTTCAAAATTCCTTTTTCCATCAACAAAGTGACATTCAGCCTAGTTGGCTCTCACTTGCAGCACTGCTGCTCTGGTCTTACACTCCAGTCTTGTACAGACTGTTTCACCAACTACCTTGGTGCACACAGCTAGCAGCCTCTTGCTGCACTAGCTCCCACCTGGAGCCCTCCTGACTCCTGGTACTCAGACTTCCTGTCTCCCGGGGTGGAGGCCCAGAACCATGGTCAGGTTACTACTAAAAGCCTAGCACACTACTGACCAATCAGTATGCTGGCTGTTCTCAAAATCAGGACCCAGGACTAGGGATTTCATCCCACCTGGTTCTCTCAGAAATCCCTGAGCTCCAGGTCCCAAAGTGGACTTTGCAAAAAATGGAGGAAGTTTCCTCTTCATGTTACAAGCTCCCCTTCAAGTTGTCCGGTTGAGAATTCTGGGTCACAACCTCCTTCTATACCCTGGCAGGGCAACACTCTGCCACACCCTCTATAGTGGCTGAGTTTCCTCATCACTAATTAAACTGGATTTATGCTTGCTTTTATATATATTTAGAACCTAACCCTGGTGTAAACATCTCTACAACTTTATCCCTTACCTGTCTGGCGTGTTCCTTGGCCCTCATGATGCTGTTTGTTCACTAAGGTTCTCTAACAAAGCCCTGAGGAATTCACAGAACTGCTGCATTTATATTGAGATTAAATTACACACAGGTGGACTCTATTTACTAATTAGGAGAGTAAAAGGGGCTGAATACAAATGCACGCCACACTTTTCACATATTTGTTTGTAACAGTTTTTGAAAACCAATTATCATTTTCCTTCCACTCCATAATTATGTGTCACTTTGTGCTGGTCTAGCACATAAAATCCCAATAAAATACATTTATGTTTTTGGTTGTAACATGGCAAAATGTGGAAAATTTTCAGTATGAATACATTTTCAAGGCACTATATATATATTAGACATGTGCATTCGTTTTCGTCCGAATGCATTTTCGTCCGAATTTCAGCTATTTTCGTTTTCGTTTTGACAAACGATAACGAAAGCACAAAATCCGAAAAACAAAAGATCCGACATAAATAAATGCTTTATTTTCGTTTTCATTGTTACAACAGTTCGATATAGAATAGGAGATTCGACATGACTCTGACAATAACAATCTGTCTATAGAACCTGTGGTCGAATGTGCCTAACCTTACCTCTATTAGTCCAAGATTATATAGAGAAAATATTCGACAGAGAAAAAAGATTTGACAGTCCTAAAAAGTGTTTGGGGACCCGGGTCCTGCCCCAGGGGACATGTATCAATGCAAAAAAAAGTTTTAAAAACGGCAGTTTTTTCGGGAGCAGTGATTTTAATAATGATTAAAGTGAAACAATAAAAGTGTAATATTCCTTTAAATTTCGTAGGGGGGGGGGGGGGGGGTTGTCTATAGTATGCCTGTGAAGGGGCTCATGTTTGTGGTGCTTAGAACTGTCCCTGCACAAAGTGTCATTTATGCAGGAAAAAAAGTCCTTTAAAATCACTCGCAGCTATTATGAATTGTCGGCTCCCATAATACAGAGAACACTCATTGAAAGTCATTGATAAAAAAAAAAAAAAAAATTAAAAAAAAAACTGTGGGGGTCCCCCAAATTCAATTACCAGGCCCTTCAGGTCTGGTATGGATATTAAGGGGAACCCTGCCTCAAATTTAAGAAAAAATTTGACGTGGGGTTCCCCCTAAATATCCATAACCAGACCCTTCAGGTCTGGTATGGATATTAAGGGGAACCCCGCGTCAAATTTTAAAAAAAAATTGACGTGGGGGTCCCCCTAAAAATCCATACCAGACCCTTTATCCGAGCACGCAACCTGGCAGGCCGCAGGAAAAGAGGGGGGGACGAGAGAGCGGCCCCCCCTCCCTCCTGAACCGTACCAGGCCACATACCCTCAACATTGGGAGGATGCTTTGGGGGTCTGTGACCCCTCAAAGCACCTTGTCCCCATGTTGATGAGGACAAGGGCCTCATCCCCACAACCGTGGCCGGTGGTTGTGGAAGTCTGCGGGCAGGGGGCTTATCAGAATCTGGAAGCCCCCTTTAACAAGGGGACCCCCAGATCCCGCCCCCCCCCCTGTTTGAAATGGTAAGGGGGTACAAAAGTACCCCTACCATTCCACAAAGAAAGTGTAAAAAATAGTTAAATAAGACAAACACACTTTTGAAAAATTCCTTTATTTAAAAAAAAAAAAAAAAAAAAAAAAAAAAAAGGTTCCAGCAGCGGTAATCCACTCTTGCTATCCAGCAACGGACGATCATCTCTCCAGCGATGGCTCATCTCATCCAGCGCAGCGAATACATCCTTCTTCTGTCTCCACGAAGGAGACACTGCAAGGATTCCGGCGGCCTGACGTTTCTTATATACGGAGGGCGGGGCCACCCGTCACCTGACCCCGCCCCCTCTGACGCATGGGGAAACCCGGGGTTCCCTGTGACGTATGGGTGACCCCGCACCCCTCTGATGTAACACAGGCAGGTTTCCGTTACATCAGAGGGGGGCGGAGGTCACCCATACGTCACAGGGAACCCTGGGTTTCCCCTTGCGTCAGAGGGGGGCGGGGTCAGGTGACGGGTGGCCCCGCCCTCCGTATATAAGAAACGTCAGGCCGCCGGAATCCTTGCAGTGTCTCCTCTGCGGAGACAGAAGAAGGATGTATTCGCTGCGCTGGATGAGATGAGCCATCGCTGGAGAGATGACCGTCCGTCGCTGGATAGCAAGAGTGGATTACTGCCGCTGGAATCTTTTTTTTATTTTTTTTATTTTTAATAAAGGAATTTTTCAAAAAGTGTGTTTGTCTTATTTAGCTATTTTTTACACTTTCTTTGTGAAATGGTAGGGGTACTTTTGTACCCCCTTACCATTTCAAACAGGGGGGGCCGGGATCTGGGGGTCCCCTTGTTAAAGGGGGCTTCCAGATTCTGATAAGCCCCCCGCCCGCAGACCTCCACAACCACCGGCCAGGGTTGTGGGGATGAGGCCCTTGTCCTCATCAACATGGGGACAAGGTGCTTTGAGGGGTCCCAGACCCCCAAAGCATCCTCCCAATGTTGAGGGCATGTGGCCTGGTATGGTTCAGGAGGGAGGGGGGGCCGCTCTCTCGTCCCCCCCCTCTTTTCCTGCGACCTGCCAGGTTGCGTGCTCGGATAAAGGGTCTGGTATGGATTTTTAGGGGGACCCCCACGTCAATTTTTTTTTAAATTTGACGCGGGGTTCCCCTTAATATCCATACCAGACCTGAAGGGTCTGGTTATGGATATTTAGGGGGAACCCCACGTCAAATTTTTTCTTAAATTTGAGGCAGGGTTCCCCTTAATATCCATACCAGACCTGAAGGGCCTGGTAATTGAATTTGGGGGACCCCCACGCTTTTTTTTAAATTTATTTATTTATTTTTTTTATCAATGACTTTCAATGAGTGTTCTCTGTATTACGGAGCCGACAATTCATAATAGCTGCGAGTGATTTTAAAGGACTTTTTTTCCTGCATAAATGACACTTTGTGCAGGGACAGTTCTAAGCACCAGAAACATGCGCCCCTTCACAGGCATACTATAGATACCCCCCCTGTACGAAATTTAAAGGAATATTACACTTTTATTGTTTCACTTTAATCATTATTAAAATCACTGCTCCTGAAAAAACGGCCGTTTTTAAAACTTTTTTTTTGCATTGATACATGTCCCCTGGGGCAGGACCCGGGTCCCCAAACACTTTTTAGGACAGTAACTTGCAAATTAGTCTTTAAAATTAGCACTTTAGATTTTGAATGTTGGAGTCCCATAGACTTTAACAGGGGTTCTAAAGTATGCTATATACTAGCTCCGTAGAATCTTCTTTATACATTGGACAGACACCATAAGCCTTCAAAGACAGATTCGACCGTAATTCATGTGGATTTTCGGACGAATGCAATTTTTGAACGAAAAACGAAATAAATAAAAACGAATTTCGGGAGTAACTAAATAAATTAAGTTTTCAGACGAAAACGAAATTCCGAAACGAAATATTTTACTCTGCACATGTCTAATATATATATATATATATATATATATATATATATATATATATATTAGTAAAACAAAGGTAAACTATAATAAATTGCTCTACCAGATGATTGCAATAACACATTCAGGGCCTTCTACAAGCACGTTACCTTTCTAGAACTTTGCCCTTGGACTGTATCCCAATATGATAAGTCTACGTTGATCCTCCAACATGTCACGCTCAGGTTGGATGGTCAGGTTTCAGTGGTCCTTGCAGGACAGGTGTTCTGATGTACAAAAGCACATAGATGTATTTGGCAGACCCAAGGTCTTTACTAGAGAATTAATACAGCCCTGGTACAAGGGATTTACATACATATGGCATGATTACATCTGTACAGACATGGGCTGATAAGAATGGAAGATGAAGGATCAATTTTCTTGCAATAAAACTTGTGTTTCCTAGTAATCAAGGAAATTATTGGTACTTTTTGTATACATATAATCCTTTCACTGCCGAGGGTTCAGTAGGGACATGAACTGTGACTAGAAACAAGTAAAAGACATGTATCAAAAAAATGTATATATTTTATTTTAAATATGTTATTTAATAATAATTGCTTTATTCAATAAATAATATTTCAATAACAAATTAATAAAACGGTCTGCATATATATATATATATATATATATATATATATATATATATATATATATTCGTTTTACCGCCAGCACCCACACCGCCCCAGTGTGAAAGGGGCCCCAGAGGGCGGCTAAGACAGTGTTCTTTTTTTGTCCTCGCTCCGGACGTCTTTTAAAGATTTGGTTTATTTTTCGTTTATTTTCGTTCTCCATTCACCCTGTTCGGGTTCAGCCTCTCCCGGTTCAGAAGACCCCCCATATAGGTTGTAAAGCTCATGAGTAGGTGGGTTCCCCCATGGTGCTGGGTTAAGTAAGGTACAGTATAAAAAGACTGTGTATTGGTGGCAAGGCCACTGGTGGTATAAATGACAGCATATACCTTAGATAGGCAGGTGCTGGCACTCTCTCCTTTCCAGTTTTTGTGTGTACAGGCAGTGGTTTGGCTCTCTGGGACCTGTAGTGCTCCGCCCCCCATGTGTATTCCTTTCAGAAAGCTCAGTCGGGCGGGTGAAATCAAAGGCAGCGCCTGGTGACTGCCAGCATGCTCACTGCTGATTCGTAGCAGGCTCCCTCTTCTAGGGGTGGGCCAAGGCACTCTCTGAGCCGCTCTGTGTTCAGGAGGTGCTCTACTGCATTAATCTCAACCTCCAGGTGATCGGTCTGCTGCTCTGCTCTGCCTGGCTTCCAGGACAATGCTCACTGCTGTGTTTTTGGCAGTCAGAGTGTTTTATATTATCCTGTGATTGAGAGGTTTCTTTTTCATTTTAATCTAATGCCATTTTTTTTTTTGTTTAATTAAAAAAAAAAAAATTATTTATTTAAAAAAAGAACAAAAGAGAGAGCACATCTTCTACATCTTATAGAGAGAAGAGCCCAGAGTGGGAAAAACACCCACAAAGAGGTTCCAAGTCAGCATCACAGCCCCAAAGCAGTAAAAAAGGGATATGACAAGTCACAGAGTAGCTGTCAGGGCTGGCTTAGCCCTTCCTCCTCTGGGCTGGCCGCTCAGCTGTCGGCTAATTGCCAGCTCTCTTCTCTTTCCACAGTTACCATCTGTTCCCGATGATGCTCGTCTGACCTGCCTATTTAAAGCCTTCCAGCTCACTTTTTCCTTTGCCTTCGTGTTGGTCACATGACAAGGAACCATCTCCTGCTGTTTGTTTCAAGACTGGCTTGCTGACATCCCTCCTGGCTTCTTATCCTGCTTGCAGTTGCTCTCCTTGGATCCCTGACTTCTGGCCTGGCTGATTACCTGATCTGGTTGATGAACTTTGGACTGACTGACTACCCGATCTGGCTACTGGACACTGGCTATGCTTGACGACGCTTTTTTCTATTTACCTTTTATTTTTATTAATAAATAAGTGTGATTTGATTGTACTTCTGTCTCAGTCTGTTTCATGTTTTCTGACAATAGCATGCAGCTGGATAGACACCTGTCGTCACGGCATTCCAGATCTCCCTCGCTCTTACCTCACTGTAGTCGCTCGGCCCCGAGCCAAGAGAGGTCAAGACATCGGAAAACATCTAGAAAGAGCAAATCCAGATGCAGACACAGAAGATCCTCTTCTTTGGATAGGTCTTCGTCGTCAGCCCAGGCAGAAGAAAGATCCTGTTGGGCCTCCTCAGCTGAGCACCCCCCAGGAAAGCTGTTTTTTGCATCTTGCTTCAAGGAGGCAGGTCACGACAGTGCAACAGATGCATGTCAGGTGAAGTCCTATATTAAGTCTGCAATCAAGGAGTGGTTAAAGAGCGTTTCCAGGAAAAGCGCTCGCCCTTCCATTTCTTCGGCTTCCGGGATTCAGAATAGGAAACGTCAGTTTGTTTCAACCTGGAGGTTGATAGAGGCTCTGATTCCTCTGATGTCGAGTTGGAGTCAAAGTCGCATTCATTTGCTTTTTCATTGGTTCCCCCTTGGTGGAGGCAGTTAAAGAAGCGTTGCAGTGAGTGGCAAGAGGAGGCATCACCTCAGAGGAAACAGAGGAAGTATTACCCAGATTTAAAGAAATCTTTTCCTTCCTTTCCTCTCATTTTTGAAATCCAGGGGGTGGTAGAAGACGAATGGGCAAGGCCTGAAAAGCAGTTCAACATCCACTACAGAGTGTCAAAACTTTACCCCTTTAGCGCTAAGGATGCAGAGTTATGGGACACTAATCCTAAAGTGGATGCTTCATTACAGAGGTTGGCCTGCCATATTACGCTTCCGCTGGATGATTTGGTTTTGTTCAAAGATGCCATGGAACGCAGAATTGACACAGATCTAAATAGGTTATATTCTGGGGCAAGGGCACCGTGCAGGCCAGCGGTGTCTCTCACTTCCATGGCAGCAGCCCTTAAAGTATGGGTAGCGGAATTGGAGGACGAAGGTTCTGGGCAAGAGCTTAGAAGTGGAACATCTTGTCCCCTGCAATCCATCAAGACAGCAGTTGAATTCCTAGCGAAGGCAACTGTGGACCAAGTCAGGTTGACAGTGAAAGTCATGGCTCATTCCATGACAGCCCGTAGGACTGTGGTTGAGGCACTGGTTGGTCGACAATGCATCTAAGCATAGTTTATGTTTGGTGCCTTTTGATGGCAAACTGCTCTTTGGAAAAACCTTGCCATCAGCAATTCAGCGGGTCTCTGGCAGCAAATCAGGCCAGATTCCACAGGAGAAAAGAAGACAATGACAGCCCTTTCGTTTTGCTAGAAAAGCGAAGGAAAATTTTCGAAAGGCAAGTTCCTACAGACCTAGCAGACCATTCTTCAGACAATGGAAGGGAACAGGTTTGAACTTCCTGAAGCCTTCCAAGCCCAGGCCCAACCAAGCTCCTAAGGGCTCAGACAAAGCCTTCTGAAGGTGTCTCTGCCCAATCCTCTCAAGTAGGAGCAAGGTTAGCTCAATCAGGGAGGATTTAAAGTGGTTGTAAACCCTTACAACACACTTTGACCTACAGGTAAGCCTAGATTAAGGCTTACCTGTAGGTCCAAGAAATATCTCCTAAACCTACACGGTTTAGGAGATATTTGCCGAAAGACAGGCACCGCTGTCGGCGCGCAGGCGCACTGAGCGTGGCACCGTCAACGACGAAGATGCCGCGCATGTCGGCACCCGTGCGCATGCGCGGGAGTGACGTCATCGCGGCTTTGCCGAATGACAGCGACGGAGCAGCGAGACCCCACCAAGAAGATGGATGCGCCGGACTACAGGGGACAGCGGTGATATCGCTGGCTCCTGTGTAAGGTAAGTGACACATAATGGACTACTATGCGATGCATAGTAGTCCATTATGCTTTGCCTTTGCAGGGAATTAAAGAGGAAGTAAACTCATCAGGGTTTACTTCCTCTTTAAGTGGACAAGATACCGGAGGCTTGGATTGTGAACATCATTCAAAACGGATATCATCTCAAGTTCGGAACAAGATCCCTAATACTTTTTTGTGGAACCTTGACTTCCAGTAAGATGCAATGTTTGCGAGTGTATATAGAGGAGTTATTGACAGCAAGGGCCATTCTTCCATTTCCAAAAGGAGATGGGGTCAAGGGGTTTATTCCCCTTTGTTTTTAGTAACAAAGGCTTACGGCGGGGTCAGACCGGTCTTAGACTTAAAGGTGTTGAAATCCTACATGAATATTCTGCCTTTCAGGATGGAGTCGTTGGAAACAATTATATCAGTGGTGAAGGAACAGGACTGGATGGCGTCCATTGATTTAGCAGATGCTTATCTACGTGTTCCAGTACATCTGGCTCACCATTGCTTTTTAAGGTTTGCAGTGGAGAAACTCTCATTTCCAGTTTCAGCGTCTCCCTTGGTCTCTGCTCCGCTTCCAGAACATTTTTGTAGGTAATGTCAGCTGTGGTCACGACACTCTGGGTCAAGGACATACAGACATTCCATTATCTGGACAACCTACTACATCTGGGTCCATCAGAACATCTTCGGGGATACGTATCTCTCACCTGTTTTGGGTGGCTAATCAACAATCGGAAGAGTCAGTTGCAGCCAACCCAAGTATTGGGGTATCTCGGAGTGCAATTCAACACAGTTCAAGCTCGTGTGTTTCTTCCCGAGAGAAAGGTTCAGGAGATTCAGGTCCGAACGAGGGAAGTAACGGCCAGACCTTGTCTGATAGCGAGGGAGTGCATGTGGTTTCCCGGGTACTGCCTGCCATGATTCCAGTAGTTCCGTGGGCCAGGTGGCAGAGAAGGAGATTTCAATGCAATTTTCTGTTCCAATGGGATTGCCACAACTTGATCTAGAAGATTTACATTCCGGTTCCCATAGTTCGGTCTCTAGCCTGGTGGGCAATCTCACATAAACCTCCCCGGGGAGTGCCACTGTGGTCTCCACAACCAGTGATAGAGACAATGGATGCCAACCTTCAAGGTTGGGGGCACGTTGCTTGGAACGGCAAGTTCAAGGCTGTTGGGGGCCTCACGTGTCACAGAGTTCAAACTTCCTGGAGTTGGAAGCCGTGAGGCACACTCTATTAGTGTTCCAGCCTGTCTTACAAGGTCATGCTGTCAAAGTGCTCTCAGACAATAAAGCAACTGTTGCTTACGTGTCTCATCAGGGGGCACGAAAAGTCAATCACTTCTTCAGGTCACATGCCAGATCTTTCTCTGGGCTGAGAGGAATGTCGATTCCCTTACAGCAACCTATCTCCCAAGGCCTGAAAATGTCCTGGCAGACTGTTGAGTTGAAGCTTTGAGGATCCCCAAATACCTGCAAGACGTCTTCAAAGCCTGGAGGATGCCAGCAATAGACCTTATGGCATCGGGGAAGAATTTCCAACTTCTTTGCTTCTTCTCCTGAACCTGGCATCCGCAAGCATATGGCCAAGATGTTCAGTTCAACCCATGGAGTTTTCCACTGGTGTATGTGTTCTCTCCACTCCCTTTGATTCTCGATCCACCGAAAGAGAGTTGCAGCAATAGCGATTCTGCCTCATTGGCCAAGGAGGCCATTGTTTCCACTGGTTTGGAGGATGAAGTTATGTCAACTCCTTGTAAGGATCTCCTGCTGCAGAATGGTATGCGTCACTCGAACCCCAGGAGATTGAAATGAATAGCATGGAGATTGAGAGAAGATCTTTCAGTGGATTAGACTTCTCAGAGCTAGTGCTTGAGACCTTATTACAGACTCATAAGAGATCCACAAAATTCGAGTGTGGAAGGCTGTCACTGCTGAATTAGAGCGGAGAATGCGTGCCAAGCCTTCTCTCCAACATCAGTACCTGACCTCACAAATGCACTTCTGGAAGAATGGTCAACCATTTCCATAGACACACCCCTAAACCTTGTGGACAACCTTTCCAGATGAGTTGAAGCTGTTATAGTTGCAAAGGATGGGCCAACCTTAATATTGAACCCTACGGACTAAGACTGGTATGCCATTAAAGTTCATGTGTGTATAAAGGCAGGTGTCCCCATACTTTTGGTAATATATGTGAAACAATGAAGCATACCATTATTTTGGAAGGGTTTCCTGTTACTGAAAACGGTTCAGTTTACAGTTCTGCCACACAACATAAACTCGATTTTTTTCCTCTGCAGATAAAAAAAAAACATACAGGTCTTGTCCCTCCCCCAGCCTGTGATTGGACAGTGAAAGGAAAAGCAGAAGGTTGACTGCTTTCTCCCCATATCAGCATATCCCCTGTTAGTACATGATCATTGCAGCACAACCGTTTGGCTTCTTTTGCCGCTTACCCCCCCCCCCCCCACCCCACCCCCGGTCTAAACTCTGCTGCACAGGAAGTGCAGGAGTCTGAAATAGTTTTTGGTCTTTCTGCTTACTAGGAAGATGGTCAGGTAAAACTTAAGTGCTCTCTGCCTATCAGGGAGCGGTATCTATTGGTTAGGTCTGCTTATTGTGCTCAGGTGCAGCTCAGCTTGTTTGATTGTCCCTCACTGGTCCAATAGGGAGGCATATTGGACAGTGGGAGGGGACTTGACAAGAGAGTGCACAGTCTTTGTTACAGTCCTGGCAAATGGCAGAGGAAAAGTGCGGCATTGCATGTTGGGATACTGTATAAAAGCCTTGAGAGAGAGAAGCTGAAACCAGAGGTCCTCCAGAGCAGACTGGAAGGGAGACACCAGGAAGGATCTGATTCTGCCTACTATGACTACAGATCTGTGTCTTTGGGGCCTGTCAAGTGAGGGCCACCCCTTCAGCTAGAAGAGTCAGTGGATGAGTGTCAGTAAAGGGGATGCTAGAGAGTATCTTGAAGCTAATATAGTGCATCAAGTCTGCTGCTGGTGAGAGAAAGACTTAATTCCTCAATACATATGGCTGTATGGTTAAAGCAGTGTGACTGCTTCCACAAATAATCTGGTGAGGCCAAGCGAGAGTTGTTCTTATCCATTTTGAATAGTTCCAGTTGGAGTATCCCAATAATCCCTTCTCCCATCCAAGTTCCAAAATAAAATACAAAAACCCAAATACCCTGGACTGGTCATTGAGTAACGAGCAAGCGGGAATAAGAGTGAGACAAGTGGAAACCCCTAGCAACCAAGTGGAAACCCTTAGCAACCAGCTGCAGGTACCCAGAGAGAGGCTCATGAAGTCAACACTCAGGAAGCCCTATGGGGACAGTGCTACACTTTTTTTTGCTTTGAAACCAAACTATGGGTGCAAAAAGAACTACCCGTGGAGTGGGGCCTCCCTATGTTCATATTTGTATAAGGGGACCCTTCATGTTTTTTTTCCCAGGGCCCTAAAGGTTCTTGTTACGCCTTGATCTAGACTTAACTAGAATTTAAACCTTGAAACACAGGGATGCCCCAATGCATTGTTTGTTTTTTCTCTTCCAGCTTGGAGTTGAGTTTTAACAGTATATGTTTAGACTCCCTAAGAGCATTAGAAAAATCACTTGGCAGATTGAAAAGAATTATATGCAAACAATATGCTTAATAAAAGGAATATGACAGGTTTATTAGCTCAATGAATAAGAGGAAGGATACACAGTAAGGGTATAATTAAATCTCAGTTAACATGCTGAATGTCTGTTGTATGGCCCCAGGGCATGGAGGGTTTGGCCCTCTGCAGGTTGCCTACCTGGGATTGGATGTCTGGAACTAACCTACACAAGACCTCACATTTTGTGCTATTCCAGTGATAGTTGTGTGCTCCTGGGGTTGAACCCTATCCAGCAACTGTCAATCCTGAGTAGTTGATGGAGCCTAGCTTTTGAATTCTTGGGCATTCTACCTTCTTTTTCTGTGTTTTGTAGTTATCCTACAACCCTGCATTAAAATAGTTGAAAACACATTCAAGGACTGGACCTGCATTACTGCAAGATTCAAGTGGGTACAGGGTGTTTTTGGAACCTAATACCTAGGGTGCTGTAAAACAGGTGTGATTCTGTTTGCCTTGTTTGTTGGCCAAACCCTGTTGAGTTTGACAACCAGGTTGGACCATGCTATATAAAAAAAAAAAAAAAAAGCTGAACACTGTTCTACATAGGTCCTTAGTTGCTCTACTCTTTGGGGAAAGGGTAATTCCTGAAATAGCAGGTTGAATGTATTTTGATTTCAATAGATTTTTATTGAAAGCTTAAACACATAAACAAATGATTGTTTATACAGTGCACAATTGTATTATAAAAGTCAATAGAGTACCGAATAGACAGAAAATAAACCCTGAGAGTTATTGAGCGAGGCTTATCTGCATAAGCTATCTGGTGAGAACCAGGTAAAACTTAAATTAAGAAATTCTAACGAAACAACATCTCAATAGTTATATAACCTTTGGTTCCAGAGAACCCATATATGAACTGTGAGGTCGAGCCTCCTGGGCCTAGCACCCCAAATGGGAACTTGCTGTGCCGGGACCCCTGAGACCCCACCTAACCCAGGATCTGGAATCTATGAAACATCATCCTCTAGAATAAGTATCGGAAGATAAATGCCCCGAAATGGAGGACAATGAATAATCTTGGACTAAAAATAACTAATCCATGTGAACCAGATAAGATTATGAAAAATCAACATACAGATCTGAGGCTAGAGGTTTATGATCTTATTGAGGGTTTAAACCTCACGTTGTACCTATACTAGGCCTGATAAGAAGCACTAAATCAGAGGTAAAATATAACCAAAAGAAAGAAGAGAGAAAGAAAAGAAAAGAAGAAAGGAAAAGAAAAGGAGACAGAGAAAAGATAACTAAGAAGGAAGCGGGTCTCTCTCACCCTACAGCAACCTGGAGTCCCTGGTCAAGGTAGACACTTAGAGGTATAATTGATCCAAGGATCCCATATCGCTGTATGTTTGTATACCGTATTAAGGAAGATGCTTACTGTTTTTTCCTGTACCATGATCCAAGAAATTTTCCTTTTAACCACTCTCAGGGAAACCGTTGTTTTTTTCCAGGCCCTGGCAATAGTGAGTTTAGTTCCGACCAGAATAAATCTAATGAGTTGTTGAGTTAATTTCAGGACCCCCTGCAAGGGGAAATTGAGTAAAGCTATTTGAGGTGTTTTATGAATGGGGAAGGTTGTGATCTTCCGTATAATGTGGAAAACCTTGTTCCATATATTCCTAATTTTCAGACAATCCCACCAGATATGTAACATAGAGCCTATATGGCCACAATTACGGAAACAAAGGGGAGAGGCATTCGGATAAATTTTAGCTAGTCTCAGAGGAACCATATACCATCTCATAAGAATATTTAAGTTAGCTTCTATGAGAGTCGCATTCAGAAAGCCTTTGAAGGCTGTAAGAGACGTCGTATGCCATTCCTCTAAGGACCATTGTTGTTGTAGATCTGTTTCCCATTCTCGCATAAAAAGTGTTTTACCTTCCGCCCTGGCAAGAGCGCGATAGATCACCGATATCCCTCCCTTCTGCTCCATGGCTTGACCACACCAAAGTTCGTATTCAGTGATAGAAAGAGGGGGGTCAGTAGAAAGCCACAAAGACTTTAGAAAATGGTAAATTTGATTAAATCGAAATTTTTCAGTATCGGGCAGGTGATGCTTTTTAATATAGTGTTCCAAAGAGAAAGGACCAGAGGGTGAAATAAAGTGGCCAATCCTATACAATCCTTTATCTAGCCACCAACGGAAGGCCATAATATCCTGCCCCGGAAGGAAGAGGGGATTCCTGAATATGTGGGAGAGTGGTTTCTAGTGTGAAGTAATAAATCGATTATTTTTCAAAGAGTCCCAAAGGGCGACGGAGTGGGAAAGAGTAGGTGCCATAACGGCTGGTCTGGACTTAGGTGCGCTCCATAGGAGGTAATCCAAAGTATGGTTAGGGACCGCCTGTCTCTCCATGTGGACCCAATCTGGCTGGGATGTTTTAAAGTAAATAGTAGACAGTTGGGAGAGTTGCGCCGCCTGATAATATGAAAGGATGTTTGGGACCCCTAGACCCCCTTGATTTTTATTGCGGAAAAGCGTGTCTTTAGAGATTCTGTGACCCTTGGATCCCCAAATAAATTTCAGGATTCTGGACTGAAAACTACGAATGCGGTCCTTAGGGACAGGGATAGGTAATGACCGAAAGAGATACAATATTCTTGGAAGAAGTGTCATTTTAACCGAATTTACTCTGCCCAGCCAGGGTAATTTAAGGGTATCCCAGAAGGCCAGATCTTCCTCTAGCTTTCAGAATGTCTGGGGGAAATTAGCTGAGTACAATTTGTCAATTGAAGCTGAAAGGTGTATCCCTAAGTAAGGGAGATTCGATTCCGACCAATCAAAGCGGAAGTTATGTTTAAGTTGTGAAACTAGTATAGGTGTAAGGTTGATATTAAGCACTAAGGACTTGGCATAATTGACCCTTAACCCAGAGATATCGCCAAAATCATTAAGGAGTTTGCATATTACTGGGAGCGAGGTGGTCGAAGAGGAAATGAAAAGCAAAACATCATCAGCAAATAGAGCACACTTGTGTATTTTCGATCCAAATCTTATACCCTTAATGTCAGGGTTCGCTCTAATTGATATAGCTAGTGTTTCAATGACCATGGCGAAAATCAATGGAGATAAGGGGCACCCCTGCCTTGTGCCCCTAAGGATCGAGAAGGGGTTCGAGAAATATCCCTGCATCTTTATTCGAGCCTCTGGAGTCGAGTAAAGTGCGTGAATGATGTTCATGAAAGATTGTCCAAATCCCCACTTTTCAAGTGTGGGGAACAGGAATGACCAGGAAACTGAGTCAAACGCCTTCATTAGATCCAGTGAGAGGAGACACCCCTGTTGAGGGGGACCCCCGTCCCACTTGGACTGCAACAGTGAAATTATGTCCATGGCCCTCCTTATTTGATCCGGGCCTTGTCTCCCCGGGATAAAACCCACTTGGTCAGCATGTACGTATAGGCTAATGAATTTAGAGAGACGATTAGCCAAGAGCTTAGTTAAGATTTTAAGATCGTTGTTGATCAAAGATATGGGTCTATAATTAGACACGCTACTGGGGTCCTTCCCAGGTTTGGGGATAACCGTGACAAAAGCTGAATTTAGGGCTTTATCCAGGGGAGAGCCAGATCTGAGGTGATTAAAGAAGCGTGCTAGGTATGGGGCAAGAGTTTGCGAGAAATGTTTATAGTAAGGCACAGAGAATCCGTCGGGCCCCGGTGCCGAATTCGACTTAAGGTCCTTAATGACCCATTCTATTTCTTCTGCAAAAATTGGAGCTTCCAAATCGTCCCTGTGGTGATCCTTCAGTGTGGGGATTTGAATTGACTGTAAGAATGAATGAATGGCGTCGGAATGCGATCCACTATCTGTATTGCCATAGAGGGAGAGATAAAAATCATGAAATGCATCCAAAATTTTAGGGGGATTCTGGGTTAGTGAACCATCATTCATTCTGATTTTGGGAAGTGAAAATAGTTTGGTTTTAGGGGTAAGACGTCTAGCAAGTCGGGTACCAAGACTATTATTATGTTGGTAATGGCGTCCTCCCTCCCATCTGAGTTCTTTTTCTGCTACCGCAGTAAGTGCAAGGTTTAATGCATTACGGGCTACATCCAATCTATCTGTAGAGAGTTGTGTGGGGTTAGCTTTATGACTTTTGCTTAGGGAAGAAAATTCCCTTTCAAGTTTGTGTATTTCTGCCTTACGAGCCTTGCGTAACCTGGTAGATATTTGGATGAGGACTCCCCTTATGGTGGCCTTATGAGCTGCCCATAGCAATGAGGGGGAAATGTCTTCCACATCATTGAGGCGGAAGTAATCTTGGATATGTTGTTCTATTTCCGTAACATGTACAGGGTTGCTGAGAATGGAGGCATTTAAACGCCAATGAAACTCGGATCGAGGGATCGAACCTCCCTGAATGGAGAGAAGGACCATGGAATGGTCCGCGTAAGCAGAGTCCCTAATGGATGACCGACGCACTAGTGGGATATGTTGTTGGAGGATAAAGAAATGATCAATTCTTGCAAAGGTTTGGTGAGGACTAGAGTAGTGAGTATAATCCCGAACCCTGGGATTAAGTTCCCTCCAGGCATCGATCAAACCATAGTGATATAATTGTCTGGCTACCTTAAGGCTCTGCTTAGTCGGACGAACCCTATCCCTTCCGGGGGGGCGTGATTTGTCCACCCCAGAGTCAAAAGCTAAATTAGAATCACCGCCGTAAATGACTATTCCTTCCGTTAGTGGAGACAAGGTACTAAGCATGGATTGGAAAAACTGTGCTTGCCCCTTGTTGAGAGCATAGTATGAGATAAGAGAGTAAATTTGTTCATCGATAATAATTTTAAGAAGAATAAATCTACCCCCTGGGTCTTTAAATTCGGAAACCAAAGAGAATTGAACCCTTCCTGAAAAGAAAAGACCTACCCCCTTGGTTTTGTTGTCAGAATTAGCTAAGTAAAATTTGGGGAATTTTGCGTGAATGAAAGAGGGTTGATAAGATTTCGGGAAATGTGTTTCTTGAAGAAAGAGGATATCAATTTTTAGGGTGTGACAATGCTGGAAAATCTTTTTTACGTTTGATTGGGGAATTAAGACCTTGCACATTATGGGAGGCTAGTCGCAGTAATGGTTTGTGGTGGGGTATGTCAGCCATGGAGCAGAAAGGCACAGAAGGTAGGGATACCATTATGACCTACCCTCTCGCTTGTTACCAGCTGCAGACTACGAGACACCGGGAAGGACATCCATGCTTCCATACGAGCCGCAAGGGAAAGAGAGACCGCTTCGTAAGCTATATCAGGGAGAGAAAGGAGGAAAAAGAAGAAAATGAAACAGACAAGAGAGAAATACATATAAGACATATGTTTCCCAGGTGGGGGATAATAACGGATCCACCCACCGAAGGAAGTCAACATTTCTATCCTCACAACGGAGGAGACGTCCAGACTAGATGAGACAGGCCCCTCAGGGACTGTCCCACCCAGAAAGGAAAGAGTGCTCAGGAGGAATGTCCCAGCCCCCACAGCACCAACCTAATAGCAATCAGTTTAAAATTAACAGATAAAACTGAACACCTGTAGCAAACCATAACTAATGGCTGTGATATATGACTTGCACACAACACAGGTGTTGTAAAGGGGGAAAAATGAGAGAGAACGATTAACAGAAGGTCCTGAAACCAAAGAACCTAAAAAGGTTCAGACTCCACACAAAAAAAAAAAAAAAAAAAAAGGAGTCCCTCAGAAGAAATAAATTTTTGTGCCAAAAATAGGACTGTGTCATTATCATGGAGGAAGACCATCTTTAGCTTTCTTGTGTTTGGGGGAGATCCAGAGTGAAGTGAAAGGGCTGGATGGTGGTGGACGTTTGGCCATCCCAGAAGAAGTAGCCTGCATGGGGGACGGTGGATCCGAAGGGATGAGGCCTAGCTTGCGGAGCAGCAGTTCTCCTTCATGGAGTGAGGTAAAGCGGAAAGGTTTACCATTAAAATCAAATTTCAAGCCAAATGGGAATAACCACCAGTACTTAATGTTCTTCTGAGTCAGGATCGTCAGCAAAGGTTTTAGGGATCGCCTTTTTTGGATAGTGAAGGGAGAAATGTCGGCGTATAGTTGTATTTGGTGACCCATAATTTGTAGTTGGGGTGATAACCGAGCTCTCTTCATCACCTCTTCCTTGACGCTATAGTAGTGCGGTTTAACCACTATATCGCGTGGGAGACCATCTTGGCGGGGGGGGCCCAGGGCTCTGTGAGCGCGATCCAGTTCCATTCGGTGTGATCTGATGTCAGGGATGAGGGTCTTTATGAGTGAATGGACAGCGTCATGTACATCTGTTACCGATTCAGGAAGCCCCCTGATGCGGAAATTGAGCCTGCGGGATCTATTTTCCAAATCGTCGATTTTGGCGTAAGCCCCCTCAAGTTGATCGTGTAGTTCCTGGAAACGATCGGAATTCTGGTTCACTCGATCAATCGTGGCATCCATTTTAAGTTCAATACTTTCAATGCGGGAGCCCAGCATATGGAGATCAGATTTTATATCAGAGGTAATTCTAGACGCCGTCTGCGCTAGCCCCCTATCAAGCAGCTCTGCAAATTTGGAAAACATAGAAGACATGTCCTGTGACTGAGGGGACTGGGGTGGCTGAGGGATGAGCTGTGCTGCATTTATGAAGGCACCTGCATGCTGTGATCTGTGATCCCCTTCAGGAGATAGGCCATGAATGTCCTCCAGTGTATGCTGAATAAGCGATATTGTGGAGGCAGGGGACTGGGGACCTCCCTGGAGCTGTTGGGGGAGACCCCCTCCACATACCTCTTCGTGGAGTCTGTCCCGCCAGGGAGAAGAGCCTGTTGTTTCAGTGAGGGCCTCGTGAGGCGGCCGCTCCGCCGCCATCTTAGATATGTCGGCCGCTCCGGGGAGGCTTGCGAGACGGGTGCTCAGCCCTCTCCTCGCTTTCCCTTTTGGCATCCGCTAGTGCCCCTGTGTCGTTGGGTTGGGTTGGGCGGTGTTCAGCCGCTAAGTGAGCGGAAAGGCTGGGACGTTGCGGAGCCCTGTGTTCAGGCGGCCATCACAGGGCGCCGCGCATGCGCACTCCGGTTGAATGTATTTTGTAAGGCCCCAGGGCCTAGAAGGTTTGACTCTCCTTCAGGCTGTACACCTGTAGACAATGTGCCTGGAGTAATTGTTCTGAAGCTGAGAAGACCTGGAACTGAGCTACACAAGAACCTTGCGCCTTGTGGATAGACAGAAGGAAAAAAAAAAAAGTAAGAAGAAGGAAGATGAAAGCAAAAGGAAGAAAGAAGAAGGGAGGATAAGGAAGGAGGAAGAAGGAAAGAAGGAAGGAGGAAGAAGGAAAGAAAGAAGAAGGAGAAGGTGGAAAGAAAGAAAGGAAGAAGGCGGACAGAAAGAAAGAAGAGAGAAGAAGAGGGAAGAAGAAGAGGGAAAAAGAAAGAAGAAGAAGAGGGAAGAAGAAAGAAGAACAGGAAGAAGAATATGAAAGAAGAAGAACAAAGATGAAAGAAGTAGAACGAAGAAGAAAAAATAAGTTGTTGCAAAGCTCAAGACCAAGTGGAGGCACTGTACAGAGAAAAGATTTAAGTCCCTGATCTCCTACCTAGTGAAGGCTTAGATGTCCTGGATTTCCACAAGTACTATAAAGGAAAATCAATGTAAACCCCCAGGAGAGGGTCAAGCCCCCCCCCCCCCCATCCCAGCCATTAAAAAAATAGATTGCTTACTTACACATTTATCCAAATTTAATGTACGTCTTATTGGAATTATCACCAGAAATCTTTGTTTAATATATACTAGATAAGAACACCTACCATGCCTTTAGATACTCTGAGCAATTGTGAGGCTCTTTGAAGATTGAAGAACAGTGCAGTTCTAAGACCGCCAAACAGAGGAAAAGATTACAGCGTACACATAATAAAATTACATTTAAATCCTGCAAGGCTATTTGAAAACACCTGAACTTATTCAGCAAATAAGCAAACAAAAAATGGGGATTTGGTCACACTATATGGCCACACAGGTGTTTTAAATAGCCTGCGGGATTTAAATTTAATTTTAGTATGTGTCCTCTTAGAGCCAGTACGGGGGGGGGGGGGGTGCTGGGGGTCAGAAGGGGCGGATACCCTGGGCGGTACAATTTATTGGGGGTGGGGCGCAGTGAAATGTCTTTCTAAAACAGCCGTCGCTAGTTTGCCGGGATCACGGGTTTCTCTCCAGCAACCAGTGACGCTGCGTGCGTGTGCCCGGCCCCTGCTCCTCACCGCAGGTCTCGGAGTTGTCAGAAGACCAGCTTGCACGCACAGGCCATGGGTAGGGGCGTGACTACTCGTGGTTGCCGGGTCCTGGCTTTCCATATCTCGCAGCTTCTGCCCCTTCAGTTGTGCCCTCCTGCATTCAAGGTATGTGAGCCACATGTTAACCAGTGATCACTAATGGGCATATTTTTACTGTGCACACTTGCTGGGCATATTTTGTTAAGGGGCACTCTGATGGACAAATTTTATTTTAAGGGGCACGCTGATGGGTATATTTTTAATGTGCACACTGATAGGCATATTTTCTTAAGGGGCTCACTGATGGACACATTTTGGTGTGTCCATCAGAGTGCCCCTTAACATAAAACGTGCCCATCAGTGTGCACATTAAAAATATACCCATCAGCGTGCCCCTTAAAAAAAAATTTGCCCATCAGAGTGCCCCTTAACTTAAAAGGTGCCCATCAGCGTGACCCTTATTTTATTTTATTGTGAACGCTTATGGGCACATTTTATGTTCAGGAGAACTCTGATGGGCATATTTTATTTTAAGAGCAACACTGATGGGCACATTTTGTATTAAGGGGCACTCTGATGGGCAGATTTTATGTTAAGGGGCACGTTTTGTTGTGCCCATCAGAGTGCCCCTTAATATAAAATGTGCCCATCAGGGTGCCCCTTAACATACAATTTGCCCATCAGTTTGTCCCTTAATATAATAATAAGTATATTTTTGTTTTGCAAAACATTGATTCTTTCTTAAAAGGGCCAAATGGCCAAATGGCCTTGTCCCAGCACTGCAGCACTGTGCGTGCTGTAATCTTTTCCTCTGTTTGTTGGTCTTATAGCTGCACCATCTTTAATGTTATGTATTTTTAGGATGTGACACCCAAGTCTATCTTTGTCCATTGCAGTGATGGAGAACCTTGGCACACCAGATGTTTTGGAACGACATTTCTCATGATGCTCAACTACACTGCACAGTGCATGAGCACCATGGGAAATGGAGTTCCAAAACATCTGGGGTGCCAAGGGTCTCCATCACTGATCTATTGCAGGGGTCTCCAAACTACAGCCCTCCAGTTGTTCTGGAACTACAATTCCCATCATGCCTAGTCATGTCTGTGAACATCAGAGTTTTACAATGCCTCATGGGACGTGTAGCCCCACAACAGCTGAAGGGCCACAGTTTGGAGATCCCTGGCCTATTGTAAGGGTCCTGACCATATCCCTTGGGCTTGAGCACCCCACCCCTTGCCATTATCTCTCATCAGTGTCCACCTGTGTTATAGGAGGAGTCCTTTAGTTCTCCCACATAGAGGAGTGTATTTCTCCAATGGTTGAGAAGCAGGATCTTCCATTCTATTGATAGTGTAAGACCCAATGATAATGAGGTACTTTGACACAGTAGTGGGCTTAAGCACTATGTGGCCATATAGGGTGACCAAATCCCCAAATTTTGTGCTTATTTGCTGAATATGTCCAGGTGTTTTAAAATAGCCTTGCAGGATTTAAATATAATTTGTTGATCATACATCACGGGACACAGGAGCTCATTACATAGTGGGTTATATAGTCACCTCTGGTGATTGGACACTGGTTAACCCCAATTAAGGAGAATTCCTCCCCTATATAACCCCTCCCATATGGGAGGCACCTCAGTTTTTTCGCCAGTGTCTATGGGGGTTGGTCACGTAAAACATGTGCTATGAAGAAAGCTCTGTGCAGGTCCCTGCAGGGGCCTAAGGGCTACAACAAACCAGATCCATATCTCGGGCTGATATTTGACTCTCAAGATGGTATGGTCCCCGGGCCTCGTCATCCGAAGAAACGAGGTTTGGCCTGTAAGTCCTCTCCTATTGGAAGACTGGGCTCTGGGAAAACCAGACTTGGTGTACTGTTTACATAGAGCGCACAAAAGTTTCTGGCAGAGTCTTTTACAAGGTCCAGGTAGGAGGTTGAGAAAGAACCCCAGATAAACCTGAAGGTTGGCTAACTCTGCCCACTGTGATGGGTGAAGGCTGGAATCTGTCTGTTTCAGCAGTTCCTGCGGCGAGGACAGGTAAGGGAAGTTAATCCTATACATAATTATATGATGGATTTCTTCATTTTGAGTAGTTGTATGTCTTACCTGGTTTCCACCACTAGAGGGAGTAAGAGCAGCCTGATGCATACTTACATGCCTTTCAGTACACACGCTCAGTGAAGCCTGGTTCTCCAGAGGTCTCACATCTCCACTGCAGTCCCTGCCACAACAAGGTAATACAGGGGTCCCTCGTAGTCTGGGGGTCCCACGCAGCTCTGATGAGACTCCTTTTCCCCCCCTGGATTCCGGCAGTCCTCGTGCACGCGCGACGAGCGCGCTCCCAGGCTAATGGAGGAGGGGGGAGTGTGGTTGTGAGCCGTGCACGTTTGTGTGCATGGCTCTGTACTGCGCAGGCGCCAGACAGCAGTTTTAAAAAGCCCAGAGCGTCAGGGGACTGTAAGTGAGAGACACAGGAGCTGTGGGCAGTAAGCTTCCCAGGGGATTGGGTCCAGGCAAACCTAGACACCTACTCAGCATCAGGTTGTGCAGTATTAAGCATATATATGTTATTGTGAGACTTTTAGCACAACAGTGATTGCACTTTGTACTAGTACCTCTGCTTGTAGCTTAGGACTATGTCTCCTCGTAAGAGGGTCTCAGGGGGCGGTAACAAGGGCACTGGTAAATCACCGCCTAGGTCCAGGGGTTCTAAAAATGCCTGTAAATTACCATCGCCCCTGCAAGACTGGAGCCAGCCTCACAGGACGAGTCAGTGCCCCTGTCAGGTTTTGCAGCCTCTCCTAATGTCCCAGCCCCGGTATACGTCACTGAGGACTCCCTTAGGGCTACATTGGAGGATTTTGAAGGGAGAATCATGAATTTTATTTCTGCTTCCCTGAAAGATAGCAGGAAAAGGGGTAGATCCCTTCCCTCTGCTGAGATTCCTCTCTCAGATTATGCTTCTGACAATGAGGAGAGATCCCTGTCTTGGGATAGGGATCTTGAGCAGTCGGAGGAATCAGAGGAAGAGGAGAGAGTCCCCTCCTCCCAGGCGCTCAGAAAACAGGTGCAGTATTATACTGAATTGGTGCGTACCACATTCAGAATGCCTGCTGCTGAAGTCGCTACATCCTCTGTTTCTTCCCTAGGAGTCAGGAAAGTCCCACAGACTGCTTTTTCCTTCCCAATTCATCCCTTAATGGATAAATTGATGTATGAGGATTGGGGACATCCCGATAAACTGTTTGCTCCTCCTAAAAGGTTTTCTATGCATTATCCTCTGGAGGAAAGTTTCACCAAGAAATGGGGAGGTCCCATCTGTCGATGCGGCTGTTTCTTGTGTGAATAAAAACCTGACTTGTCCCTTGGATAATGCTCAGGTATTTAAAGATCCAACTGATAAGAGGTTGGAAACATTATTAAAAGCCTCCTTTTCCATGACTGGCGCTGTAGTGCAACCTACAGTCACAGCCGTGGGGTTGTGTCAGTTCCTCAAGGAACAGGTTAAGCGGATGCTTGGCCTCCTTCCCAGTGAGGAAGTGGAGAATCATGCAGAGATACCTCAAATTCTGTGTTTCATGATTGATGCGATTTTGGATTCTGTCCAACAAGCATCTCGTTTATCTCTCCTGTTGGTACACATGCGAAGGGCCCTATGGTTAAAGAATTGGGCAGCTGAGCTATCGTGCAAGAAGCATTTGATTGGGTTCCCGTTTAAAGGGGAACGTCTGTTTGGAGAGGAATTAGACAAATTCGTCCAGTCAAAAAGAGCAATTGTCCGTCATTTAGGCGTTTTCTCTCTCCCGGAGCATCAAGCTCTAAGCAGTGGCGACGGCCTTCTCAACCCTCCTCTACAGGAAAGGCTCAGGGCCGGGCCCAAGGGCAGAAAAAGACTTGGGGGCGGAAGCCTGCAAAGCAGAGCCCAAAAGCTTCCTTGTGAAGGGGCGCCCCCACTCGCCCGAGTGGGGGGAAGGCTTCGGCAGTTTGCGGAAGCCTGGCGGGAAGAGATCCGGGACAAGTGGGTGATCTCTTCGGTATCTCTGGGCTACAAGCTAGAGTTTCAGGAGATTCCACCTTCTCGCTTTCTAAGGTCAAGGATCCCCAGGGATCCAGTAAAGCAAAAACCGCTATTTCTGGCCTTAGATCACTTACTATCCCAGGGGGTGATAGTAGAAGTGGACCCAAAAGAACAGGGTTCAGGGTTTTACTCGAATCTCTTCACCATTCCGAAGCCAAATGGAAGTGTCAGACCTATCCTGGATCTGAAGGATCTGAACCGGTTTTTACGCATCCAGTCCTTCCGAATGCAGTCAATTCGCACTGTGGTCTCCTCCCTGCAAGGGGGAGAGTTTATGGCATCAATAGACATCAAGGATGCATATCTCCATGTGCCAATTTTTCCCACACACCAAAGGTATCTAAGGTTCGCGGTAGAGCGGCGCCATTTTCAATTTGTGGCCTTGCCGTTCGGGCTCGCTACGGCCCCTCGAGTCTTCACAAAGATTCTGGACCCTCTCTTGGTAAACCTAAGAGCTCAGGGTATAGCCGTCATGGCTTATCTAGACGACTTGCTTCTCATGGAGAAAACAGTAGCGTTCCTGAACCACAGTGTTTCCAGAACACTAGAACACCTGGAACGCCTAGGTTGGATTATAAACCTAGAAAAGTCGTCCCTACAGCCTGCTACCAGGTTGGAATACCTGAGTATGTTTATCGACACCGCTCAGGGCAAGGTGTTTCTTCCAAGGCCAAAAGCCTTGGCCATCGGGGATCTGGTGCACCTAATTCTGGGCAGGAGATCTTCCCCCATTCGGTTATGCATGAGACTATTAGGGAAAATGGTCGCCTCCTTCGAGGCCGTTACATTTGCCCAGTTCCACTCAAGGCCTCTGCAATGATGCATCCTTGCGGCTTGGAACAGGAAGCCCCAATCCTTGGATCTTCCTATGCGTCTATCCCCAGGGACACGCAGGAGTCTTGTCTGGTGGTTACAAACCAAGAATTTGCTGAAAGGCAAGACCTTTCTGCCTCTTCCATGGAAGGTTATTATGACAGATGCCAGCCTGACAGGCTGGGGAGCAGTGTTAGAGGAGATGTGCTTGCAGGGGAAATGGTCTGCGATCGAGAAGCTATTGCCCATAAATGTCTTGGAGATCCGGGCAGTTTATATGGCTCTCATAAGGTGGTCTTCCAGACTACGGGATCTCCTTGTTCGGGTTCAGTCCGACAATGCCACAGCAGTGGCCTATATCAATCACCAGGGCGGTACCAGGAGTCTGGTAGCGCAAAAACAGGTGAATCGCATACTTGTCTGGGCAGAAAAGCATGTTCCATGGCTTTCTGCAGTCTTCATTCCAGGAGTGGAAAATTGGCAGGCGGATTTTCTGAGCCGCCAGCAGTTGTGCCCAGGAGAATGGGCTCTGCACCCCGACGTGTTTTTGGACATATGTCGCAGGTGGGGTACTCCAGACGTAGATCTGTTTGCGTCCAGATTCAACAGAAAACTGGACAAATTCGTGTCAAGAACAAGAGATACACTTGCTCAGGGGTCAGATGCTCTGACAGTTCCCTGGGATCAGTACAATCTGATTTATGCCTTCCCCCCGTGCCCGCTTCTGTCGCGGTTCCTGGGAAGAATCAAGAGGGAAACAAAGTCGGTCCTTTTGGTAACCCCGGCTTGGCCCAGGCAACCGTGGTACGCAGAGATCATGAAGTTGGCAGTAGGCAGGCCATGGATCCTCCCTCTCCTGCCAGATCTGCTCTCACAGGGTCCAATCTACCATCCTGCTTTACACAGTCTGAATTTGACGGTTTGGCTGCTGAGACCCACATTCTGAGGGATCGTGGGATTTCGGGGCCAGTCCTTTCTACTCTGGTCAATGCCAGAAAGCTGGCCTCCAGGCTTATTTACTACAAAATCTGGAGGGCATATGTTTCCTGGTGTGAACTCAGGGAATGGCATCCTAGAAAGTATGTCGTTAGCAGGATCTTGGCCTTTCTCCAGTCAGGCCTAGAAATGAATTTGGCCATAAGCACTATCAAGGTGCAGATTTTGGCCTTGTCAGTATTTTTTCAGAAGCCACTTGCATCGCATTCCCTGGTGCGGGCTTTCATCCAGGGGGCTATGCGGATAAGGCTGCCAGTCAAACCTCCGGTATGCCCATGGGATCTAAATTTGGTTCTCTCGGCTTTGCAGGGGCAACCTTTTGAACCTTTGCATCTGGCTTCATTAGTTATTTTGACCAAAAAATTGGTTTTCTTGGTAGCCATTTCCACGGCTAGAAGAGTGTCAGAACTAGCAGCTCTCTCCAGCAAAGAGCCGTATCTAATTGTTCATAAGGACCGGGTGGTCATGCGTCCCAACAGGTCCTTTCTACCTAAGGTGGTTTCGGGATTCCATTTGAATCAAGATGTAATCCTACCATCCTTTTTTCCGGACCCACAGTCCGCAGAAGAAGAATCTTTGCACACTTTGGATGTGGTTAGGGCAATCAGTATCTATCTTCAAGCAACGGCTCAGATAAGGAAAACTGATTGCTTATTTATTTTGCCGGAAGGCCCTAGGAAGGGCCAGGCGGCATCAAAATCCACTCTCTCAAGGTGGATTAGACAGATTATTTCTCAGGCCTATAGTGTTAGAGGGAAAATCCCTCCTTTTCAAGTGAAAGCGCACTCTACTAGGGCTGTAAGTGCTTCTTGGGCAGTGCATCACCAGGCCTCCCTGGCTCAGATCTGTAAGGCTGCAACTTGGTCATCAGTCCACACATTCACCAGATTCTATCAGGTGGATGTCAGAGGGCAAGAGGATATCGCCTTCGGGCGCAGTGTACTGCAGGCTGCAGTTTAGGTCCCCCGGTCCTTGGCGGTCTATAATTATGATCTGTGTCTCCCTCCCCTCAATCTGAGCATTGCTTTGGGACATCCCACTATGTAATGAAGCTCCTGTGTCCCGTGATGTATGATCAAGAAAATAGGATTTTTATATACAGCTTACCTGTAAAATCCTTTTCTTGAAAGTACATCACGGGACACAGGGCTCCCGTCCCTCTTGGGTTTTACGTGGTTTCATATTGCTTTGCTACAAAACTGAGGTGCCTCCCATATGGGAGGAGTTATATAGGGGAGGAATTCTCCTTAATTGGGGTTAACCAGTGTCCAATCACCAGAGGTGACTATATAACCCACTATGTAATGAGCTCCTGTGTCCCGTGATGTACTTTCAAGAAAAGGATTTTACAGGTAAGCTGTATATAAAAATCCCATTTTTAGTATGTGTGCACTATAATCTTTTCCTACGTTCTCCAGTAACTCAACTCAAAAATATCTGCTGTACAGCATATCTGTTTTTGAAACACGATGTCTAAGAAGTAATTTCCTGATCCAGAGTTTCTGCTTCTTCCTGCAACGTTATTTCCCCAAATAAAGTGTTTGTACTCTCATGTTTGTCTTTTGGTTTTGCCCATTTTTTTTTTTTTACACTATATAACCTGTAAAACCTTTTCTGCTTTTTATGAAAAGCACAGAGTGGATTTAGTCTTTACCACTTGATGACATTGGCTTTTTAAAAAATTATTTATGACAAGACTATGACTATAATTATCCACTGGATTAAAACCACAGATGTGTATTTTCTTTTTAATAATAGCATAAATCTAATGCTAGAAAAAGAAATAATACATTATTATATAATTATGATAAATATATTTAATAAACAAAATAAATAAATAAATAAATAATAAACATATAAAGGAAAAATAAATAATGATTATAATAAAAAAAATACATAAATTAATTAATTATTATTATATAATTAATATTAATATTAATTAATATTAATATTAATTAATATAAAGAATAAATATTAAATAAATATAAGCTAAAATCCACGAAAACAGGTAAACACACAGATACAACACAAACATTGGATCGGTTTTACCTGCCAAAATGAATTGTCCATCCTGTCCTAAGATCAACACTGCTCTGCCGCTCAGCACATCCCTGGCTGGTTTTTATGGCCCTCTTTGCGGCTTGTGTGACCTTCACCTTACAGGTCTTGTCCTACTGCCAGCCTGTGATTGGACAGTGAAATAAGGAGTAGCTGACTGATAAGCTCATCTCCCCATCACTTTGCCCGCTCCTTCCATCAGCATATTCGATTGTAAGCTCTTCTGAGCAGGGCCCTCTAATCTTGTATTTTATTGTACTATAACTGTATTGCCTCCCTTTTATTGTATAGCGCTGCGTAAACTGCTGGCGTTATATAAATCCTGTATAATAATAATAATATTCCTTGTTCACATATGAGCACTGGAGCACACCTGTTTGGTTCCTCCTGCTGTTTCCAAACTCAGCAGTAAATTTGCTTTAAAATGAGCCCTCATCAGCCTCTGTAGCTGTAAGCACTGTGGGGCTATTTATTCTCAAAATTCACAGCAGCAGCACTAGATTTTTGTTAGGTTGGCTCAGCAATGAGTGCCCCCTGCACTACTTCTACCAGCCCCACCTCCTGCTCTTTCCTCTCATCTGCATGTTTCTGGTTAGCATATAAACACTGCAGCAGACCTGAATGGGTCAGAATTTCAGTGCTCCAGGTTCCAGTGCCCCCCCCCCCCACCCCAGATGGGACTCAGCAGTGACTTTCAGTGCCCCGTGCTCCAGTTACCAGCGCTCCCCCTTCAGTTCCCTCTACTTCTGCTACCAGCAGCGACTCTGTAATGAGCACCCCTGCCAGTGGCGGCTGGTGCTCCATATTTTTGGGAGGGGCGCCAATTTTTTAAAAATCATTAATTGTAGCCACTTTGCCATCAAACGCTGCCACTGTGCTCTTCAAACGCTGCCACTGTGCCATCAATTGCAGCCACTGTGCCAAAAGCTGCCACTGTGCCCATCAATTGCTGCCACTGTGCCAACAATTGCTGCCACTGTGCCAAACGCTGCCACTGTGACATTAAACGCTTCCACTGTGCCATCAAACACTGCCACTGTGCCCTCATATGCTGCCACTGTGCCATCAACTGCAGCCACTGTGCCATCAATTGCAGCCACTGTGCCATCAATTGCAGCCACTGTGGCAAACGCTACCACTGTGTCCATCAGACGCTGCCAGTGTGCCAAACACATGCTGCCAGTGTGCTCATCAAATGCTGCCATCAAATGCTGTATCAAATGTGCCCATCAAATGCTGCCATCAATTGCAGCCACTGTGCCCATTAAACGCTTCCACTGTGCCATCAAACGCTGCCACTGTGCCCTCATATGCTGCCACTGTGCCATCACTTGCAGCCACTGTGCCAAACACTGCCACTGTGCCCAAATGCTGCAAGCGTGCCCATCAAATGCTGCCAGTGTGCCCTCATATGCTACCACTGTGCCATCAATTGCAACCACTGTGTCAAATGCTACCACTGTGTCCATCAAACGCTGCCAGTGTGTCCATCAAACGCTGCCAGTGTGCCCATCAAATGCTGCCAGTGTGCCCATCAAATGCTGCCAGTGTACCCATCAATTGCAGCAACTGTGCCAAACGCTGCCACTGTGCCATCAATTTCAGCCACTGTGCCAAATGCTGCCACTGTGCCCATTAAACGCTTCCACTGTGCCAAACGCTGCCACTGTGCCCTCATATGCTGCCACTGTGCCATCAATTGCAGCCAATGTGCCAAACGCTGCCACTGTGCCCAAATGCTGCCAGTGTGCCCATCAATTGCAGCCACTGTGCCAAACGCTGCCACTGTGCCTATTAAATGCTGCCACTGTGCCATCAAATGCTGTCACTGTGCCCATAAAACACAGCCACTGTGCCATTAAATGCTGCCAGTGTTCCCTTGAATGCCCCCAGTATGACCCCCACCTGCTCGCCATCTACCCGGCAATTACCCTGTCTTGGTGGGGCAGTGGGTGACGGCGACAAGCGGGGTCCTCCATGCGTTTCTTGCCGTCCTCATCTCCCGTCCTCTCCTCCTGATAGGCGCGCAATACCGGTGCCTGCCTTTTCAGCTAATCAGGTGACAGGTAACAGACCTGAGCACCTGATTGGCGGAGAGGCGGTTTAGTGTTAGGAAAGCTTATAGTCATTCACTTTTCTAACACAGCTGAGTGACGTGCGAGCGCCATGTCATCTTTTTGACACCTATTAGAGCCTGTGGTTCTAATCAGGTGCTTCAAAAACATACCCCCCCCCCCCAGCCCCCGCCACTGTAATTCAGGGGCCCTGCGTCCCAAAAGGGTCTGGCTGCCTGAATAGAGGGTGGCAGCGGGTATAGATAGATTCATGCAATGCATGAATCTATCTATTGATGCTAGAGAGGGGGGCAGGAGAGAAGAGGGGGTGGCACCTGTGCGCCCTTAATGCACGGGCCAACACTGACCCCTGCACTATTCCTACCAGGAGGGACTGCAAAGTTCAGTGCCCTGCGCTCCAGCTCCTAGCGCTTCCCCTCATCAGTTCCACCCCCTCTCCCAACAGTGACTCAGCAGGTCTCTCCCTCTTCCAGCAATGACTCGGTTATGAGCACCCCCTGCACTAATCCTACCTAATGAGCTTCAGTGCCCTATGCTCCAGCTTCCAGTCCTCCCCCTATCATCTGTGACTCAGCAGATCAGCTTCTCAAGCTTCCTCCTTCCAGCAGTGACTCAGCAGCTCAGCTCCCCATCCCAGCAGTGACTCAGCAGCTCAGCTCCCCATCCCAGCAGTGACTCAGCAGCTCAGCTCCCCATCCCAGCAGTGACTCAGCAGCTCAGCACCCCCATCCCAGCAGTGACTCAGCAGCTCAGCACCCCCATCCCAGCAGTGACTCAGCAGCTCAGCACCCCCATCCTAGCAGTGACTCAGCAGCTCAGCTCCCCATCCCAGCAGTGACACATTAGCTCAGCTCCCCATCCCAGCAGTGACACATTAGCTCAGCTTCCCCCTCCCAGCAGTGTCTCAGCAGCTCAGCACCACATTGCAACAGTGACTCAGCAGCTCAGCTCCCCATCCCAGCAGTGACACATTAGCTCAGCTCCCCATCCCAGCAGTGACTCAGCAGCTCAGCTCCCCATCCCAGCAGTGACTCAGCTTCTCAAGCTTCCTCCTTCCAGCAGTGACTCATCAGCTCAGCTCCCCATCCCAGCAGTGACTTAGCAGCTCAGCTCCCCATCCCAGCAGTGACTCAGCAGCTCAGCTCCCCATCCCAGCAGTGACTCAGCTTCTCAAGCTTCCTCCTTCCAGCAGTGACTCATCAGCTCAGCTCCCCATCCCAGCAGTGACTCAGCAGCTCAGCTCCCCATCCCAGCAGTGACTCAGCTTCTCAAGCTTCCTCCTTCCAGCAGTGACTCTGCAGCTCAGCTCCCCCTCCCAGCAGTGACTCGGCAGCTCAGCTCCCCCTCCCAGCAGTGACTCAGCAGATCAGCTCCCCCTCCCAGCAGTGACTCAGCAGATCAGCTTCCCCTGCTCTCTCCTCCCATCTGCATGTTCCTGGTTAGCATATAAGCACTTCGATTGGCTCCTTGTGCTGCTTTCATACTCATCAGCTCAGCTTCCCCCTCCCAGCAGTGACTCATGAGCTCACCTTCTGCCCTCCTAGTATGAGCTCTGCTGTACAGGAACTCAGAGGCTAATACCAGACATTTAAAAAGTAACTGAAACAATGTATATATGAAAACAGCGTGCTATTTATTTATTTTTCTGCCCATGGTTTCCTGTTCTTCTGAAACGATCAGCGTATAAAGAAAAGAACTGAGAAACCAGCAGCATGCGGCGAGCAGCCGTTCCATTGCTGAATAAAATACGAGCGGGCACAACTGCCAGTGAATGTGTTCTTCGGTCACATAGCAACCGAGGACGGCTCTGAGCTCCACGCTGTCACAACGAGGGAAGGGGGGGTGGGGCGGACTAGGGCAGGCATGGGATTGTGGAGCTGCATTAGGCGGCACACTGGGCTAACATTCCTGCACCCGGGAACCCAAGCCATTGATCCATTAATGTGCATTGACATGGCTGGAATGCAGATCCATTCCTCGGAAAGGCTCTCCAGGCTAAAGCGAGTATTTCAAGCTTTTTCGGCATGATTTCGGAGGTGTTTGGGGCACGCAGCAAAAGAGGGGTCATGGGCAGCGCAAGCAAGACTGGAATTTGGGCACGGCGTATATTTAGCCCACCGACATTTGTTGGCTTTGGAAAGCAATGTGGGCGGTTGGTGAAAACCGACCCGCGTCTTTCTTAATATTATGTATATATTACCTCTTATTGGATTAGCAGGATAGCTAATAGTAACTCGATCATTAGAGTAGACACTATGACCTATAAACCCCCAGTAAGTACTATTACACTAAACTTAAAAGCTTATTTGATAAAAGTAGTGAAATACTAGTATTCAATTAGTGCTGAGTGTGGGAACACATTTCTTGTAAGGACATCTGTTATATTTTAGTTGGGGGGGGGGGGGGGAATTAAATAAATACGCTTCCATTAACGAATGCACAATGCTGGAAGATGTACAGCACAGTAACTCACAAAAGTGAGTACACCTGTCACATTTTTGTAAATATTTTATTCTATCTTTTCATGTAACAACACTGAAGAAATGACACTTTGCTACAATGTAGTAGTGAGGGTACAGCTTGTATAACAGTGTAAATTTGCTGTCCCCTCAAAATAACTCAACACACAGTCATTAATGTCTAAACCGCTGGCAACAAAAGTGAGTACACCCCTAAGTGAAAATGTCCAAAGTGGACCCAATTAGCCATTTTTCCTCCTCAGTGTCATGTGACTCGCTATTGTTACAAGATCTCAGGTGTGAATGGGGAGCAAGTGTGTTAAATTTTGTGTTATCGCTCTCACTCTCTCATACTGGTCACTGGAAGTTCAACATGGCACCTCATGGCAAAGAACTCTCTGAGGATCTGAAAAAAAGAATTGTTGCTCTACATAAAGATGGCCTAGGCTATAAGAAGATTGCCAAGACCCTGAAACTGAGCTGCAGCATGGTGGCCAAGACCATACAGTGGTTTAACAGGACAGGTTCCACTCAGAACAGGCCTCGCCATGGTGTAATTATGTTTTATTATATACAGTAAGCTAGCAATGTGGTGGGAGTTGGCTAATACCCCAGTTCAAGTCCAGCAGGACGAAACGTATCAGGTTTGCCAGTCCAGCTCCCCACATTGCTTTTAATTCCTTGACCACCATTTTTTTGTACACATCTTATCCGATGTTTGTACTTTTAAATATATTTTTACTTGTTTGACCTACACTATATGGATGCTTTTTTCTTTCCGTGATCCTCATACTGCTCATTGGAAACATTTGCTGATCCATATTTTGGATGATTTCTACTATCCACAATTTGGAAGATTTCCACCAGAGCTTCAATCTCAACTTCCGGTGTTGGAAGTCCAATGTTCCTTCTCGGAGTCAACCTACTCGATACTTTCTGCCTGACTGACCCACATCATCCGGTAAGAGTATTTATCTCCTTAATTGGGCCAAGGACGCACTATCCAGGGTGATCCAATTGTGGCTTTTTATGTTTCTACATGAACCTTTTCCTCTGCACTGGACCACTTTCTTGGATCCCTCTTCCCCTAGTGAACTGTTCTTACATATTGTGATATGAATACACCATTATATGAACTTTATTCACCATTAAATTTTTTGTAGTTTCACCATCATATGAACTTCATTCACTATATAATTATTTGTAATTGCATCTGGTCGTTCAGCGACTTTCTACATTTTTGCACTTGGCACTTTAATTAAGCAACATGGTTTAATTATTGCATTGTATGATGTATTTTGCACACAATTTATTTTCCAATATTTTGGTTTAGTGCTACACCATGTTTTAATTTGTCGATTTTTGTGTTAGCTGCTTAGATTTGTGTTTATGGTTAGCACAGTAATCTCACCCCATTCACATCTACATAAAGATGGCCTAGGCCAGTGATGGCGAACCTTGGCACCCCAGAGGTTTTGGAACTGCATTTCCCATGATGCTCATGCACTCTGCAGTGTAGTTGAGCATCATGGGAAATGTAGTTCCAAAACATCTGGGGTGCCAAGGTTCGCCATCACTGGCCTAGGCTATAAGACGATTGCCAAGACCCTGAAACTGAGCGGCACGGTGGCCAAGATCATACAGCAGTTTAACAGGACAGGTATCTTGCCATGGTCAGAAGTTGAGTGCGCGTGCTCAGCGTCATTGTCTTAATAGAAATAGACGTATGAGTGCTGCCAGCATTGCTGCAGAGGTTGTAGTGGTTAGGGGTCAGCTCGTCGGTGCTAAGACCATACGCCGCACACTGCATCAAATTAGTCTGCATGGCTGTCATCCCAGAAGGAAGCCTCTTCTAAAGAGGATACACAAGAAAGCCCGCAGTTTCCTGAAGACAAGCAGACTAAGGACATGGATTACTGGAACCATGTCCTGTGGTCTGATGAGACCAAGATAAACTTATCTGGTTCAGATGGTGTCCAGTGTGTGTAGTGGCAACCAGGTGAGGAGTACAAAGACCTATAGTCAAGCTTCATGGTGGGAGTGTCATGGTCTGGGGCTGCATGAGTGCTGCCGGTACTGGGGAGCTACAGTTCATTGAGGGAACCATGAATGCCAAAGGTGATGGACTGGCCAGGCATGTCTCCAGACCTAAACCTTATTGAGCATCTGTGGGGCATCCTCAAACAGAAGGTCTCTAACATCCACCAGCTCCATGATGTTGTCATGGAGGAGTGGAAGAGGACTCCAGTGACAACCTGTGAAGCTCTGGTGAACTCCATACCCAAGAGGGTTAAGGCAGTGCTGGAAAATATTGATGGCCACACAAAATGTTGACGCTTTGGGCCCCAATTTGGACATTTCACCTTAGGGGTGTACTCACTTTTGTTGCCAGCGGTTTAGACATTAATGGCTGTGTGTTGAGTTATTTTGAGGGGACAGCAATTTTACACCATTATTTACACCGTTATACAAGCTGTACACTCACTACTTTACATCGTAGCAAAGTGTCATTTCTTCAGTGTTGTCACATGAAAAGATAGAATAAAATATTTACAAAAATGTGAGGGGTGTACTCACTTTTGTTAGATACTGTAAATACTGCCAAAACTTCTAATTAGCAATATTAATTAAATGGTATAAAGAGAAAAACATTTTTTACGTAAGCAGTAAATTTGCTTTAAAACAAGCCCTCACTAGCATCTGTAACTGCAGACACTTTGGAGCAAATCATCATCAAAATTCACAGCAGAAGCAATGATGGTTTCTCAGGAGTTCTGCTCCCTTTCTCAGCAGTAGACACAGCAATTGAGCACACCCTGCACCAATGGCAGCCACTCCATTAAGGGCGCAGAGGCACCGCCCCCCTAATCCATGCACCCAGCCCCTAATCTACATGCAGGGCGCCGGATGCATAGATTTCAGTGGGGGCTTTTTTTTTTGTAAGCACATGATTAGAGCCTGAGGCTCTAATTGGCTTCAGAAGGGCTGGGCTCTGCTCCCCCAGAGTCCATCAAGTTGTGTGACAATAGTGAATTAATATTCGCTGTTGTCTTCCTGCTCCTCCTCTCGGTCAATCACGAAGAGGGTCTTAAGATCCGATTGGCCGAGAGTAGAAGCTGCCGTATTGGCTGGGAGCAGAAACAGGAGGAATTCGCTGAGGAGGCAACACGGGGAAGCCACCGAAGCTGCCCCCAACCTGAATGGGGTAAGTGTAGGGCCGGTGAGCGGACGAGCGAGCGCCCGGGGGGGGGAGGCGTTTGTTCGCTGATCGACTGAGTGACAGGGGAGTGTGGTGGGGGGGTTGATCGATCGACCGACCGGGGGGATCCTGTGGTTTGTTTGCCGCCCCCTCCCCCCAAAAAATGGAGCACCAGCGGCCACTGCTCAGTGCCCCCATGTTCCAGATCCTGTTGCTACCCTACCTCCTTAGCTTAGCAGTGACTCAGCAGCTCAGATTCCCCTGCTCTCTCCCCTAGCAGTGACTTGGCAACTCTCCTGCTTCTCCCTTTCATCAACGACTCAGCAACCAAGCTTCTCCTGCTTCTCCATCTACCAATGAGTCAGCAGCTCAGGTTCCCCTGCTCCCTTCTTACAGCAGTGTCTCCTGCTTCCTATTCTCACCAGAAACTCAGCAGCTCAGCTTCTCCTGCCTCACCTTCTCACCAGTAGCTCAGCTTCTCCTGCCTCACCTTCTCACCAGTAGCTCAGCTTCTCCTGCCTCACCTTCTCACCAGTAGCTCGGCTTCTCCTGCTCCCTTCTCCCAGCAGTGACTCAGCAGCTCAGATTGTTCTGCTTCCCTTTTTCACCAGTAACTCAGCAGCTCAGCTTCTCCTGCATCCCCCTGACATTAGTGAATCAGCAGCTCAGGTTGGACTGCTTCCCTCGCTCCCAGCAGTGACTCAACATCTCCCCTGCTTCTTCCATTTTGTTTTAACACCATAAATGCAGCACCAACGCGCTGCACTGGTTTGCCTTGCACGCATTTGCTGGGCATTTGGTGGCACTAAAAATGTGGCCCCTGTGTCACTGATAAGGGGGTAGCACCTGCTCTCCTGTACCAGGCCCAAGCCCCATAAGTTCAACAGGGGGGCCCAGAGAAGCAGGAATGGGTACAAATACTGGATCCATTCCCCTTGTGCCCCCCCCCCTGTGTTTACAATGCTTTAGTCTGTGAATGAACAGGGAGTCTCTGTACAGAGTGCTTCCTGTTCATTCAATCTGCAGAGAAATTACTGAGGAATCTGTGTCCTCAATCTTTTTTTCTGTCTCAAAAACATAATTAAGGGCTCATTCTGGTAATCTGGTTGCATGAGTGGTTTGTTCATGCTGCTGGGGCCACCTGCCAGGCTTGCTTCATTGTTCTGTCAGCTAGGCTGTAGGGGGCCCCATAATTTCTAACAGCAGCCCTACATGGCTCAGTCACACTTTTTTATTGCCATCAACTGCAACTCTAAGCAAGCCCTTGCTAAAAAGCTCATCTCACCCTGAGCCCCTGCTCTGTTTTTACATAGGAGATTAGAAGGCTGGAAGACTGCTGAGCAGAGCTGTCTTAATAAGTGAGCACACCTGGGCACTGCCCAGGGCCCCAGCTGCATGGGGCACTCCTACACTTTCCCCAAAGTAGCTGGTCGTAGAGCCCACACTGTCCAAAAATTGGGGGCCCCATGATGGCACAGAGAGTGACGGCTACACAGAGGAGATAGGCTGGCAGCGATGTACCATGCTGTGCAGAACAAAGCCTATCATTTCACAGCCAGTAGTGAGGGGCAGGGCCGGAGCACCAGTCATGCCCTGACCCCACCCCATGCAGCTTGAATGCTTGGGACTCGAAGGCTGCGGGGTAGGAGCTGGAGTGGGAGCTGCTGAGTCGGCAGCACTGAGAGCCCACCTGCGGAAGTAGCATTGTGGATGGTGTCATGGTGAGCCCAGCTGTCCAGCACTGTTTGCACCGAAGGGCTTGGAATGCACAAAGGGATGTTCCCTCCTCTGCCCCTCCTTCTGACTGCTTGATTGATATTGGTGAGTCCAGCACTGGAGGTGGGCACAGAGCCAAAAGTTCACATGCACTTTATCTCCACTGAAAAAGGGGGTACTACATGGATGAAATAATGGTGCTGAGGGATATCAAGGGTGTATGGGGAAAAACAATGCTGAGGGGGGATCTGTGGTATATAAGCGGTAGCAATGCTTGGAGTAGCTTGGGTGGCTATAGTGCTAGAGGTATCCAGGGTGTAGAGAGGCCAAAAAACAAGGGGTATCTTATGGTATATGGTAACACTGCTGGGGGGGAATATCTGGGGTGTAGAGGGGTCAGAGTGCTGGGGGGATATCTGGGGTGTAGAGGGGTCAGAGTGCTGGGGGGATATCTGGGGTGTAGCGGAATCAGAGTGCTGGGGGGATAGCTGGGGTGTAGAGGGGTCAGAGTCCTCGGAGGATATCTGGAGTGTAGAGGGGTCAAAGTGCTGGGGGGATATCTGGGGTGTAGAGGGGTCAAAGTGCTGGGAGGATATCTGGGGTGTAGAGGGATCAGAGTGCTGGGGGGATATCTGGGGTGTAGGGGGGGCAGAGTCCTCGGAGGATATCTGGAGTGTAGAGGGGTCAAAGTGCCGGGGGGATATCTGGGGTGTAGAGGGGTCAAAGTGCTGGGAGGATATCTGGGGTGTAGAGGGGTCAGAGTGCTGGGGGGATATCTGGGGTGTAGAGGGGCCATAGTGCTGGGGGCATCAATCTAGCAGATATATTATATGCATAGGACAGCTTTGTTACTTCATGTATGTAGTATTTCCCTACTGTTTCTTTGCTGTACAGAATGATTGTTCATGTAGTTAAAGTGGAGCTCCACCCAAAAGGGGAAGCTCCACTTGTCTGCCTCCTACCTACTTGATATCCGTTTACCTGCGCTGCCTCCATTGTAGGGGCCCCAGAGAATTGCTTTTCCCAGGGGCCCATGATGCTATTAAGACAGTCCTGCTGTTGGGAGGGGGATCAGCTAAGTCACTGCCAGAGAGGTCAGAGATGGCTTAATTAAAACCTCATATACTGCTTGCTAATAGTATGTAAATCAGGGGTCTCAAACTGGTGGCCCTGCAGCTGTTGCGGAACTACAAGTCCCATCATGCCTCTGCCTCTGGATCTCATGCTTGTAACTGTCAGCCTTGTGATGCCTTATGGAATTGTAGTTTTGCAACAGCTGGAGGGCCGCCAGTTTGAGACCCCTCATGTAAATACGAGAACCTCCAGCATGACCATACACCCACTCTTATGTACAAGATATTGGCTCAAATCCTTCGGTTTGGTAATGGAGTTCAAACTGGATGCAATCAAGTAAACGTTGATAAATCAAAATGAAATAGATTTTTTCCATCATATGTACATTCTGCAATAGGGAAAGCATTGAAAATTTGCCAGATTGCACTTAACATATTTCCTAATTCTTATAATAAGCATTTCATAATCAATAAATTATTCAATATATACTGGAATCCTTACCCATCATTACCCAGTGGCAATTTCTCAATGTGCCCATAGATTGTGTTCCAGAAACACGTATGAGTTTCACATTTTGAATAATTAAAGTGGCCTTTTCCCCAACAGAAACTAACTGCTGTCATAGAGGTCCCTGCGACTAATTTTGCCCTTAGTTATAGGCAGGAAAAGTGAATGGTGAGACCTCCTATAGACCAACAAATAGGTATCCGGTGACCCAGGTCAATTCTCAGATCAAGCTACAGCAGAGACTATTGTAGTGTGCACAGGCCTAACCTGCAGGTCTCAGTTCTCCCTGAACCCTCCTATGGGGGCGGGATGAGCGCGGATAGATTACATACAGTGAGAATTTCCTTTGATAGACAGAACAGTGATCCAATGGCAGCCCAGGAAATGGGACTTTCTATTACAGAGGCCGCCAAGTAAACAGGAGACTCTCACTGTATAATCTGACGGCGCTCGTCCCGCCCCCCTCCCTGTCCCCTCCGAGGCAGCTAAAATCTAAGTATTGGCGTATAACACGCACACACTATTTCACCATGAAAATCGGGTTCAAATAGCGGGTGTTATAAAATGAATAAACAAAACATAAATACAGTATTTTCTCATTAGGAGTTTTACTGGGCCAATGATGGGGCACTAATCCTCCCATGAATGCCAACGATGGGGCACTATTCCTCCCACTGATACCAATGATGGGGTGGGTGCGATGGCATTTTTATTCTACTCTCACTGACCACCAAGCCTGAGACATTGTTTACACCCTTGATGCTGGGCAGGGCTGGACTGGGACAGAAATTTGGCCCTGGACTTCATCCACACTGGCCCACTTACATTTTGAGTGTCCCATTAGCACTCCCTTAAATCAGAATGTCCCATCACCAGCCCCCTTACATCGGAGTGTCCAATTACCAGTCCCCTTACATCAGAGTGTCCCATCAGCACCCCCTTACATCAGAGAGTCCCATAAACAGCCCTCTTACATCAGAGTGTCCCATCAGCAGCCCCTTTACATCAGAGTGTTCCATCAGCAGCCCCCTTACATCAGAGAGTCCCATCAGCAGCCCCCTTACATCAGAGTGTCCCATAACCAGCCCCCTTTCATCAGAGTGGCCCACTGAGCCATCAGCCCACCGGGAAACTCCCGGTTGTCCCAATGGCCAGTACATGCCTGATGCTGGGGCATTTTCTATTGCCACTGGACAAAGCCCAGCTCCCATAAAGTCAGAAGGACAGTAAACCATACCTTTGTCTAGAAAATTTGGAGATCCCTGCTCTAGGATTTAATACGTTCAGGCAAACTTACACTGACATTAATGATGGGGCACTAGTCCTCCCACTGACACCAATAATGGGGCAGTATTCCTTCCACTGATACCAACGATGGGGCACTATTCTTCCCACTAACACCAATGACGCCACACTATTCCTCCCACTGATACCAATGATGGGGCACTATTCCTTCTACTGACACCAATGGTGGTGCACTATTCTTCCCACCAATAACGTCACACTATTCCTCAAACTGATGCTAATGATGTGGCACTATTCCTCCACTGATACCAATGATGGGGCATTATTCCAACAACTGACGCTGATGGGGCACTATTCCTCTCCTGACTGCAGGTGCTATGTCATTTTTTTTTTTATTCCCACTGACCACCAAGCCTAAGACATTGTCTATTCCCATTGATACTGGGGCAATTTCTACTCACACTGGCCACAGTTTGGCCCACTTAAAGTTAGAAGAACAGTAAACCAGTCCATTGTTTACAAAACTGGAGACCCCTGGACTAGAAGATAAGAAGACCAGGCAAACTTGTCACCTCAGAGAGGATGGGTTCGCAGGTTTGGAAAAATGTCCATCTATCTGTAATCCAAGGCTTCAGGAGCAACAAGCTTTAGAGGTCAGAAATGTGTAAAAAGAATCCTCTATACCAAGGTTTCTCATCTAGGGTTCCTACAGAGGTTGCTAGGGGTTTAAGCAATGAACAATTTCTGCCTCTCAGATAAGTTCCCCAGACACCATTAATCTTTTTTACTGTCTGCAAGGGAGTAATTCCTCCTGATGACCACAAGTGTAAAGAGCATTCTGCCCACTGGCCTCCACACTAATGTATCATGAGTTGAAGATATAGTCATTTTTAGCAGTTGTTCCTTGAGGCCGAAAAGTTATTTCAAGGGTTCCTCTGTGTTGAAAAGGTTGAGAAAGACTGCTCTCCAATCACCTTCATCACTAAACTAAGGTGGTCTTTTTCTGGTGGCTGCCATAGACTTGAATGGTAATGTAAGCAGCAAGCGTTGAAAATGGCTCAGGAAACTTCTGAAGATCTTTACTGGAGCAGTAGTAAACAGTATTTTAGCATCTGACTCTTCAGTCATTATTGAGAAAGTAACCCCTGTTTTTCTTCCTTTCTTCTTCTCTGCAAAGTAAAGGCACAATATGTGACACTTACCTGCAAACGAAGCCTGCGCCATCCCCACTGTAGGCCGCATCCACCTTCGCCCGTCTTCCTTCCGGGGCTCCATCTGTGTGACTGGCCTGAGCTGTCGGTCATGGCACACGCTCCTGTAGAAAAAGTAATAATAATTTCAGGTAGGATTGTTATTTGTGAAACATTTTTAAAAGTTATTACTCTCTCTATACATAGCATTAAAGGTTTATGTAATGTTGGTACTCTTTTTATATTTGTCTAAAGATTTAGACTTGATGAAAACTCGAGTCTGACAATAGAAGAAACAAATCTGTCATTCCACATTAATGTACATTTCAGGCCATATTGTATATCATATTATGAAATCATGCTTCTGTAAAATAGTTTTCCCCAGCTGTTCTTCAAGACAATGCGATCCAAAGAATTGTTTAGAACGAATAGATTTTTTTATCACATTTAAGTCTGAAAAGCTGTATGAGTGACATTACGGAAGATTGGGATTTAAATATACTGGGATTCCTCCACTAAATTCTTGGACGGGGTTGAGCTCCAAAGAAGAAAAACAATGGGTTTTGTTGGCATTGTTAAAAATGAAGGAAAAGCTCATGAATAAAACATCTGCTGTGCATATGAAGTCTGTTTAGTAGTATGAATTACATTTGTAGGACAGTTAGTAGAGAAAACAAATCAAATTTTAGCAGGTTCTGAATGGCTATTGGGCCAATCACTGTCATTCTCTACAAGAAGAAAAACATGGCAATGTACGCAGCGCATAAACCACAAACGTTATTTTCAATTGAATTCATAATCAAAAAGCATAAGAATCATTTGTGGATGTTAATTGGCCTCTGTCTTTTATTATTGGTTTTGGAACAACCTATTAAAACTATTACACAACTTTAAATATAATGAATTTTAAACAGAATGGAAAAATTGAAACTTACCATATGCAACTTAGCCACGGTGGCTCAAGTTGAAAAAGTAAACACATAGCTTGTAACAAGTATTAGTCCCCTTCTTTCATTTCAGAAGGTACCCAGTCACATGAGCAAAGGTCATTACCAGGGGCAGGTTGAACTTGCCTTTAAAGTTTCCAACAACTACTGTTAATAACATTCATCTCTTCTTGTATAGGTTCAGGATTGACTTGAGGACTCCATGTGGACCTCGCCCCAAGACTACCACTATGGCTCAAATAGGAAGAATAAACAGATAGCTCGTAACAAGCATTAGTCCCCTTCCTTCATTTCGGAAGGTACCCAGACACATGAGCAAAGGTCCTCAACAGGGGCAGGTTGATCTTGGCGTTAAAGCTTCCAACAACTGCTTTTAGTGTTAGAAATTCTGTATATAGCCCTACTGAACAGACAGACATTGCACAATCCACATGCGCTGTGCTGCTTAACTGCAAACAGGAAAAAATAACTATTCTACAGAGAAAAGACAGAGTTTTACCACAGAGATCAGCTATAAACTTATAAACACTACCATATAATGGCTGAAGAATGTACCGGTAGTTGTTGCACAAAAATACATGAACAATGTATTCCAACATGCCCGCTCAACAACTACTTAGTCCCATTTCGGATCTCAGTTCTATAAATCGGTTTCTTATAAGAAGTTTTTGTCAAAGCATCTGCTCCACTGATGTGGAATTTCCCTCATGAAAGTTTGAAAACACTGAAGTTTTATCTGTAATTTTAGCTTTTGCAAGTAAGATATCCCCTTTTGTTATTGCACAACTATCATCTTGGAAGGTCACTACATTGCCTTGTTTTGTCAGTTTTTTCACTAACAAATTATTAGTTCCAAGGGCCAGGACATACTGTACACACCTGTTTTCACAGGTATCTTTCTGGTGACACTCTGGGAAATAGGATAGTAAAGAAAACCGTCTCCTATTCCTTCTGATTCTATAATTTGCCCATTAGCTGTGGTGATTTTCTTCTGTTTTACTCTGGTCAAGGTGAATAAACACATATCTGTCATTTGTCATGTGACTCTTAGCTCTTGAATCAACACACCATGCCTGCAATTATGAGGAGTGAATTTTGGATTGAAATTGGTTTCTTCCTTCACACTTTTGGCCTTTTGTAGTTTGTTTTTGCACTCTAGCTTTCCAGATTCTGAAAACTGCTTTTATATGACCTTGTTTCTTGCACTCAAAGCATTCATGTGTTTTTTGTTGCATGTTGCTGTTTTTAGTTCTATTTTACATCTTTGAAGGAGACTCTGTGACACTTTTAATGCTTTCTGTTTTATGCTTCTATTCCTCCACAAGCTTGCACTTAACATATTCCAATGTCAGTTCATCGTCTGGACATGTGTCAAGTGCTGTGGCAAGTATTCTGAGGGGTGTTCTGGTCTGACTTAATTTATACATTTCCACATGCCTTTCCTTATTAGCAGCATTTTCATCTTGAATTTCCAAGACTGATAGTTCTGATTTGTCAGATTTGCAAATGAAAGCTTTGTTCTATTTGTTCTGTTTCTTCTATTATGTTGCAATTTTCTTTCTGTTGCTGTATCTGACTTATTTGGTACAGCTGGTTATGACTGGGTTCTCAGCTTTTCTCTGGGTGTATAGGCCCATAACCTGTTGGAGATTCTGTATATAGTCCTACAGAATAGACAGACAGTGCTCTATCCACATGGGCTTTGCTGCTTAACTGCAGACAAGAAACTGGAAACATTATTATACAGAGAAAAGGTCTTACAGTTTACCATAGAGCAGCTACAAACTTATAAACACTGCCATCTACTAGTTGAAGAATATATCTGTAGTTGCGGCACAAAAATACATGAATAATATATTCCAGCAGTTATTAACATCCATCTCTTCTTCTTGTATAGATTTGGGATTGCGTTAAGGAATCCATGTGGACCTCAAGATGATAGTTGGAGCCCAACCACGATGGCTCAAATGAAGAGAATAAACAAAGCTTGTAACATGTAGACATGTGCATTCGTTTTCGTCCGAATGCATTTTCGTCCGAATTTCAGCTATTTTCGTTTTCGTTTTGACAAACGATAACGAAAGCACAAATTCCGAAAAACGAAAGATCCGACATAAATAAATGCTTTATTTTCGTTTTCATTGTTACAACAGTTCGATATAGAATAGGAGATTCGACATGACTCTGACAACAATCTGTGTCTATAGAACCTGTGTTCGAATGTGCCTAACCTTACCTCTATTAGTCCAAGATTATATAGAGAAAATATTCGACAGAGAAAAAAGATTTGACAGAGAGAAAAGATTCTGCAAGATACTGTCCTAAAAAGTGTTTGGGGACCCGGGTCCTGCCCCAGGGGACATGGATCAATGCAAAAAAAAGTTTTAAAAACGGCCGTTTTTTCGGGAGCAGTGATTTTAATAATGATTAAAGTGAAACAATAAAAGTGTAATATTCCTTTAAATTTCGTAGGGGGGGTTGTCTATAGTATGCCTGTGAAGGGGCGCATGTTTCCCGTGCTTAGAACTGTCCCTGCACAAAGTGTCATTTATGCAGGAAAAAAAGTCCTTTAAAATCACTCGCAGCTATTATGAATTGTCGGCTCCCGTAATACAGAGAACACTCATTGAAAGTCATTGATAAAAAAATAAATAAATAAATAAAATAAAAAAACGTGGGGGTCCCCCAAATTCAATTACCAGGCCCTTCAGGTCTGGTATGGATATTAAGGGGAACCCTGCCTCAAATTTAAGAAAAAATTTGACGTGGGGTTCCCCCTAAATATCCATAACCAGACCCTTCAGGTCTGGTATGGATATTAAGGGGAACCCCGCGTCAAATTAAAAAAAAAATTGACGTGGGGCTCCCCCTAAAAATCCATACCAGACCCTTTATCCGAGCACGCAACCTGGCAGGCCGCAGGAAAAGAGGGGGGGACGAGAGAGTGGCCCCCCTCCCTCCTGAACCGTACCAGGCCACATGCCCTCAACATTGGGAGGATGCTTTGGGGGTCTGTGACCCCTCAAAGCACCTTGTCCCCATGTTGATGAAGACAAGGGCCTCATCCCCACAACCCTGGCCGGTGGTTGTGGAGGTCTGCGGGCGGGGGGCTTATCAGAATCTGGAAGCCCCCTTTAACAAGGGGACCCCCAGATCCCGGCCCCCCCCTGTTTGAAATGGTAAGGGGGTACAAAAGTACCCCTACCATTTCACAAAGAAAGTGTAAAAAATGGTTAAATAAAACAAACACACTTTTGAAAAATTCCTTTATTAAAAATAAAAAAATAAAAAAAAAGATTCCAGCGGCGGTAATCCACTCTTGCTATCCAGCGACGGACGGTCATCTCTCCAGCGATGTCTCATCTCATCCAGCGCAGCGAATCCATCCATCCTGTCCATCAACACTATAGTAGGTCATCTACGCTCCCCTGGAAACCTGCTTGAAAAATGGTCTGGTCAGGCATGGAACTATGGTCTGGTTAGGTGCTTAAGTTACTCTCTCTCGGAGCCCGCCTAGTGGGAGTGGCGCTCTCACTGTGCTCTCTGGGAGAGCGGACGTCACGTGGTTCGGGGGTTCACAATGATGTACTGACTTATGGTCCTCCTGACCAGCCCCCAGGAAGGCTATCGCCTGGGGTGCGGATCCACCGAGGCTAGCCCGAGGCAGGGAAACTAAAGAAGGATTCTGAGGTGGTTGGGTGCCGTCTCCGGTTTGGGAGAGACCCAGTGACTTCAAGCATTCCAGGGGAGGACTCTTCAGAAGAAGACCACGTACGGGTTGGTTTCTTAGTAAGAGCCTGGAAGGGCTGAAGTACCCGAGAGAATCCACTCTTGTGGATATCGCCAAGCTGGCTTAAAGATCCAGGTATCCTACGAGTGTTTTCAAGCTTATTTTCCCTATGTGTTCTACAACAATGTCTGTGGCAGAGACATTATCTTGTACGTTCTACAAAACGTCTGTGGCAAAGACTTGTTCCTGAGTAAGCACCTTGTTGGCTGCTAGGCCTTGTGAGAGAAGGACTGTCCAACTTGAGTGATCATCCAGTTGCGAATGGCTGTTCTCTGGATGCAGTCAAAGTAAGCAAGTTCTTCAACATTTTGACTTTGACACTAAGGCCGCGTACACACGGGCGGACTGTCCGCCCAACTAGGTTCGTCAAACAGTTTGACAAACAGTCCGTTCAAAATTAGCATGAACGGACTTGACCACACACGACGAACGAACAGTCCGCTGAAAACTTGCGCGATGACGTGAACGGCACGTACGACGGGACGAGAAATTCGGCGTCCGATACACTGCAATGCAACCTTCGCCGTGTAAATTCTTTCTGAGCATGCGCGAGACTTAGTTTGCCGAACAAGCCTACACACGAGCGGACTGTCCGCTCAAACCAAGTTTCAGCGGACAGTCTTACGGAAATTCCGAAAAACTTTGTTCGCCAGACTGTCCGCTGAAACTGTCCGCTGAAGCCCACACACGAGCGGACTGTCCGCTGAAACACTGTTCAGCGGACAAAGTTGGACGAACAGTCCGCCCGTGTGTACGCGGCCTAAGAGTACCATGGGCGTCCGCAGATCTTTTTCCAGGGGGGGGGGCATCATTTTAAAGTCACTTATGCTCCGCCCCTTTTCGACAATCTCATGAAAATCTTTCCACTGGTAATACATATGTGTTATATAACAGATAATTCATCTTCACTTTGTATTGGAAGTTACTCTGGCGGCTGTGTTCCATGCTCATATAGCCTAGAGAATGTATATCTTTTTACATTGCAATACATCTGTTGTGGCCATGTTTTGATCTCATACTGTCACTGTATAGGCTGTTTTCATAAGGATAAAAATATGGCAACAACAGATGTATTGCAATGTAGAAAGATGTACATTCTCTAGGCTATAGGGGCATGGTACGCAGCCACCTGAGTAACCTTGCGGACGCCCATGGATAAAATTTCATACCAGCCTCACAGCATTATTATACCAGCCCAACAGCATAACATCATTATTTTCTTGTTCATGAAAGGAAAAACCATACATTTTAAAGCACATTTGATGAAGAGAGTATTAGATATATATATGAAATCACATAGGGCTTGCTTTATATATATATATATATATATATATATATATATATATATATATATATATATATATTCAAATTCCAGTTAATAGTGGTTAGTGATCAATCATCAAGGGGGACCCCAGAAACTCAGAACGTGGGGGGGACCACCTTCTGCAGAAAGAATACTCTAAGGTAAGGGGGGTGGGTTACTAATATAAGGAGGAAACCCTTTATATCAGTGCCCCTTACATTATCGTATCCACTCCCCCCTTACATCAGTGACCCCCGACTGGCCTGGCGGTGCTTTCACTGACCTCCTCTCAGGTGCACTGTGCAGGACTCAGTCAGTCGGCTCCAGCTTGGTGGCTCTGGTTTTATCCTATAGTCTCCTGTCCACAGTCCACACAAGTCTGACTTCTCCCATGACCCCCATCCTGGCGGTGCTCCCACTCTTGACTCCTCTCCAGACTCCCTCAGAGACTGCAGACATGCTACAGGAGATGGTCAGAGACTGCAGACTTGATGCAAGAGCTCAATGCAGCCTCACCAGTGCTCATCAAATGCAGCCTCACCAGTGCCCATCAAATGCAGCCTCACTGTGCCCATCAAATGCAGCCTCACTGTGTCCATCAAATGCAGACTCACTGTGTCCATCAAATTCAGCCTCACTGTGTCCATCAAATGCAGCTTTACTGTGCCGTGAATGCAGTCTCACTGTGCCCATCATTGCAGCCCCTCCTGTGCCCCATGTCCCAGTCTGCAGTCCCTGTCTGTGGCAAGTAGGGATGAGCCGAACACCCCCCTGTTCGGTTCGCACCAGAACCTGCGAACAGACTTAAACTTCGTGTGAACTTTAGAACCCTAGCAAAGTCTATGGGACTCGAACGTTCACAATCTAAAGTGCTCATTTTAAAGGGTAATATGCAAGTTACTGTCCTAAAAAGTGTTTGGGGACCTGGGTTCTGCCCCAGGGGACATGGATCAATACAAAAAAAAGTTTTAAAAACGGCCGTTTTTTCAGGAGCAGTGATTTTAATAATGATTAAAGTGAAACAATAAAAGTGTAATATTCCTTTAAATTTCGTAGCTGGGGGGTATCTATAGTATGCATGTGAAGGGGCGCATGTTTCTGGTGCTTAGAACTGTCCCTGCACAAAGTGTCATTTGTGCAGGAAAAAAAGTCTTTTAAAATCACTTGCGGCTAAATTATCAGCTCCCGTAATACAGAGAACACTCAATGAGTGTTCTCTGTATTAGCCGACAATTCATTCATTCATTGATAAAAAAATAAAAAAAGCGTGGGGGTTCCCCTAAATTCAATTACCAGGCCCTTCAGGTCTGACATGGATATTAAGGGGAACCCCGTGTCAAATAAAAAAATTTTTTTTAGCAAGAGTGGATTAGCACTGCTGGAATCTTTTTTTTATTTTTTTTTATTTAAAAAAAAAGGGATTTTTCAAAAGTGTGTTTGTCTTATTTAACCATTTTGACACTTTCTTTGTGAAATGGTAGGGGTACTTTTGTACCCCCTTACCATTTCAAACAGGGGGGGTGGGATCTGGGGGTCCCCTTGTTAAAGGGGGCTTCCAGATTCTGATAAGCCCCCCACCCGCAGACCCTCACAACCACCGGCCAGGGTTGTGAGGATGAGGCCCTTGTCCTCATCAACATGGGGACAAGGTGCTTTGAGGGGTCACAGACCCCCAAAGCATCCTCCCAATGTTGAGGGTATGTGGCTTGGTACGGTTCAGGAGGGAGGGGGGGCTGCTCTCTCGCCCCCCCCTCTTTTCCTGCGGCCTGCCAGGTTGCGTGCTCGGATAAAGGGTCTGGTATGGATTTTTAGGGGGACCCCCACGTCAATTTTTTTTAAAATTTGATGCGGGGTTCCCCTTAATATCCATATCAGACCTGAAGGGTCTGGTATGGATATTTAGGGGGACCCCACGTCAATTTTTTTTTTAAATTTGACACGGGGTTCCCCTTAATATCCATGTCAGACCTGAAGGGCCTGGTAATTGAATTTAGGGGAACCCCCACGCTTTTTTTTATTTATTTTTTTTATCAATGAATGAATGAATTGTCGGCTAATACAGAGAACACTCATTGAGTGTTCTCTGTATTACGGGGAGCCGACAATTTAGCCGCAAGTGATTTTAAAAGACTTTTTTTCCTGCACAAATGACACTTTGTGCAGGGACAGTTCTAAGCACCAGAAACATGCGCCCCTTCACAGGCATACTATAGATACCCCCCAGCTACGAAATTTAAAGGAATATTACACTTTTATTGTTTCACTTTAATCATTATTAAAATCACTGCTCCTGAAAAAACGGCAGTTTTTAAAACTTTTTTTGCATTGATCCATGTCCCCTGGGGCAGGACCTGGGTCCCCAAACACTTTTTAGGACAATAACCTGCATATTACCCTTTAAAATTAGCACTTTAGATTTCTCCCATAGACTTGTATAGGGTGTTCCGGCTTTTCGAATTTGCTGCGAACAGCCCAAATTGTTCACTGTTCGCTGAACAGGCGAACAGGCATTGTTCGAGTAGAACATGAGTTCGACTCGAACTCGAAGCTCATCCCTAGTGGCAAGGTGTGTTGTTGATGCTTGCTACGGTACCTTGCATGCCAGCAGGATATCCATGACGGCCAGCAGCAGGCAGGGCCTGTTCTCGTTTTGGATGGGGACGGTGCTCCTTCCAGAGGATCTGTCTGCTGTGAGATGGAGTGGTCCCTGGCCACCTGCACCTTCAGCCTTCCTCGTTTTCCGGCCCCAGTCAGCCTGCCCTCTGGTCCTGGGGAAGTGGAGAGCACTGGGTGGGAGTTGGAGAGAAGGGGGAGCAAAGAGTATTGGCGGGGTTGAAGAACACATGGGTGGGGGCAAAGAGCGAGGGGGAGTGGAGATCACAGGGGTGGGGAGCGGAGAGCGCTGGGGGGGAACTTGAGAGCACTGGGGGGCCAATAAGAACAGGGGTAGAGAGCACGGTAGGCTGAGTGCACTGGGGGGCTAAGAGTGTGGGGTGGTGAAGAGCACTGGGGGGGCAGAAAAAAAGGGGTAGAGAGCACGGGGGCTGGAGAGTACTGGAGGGGTACAAAGAGCAGGGGGGAGTGAAGAGCATTGGGGGGAGCTTGAGAGCACCAGTGGGGGCCAGAAAGAACAGGGGTGCAAAGCACGGGGGACTGGAGAGCACTATGGGGGTTGGAGAGCACATGGGTGGGGGAAAAATGCAGGGGGAGTGGAGAGTACAGGGGTGGGGAGTGGAGAGTGCTGGGGGAGCCAAAAAGAACAGGGGTGGAGAGCACGGAGGGTAGAGAGCACTGGGGGGGCTGGAGAGCACCAGGGGGGGCAGAAAGGGGTGGGGAGAATGGGGGGGCTGGAGAGCACTGGGGTGGGGGATGGAGAGGGATAGGGAGAGCTGAAGAGCACTGAAGGGGGAGAAAGAACAGGGGGGAGAGCACTGGGGGGAGTGGAGAGCACTGGGGGGGGAACAGGGGGAGAGCACTGGGGGGGAGAGGAGAGCACTGGGGGGTGAGGAGAGCACTGGGGGGAGAAAGAACAGGGGGGAGAGCACTGGAGGGAGAGGAGAGCAATGGGGAGGAGAACGGGGGAAGAGGACAGGGGGAAGTGGAAAGCACTGTGGGGGGGAGAACAGGGGGGAGCACTGGGCGGAGGGGAGAGCACTGGGGGAAACGGGGGGAGAGCACTGGGATGGTGGCTAGAGAAGGATGGGGAGAGCTGGAGAGCAGGGAGGGCAGCAAGAACAGGGGAGGAGAGAACTGTGGGGGGGGGCAGGAGAGTGTGGTGGTGGAGGAGAGCACTGTGGGGGAGGGGGCAGGAGAGTGTGGTGGTGGAGGAGAGCACGGGGGGCAGGAGAGTGTGGTGGTGGAGGAGAGCACAGGGGTGGCAGGAGAGTGTGGTGGTGGAGAGCACTGGAGGGGGGCAGGAGAGTGGGGTGGGGCAGGAGAGCACTGGCGGGGGGCAGGAGAGTGTGGTGGTGGAGGAGAGCACTGGGGGGGCAGGAGAGTGTGGTGGTGGAGGAGAGCACTGGGGTGGGGGGGCAGGAGAGTGTGGTGGTGGAGGAGAGCACTGGGGGGGCAGGAGAGTGTGGTGGGGCAGGAGAGCACAGGGGGGCAGGAGAGTGTGGTGATGGAGGAGAGCACTGGGGGGGCAGGAGAGTGTGGTGGTGGAGGAGAGCACTGGGGGGCAGGAGAGTGTGGTGGTGGAGGAGAGCACTGGGGGGGGCAGGAGAGTGTGGTGGTGGAGGAGAGCACTGGGGGGGCAGGAGAGTGTGGTGGTGGAGGAGAGCATTGGGGGGGCAGGAGAGCACTGGGGGGGAGAAAGAACAGGGGGGAGCACTGGAGGGAGTGGAGAGCACGGGGGGGAAGAACAGGGGGGAGAGCACTGGGGGTAGAACAGGGGGGAGAGCACTGGGGAGGAGAACTGGGAAGAGGACAGGGGGGAGTGGAAAGCACTGTGGGGGGGAGAACAGGGGGGAGCACTGGGTGGAGTGGAGAGCACTGGGGGGAATAGGGGGAGAGTACTGGGATGGTGGCTAGAGAAGGATGGGGAGAGCTGGAGAGCAGGGAGGGCAGCAAGAACAAGGGAGGAGAGAACTGTGGGGGGGGCAGGAGAGTGTGGTGGTAGAGGAGAGCACGGGGGGGGCAGGAGAGTGTGATGGTGGAGGAGAGCACGGGGGTGGCAGGAGAGTGTGGTGGTGGAGAGCACTGGAGGGGGCAGGAGAGTGTGGTGGGGCAGGAGAGCACTGGGGGGGAGGGGGCAGGAGAGTGTGGTGGTGGAGGAGAGCACAGGGGTGGCAGGAGAGTGTGGTGGTGGAGGAGAGCACTGGACTGGGGGGGCAGGAGAGTGTGGTGGTGGAGGAGAGCACTGGGGCGGGGGGCAGGAGAGTGTGGTGGTGGAGGAGAGCACTGGGGGGGCAGGAGAGTGTGGTGGGGCAGGAGAGCACGGGAGAGCAGGAGAGTGTGGTGGTGGAGGAGAGCACTGGGGGGGGCAGGAGAGTGTGGTGGTGGAGGAGAGCACTGGGGGGGCAGGAGAGTGTGGTGGTGGAGGAGAGCACTGAGGGGGCAGGAGAGTGTGGTGGTGGGGGAGAGCACTGGGGGGGCAGGAGAGTGTGGTGGTGGAGGAGAGCACTGGGGGGGGCAGGAGAGTGTGGTGGTGGAGGAGAGCATTGGGGGGGGCAGGAGAGCACTGGGGGGGAGAAAGAACAGGGGGGAGCACTGGAGGGAGTGGAGAGCACGGGGGGGAAGAACAGGGGGGAGAGCACTGGGGGTAGAACAGGGGGGAGAGCACTGGGGAGGAGAACTGGGAAGAGGACAGGGGGGAGTGGAAAGCACTGTGGGGGGGAGAACAGGGGGGAGCACTGGGTGGAGTGGAGAGCACTGGGGGGAATGGGGGGAGAGTACTGGGATGGTGGCTAGAGAAGGATGGGGAGAGCTGGAGAGCAGGTAGGGCAGCAAGAACAAGGGAGGAGAGAACTGTGGGGGGGGGGCAGGAGAGTGTGGTGGTAGAGGAGAGCACGGGGGGGCAGGAGAGTGTGATGGTGGAGGAGAGCACGGGGGTGGCAGGAGAGTGTGGTGGTGAAGAGCACTGGAGGGGGGCAGGAGAGTGTGGTGGGGCAGGAGAGCACTGGGGGGGAGGGGGCAGGAGAGTGTGGTGGTGGAGGAGAGCACAGGGGTGGCAGGAGAGTGTGGTGGTGGAGGAGAGCACTGGACTGGGGGGGCAGGAGAGTGTGGTGGTGGAGGAGAGCACTGGGGCGGGGGGCAGGAGAGTGTGGTGGTGGAGGAGAGCACTGGGGGGGCAGGAGAGTGTGGTGGGGCAGGAGAGCACGGGAGAGCAGGAGAGTGTGGTGGTGGAGGAGAGCACTGGGGGGGGCAGGAGAGTGTGGTGGTGGAGGAGAGCACTGGGGGGGCAGGAGAGTGTGGTGGTGGAGGAGAGCACTGAGGGGGCAGGAGAGTGTGGTGGTGGGGGAGAGCACTGGGGGGGCAGGAGAGTGTGGTGGTGGAGGAGAGCACTGGGGGGGCAGGAGAGTGTGGTGGTGGAGGAGAGCACTGGGGGGGCAGGAGAGTGTGGTGGTGGAGGAGAGCACTGGGGGGGGGCAGGAGAGTGTGGTGGTGGAGGAGAGCACTGGAGGGGCAGGAGAGTGTGGTGGTGGAGGAGAGCACTGCAGCCCCCCCCCCCCCGATCCTCCTATCCAGGCACACAGGGCGGGCTGTACGGGCGGCATCTAGTCCTCTGGATCACAACGCTGGCTGGCTGTGTGTTCGGCGGCTGCTCTGTAACACGGCCCCGCCCCCCCAGACCGACTCATGTGATAGGCGGAACGCTGATTCACTCTACTATCACACAAGCTGGTCTGGAGTAGGGCGGGACTGTGTTACAGAGCGGCCGCCGAACACAGAGCCAGCCAGCGCTGTGATCCAGAGAAGAGAGCAGAGGGTGCAACACCTTGGGGATTCCGGGGGGGGGGGGCACTTGACCCCCCTTGCCCTCTGCTGCGGACGCCCATGAAGAGTACCTGAATTCCCTTTCCAACCCTCTGATCCAAATTTAAGAGACTGTTCATTGTCTACGTTTTGAAAATAAAATCAATTCAAGTGGAGTCATTACCACGGGACTACCCTAGACGTGCAACGAGGAAGACAGAAGGTAACGGTAAGTCCAAATCTAACCAGCAGCTCCTTCGGGGGTTAGTGCTACATATTTATATGTAGGAAGGGAGGGGGGGAACGGAGGGTATTTGGGAACCCACACACTGCCAATCATTGCACTACAACACCCAGCAGACCTGCCCTCCCCTCCAAGAAGTTCTGCAGCAGCTGGGACACTTAGGGAAAGTCAGAGGTGGGGGGAAGCAAAGCCTGGCTTAGTGCAGGACACACTAACCACCAGGCAGAGCTGTCACCCGGCAGCCACCCGCAGAGGAGCCGGAGGAGGAAAAGCACATCGCCCAGAGGACACAACAAAAGTACCTAAGGGGGAGGGGGTGGAGCCGGCATGGGAGGGGCATGGGCAGGGGCAGGGCCGGTGCAGGAGGGGGCAGTTCCACTGCAGGAAACGTCATCGGTTGTTAAGGATGTGGCAGCACCGCTCCTTATCGACTTATGATTGCCTGCATTCTTTTGTATACATTTCATCTGCCAGTGGGGCAATCCCGCTGACAGGTGAGAGAGCTCAGCTGAACCTAAAGGTATCGGTTTCAGGTATTAGTGAATTTGCACAAGTACCGATAAGAGAATCAGGAAGACAACAGCGAATAATAATTTGCTATTGTCACATAACTGGGTGGGCTCAGGGCACAATACTCTATTCAATGCTCCTCAATACCTATGTGAGAAAATAAAACACTACACACAGGGCCGGATTAAGAGCATCCTGTGCTTGGTGCTGAGGATTTTGGTGGGCCTTTTACTGGGCACCCTTCTGCTTTCCAAGAGCCTGTGCTGGCATGCGCCAAAACTCAAAAGTAGCGCAGCTGCACAGGCATAACACTAGGGAAGCCTGGCATTTGATTTGCCAAGTTTCTGTAAGGGCCGTGCAGTGGCGTGCACTCTGAGCTAAAAGAGTGCAGCTGCGCAGGCCTACCACTATGGAAGCCCCAGACTTCTGTAAGGGCCCTGCATTGGCGTGCCCCAGGCTTCTGTTAGGACTGCTCATGCAGTTCCCATTATCAATCCCACCACCCTGCCCAGGCGGTGCATGGGGAATGCAGAGCCCGTCAGGGGAGATCTCTTCCCATTGACCCATTGCTTTCCATGTCCTTTTTGGGTGGCTGGGCCTATATTAAGGTAGAGGCCTGGAGCTGCAGCTCCAATAGCCCCTACGTTAATCCAGCCCTGACTACACACCCAATCAACTAACCAAAACCGCCTCCTCATCCCCAAGTCCTGCTACAAATCAAAGGGAGAACGAAGATTTGCAGTCCAAGGACCATGGCTATGGAACGCTCTACTCACGAACATCCGTATGGAAGAAAACCATCGGCCTTCAGAAAATTAACTCAAGACCCACCTCTTCTAAGAAGCAGGACAACACAGAACGGACCAAGCACCTTGAGGCGATTCAGTTCGCATTTGCAGCGCTATACAAATCATTAATTCAGGAGCATCATGGGTAATGTAGTTCCAAAACAGCTGCAGGACCGTTTTTAAGGCAGGGCAAAAGGGGCAGCTGCCCTGGGCCCTGTCATTATTGTGGGGCCCAAAGCAGCTGCCTCATACTTGCCAACTATCCTGGTTTAAATTCCCTCGTCCCTTGAGGTTATAGTCCTGTGCTGTGTCCCAATATCTCAGTGTGCAGTGCTGCTACTAATGCTGCCCAGCTCTGCCCTATTGTTGTGTACAGATGACTCACCCGCAAACCCTGTGTTTACATGTAAATTGCCGGCATTCATATGTAAATAGCGGTGGCATTGATATGTAAAGGTGTCATTCATACGTCAATAGCGGCCGCCAGCGGGATTGATATGTATATCATGCCCCCCTGAGGTCATATCCACAGTAATCTCTAGCAACCAGTCAACAAGCAGAAATCGTGTGCTGTGATCTCTAGCAACTAATTAGTGAGCCGTAATGTGTGCTGTAACCTCTAACAACCAGTCAGTGAGCGATAATGATACACTGTAACCTCTGGCAACCAATTGCAATAGCTGCCTGATCTGATTCAGTAAACAGATTTTGAGTCTAGCTGCTATTTATTGTATGTCTCAGAGCAGGTGGAGAGCGAAACTGCATGGGGTGGGAGGCAAGAAAAGTTTTGCCCAGGGTCCAATCAATATTAAAGACGGCCCTGAACAGCTGGGGTGCCAAGGTTCTCCATCACTGCCCTCGGATCTACAAGAAGATGCTACAAGAAAACCATCTGTTGACCAAGGCGATAAATGGCAGTCAATGATTAGTGATGGCCGAACGGTTCGCCCGGCGGTCGTTTCGCGGCGAATTTCCGACTTTCGCCGTCCGCGGGTTCGAACGCCTTTTTCCGTCGTTCGCCCCGGCGGACTTACGTGTTTAATGTATACAAGAACTTTAACCTTTCGTGACACGTTTATCATGTGTTACAGGACAACCAATTGAGACATGACAGCTCATGGACACTTGGACATTCCCCCTAACCTATAAATACACCCGATCCGGTGGCCATTTTACATTCTTTCTTCTGTCACTGTAGGGAAAGGATCCTGTGTGGAGTAGGGACAGAGAAAACGCTAGCTATTTGGTACACAAAAGTTCTTTTCAGGACTGGTATAGGTGTTAGGTCAGCAGCCTGAGTTTCTTTTGTCAGTTTAGATAAAGGGACAGAGCGCTGTATGCTGCTATTTTAGGGACAGCTCAGCCAGATTAGTCTTTCTTCATCATCATCATCATCATCATCATTAGCTGTTACTATCAGGTCCACAAAAGAGCTGTTCCAGCTAATCGTTCCAGCCTACTCTTTTTTGCCAATTTGTATAGGGACAGGCAGGAAGCAGTGTGTCAGGCAGTGAGGATAATTTTAAAGACTTGCTGTTACTATTAGTTCCACAAAGGTTCTTTTCAGGACTGGTATCAGTGGTACGGTAATAGGCTTGTACACGTATAATATTCTTTCTTCCAAATATAGAAAGAATATTATACTTGACTGCTGCCCTTCTGCTGCAGTCTGCTAATCATTCACAACTCACTTGTTCCACAAAGCTCTTTATCAGGACTGGTAACTTGGTCTGTCTAGGGTGCTACGGTACATAGGCTTGGGTGCGGTACAGTCTGCTGTTCTGTAAGGACCGCTATCGGTCCACAATACATAGGGTTGCCGTGCACTACTGCTGACCGCTGCCCTATACTGCAGCAGTCCTTCATTGGTATAGGGACTGACGTACAGTCTGCTAATCACTAACACACAACCTGCTTGGTCCACAAAAGTTCTTATAAGGACTGGTAACTTGGTATAGGGTGCTACGGTACATAGGCCTGAGTGCGTTACAGTCTGCTGTTCTGTAAGGACCGCTATCGGTCCACAATACATAGGGTTGCCGTGCACTACTGCTGACCGCTGCCCTATACTGCAGCAGTCCTTCAGCGGTATAGGGACTGACGCACAGTCTGCTAAACACTAACACACAACCTGCTTGGTCCACAAAAGTTTTTATAAGGACTGGTAACTTGGTATAGGGTGCTACGGTACATAGGCCTGAGTGCAGTACAGTCTGCTGTTCTGTAAGGACCGCTATCGGTCCACAATACATAGGGTTGCCGTGCACTACTGCTGACCGCTGCCCTATACTGCAGCAGTCCTTCATTGGTATAGGGACTGACGTACAGTCTGCTAATCACTAACACACAACCTGCTTGGTCCACAAAAGTTCTTATAAGGACTGGTAACTTGGTATAGGGTGCTACGGTACATAGGCCTGAGTGCGTTACAGTCTGCTGTTCTGTAAGGACCGCTATCGGTCCACAATACATAGGGTTGCCGTGCACTACTGCTGACCGCTGCCCTATACTGCAGCAGTCCTTCAGCGGTATAGGGACTGACGCACAGTCTGCTAAACACTAACACACAACCTGCTTGGTCCACAAAAGTTTTTATAAGGACTGGTAACTTGGTATAGGGTGCTACGGTACATAGGCCTGAGTGCGTTACAGTCTGCTGTTCTGTAAGGACCGCTATCGGTCCACAATACATAGGGTTGCCGTGCACTACTGCTGACCGCTGCCCTATACTGCAGCAGTCCTTCATTGGTATAGGGACTGACGTACAGTCTGCTAATCACTAACACACAACCTGCTTGTTCCACAAAAGTTCTTATAAGGACTGGTAACTTGGTATAGGGTGCTACGGTACATAGGCCTGAGTGCGTTACAGTCTGCTGTTCTGTAAGGACCGCTATCGGTCCACAATACATAGGGTTGCCGTGCACTACTGCTGACCGCTGCCCTATACTGCAGCAGTCCTTCATTGGTATAGGGACTGACGTACAGTCTGCTAATCACTAACACACAACCTGCTTGTTCCACAAAAGTTCTTATAAGGACTGGTAACTTGGTATAGGGTGCTACGGTACATAGGCTTGAGTGCGGTACAGTCTGCTGTTCTGTAAGGACCGCTATCGGTCCACAATAGATAGGGTTGACGTGCACCACTGCTGACCGCTGCCCTATACTGCAGCAGTCCTTCAGCGGTATAGGGACTGACGTACAGTCTGCTAAACACTAATACACAACCTGCTTGGTCCACAAAAGTTCTTATAAGGACTGGTAACTTGGTATAGGGTGCTACGGTACATAGGCTTGAGTGCGGTACAGTCTGCTGTTCTGTAAGGACCGCTATCGGTCCACAATAGATAGGGTTGACGTGCACCACTGCTGACCGCTGCCCTATACTGCAGCAGTCCTTCAGCGGTATAGGGACTGACGCACAGTCTGCTAAACACTAACACACAACCTGCTTGGTCCACAAAAGTTTTTATAAGGACTGGTAACTTGGTATAGGGTGCTACGGTACATAGGCCTGAGTGCGTTACAGTCTGCTGTTCTGTAAGGACCGCTATCGGTCCACAATACATAGGGTTGCCGTGCACTACTGCTGACCGCTGCCCTATACTGCAGCAGTCCTTCATTGGTATAGGGACTGACGTACAGTCTGCTAATCACTAACACACAACCTGCTTGGTCCACAAAAGTTCTTATAAGGACTGGTAACTTGGTATAGGGTGCTACGGTACATAGGCCTGAGTGCGTTACAGTCTGCTGTTCTGTAAGGACCGCTATCGGTCCACAATACATAGGGTTGCCGTGCACTACTGCTGACCGCTGCCCTATACTGCAGCAGTCCTTCAGCGGTATAGGGACTGACGCACAGTCTGCTAAACACTAACACACAACCTGCTTGGTCCACAAAAGTTCTTATAAGGACTGGTAACTTGGTATAGGGTGCTACGGTACATAGGCTTGAGTGCGGTACAGTCTGCTGTTCTGTAAGGACCGCTATCGGTCCACAATAGATAGGGTTGACGTGCACCACTGCTGACCGCTGCCCTATACTGCAGCAGTCCTTCAGCGGTATAGGGACTGACGTACAGTCTGCTAAACACTAATACACAACCTGCTTGGTCCACAAAAGTTCTTATAAGGACTGGTAACTTGGTATAGGGTGCTACGGTACATAGGCTTGAGTGCGGTACAGTCTGCTGTTCTGTAAGGACCGCTATAGGTCCACAATAGATAGGGTTGACGTGCACCACTGCTGACCGCTCACCTATACTGCAGCAGTCCTTCAGCGGTATAGGGACTAAGAGTTTTGTCACAGGGTCATTTAAAAAATGACATGCAGAGGAAGAGGCAGGCCCTTCCGCAGGGGTGGTAGGGGTAGGGCAGGAGCAACAGGCTTGAGCCAAAGTGGGAAGTTGCAGAAGGTGCGTTCAATTACTTTAAAGGATGCACCAGACTTGGTTGAGTGGCTCGCTCAGCCTTACTCTTCTGCACCCTCCTCATCCTCTCGATCTGCACCCTCTTCTTCACTCTCTGCTATGTGCACCCCCAAAGACACTACCACCAACAACACGACCACCACCACCACCACCACATACCTTCCGCTTGAGTCACTGGAATTATTTTCCGATCCATATCAAGAGGACATTTCTGATGCGCAGCCACTCTTGGTATTGGATCAGGAAGAGGAGGTAGCAACAAGCGCTACTCAGCAGTCTGACGCCAGTACCCAGATCAGCCCAAGGAGGAGGTTGGTCCCCGGTGTTGCTGCCTACTCTACTTATAGCGGTGGGGAAGGTGACGTTGATGATGACGTGTCTAGTGATGTCACGTGGGTGCCCACAAGAGAGGAAGAGGAGGGGAGTTCAGAGGGAGATATGGACCAGCAGATAGGGAGGAGAAGCAGCAATGACTTACATTGCACAGCAGGGACAAAGCAGACTGCAAATGTATCAGGAGCGAGTCATCGACCATGTACGGTCACATCTGGCGCTCCCAGGACACCGGCACATGGCTCCGCAGTGTGGGCTTTTTTTAACGTGTCCGCTGCTGACAATAGCGTTGCCATCTGCAATCTTTGCAGTCAACGCGTTAGTCGCGGTAAGCCCAATACTCACCTAGGGACGACCGCCTTAAGAAGGCACATGAGCAGCCATCACCGAGCCCAGTGGGAGCAACGGAACACACAAAGCCACACTGCAGGCTCTCACCGTCCAGCCTCGTCTTCTACTTCTCCTTCTCCTCTCTCCTCACAATTGTCCTCCACTCCACCTTCCATCACGCCAAGCTCACATTTTTCTGCAAAAAGGCAGGCTTCCGTGGGCCTAATGTTTGAGCGTAAAAAAATGATGACGCCGGATAACCCTCTTGCCCAACGGTTGGCGGCTGGCTTGTCAGAACTCATAGCCCGCCAACTACTGCCATATAAACTGGTGGACTCGGAGGCCTTTCGCAAATTTGTGGCCATTGGAACACCACAATGGAAGGTCCCAGGAAGGAAGTATTTCTCAGAGAAGGGCATCCCAGAGCTATATGGCCATGTTCAGCGGCAAGTGAATGTATCTCTGGCACACAGTGTCGGTGCCAAGATACATCTGACCACAGACACGTGGTCTAGCAAACACGGGCAGGGAAGGTATATCAGTTTTACTGCCCACTGGGTGAACCTTCTGACGGCCGTCAAGCATGTAACCCGTGGCACCCGTGTAGATTTGGTTTTACCGCCACGGATTGCATGCAGGCCTGACTCTTCTTCTCCTCCTCCTACTCCATCCTCCTCCCTCTCCTCCTCAGCTGCCTCCTCCTTTTCCGCTGCTAGCGTCTCTTCCACTGCACCGCCCAAGCTCCCCAGAACCTATTCCACATGCCAGGTGAGACGTTGCCATGCCGTGCTGCGTCTGTTGTGCCTGGAAGCAAAGAGCCACACTGGCCCGGCACTCCTTTCAGCTTTGCGTTCACAGGCAGATGAGTGGCTAACACCGCTCAATTTGACAGTTGGTAAAGTGGTGTGTGACAACGGTGCCAATCTGCTTAGCGCATTGAAACAGGGCAAAATCACGCACGTGCCGTGCATGGCACACGTCTTAAACTTGGTCGTGCAGCGATTCCTTGTCAAATACCCTGGGGTCCAGGACATCTTGCGGCAGGCAAGGAAAATCTCGGCCCATTTCAGAAGATCTTACACGGCCATGGCTCGCCTTGCTGACATTCAGCGGCGACACCATCTGCCGGTCAGACGTCTTATTTGCGATTGCCCGACGCGATGGAACTCAACCTTCTATATGCTTGATAGGCTGCTCCAGCAGAAACGTGCAGTTAACGTCTACCTGTATGAACTCTGCGAAAGAAACGGTTCTGGGGAGCTGGGTTTTTTTTCACCGCGCCAGTGGCTGCTCATGCGCGACACATGCAGACTTCTGCGGCCATTTGAGGAGATCACCAAACTGGTCAGTCGCAGCCATGGCGCCATCAGTGACATGGTACCTTATGCCTTCTTTCTGGAGCGTGCATTGCGTCGTGTCATTGATCAGGCTGTGGAGGAGCAGGAGCGGGAAGATGAGGAAGTCGCAATGCTGGATGAATTCCCAGGGGGGGCTACTCTATCTGAGACAAGTCAACAACAGGAGTCTGATGAGGAGTCAGAGGAGGATGGTGCCGGGGCGGATGAGCAGGAGCAAGAAGAGCATGCTTTAAACCTTTCTGGGATCCCTGTTGTGCGAGGATGGGGAGAGGAGAATGAAGAGGACGACATTATCCTGGATGATGAGCAGGAGCCAGGCCACCACACCGCTTCCACTTTAGTGCAAATGGGGGCCTTCATGCTCCAGTGTTTTAATAGGGACCCCCGTATAAAAAGCATGAGGGTCAAGGACCAGTACTGGGTGGCAACGTACTTAGACCCCCGGTACAAACACAAAATGGCGGAAATGTTACCGCCGTCGCAGAGGGCTGTCAGAATGCAGCACTTCCAGGCCTTGCTTCGAGAAATGCTGCATTCTGCTTTTGCGTGCGCTGGCAGAGGAGCAATTCCCACTCCCAGAGAAGGATTTGCGGGTACCAATCCAACAGCGCCTGCAAGAAGAGGCCGGTTTGAAGATGTGTTGGTGACTTCGGATATGAGGTCATTCTTTCAGCCGACCCATCGACAGGTGTCATCCGGATCCAGCATCAGGGAACGCCTAGACCGTCAGGTGTCCGACTACATTGGGTTAACGGCCGATGTGGACGCTCTGAGGAGTGATGAACCCCTAGACTACTGGGTGGGCAGGCTTGACCTCTGGCCAGAGCTTGCCCAATTTGCAATCGAACTGTTGGCTTGCCCCTCATCCAGTGTCCTGTCCGAAAGGACGTTCAGCGCAGCAGGGGGGATTGTGACCGATAAGCGTACTCGCCTAGCTCACCACAGTGTTAACTACCTCACATTTCTAAAAATGAATGAGGCATGGATCTCGGAGGAATTCAACACATGTGATCAGTAGACCATGTATATGTCTATAAACAATTTTTGGAATCAAGCACACAGACCTTCTTAATTCATTTGGCTCACTTCCCTGACCCAAAAAAGCACACCGTACTATATGCCCCTACCCTCCTCTTTGAAGAGGTTGAGCGGTGTCATATTTCTACTGGGGCTGCTTATTATGAGGGGTTCCCACCATCCCTGTGCTGTGCTGACTTCCTCCTGGGTGTTCTTATTATGAGGGGCTCCCACCATCCCTGTGCTGTGCTGACTTCCTCCTGGGGGTTCTTATTATGAGGGGATCACACCATCCCTGTGCTGTGCTGACTTCCTCCTGGGGCTGCTTACGGTGCTGCTGTCAGCGCTGTATGTCACGGAGCTGCTGTCAGCGCTGTATGTCACGGAGCTGCTGTCAGCGCTGTATGTCACGGAGCTGCTGTCAGCGCTGTATGTCACGGAGCTGCTGTCAGCGCTGTATGTCACGGAGCTGCTGTCAGCGCTGTATGTCACGGAGCTGCTGTCAGCGCTGTATGTCACGGAGCTGCTGTCAGCGCTGTATGTCACGGAGCTGCTGTCAGCGCTGTATGTCACGGAGCTGCTGTCAGCGCTGTATGTCACGGAGCTGCTGTCAGCGCTGTATGTCACGGTGCTGCTGTCAGCGCTGTATGTCACGGAGCTGCTGTCAGCGCTGTATGTCACGGAGCTGCTGTCAGTGCTGTATGTCACGGAGCTGCTGTCAGCGCTGTATGTCACGGAGCTGCTGTCAGCGCTGTATGTCACGGAGCTGCTGTCAGCGCTGTATGTCACGGTGCTGCTGTCAGCGCTGTATGTCACGGAGCTGCTGTCAGCGCTGTATGTCACGGAGCTGCTGTCAGCGCTGTATGTCACGGAGCTGCTGTCAGCGCTGTATGTCACGGAGCTGCTGTCAGCGCTGTATGTCACGGAGCTGCTGTCAGCGCTGTATGTCACGGTGCTGATGTCAGTGCTCTGTATTACGGTGCTGCTGTCAGTGCTCTGTATCTCCTGCACCCTCTTGTTTGCCTACCCTGGTCCCTGACCTTCCCTCTCCTCCATTGCCTTCATTAGCTCCATAGTCCTGAATTGTCAGAACAATTTCCCAAATAAAAAAAAAATGCTTGTAGTTATCGATCCCAAATTCACCTCATACATGTATTATGCTATTGTCCAGGTGGTGGGACTACGTGCTACCCCCTAATAATTACCCCGTGGCCGCAAATTCGACCTAAAGGTTTGCGAAATTCGCCTCCCATTGAAGTCAATGGAGCCCGCGGCGAACGGTCGTTTTCGCGAACGTTTGTGTCCGTTCGCGTTTCGCGTTCGCGAAACGTCCCGTCGGAAGTTCGTCCATCACTATCAATGATGTCTCTAGCCCATTACTGAAGAGTTGTACACACTGAAATCCTTACTATGAATAGAGGAGAGCGGTGGAAGAGAAAAGTACTATCGCATGTGCATTAGTGTGACAGCGGCTGACAATCATGGGAACTTTGTAGTAGAGCTTGACCCCAAGTGAGACAGGTACTTATTTATAGCCGTTGACCATCTGACTCTTATTTCCTAAGATATGACTACACCAGTGAAGCTGGTATATTTTAAGTGTGGCACATTAGATAATCCAGGAGGATTATTTCATTTTAATGGTATGCTATTCATTACTGATATATATATATATATATATATATATATATATATTTTTTTTTTTTTTTTTGTTTCTTCTTTTTTTTTTCAGAGCAGCTTTACCACAACCATTGTGCCTTGCATGAATCTGATCGACCATAAACTACTGATTAGCCTGATTAGCCAAACCCAGCTCCTCAGATTTTTTTTTTTTTCTTTCTCGGTCCCTGCTGAAGATTTTTCATCACTTCCTGTCTGGGGATACAGTTGCCAGCAAGACAGTAAGAAAGAAAAAAAAAAGGATTTTTTTTTTTTTTTTTAACTGGCAGTAAACACAACAGGAGCTTTAAATCTTCCCCAATCTGTCCAAAACTGGAATCGTTTGGCTTAATATACACTTTAACCACGTGACCTCTGGAAGACTTATGCCCCTTTATGACCAGGCCACTTTTTGCGACACGCACTGCGTCACTTTAACTGACACTTGCGCAGTCGTGTGACGCTGTACTCAAATATATTGATGTCCTTTTTTTTTTCTCACAAATAGAGCTTTCTTTTGGTACTATTTGATCACTGCTGCATGTTTTTTGTTTTTGCGCTATAAACAAAAAAAGACCAACAATTTAGACAGAAAAAAAAAACAATATTTTTTGCTTTCTGCTACCAATAAATATCCAATAAAATATTTTTAAAAAGTCAAAATGTATTCATTAATTTAGGCCAATATGTATTTTGCTACATATTTTTAGTAAAAAAAAAAAAAAAAAAAAGCATATATTGATTTTTTGTGCTATAAACAAAAAAAGACTGCCATTTTAGAAAAAAAATATATATATTTTTTGCTTCTGTTATAAAACACATCCAATAAAAACAATTAAAAAAAAATCAAAAATGTCTTCATTAATTTAAGCCAATATGTATTCTTCTGCATATTTTTGGTAAAAACAAAAAACGAAAGCAATAAGCGTATATTGAGTTTTTGCGCTATAAACAAAAAAAGACCGACAATTTAGACAGAGAAAAAAAAAACAATATTTTTTGCTTTCTGCTACCAAACACATCCAATAAAATTTTTTTAAAAAGTCAAAATTTCTTCATTAACCACTTAACAACCGCCCATTGCCGATTAACGGCTTCAGGGCGGTTGTTTAACTCTGAGAGGCCGTTAATTAACGGCCTCCCGGAATTCTGCTCTCGCGCGCCCCCTGGGGCGCGCACTCGAGAGCATCCGTGACCACTGGGTCCACAGGACTCGGCGCATCACGGATCACGGTAAACGGCCGCTCGTCACGGCCGTTTACCACGTGATCGCTCCGTCAAATGACGGAGTGATCACTTGTAAACAAACTGGCGTCATATTATGACGTCGGTTCCTCCCTCCCCTCTCTGTACCGATCGGTACAGCGGAGGGGAAAGAGATCGGTGTCAGCAGCGATGTGGGCTGCATCTGCAGTGCCCACATCGCTGCTCACCGAATTTAACCCCTCAATTCCCTGCCAATACTCTGCAATACCAGTGCATACTCTGCAGTACCCTGCCATTACTCTGCAGTACCCCCCATTACTCTGCAGTACCCTGCCATTACACTGCAGTACCCCCCATTACTCTGCAGTAACCCCCATTACTCTGCAGTACCCTGCCATTACTCTGCAGTACCCCCCAATACTCTGCAGTACCCGCCATTACTCTGCAGTACCCGCCATTACTCTGCAGTACCCCGCCATTACTCTGCAGTACCCCGCCATTACTCTGCAGTGCAGTACCCTGCCATTACTCTGCAGTACCCTGCCATTACTCTGCAGTACCCCCCAATACTCTGCAGTACCCTGCCATTACTCTGTAGTACCCCCCAATACTCTGCAGTACCCTGCCATTACTCTGCAGTACCCCCCAATACTCTGCAGTACCCGCCAATACTCTGCAGTACCCGCCAATACTCTGCAGTAACCCCACCATTACTCTGCAGTACCCCGCCATTACTCTGCAGTACCCCCCATTACTCTGCAGTACCCTGCCATTACTCTGCAGTAGCCCCCAATACTCTGCAGTACCCCGCCATTACTCTGCAGTACCCCACCATTACTCTGCAGTACCCTGCCATTACTCTGCAGTACCCCGCCATTACTCTGCAGTACCCCGCCATTACTCTGCAGTGCAGTACCCTGCCATTACTCTGCAGTACCCCCCAATACTCTGGAGTACCCCCCAATACTCTGCAGTACCCTGCCATTACTCTGTAGTACCCCCCAATACTCTGCAGTACCCTGCCATTACTCTGCAGTACCCGCCAATACTCTGCAGTACCCGCCATTACTCTGCAGTACCCGCCATTACTCTGCAGTACCCGCCATTACTCTGCAGTACCCCGCCATTACTCTGCAGTGCCCCGCCATTACTCTGCAGTGCATTACCCTGCCATTACTCTGCAGTACCGTGCCATTACTCTGCAGTACCCCCCAATACTCTGGAGTACCTCCCAATACTCTGCAGTACCCTGCCATTACTCTGTAGTACCCCCCAATACTCTGCAGTACCCTGCCATTACTCTGCAGTACCCCCCGATACTCTGCAGTACCCCCCGATACTCTGCAGTACCCTGCCATTACTCTGCAGTACCCCGCCAATACTCTGCAATACCCTGCCATAAATTGCCATACCCAGCCATACTCGGAGATACCCAGCCATACTCGGTGATACCCTGAAATACCCAGCCATAGACGCCCCCCACCCCTCACCGCCCTCCGGTGCTTCTACCAACTCGCCAGTACGATCAAAGCCAGAATCTTTTTTTTTTTTTTTATTTCAGGCTTCCCAGCCTAGAGGTGAGATGTGGGGTCATATTGACCCCCAGATTTCACTGTAAAGAGGACCTGTCACCCCATATTCCTATTACAAGGGATGTTTACATTCCTTGTAATAGGAATAAAAGTGATCAAAAATGTATTTTTGGGGAAAAAATGTCAAACTAAAATAAATAAAGTAAAATGAACAATAAAAAAAAAAAAAAAATTTAAAGCGCCCCTGTCCCCATGTGCTCGCATGCAGAAGCGAACGCATGCGTAAGCCCCGCCCACATATGAAAACGGTGTTCAAACCACACATGTGAGGTATCGCCGCGAACGTTAGAGCGAGAGCAATAATTCTAGTCCTAGACCTCCTCTGCAACTCAAAACATGTAACCAGTAAAAAAAATTTAAAGCGTCGCCTATGGGGATTTTTTAAGTAGCGACGTTTGGTGCCATTCCACGGGCATGTGCAATTTTGAAGAGTGACATGTTCGATATCTATTTACTCAGCATAACTTCATCTTTCACTTTATGCAAAAATTGGGCTAACTTTACTGTTTTTTTTGTTTGTTTTTTAAGCACAAAACAGTTTTTTCCTCCAAAAAAACGCGTTTGAAAAATTGCTGCGCAAATACCGTGTGAGATAAAAATTTGCAACGACCACCATTGTATTCTCCAGGGTCTTTGCTAAAAAAACATATATAATGTTTTGGGGTTCGCTGTAATTTTCTAGCAAATAAATGATGATTTTTACATGTAGGAGAGAAATGTCAGAATTGTCCTGGGTGCTCCAGAATGCCTGATGCCGCTCCCTGCATGTTGGACCTCTGTATGTGGCCACACTGTGTAAAAGTCTCACACATGTGGTATCGCCGTACTCGGGAGTAATAGCAGAATGTGTTTTGGGGTGTAATTTGTGGTATGCATATGCTGTGTGTGAGAAATAACCTGATAATATGACAATTTTGTGGAAAAAAAAAAAAGGAAAAAAAATCTTGATTTTGCAAAGAATTGTGGGAAAAAATGACAACTTCAAAAAACTCATCATGCCTCTTACTAAATACATTGGAATGTCTTCTTTCCAAAAAGGGGTCATTTGGGGGGTATTTGTACTTTTCTGGCATGTTAGGGTCTCAAGAATTGAAATAGGCATATATATATATATATATATATATAAATTGCTTTCTGCTATAAAACACATCCAATAAAATAATGAAAAAAAAATCTAAATTTCTTCATCAATTTAGGCCTATATGTATTCTGCTACATATTTTTGTTAAAAAAAAACAAAACAAAAAAACACAAAACCAATAAGCGTATATTGATTTTTTGCACTATAAACAAAAAAAGAAAGGTAATTTAGAAAAAAAATATGTATTTTTTGCTTACTGCTATAAAACACATCCAATAAAAACAAAAAAAAAAAAAAATTCTTCTTCAATTTAGGCTAATATGTATTCTGCTACATATAAAAAAAAAAAAAAAACAATAAGCGTATATTGACCAGCTTACACAAATGTTATACCGTCTACAAACTATGGGATATATATATAGAATTATTATACTAGTAATGGCGGCGATCAGCGACTGCGATATTGAACATTCTGACACTTTGCAGGTACCAGCGACACTAAGACAGTGATCAGTGCTAAAAATATGCACTGTCACTGTACTAATGACACTGGCTGGGAAGGTGTTAAACATCTAGGGTGATTAAAGGGTTAACTGTGTGCCTAGCCAGTGTTTGTGTGTACAATGTGGGCTGCTTTTACTAATGGAAGGCAATGATCCATGTTCCTGCTTTGCAGGAACACAGAATCTATCCCTTCCTCTGTCAGAACGGCAATCTGCCTCGTTTACACAGATCCCCGTTCTGTGTTGTTTACCAATGATTGGTGGGTGACGGCGGACATCGAGTGCCTGGCACCCACAGATTGGCTTCTGCTGTGAAGCAGCGCGCTGGCCCCCTGCAGGCAGAAGTGGAAGCACATCATGATAGATGGAGGGCAGATGGACTGAAGGGAGCCCACCCCTTCTTAAAGGTACAAGGGCACACTGAACACCCAGCACATAGCACAATGGCTGCAAAGGTGTCGGTGCGTTGCCTGACCAATATACCAGTAATACAAAAAAGAAAGCTACTGCCCCACCTATAACTAGAACTTTTATTTTATAGGATATTTTGGGGTGGGGTTTTATTTAGGGTCATTTATTTTGGGTTTCTTGTATTTCTATTTTTCCGCTTTTTTGTGCATTTAATCACATTTGTTTAGTTTTAGGGCTGACACTTGTGTGTGCCCATTTGTGCTTGCACATTGCAGGTACAGCAGCCCAGGACTCTGTGCAGGCCAATCAAGTTCCTCCACCCCAAACTCGCCCATCCATGTCTTTATGGAGGTATGCTTTGTGCACTGTTGTGCAGTCATGTTGGAACAGGAAGGGGCTGTCTCCAAACTGTTCCCACAATGATGGGAGAGTGAAATTGTCCACAATGTCTGGGTATGCTGACGCCTTAAGGGTTCCCTTTACTGGAACTAAGGGGCCAAGCCCTGAAAAACAACCCCCACACCATAATCCCCTTCGTCACCAAATGATTTGGACCAGTGCACAAAGCAAGGTCCATAAACACATGGATGAGCGAGTTTGGGGTGGAGGAACTTGCCTGGCCTGCACAGAGTCCTAACCTCAACCCGATAGAACACCTTTGGCATGAATTAGAACAGAGACTGTGAGCCAGGCCTCCCTGTGCAACATCAGTGCCTGACCTCACAAATGCGCTTCTGGAAGAATGGTCAAACATTCCCATAGACACTCTCCTAAACCTTGTGTACAGCCTTCCCAGAAGAGTTGAAGCTGTTATAGCTGCAAAGGGTGGGCCAACTCAATATTGAACACTAAATATGAGTGAGAGAAAGATTTGTTGTGTTATCATAAATTTTCTCTGAAAAATGGCGTATAAATCATAAATTCTGCCAGGGTATGTAAACTTATAAACACAACTGTTTATACACTTAGTAGTTTTACCTATTTGGATTTATTGGAACTGAAAGAACTGAAGCTGTTATAGCTCCAAAGGATGGGCCAACTCAATATTGAACCCTACGGACTAAGACTGGGACGCCATTAAAGTTCACATGTGTGTAGAGACGGGCATCCCAATAGGTAATATAGTGTATGTACGCCTAAGCTAAATTGACATTTTTAACATTATTTTGCTTTTTATTTTTTGGGTTTTTTTTTTTTTTGGGGGGGAAAATATATCAAAACCAACCAAAAACCATGGTAAATTTTTATTTTTTTATTTTGTCAAAATTTCCCAATTTTTGTCAAAATTTTGGGAAAATTAAAAACTCCCTTCTTATAAGTTTCACAACTGATCAGTCTAGATGCCGAGACATGCTCAAAGTATTTTAGAACCCCAGCAAATCTCCAGGTGTAATCGCAGGAAAAAGCCGCCGCAGCGGCGTGGGAACATAAATCTACAAGAGGCATCTGCTTTGACCACGTGCTAGTAGACCGAGGAAAACCTTTTTTTGAATGCCAACAAAGCCTTTGGATGTCATCATCATGTCCGTGGGGCAACATATAAACATTTTACAAAGTAACTTGGTTCTGTCAGCTTCTAAAAGTAAATCACTGTTTTACTTTTACTAGCACCATAAAAAAAACATTTACAGAGTATTAAAACCTTTACTGGGAAAGAATGGTATTTTTACAATTTGTTTCTAAAGAGACAAAGTAGTAAAAGTAAAAGTTTAGCTACGGGAGGGATTCCCTCAAATATCTCAGCAGACATTGGCAACTGTCCTCGCTTTATGGGAATTACAAAACGTGAAGACATTCACCCAAAGAATGTAACTTTGTACAATAAAGATACGCACAAAAAAATTTCGGGGTAAACTTTCTGCCATTTTAACAGGAAAAATGTAATTGGTACAAATAAGAATTAACAGTTTCTAATATAGTATAAAGTCAAATGTTTGTGGACCTGACCATCTCACCTATTTGAGCTTATTGCAAAACCATAGCCATTAGCATGGATTTGGCCCCCCTTTGGTGGCCATAAAATCCTCCACTCCTCTGGGTAGCCTTTCAATGAGATTTTGGAGGGTGCCTGTGGGAATTTGTACCCATTCAGCCAAAATAGCATTGGCAAGGTCAGGTTGGATGTGGTCATGTAGATGATGTTGATGTGGTCATGTTGAATGAGAAGACAATGCCTGTATATGGCAACCCAATTTACCCCAAAGGTGATCAATGGTGCCGCGATTGGCAACAGAAGATTGGTGTCAGAAACCATGAAATCTGACCGAGACAGAAGTACAGTTGAATCACACTTGTTTAATAATAAAAGTAAATAGAAAAAACGTAGTCAAAAAACATAGCCAAAGTTCAGTAATGATAACGGACAGTCAGCCAAGCCAGAAAGTCAGGGAACAGTGTAGTGGAACAGCAAGCAGGATCTGGAGACAGAAGGTATGTCAGCCAAGCAAGTCTTTAACAGTAACGCAGGAGATAGTCTCTGTGATGTTGACCAAGGTGAAGGCAGAGATCCTCTGGACTGGACGGCTTAAGTAGGCAGGACTGAGGAGCAGGATATCATCAACAGCCGAGTAACTGTGGAGAGATAGGAGCTGTCAATTAGCCGACAGCTGAGCAGCCAGCTCAGAGAAGGAAGGGCTGAGCCCAGCCCTGACAATTGGTAAGAATTTGAGGACTCATATGCCCTCTTATCCCATTTAGGGACAAACAAATTGTTTCTGATGGGAAAGGTGGGACTCCGATATGAAAGGAGGGCTTCTGATGGGAAAGGTGGGACTCATATTCTGATAGGAGAGGGGGACTTTGATGTAGAATGGGGTTCTTGATAAGAAAGGGGGGACTCTGATGTAAAAGGGGGGCTTTGGATGGTAAAGGAGGGACTCTAATATGAAAGAGGGGCTTCTGATGTGGTCTTTTATGTGAAACAGTACTCTGATGTGAAAGGGTGGCTTCTCTTGAGTGTGGGGGGGGGGGGGGTTCTGGTGAGATGAGGGGGCTTCTGATGTGATGGTGAGTGTCTGTTGTAAGCGGTTAAGGGCTTCTGATGAGAGTGAGGGGGAACTCTGATGTAAAAGTTGCAAAAGAGGGAAGGGGGCTCTCAGTGGATCAAAAGATTCTAGTGTGGTGGTCTCATCCCTGATACATTTTGAACAAAAAAATCCCCCTATATAAATGGGATTATAAGTGACCTCCAACACCACACACAAATCAAAAACATAAATATTTTATTAACAAATACAGAACAAAAGATACACATAAATACATTAAAACCAGAGTGACTACTAAACAAACAGTGTCCCAATGGTATAGCAAAATGTTATAAACACATGATTTCATTAAAAAAAACAACCAATAAATATTAATCATACTCTAAGCTGATGACCCCACACCCAACGCGTTTCTAGTTGCTGAAAACTTTCCTCAGGGGTGAAGAGCAAAAAGTTGTGTGGTAAGTTGATAATTCTGGGATATTAAATCAAAGATAGATGTATTGAGACAATTACATACAAATGCCTGTCATTGGTTTGTGTGGCTTTGTCCGAGACTGGTATTTGGCCATGACTACTTTCCTTTTGGTCCACCCCAATCTTCTGTGTAAAGAAAGAACGGGTTGCACAAATCTGTAGGTGCCTAAATTCTCAAACAAAAGGTTTCACTCAAAATAAGCAAAAAGCCTCAATAGGCTCAAGATTTGCAGAGAGAATGTGCCCACAGGAGAGACTGAAGCCAGGGGCTCAGCAATGCGGCCCATAGATTAATTAACCACTTGCCGCCCGCCCTATAGGGAATTGACGGCGGCAAAGTGGTTTCATAATCCTAACCGGACGTCATATGACGTGATTAGGATTATGAGCCGCTGCGCGCCCCCGGGGGCGCGCATCGCGGCGATTGTTGTTGCGGGGTGTCAGTCTGACACCCGGCAACTACGATCTCGGTAAAGAGTCTCCGACGGAGACTCTTTACCATGTGATCAGCCGTGTCCAATCACGGCTGATCACGGTGTAAATGGGAAGAGCCGGTGATCTGCTTTCCCTCACTCGCGTCTGTCAGACGCGAATAGAGGAGAGCCGATCGGCTGCTCCTCTGACAGGGGGGGTCTGTGCTGATCGATTATCAGCACAGCCCCCCCGAGGATGCCCACACTGGACCACCAGGGACACCACTAGACCACCAGGGAAAAGGTAATAAAATCCATAATCCTCCCTAGACCACCAGGGATGCCAGTCAGCACAATGGGTGCCAATCAGTGCCCATAATGGATGCCAATCAGTGCCCACAATGGGCATCACTGATTGGCATGCATTATTGTTTGGCACTGATTGGCATCCATTACTATAACACCGATGCCGCCTATGAGTGCCCACCTGTGCCGCCTATGAGTGCCCACCTGTGCCGCCTGAGTGCCCACCTGTGCCGCCTATGAGTGCCCACCTGTGCCGCCTATGAGTGCCCACCTGTGCCGCCTATGAGTGCCCACCTGTGCCGCCTATCCATGCCCACCTGTGCCGCCTATCCATACCCACCTGTGCCGCCTATCCATGCCCACCTGTGCCGCCTATCCATGCCCATCCGTGCCGCCCATCCGTGCCAGCTATCAGTGCCAATTTGTGCCACCTATCAGTGTCCGTCCGTGTTGCCCATCCGTGTCGCCCATCCGTGTCGCCCATCCGTGTCGTCCATCAGTGACACTTCATTGGTGCCACATTGGTGCCCATCAGTGCCACCTTATCAGTGCCCATCAGTGTAGCCCCATCAGTGCCCATCAGTGAAGGAGAAAACGTACTTATTTACAAAGTTTTGAAACTGAAACAAAAAAAAACTTTTTTTTTTCAAAATTTTCGGTATTTTTTTATTTGTAGCGCAAAAAATAAAAACCGTAGAGGTGATCAAATACCACCAAAAGAAAGCTCTATTTGTGGGAAAAAAATGATAAAAATTTCATTTGGGTACAGTGTAGCATGACCGCGCAATTGTCATGCGACAGCGCTGAAAGCTCAAAATTGGTCTGGGCAGGAAGGTGTTTAAGTGCCCTGTATTGAAGTGGTTAACAAGGCACAGAGTGTTCCCATGTATGTGGCAAAGGGCCCTGAGGAAAGTTTTCAGCAACTAGAAATGTGTTGGGTGTGGAATCATCAGCTTAGAGTATGATTAATATTTATTGGTTGTTTTTTTATGTAATCGTGTGTTTATAACATTTTGCTATACCATTGGGACACTGTTTGTTTAGTCGTCACTCTGGTTTTAATGTATTTATGTGTATCTTTTGTTCTGTATTTGTTAATAAAATATTTATGTTTTTGATTTGTGTGTGGTGTTGGTGGTCACTTATAATCCCATTTATATAGGGGGATTTTTTGTTCCTGATGTAAAAGTTGGGCTACTGATGAGAAAGGGGAAACTCTGACGTAAAAGCGGGGCTTCTGTATTGAAAGGGGGAGCTCTGATGTAAAAAGGGGGCTTCTGATGGAAAAGAGGGGACTCTTATGTGTAAGAGAGTTCTGATGTGATGGTGGGCTTCTGTTGCAAGCAGGAAACTCTGATGTGAAGGGGGGACTCTGATTTATAATGGGGGGGGGGGGGCTTCTGATATGAAAGGTGCAAAAAGGGGAACGTCTAATGTGAAGTTTGTTTTGAGGCCCGCAAATAATTGTAAAATATAAAATGAGGCGCTCGTACTTAGAAGTTTGAAGACCCCTTGTCTAGACTGGATCTTCAAAAGGGCAATAGTTGATATTTTCCTTCTATTTTATGTACAGTACGTATTTACATACATTTTAGTGCAATTTGGTGTTCATATGATGCAATGAACGTTAGCAATGGAAAGGACATCAGTGTTATACATATCCCAAAAGCAGCCTGCTGTGTCGATGACTTCAGTGCTAAACATTAGAATATTATGGTGCATAATGAAAACTGGACTGGTAAAGGCAAATGATGGTATTACAATACATGGGCTTGTAAAGCGACAGCAGTTTGCATGTGAATGAAGCAAAGGGGTAAAACATCAGTAAAGCAGGCCATATACAGTGAGGAGAAAAAGTATTTGATCCCCTGTTGATTTTGTACGTTTGCCCACTGATAAAGAAATGGTTAGTCTATCATTTTAATGGTCGGTTTATTAGAACAGTGAGACAGAATAACAAAAAAATCTAGAAAAACGTATTTCAAAAAAGTTATAAATAAATTTTCATTTTAATGAGTGAAAAAAGTATTTGATCTATCAGTAAGATTTCTGGCTCCCAGGTGTCTTCTATAAAAGCAACAAGCTGAGATTGGGAGCACTCTCTTGAAGGGAGTCGTCCTCCATCTCAGCTTGTTACCTGTATAAAAGACACCTGTCCACAGAAGCAATCAATCAGATTCCAATCTCTCCACCATGGCCAAGACCAAAGAGCTGTCCGAGGATGTCAGGGACAAGATCGTAGACCTACACACAGCTGGAATGGGCTACAAGACCATCAGAAAGCAGCTTGGTGACAACAGTTGTCGGGAAGAAACACAAAATAACTGTTAATCACCCTTGGTCTGGGGCTCCATGCCAAATCTCACCATGTGGAGTTTTAATAATCATGAGAACAGTATCAGCCCAGAGCTACATGAGAGAACCTTGTCAATGATCTCAAGGCAGCTGGGACCAAAGTCCCCAAGAAAACAATTGGTAACAAACTACACTGTGAAGGACTGTCATGTCATGCAGCGCCAGCAAGGTTCCCCTGCTCAAGAAAGCACATGTACAGGTCTATCTGAAGTTTGCAAATGAATATCTGAATGATTCAGAGAACTGTGTGAAAGTGTTGTGGTCAGATGATACCAAAATCAAGCTCTTTGGCATCAACTCAACTCGCCGTGTTTGGAGGAGGAATGCTGCCTATGACCCCAAGAACACCATCCCCACCATCAAACATGGAGGTGGAAACATTATGCTTTGTGGGTGTTTTTCTGCTAAGGGGACAGGACAACTTGACCACATCAAAGTGAGGATGGACAGGGCCGTGTACCATCAAATCTTGGATGAGATCCTCCTTCCCTCAGCCAGGGCATTGAAAATGGGTCATGGATGGGTATTCCAGCATTACAATGACCCAAAACACACAGCCAAGGCAACAAAGTAGTGGTTCAAGAAAAAACACATTAAGTTTCTTGAGTGGCCTAGCCAGTCTCCAGATCTTAATCCTATAGAAAATATGTGGAGCCAGGGCGTAACTAGAAATCACAGGGCCCCATAGCAAAATGTTGTATGTCGTCCCCCCCCCCCAAAAAAAATTAACTAATGCCATTGAACAACAGATTACCACACCTATGTGGCACAGGACCCAGGCAACAGCTTATATTCATTTCGAACAACAAAGTATGCAGTATACTGTATACAGCCCCTGAAGGACACACATTGCTGACCTCCATCAGTACAGACACCCCCTACCTCATTGCAGACCCCCTAGCAGTACAGACTCCCCTCAGTACAGACACCCCCTACCTCAGTGCAGACCCACCAGCAGTACAGACACCCCTCAGTACAGACACCCCCTACTTCAGTACAGAACCCCCAGCAGTACAGACACCCCTCAGTACAGACACCCCCTACCTCAGTGCAGACCCCCCAACAGTAAAGACACCCCTCAGTATAGACACCCCCTACCTCAGTGCAGACCCCCCAGCAGTACAGACACCCCCTACCTCAGTGCAGACCCCCCAGCAGTACAGACACCCCTCAGTACAGACACCCCCTACCTCAGTGCAGATCCATTAGTAGTACAGACACCCCCTACCTCAGTGCAGACCCCCCCCAGCAGTAAAGACACCCCTCTTAGTACAGACACCCCCTACCTCAGTTGAGACCCCCAGCAGTACAGACACCCCCAGTACAGACACCCCCCCAGTGCAGACCCCCCCAGTGCAGACCCCCCAGCAGTACAGACACCCCTCAGTACAGACACCCCCTACCTCAGTGCAGACCCCCCAGTAGTACAGACATCCCTCAGTACAGACACCCCCTACCTCAGTGCAGACCCCCCAGCAGTAAAGACACCCCTCAGTACAGACACCCCCTACCTCAGTGCAGACCCCCAGCAGTACAGACACCCCCCAGTACAGACACCCCCCTCAGTGCAGACACCCCCCTCAGTGTAGGACCCCCCTAGCAGTACAGACCACCCCCCTCAGTAGTACAGGCCCCCCAGCAGTGCAAACACCCGCCTTAGTACAGATACCCCCCTAGTGCAGACCCCCACTCAAGTGCAGACACCCTTCAGTGCAGACACCCCCTTAGTACAGTCACCCCCCATTACAGACCCCCCTCAGTGCAGGACCCCCCCAGCAGTACAAATATCTCCCAGTGCAGACACCCCCCAGTCCAGACCACCCCCTCAGTACAGACCCCCCCAGTGCAGGCCACCCCCAGCATTGCAGACACCCCCCTCAGTAATGCAGACTCCCTCCTCACTAGTGAAGACTCCCTCCTCACTAGTGCAGACACCCCCCTCAGTAGTGCAGACACCCCCCTCAGTAGTGCAGACACCCCCAGCATTGCAGACACCCCCCCAGTAGTGCAGACCCCTCTCAGTAGTGCAGACCCCCCTCAGTAGTGCAGACTCCCCCCTCAGTAGTGCAGACTCCCCCCTCAGTGCAGAGCCCCCCTCAGTAGTGCAGACACCCCCCATTACAGACCCCCCAGTGCAGACACCCCCTCATTACAGACACCCCCAGCATTGCAGACACCTCCTCAGTGCAGACACCTCCCCCCTCAGTAGTGCAGACCCCCCCCTGAGTAGTGAAGACCCCCCTCAGTAGTGCAGACACCCCCCATTACAGACTCCCCTCTGTGCAGACACCCCCCTCAGTGCAGACACCCCCCAGCAGTGCAGACACCCCCCCCCAGCAGTGCAGACCCCCCTCAGAATTGCAGACCCCCCTCAGCACTGCAGACCCCCCTCAGTGGTGCAGACTCCCAACCCCTCAGTAGCGCAGACCCCCCTCAGTAGTGCAGACCCCCCTCAGTAGTGCAAACTCCCCCTCAGTAGTGCAAACTCCCCCTCAGTGCAGACCCCCCAGTGCAGACCCCCCAGCAGTACAGACACCCCTCAGTACAGACACCCCCTACCTGAGTGCAGACCCCCCAGTAGTACAGACATCCCTCAGTACAGACACCCCCTACCTCAGTGCAGACCCCCCAGCAGTAAAGACACCCCTCAGTACAGACACCCCCTACCTCAGTGCAGACCCCCAGCAGTACAGACACCCCCCAGTACAGACACCCCCCTCAGTGTAGGACCCCCCTAGCAGTACAGACCCCCCTCAGTAGTACAGGCCCCCCAGCAGTGCAAACACCCCCCTTAGTACAGATACCCCCCTAGAGCAGACCCCAACCCAAGTGCAGACACCCCCCTTAGTACAGTCACCCCCCATTACAGACCCCCCTCAGTGCAGGACCCCCCCAGCAGTACAAATATCTCCCAGTGCAGACACCCCCCCAGTCCAGACCACCCCCTCAGTACAGACCACCCCACTGCAGGCCACCCCCAGCATTGCAGACACCCCCCTCAGTGCAGGACCCCCCCCAGCAGTTCAGACCCCCCTCAGTAATGCAGACTCCCTCCTCACTAGTGAAGACTCCCTCCTCACTAGTGCAGATTCCCCCCTCAGTAGTGCAGACACCCCCCTCAGTAGTGCAGACACCCCCCTCAATAGTGTAGACACCCCCAGCATTGCAGACACCCCCCCCCAATAGTGCAGACCCCTCTCAGTAGTGCAGACCCCCCTCAGTAGTGCAGACTCCCCCCTCAGTGCAAAGCCCCCCTCAGTAGTGCAGACCATTACAGAGCCCCCAGTGCAGACACCCCCTCATTACAGACACCCCCAGCATTGCAGACACCTCCTCAGTGCAGACACCTCCCCCCTCAGTAGTGCAGACCCCCCCCCTGAGTAGTGCAGACCCCCCTCAGTAGTACAGACACCCCTCATTACAGACCCCCCTCTGTGCAGACACCCCCCTCAGTGCAGACACCCCCCAGCAGTGCAGACACCCCCCCCCCAGCAGTGCAGACCCCCCTCAGTGGTGCAGACTCCCAACCCCTCAGTAGCGCAGACCCCCTCAGTAGTGCAGACCCCCCTCAGTAGTGCAAACTCCCCCTCAGTAGTGCAAACTCCCCCTCAGTGCAGACCCCCCTCAGTAGTGCAGACTCCCCCCTCAGCACAGACCCTCCCCCTCAGTAGTGCAGACCCCCCTTCAGTAATGTAGACTCCCCCTCAGTGCAGACCCCCCTCAGTAGTGTAGACCCCCCTCAGTGCAAGACCCCCCCTCAGTAGTGCAGACCCCGCTCAGTGCAGACACCCCCCTCAGTAGTGTAGACCCGCGGCAGCCATTTTGTCAGTTGGAAACGTTTGCTTGTTTATGACATGCAGATGCTTATTCACATTGAAGTGATTGTATTACATTTCAATATTTTTTTTATGGAAATGCTACACTATGATATGCATCCTTCACTTTTCCCTGTATATATTGGGAGGTCCTAAAGGAGATTATCGGCTGCTTACTAGCATATTATTGAGAAGAGAGTGGTGCAAACATCCCCATTGGATCCCTGTTCAGGATTATATGTGTGTCTGACCTTCCTCTGTTGGGATCCACATCTGATGGTAAGAGGCAATGTGATGGTTACAGGTTTTTGTCCCATCTCTGAAGTACCCTGTCATGTGCTTTTGATGATTACATCTTCAGAGCACTTTAAACACAACGTTGGAAAGAAATTAAAGGCATTTTTTTTTTTTGTGGAGAATTAAATTTTATAATCTTAAGTGTCTTTAGCGCTGCACTCTGAATATACTTCTATATGTTTGTTGTTATTTTCCAGCGCTGCACTCTGAATATACTTCTATATGTTTGCTGTTATTTTCCAGCACTTTTTTCAATTTAGTTTTTTATCTTTATTGAGATTTTTAACCTAGTGCAGCTGATCATTATATATACTACAAAGTAACTTTATTAGAGTATATCATCATAATAGTTATTTGGGTGGGTTCCCTTTTTTTATCTGCTTTGCTAAGCTCATCCACTGATGTAAAGCCAACTGTTTTACTGCTTTGTTTCTTCGGCTTCTCTAACCAATTAGATATTAATGTTCAAGGTCGTAATTCCCGGCACATGCTGTTACAAACTAAACAGGTTTCAATTTTTTTTATGCTTAGATTTGAAATTTATAAAATGAAACAATGCATGCAAATATCCAGTGGACTCCATGTCTATAAGCCTTGACCAGATAGATGTGTTGGGCTTATTCAGTGAGGCAAAAAGCAACAAGGTCTTCCTCCCCCAAGCAATTTTAGGGTAACAGTACAATTATAGTAAGTCTTTGTAGGGGTGGGGTGGGGAGGCAGTGCCGGGTCAAGGTCACCTAGAGCCCAGGGCGAACATGTAAAATTTCAAGATGTGTGAGCATTATGTGCCAGCAACCCCCCCCCCCCCCCCAAAAAAAACATTGGGCACTAATCTCCATGATTACCCCCTAAGCATATATTCCACTCTTCCCAGTACAAATCGCCCATCACTGCTGAAATCCCCCCAGTACAAATCTTCCCCCCCTCCAGGGGCGTTGTTAGGTCTACAAAAGATCTGGGCCAGAGCCCATAGCTGCGTAGTAAAAAAAACTCTTGGGAGTGCATACATAAGTATATACAGTAATATGTGTGTGTGTGTGTATATATCCCCAGAGAGCCCCCCACTTACATCAGACCCTCCTTACATCAGGGTCCCCAGAGATCCCCTCCTTACTTCACGATCCCTAGAGAGTCTCCCCTTTGCATCAGGGTCCCCTGAGAGCCTCCCCCCCAAAATCAGGGTCCCCAGAGAGCCCCCCACTTGCATCAGGGTCCTCAGAGAACCTCCCTGTCAGGTCACCTTGAGGCGAGGTGACAGGTGCACACCGTAGGGATCAGGAGTGCACCGCAAGGTTATGGACCCTACGGCTGACTGTTGCAGACGGGGGACAGATCCCACTGGGGTAAGAGCGTAAGATTCCCTGGGGCGCGGAGTCTAATGCTGCGTACACATGGTCGGAGAATCAGTCGGAATGCGTCTTATCGGGCCGTGTCGTCAGATAATCCGACTGTGTGTGGTATGCATCGGACTGATTCCGTCCGAATCTCCGTCGGACCCAATTTTCCAACATGTTGGAAATATTTCCCGACCAACTGGGCCGGTCGGACATACTCCGATCATGTGTAGCGAATTTTGATCGAACCAAGTGCCACGCATGCTCAGATTAAATTCCTACATCAAAGCTATTGGCTACTAGCCTGAATGTAGTCCCATCGTAACGAAATTACGTCACCGCGTTCTTGGCAACCGCTAAATCAGACAACTTGGCCCGACCGTGTGTATGCAGCAGTTTCGGACACAAACCGTCGGACTAAATCCGATGGACAAAATCCGACGGATTTGGTTGCCAAAATCTCTGACCGTGTGTACGTGGGCTAAGAGCCAGCAGGTGTTCACCAGCGCCTCTAGTGGTGAGGATGGACTTGGCTGCAACTGGCTCCAGGTCGCGACCCCCAGGGTCCCCCAGCTCACACCCACAGTAGGCAACAGGAGGATAGGGATGGTGAGGGACAAAGCCAAGGTCGGGGCCACAAGCAGACAAGAATAGTCGGGTACACGCCAAAAGGTCAGGATCACAGGCAAACAGGGATAGTCAAGACACGCCAAAGTCGGTAACGAAAAACAGAAGCAGAGCACACGGCAGGAAACAGGAAGCTAACACACAAAGGAATACACAATGGTTGATCAGCACTGATGGCCTGCAGTGCACAGGTTAATATAGGGCTCCCTGATAGGGCCTGGGGTGGAGCCATGCTTAGAGGAGAGGTTATAAAAACCACCAGGTTGAAGTGGCTGACCTCTTAGTCTGAAGACATGAGGGAAGGTAAGAAAACACAGGAAGATCACCGCATAACCATGACACTCCCCTCCCCTTGGGGACCCCTGCAGAGACTCGGGGCTATAGCCCCAAAAGCCACCCCCTAGCGACACCCCCTCCATTCCCAAATGCCCCCAGTACAATTGCTCCCCCCCAAAACAAAATCACCCTTCCTAGCACAAAGCCTCCACCCCTTAAACTTTCATCCCAAGTACACTGCCTCCCCCACTCCAATTCCCCCTCCTAACACACACACACACCAATCATCCCTACTAACACAAATCCCCCCCCCCCAATACATTTCTCCTTCTAGCACAAATCCTGTCCCCCCTCTACCATATCATCCCTTCTAACACAACCCCCCCACAAAATCCCCCCTCTTAGCACAAATCATCTTCTCCCTCCTACCTTGCAACACAAATCCCCTTGATTCACCACTCCTAGAACCAACCTTAAAATTTTCCCTTCTAAAACAATTCTTTTCTCCTGCTGCCCCCCAAATTCCTTCTCCTAATACAAACCCCCTCTCACTTCGATCTCCTAGTGGTCCCCCCCCCCCACCTGACATGATACCACAGTTCCCAGGGCAGCCGCACCTCTTGCCCACCCCCAGCCCCGGGCCCTGCAATGGCGACCACTGTGACCCCTGTATGTACGCCCCTGCATCTGACACACCAGGAAGTGTAACAAGCTGAAGATGCCAGCAGTGTTAGCGCTAGGGGAGAGCAACAATTCGATTTGAAGCTGTAATTTAGTTACATTTTTTTCTCGTTCAGAATTTTTATTTTATGTTAAAATAAATTACATGTACAGAATATAAGACAAATTATGTGATACCAGAAATAAAAAGTAGACATATTGAAGTACGGATGATACAAAGCAAAGAAGAATTTCAAGATATTCTCGTGGGAATGACAATAAATGGCCTTATATATTTTACAATTTGAAAACATTCTTATAGCTGAGTTTTAAACATTTTAATCCCAAGAAAATATAAATATGTCTAAAAGAAAATATATGATTTTAAAGTTTTGACCATAACTTCTAAAGTATGTTTGTAGTAAGTATTATATAGTAAGGGAAGAACATAAAAGGTATATAGGAGGGGAAGGGGAGGGAATAATTCTCCGGAGGAGGTTTTATATATCATCTAATGTTGTAATTCTATAAAAAAAATCTTAATCACCATAACAATAAAACTCGGTTGTCAATATTATCTGACATATAATATTTAATCCAGGGTTTCCATAAGATATCAAACTTTGTCATCTGGTTTTTATCTATAGCGTCCATTTTAGCATGGATGAAAGATTGATTCATTCTACGTTTGGTTTCTGCAATATTCACCACATCTGTTTTCCACGCATTGGCTATAGTCTGCTTTGCGGCTATCAGGAGTGTAAGAACTAATTTGAATTGTTTCTGATTCAGAAAGGCTGGTTTTAAATTAAGGAGAGCTATAATTGGGTCTGGAAAAATTGGACGATCAAAACATTTTGTAATTATCAGAAAGATCTTTTTCCAAAATGATTGTACAATTGAGCAATGCCACCAGGTATGTATATAGGTACCTTTTTCTGGACAGCCACGAAAGCAGAGGCCAGTGTTGTCTGTTGAGAATTTGGCGATTCTCGCAGGAACCAAATACCAGCGTGTGAGAACTTTTTATGATGATTCAGACGCCAATATATTTATAGAGGAAGATTTTGTGAAAGACCATATGTTGGACCAAGACCTAGAATCGATCGTACAATCCAAATCTTTTTCCCACTTGGCCACATATTTAGGTATAACAGTATTAGAATTAGATATCAATTGTGTATACAATGATGTAATACGACCTTTAGCATGTGGTTCCTTGAGACAAAATCTTTCAAAGTGAGAAATATTATGTAAGTTTACATTTAAATTGAGAAGAGGAGTATAAAAATCTTTGATTTGGAGATATCTGAATATTTCTGATTGTGGAAGCTTATATAATTCACATAGATCTGTAAAAGATTTTATTGATGTAGTTGAAGTTAAATTATATAGACAAGGGATACCAGCCTTAGACCAAGCTTTAAAGGTTTTGGGATATTTCCAGGCTGGGTAAAAAGTCGGATTCTTGTGGAAAGATAATAGCGGATTTTGTGGAGATTGCAGACCATGTGAATTTCTATACCTATCCCATATAGATAGAGAGTGCTTAGAAATGGGGTTATTTATAGACTTACGATCCGCAGGTTGTAACCATAATATATTGTTTATAGGAAGAGGATCACAGTCTACAGCTTCAATGAGGACTCATGAAGGAATCTCTGTAGAAGAGTGATATTTTGTTAATTGAGATAATTGAGCTGCCTTATAATATATGTTAAAGTCTGGGAATCCCAAACCACCCAAAGCTTTGGGGAGAACAAGTGTTTTTTTGTGAAGTCTGGGTTTTATTTTCCCTCAAGTAAATTTCGTTACTTTTTGTTGAATCAGCCTAAGAAAATATGCAGGAATATGAACCGGGAGAGTTCTGAATAAATATAAAAATTTCGGAAGAACAGACATTTTTATGATATTGATTTTCCCAAACCATGATATCGGCATTGATGACCAATTAGATAACGACCTTGTAATATTTTTTAATAGAGCTGGGTAATTAGCTGCAAATAATAGTTACATTTTTTTATACTGCTTTAATTCCATTACTTACCTGTAATGATGTATGTCCCATAATGTGCAGGCTGCTAAATTCTGTTGAAATCTTCATCATTGGACTGCCCCGTCCTCTTCCTGCTAGGAAAGAGAACCCTGTGACTAATCACACACTCTTCATTCACATATCGCGTTACTGGCAGTGTCATTATTGAAAGAACTTTTCTCATTGGCAGAAAAGGCAGTAGGGGGGAGTGTCCCTGTCAGATCATCTTCATTGCAGCAGAGCCCAGAGACCTGAAGCTGACAACCCCCACAGTGCCAGAATTTCAGCAGCAGGATGAGGACAGGGCAGCGCTGTGGTGAAGATTTCTACAGAATCCAGGAGCTTGCATATTGTGGGACACCCTTAATTACAGGTAAGTAATAGAACTAAAGCTGTAGCTTAACTTCAACTTTAACCGCTTGCCGACCGTATAACTTACAAATACGGCGCCTCTCCTGTACCATATCACGTACTAGGTATGTAAACTGGCACTTCCGGGTAGAGGATGGGCGGGCGCATTTGCGCGTTGCCCGCGATCCGGCTGTGCTGTAATGCCCTGTACACACGGTCGGGAATTCCGACAGAAAAGGTCCGATCGGATTATATTGTCGGAAAATCCAATCGTGTGTGGGATCTAATCTGACTTTTTTCCATCGGAAATTCCGGCGGAAAAAATTTGAGAACTGGATCTAAAATTTTCCGGCAAAAAAATCCGATCTGACTTTTTCCGGTCGTTTGTAAAGAATTCCGATGGACAAAGTGCCACGCATGCTCAGATTAAATTACGAGACCAAAGCTATTGGCTACTAGCCTCTACATAGTCTCGTCGTACGCACCACGTTCTGAACGATGTTTTGTCAGCGAGGAAGGAACGGGTTTTCTTTCCCCAAAAAGCAGGGGAAAAAATCTATTACTTCCCTTGCTAAAATCAGCACACATAGTACACACAAGCAATGGCTAGACACACATTCAACCCCTTGATAGCCCTCAAGGTTTAACCCCTTCCCAACCGGTCTCATTATTACAGTGACAGTGCATATTTTTAGCACTGATCACTTTATTAGTGTCCTGGTCCCCAAAAAGTGTCTAAAGTGTCAGTGTCCGATTGTCCTGCTGCGATATCATAGTCCCTCTAAGTCGCTGATCGCCTCCATTACCAGTAAAAAATGACAAAAAATTCTAGTATATATATCCCATAGTTTGTAGACACTATAACATTTGTGCAAATCAGATTACGCATATTGGGATTTTTTTTTTTTTTTTTTTAAACAAAAATATGTAGCAGAATACATATTGGCCTAAATTGATGAAGACTTTAGATTTTTTTTCATTTATTGGATATGTTTTGTAGCAGAAAAGTAAAAAAAAATATTTTTTTCTTTCACAATTGTCACTTTTTTTTTGTTTATAGCGCAAAAAATAAAAATTAAAGCAGAGGTGATCAAATATCATCATAAGAAGTGTCAGTTAGTGTCCGACTGTCCACTGCAATATCACAGTCCCTCTAAAGCCCCATACACACTGATTTTTGTCTTTACCAGATTTACCAAAACCATGTAGTGCAAGGGCCTGCCTGATTGCATACAAATTGAAACTCCTAGGGTTTTAATTAAGCAATGGTGATCAAATATCACCAAAAGAAGTGTCAGTGTCCGATTGTCCTGCTGCAATATCATAGTCCCTCTAAAAGTCGCTGATCGCCTCCATTACTAGTAAAAAATTAAAATTTTATTATATATCCCATAGTTTGTAGACGCAGTAACATTTTATGCAAATCAGTATACAGTTGGAATTTTTAATTTTTTTTACCAAAAATATGTAGTAGAATACATATTGGCATAAATTGATGAAGAAATTCGATTTTTTTTCATTTATTGGATATGTTTTGTAGCAGAAAAGTAAAAAAAAAAAAAGAAAAAAATTTCATAAGAAGTGTCAGTTAGTGTCCGATTGTCCACTGCAATATCACAGTCCCTCTAAAGCCCCATACACACTATTAGATTTTCTGCTGATTTTTGTCTTCAGATTTACCAAAACCATGTAGTGCAAGGGCCTGTCTGATTGCATACAAAAAACTCCTGAGGTTTGACCTCATATTATATAGTTTTGGTAAATCGGAAGACAAAAATCAGCAGAAAATCTGATAGTGTGTATGGGGTTTTAAAGTCACTGATTGCCTCCATTACTAGTAAAAAATAAATAAAAATTCTAATATAAATATATATATCATATTTTGTAGATGCTATAACATTTGTGCAAATCACTTATTGGGTTTATTGGGATTTTTTTTTTTTTACCAAAAATATTTAGTATAATACATATTGGCCTAAATTGATTGAATTAAAGACATTTGATTTTTTTATTTTTGTATATTGGATAAGTTTTGTAGCAGAAAAGTAAAAAAAATATAGCTTTTTCTTCCACAATTGTCACTCTTTTTTTGTTTATAGCTCAAAAAATAAAAAAAAGCAGTGGTGATCAAATCTCACCAAAAGAAGTGTCAGTTAGTGTCCGATAGGCCACTGCAATATCACAGTCCCTCTAAAAGTTGCTGATCTCCTCCATTACTAGTAAAAAATAAATAAAAATTCTAGTATATATTCAATAGTTTGTAGATGCTATAACATTTGTGCAAATCAGTATAGGCTTATTGGGATTTTTTTTTTACAAAAATATGTAGCAGAATACATATTGGCCTAAATTTATGAAGAAATTCGATTTTTTTTTTCATTTATTGGATATGTTTTGTAGCAGAAAAGTAATAAAAATATTTTTTTTTTTCACAATTGTAGCTCTTTTTTTTGTTTATAGCGCAAAAAAAAAGAAGTGGTGATCAAATTCACCAAAAGAGAGCTTTTTTTGTGGGGAAAAAAAATGTCATGCATTTTATTTGGGTACAGCGTCGCATTACTGCGTAATTGTCAGGTAAATCAACGCAGTGCCGTATCGCAAAAAATGCCCTGGTCATGGGAGGGGAGGGGGGGGGGTTAATAGAGTTGGCAAGTTTTGTTTGGTTTTCTTTCGTAATTTAATATATCGCCTTGGTATACTTTTTTTTTTTTTTCCACAGTGTCGCATTAAATCAGAATCAGCTTTGTTGGCCAAGAATACCAGGAATCGGCCTTTGGTTTAAAGTGTAAGGCTTTATACGGTGATCCCAAAAAGAAGCTGTTGCCTCTCAGGCTATTTTTGGTAAGTGTATTTTTTATAGCTTGCTTTTATTTTAGGATCTTCCTTTGTTTTATTGTCCCCAAGTTCCGGTCTATAAAACTTGAATTTTTCCTGCATAAGCCAGCCGGAGGTCAGATCACATAGACAGATGTTTAGGAGGTTGTCTAAGCCTTTGTGGACTTAGTCTGTATTCAGTATATTGATGTTGCCCCTCCACCCCCTTGATGCTTTTAAGGTTTGCTGAACCCAATGCCCAGCGACTCCAAAGAGTACAAGTGCACTTGGCTGCGTTGTCTTGTTCAGATGTTTTCTATTGTACTTGGCAAAAAACCGACAGTCTGTTGTAACCAGGGATTGGCAGGCACCTAAAGCAGACACCTCAGCAGCTTTACAAATCCACGTTAATGGGTTACTGATGGGCACAATATGCAGAAAATGACCTTATTTTACACAAAAAAAAAAATCTGTACAGTTTATCATAAAAAAAAGTCATCCTTGAGCACCAAATTGCCTGCGCTGGAATAATGTCATCAGTCTGCTGCAGAGAAGAAGAAAACCTTTCCAGTGTCTCCCTCCCCCCACACTACGATACGTTTGGGGACAAGCATATCCGAGACTGCAGGAGACCACCAACACCAAGATCCAATAAGGAATAAAAAGAGTGAAATATGTATTTTATTTATTTTATTTATATTTTTCTGCATGTAAGTTATGTATGCTTTAGGTCTATTTTTTTTATATAATTGTTTTATTTTTATTAATAATTAATTTGTATATTATGTTGATTTTTAAATATATTTTATTTGTATTTTATGTATAGTATGCATATTATGTATATTTGTATGTATAATTATTGTATTTATATTTTATGCATGTGTATTATGTAGATTTTTGTAGATTTTTATTTATAATTATTTTACATGTATTTTATGTATATATATTATATGTATTTATCAATAAATGTTTTAGTTCTATTTTTGTCTCTGTGTGTTTTATGTTGATTTTATTTACTTTTAGATTTTTATTTGTAACTATCAAGTTTCTATATGTATATTTGTATGTATAATTATTTTATTTATATTTTATGTATATTATGTAGATTTTTATTTAAAATGTTTTTATTTGTCTTTGATGTACATATATATGTATACATGTATTTATAATTATGTTACATGTATTTTATGTATGTATATTATATGTATTTATTGATAAATATTTTAGTTCTATTTTTTTGTGTGTATATATTATGTATATTTTATAAACTTTTTTTTACATTTTTCTTTATGTATATGTATACTTTATGTAGATTTTTATCTGTAACCATTTTCTACATGTAGATTTTAATTTATAATTTTATTTATATTTTTTATGTACGTATAGTATGTAGATGTTATATAGATTTTTATTTATACACATATACATACATACATACATTCTTTCAACTTGGGATCAGAGGGTTGGAAGGGAAAGTTCAGGTACTCTCAATGGCAAAGTCCAAAAACGTTAAAGAGCTTGCTTACTTTGACTGCGTCCAGAGAATAGCCATTCGCAGCTGGATGAACACTCAGGTTGGACAGTTCCTCTGTCACAAGGCCTAGCAGCCAACAAGGTGCTTACTCAGGAACAAAGTCTTTTTCGCAGACGTTGTTGCAGAACACGTAGGAAACTAGCTGTAGAACACGTGTAGGATACCTGGATCTTTCAGCCTGCTTGGCGATATCCACAAGACCGGATTCTTTTGGTGACTTCAGCCCTTCCAGGCTATTGTTAACAAAACCAAACCATACGTGGTGTTCTTCTTAAGTCTTCCCCTGGAATGCTCAAAGTTAGGGATGAGCTTCGTGTTCGAGTCGAACGTACGTTCGACTCGAACATTGGCTGTTCGGCCGTTCGGCGAATTCCGAACGTTTGGGCCGTTCGCGTCAAAATTCGAGTGACGCGCGCGCGGACCACAATGCACTGCGGTGGCGCAGTGCATTGCTGCCCCATGATTGGCCAAGCATGCACTGTGACCCCGCATGCTTGGCCAATCGCAGCGCCAGCAGCGAGGAGAGCCATGATTGGCCACAGGCATCCTGCCTGTGGCCAATCATAGCTCAGGCTGTGTAGTGCACGCCCCACACTATATAAGGCTGCCTTTGAGGCGACCTCGTGTAGTGTGTTACTTAGCATCTGAAGCAGTGGGTGTTCTGTGTACCTTCAACACAGTACACACCGATCGTTTTTGGCTGATTTCCTATCTTGCTGCTGTGTAGTGGTTGTTGTCTGTACCCTGACTGCAGTATACACCACTATATTCACCTCACCTATATAGCTAGTGATCTAGCTTTAACCACTTAACAACTGCCCATTGCCGATTAACGGCTTCAGGGGGGTTGTTTAACTCTGAGAGGCCGTTAATTAACGGCCTCCCAGAATTCTGCTCTCGCGTGCCCCGAGGTGTGCGCACTCGAGAGCATCCGTGACCGCCGGGTCGCATCACGGATCACGGTAAATGGCCGCTCATAGCGGCCGTTTACCACGTGATTGCTCCGTCAAATGACAGAGTGATCACTTGGAAACAAACCGGAGTCATGTTATGACGCCTGTTCCTCCCTCCCCTCTCTGTACCGATCGGTACAGCAGAGGGGAAAGAGATCGGTGTCAGCAGCGATGTGGGCTGCATCTGCAGTGCCCACATCGCTGCTCACCGAATTTAACCCCTCAATTCCCTGCCAATACTCTGCAATACCAGTGCATACTCTGCAGTACCCTGCCATTACTCTGCAGTACCCCGCCATTACTCTGCAGTGCAGTACCCTGCCATTACTCTGCAGTGCAGTACCCTGCCATTACTCTGCAGTACCCCCCATTACTCTGCAGTAACCCCCATTACTCTGCAGTAACCCCCATTACTCTGCAGTACCCCCCAATACTCTGCAGTACCCGCCATTACTCTGCAGTACCCGCCATTACTCTGCAGTACCCCCAATACTCTGCAGTACCCTGCCATTACTCTGCAGTGCAGTACCCTGCCATTACTCTGCAGTACCCCCCATTACTCTGCAGTAACCCCCATTACTCTGCAGTACCCCCCAATACTCTGCAGTACCCCCCAATACTCTGCAGTACCCGCCATTACTCTGCAGTACCCGCCATTACTCTGCAGTACCCCCAATACTCTGCAGTACCCTGCCATTACTCTGTAGTACCCCCCAATACTCTGCAGTACCCTGCTATTACTCTGTAGTACCCCGCCAATACCCCGCCAATACTCTGTAATACCCTGCCATAAATTGCCATACCCAGCCATACTCAGAGATACCCAGCCATACTCAGTGATACCCTGAAATACCCAGCCATAGACGCCCCCCACCCCTCACCGCCCTCCGGTGCTTCTACCAACTCGCCAGTACGATCAAAGCCAGAATCTTCTTTTTATTTTTTATTTCAGGCTTCCCAGCCTAGAGGTGAGATGTGGGGTCATATTGACCCCCCAGATTTCACTGTAAAGAGGACCTGTCACCCCATATTCCTATTACAAGGGATGTTTACATTTCTTGTAATAGGAATAAAAGTGATCAAAAATATATTTTTGGGGAAAAAAATGTCAAACTAAAATAAATAAAGTAAAATGAACAATAATAAAAAAAAAAAATTAAAGCGCCCATGTCCCCATGTGCTCGCATGTGCCACACATGTGAGGTATCGCCGAGAATGTTAGAGCGAGAGCAATAATTCTAGTCCTAGACCTCCTCTGCAACTCAAATGTAACCAGTAAAAAAAAAATTAAAGCGTCGCCTATGGGGATTTTTTAAGTAGCGACGTTTGGCGCCATTCCACGGGCATGTGCAATTTTGAAGAGTGACATGTTTGATATCTATTTACTCAGCATAACTTCATCTTTCACTTTATGCAAACATTGGGCTAACAAGTGGTTAATAATAGAGCTTGCAGTCAGTAGTGTTAGGAGATAGTGCGTGCTGTCTGCGTGCTCTGTACCCAGTACATACCGCTATAATATAGGGCAGGCCCCTACTTTCAAACATCCAACTTACAAACATCTCCTACTTGCAAACGCAAGGAGACAGCAGCAAGTGAGATGAAAAAAGATGGACGACAAAACAAATTATACAGGGGTGATAACCCTTCCCTATGTTTTCCAAAAAGCTTAAAGATAGTTTTTTTGACTGGAGCTACACTTTAAAAATGTACCGGTTGAAAATGACAAGCAGATTCAACTTAACACAACAAACCTACACAGTCCCTGTCTTGTTTGCACCGCCTGTATACTGCTGTTCTGAGTATATAGGGCCTGGGGGCCACACGCATTTCCTTTTTTTAATATGGGTACGGGGTTCCCCTTAATATGCGTACAAGACCCAAATAGGCTGGTAATGGGCAGGGAGGGCTACCCATGCCATTTTTCTGAATGATTTTCAACCATATTGCAGGAACCAGATATAACATTAAAACCGCAAGCAGTTTTAAATGGTGTTATTTCCGTTTAATGTCATTTTGTGCAGGGACTGTTCTAAACACGGGAAACACGTGGCACTTCACAGGCATACTACAGACACCCCCCAGGCACCATATTTAAAGGAATATTTCACCTTTTTTTTTCACTTTAATCGTCATTAAAATCAGTGCTCCCGCCAAAACGGCAGTTTTTAAAACTTTTTTTTGCAGTGACCCATGTCCCCTGAGGCAGGAGGCAGGTCCCCAAACCCTTTTTAGGACACTATCTTGCATATTAGCCGTTAAAATTAGCACTTTCCAATTCGAACGTTCGAGTCCCATAGACTTCAATGGGGTTCTAACGTTCGTACCGAACGCGGGGGTCGTTCGCAAGTTCTGGTGCGAACCGAACCGGGGGGTGTTCGGCTCATCCCTACTCAAAGTACTCTGGGTCTCTCCCGAACCAGAGACGGCACCCAACCACCTCAGAATCCTCCTTTTAGTTTCCTTGCCTTGGGTTAGCCAGCCCCGAGGCATTAAAGTCGGGTGGATCCGCACCCCAGGCCATAGCCTTCCTGGGGGCTGGTCAGGAGGACCAGGACCATGCAGTCAGCAAACCACACTGAATCGGAACCCCGAACCACGTGACGTCCGCATCTTAAATACCCTCTCCCAGAGGGCACAGCAAGAGCGCCACTCCCACTGACATAGCTCCGAGAGAGAGTAACTTAAGCGCCTGACCAGAGCATAGTTCCACGCCTGCCACCAGAGACAGTGCCGCCCCTGTGGCCAGGCTGAACATCTCACAGTCCAGTCAGGCTCAGAAGTCTAATTTAGGCAAATAGGCCCAAAAAAAACTATAGTTTGGGTAAAGTTAAATTTTGAAAAACACATAGCGTGGGCTCTTCAGGAGTCCGCCGCTACACACAGACACACATACATATTATATATACACATATATATATATATATATATATATACACACACACATGCATACATATATATATATATCTGGTGCTTTTGGCCTAAAAGCAAAACACTATGTGTAGTGGAAAACTAACACTGCACATCACCCTGAACACACCATCCCCACTGTGAAACATGGTGGTGGCAGCATCATGTGGTGGGGATGCTGTTTTTCAGCAGAGACAGTGAAGCTGGTCAGAGTTGATGGGAAGATGGATGGAGCCAAATACAGGGCAATCTTAGAAGAAAACCTGTTAGCCCTTGTACACGCGGTCAGAGATTCGGACGGAATGTGTCCAATTGGACTGTATTGTCGGATAATCCGACTGTGTGTGGTCTCCATCGGACTATTTCCGTCGGAATATCCGACGGACCAAGTTTTCCAACTTGTCTATAAAATTTTCTGACAACATGCTCCGATCGGACATACTCCGATCATGTGTAGCCTACTCCGATGGACAAAGTGCCACGCATGCTCAGAACAAATTCCTAGACCAAAGCTATTGGCTACTAGCCTGAGCGTAGTCCCGTCGTGACGAAATAACGTCATCACGTTATGTACAATCGGATTTTCCGACAACTTTGTCTGACCGTGTGTATGCAACAGTTTCGGACAAAATCCGTCAGACAAAATCCAACGGATTTGGTTGTCAGAATGTCCGACCGTGTGTACAAGGGCTTAGAGTCTGCAAAAGACTTGAGACTGGGGCAGAGATTCACCTTCCAGCAGGACAATGACCCTAAACATACAGCCAGAGATACAATGGAATGGTTTAGATCAAAGCATATTTATGTGTTAGAATGGCCCGAGTCAAAGTCCAGACCTAAATCCAATTGAGAATCTGTGGCAAGACATGAAAATTGCTGTTCACAGACGCTCTCCATCCAATCTGACAGAGCTTGAGATATTTTGCAAAGAAGAATGGGCAAAAATGTCACTCTCTAGATGTGCAAAGCTGGTAGAGACATAAAAAGTCTTGCAGCTGTAATTGCAGTGAAAGGAGGTTCTACAAAGTATTGACTCAGGGGGGCGCCATACAAATGTACCCCACATTTTTCACATATTTGTAAAAAAAAATTGAAAACCATTTATCATTTTCTTTACACTTCTCAATTATGTAGCACTTTGTGTTGGTCTATCACATAAAATCCCAATAAATTACATTTACGTTTTTGGTTGTAACATGAAAAAATGTGGAAAATTTCAAGAGGTATGAATACTTTTTTAAGGCAATGTATATTAGGTAGGTTTTATGTAGATTTTTATTTACAACTATTTCATGTATGTACTGTATATTATATGTGGATTTTAATAATGATTTTATATATATATATATATATATATATATATATATATATATATAATTATATATATATATATATATAGATATATATATTATAAATAAAATAGTTATACAAATCTACATATAATATACAGTACATACATTTTATGTATGTATATTATGTAGATTTAAATTTGTACCTATTTTATATTTTACGTAGATTTTTATTTATAATTATTTTTTATGTATTTATATTATATAGATTTTTTATGTTGATTTTTACTTATAAATATTACATTTATTTGTTTTATGTATGTCTATTACATACATTTCATGTAGGTTTTTAGTTTAAAAGAAAAAAACACAGTTTTATGGTACACGAGTGGAAAGAGTTGAAATGAGTCACATTCAGCTGGACTTGTTTTGTAATGTTTTAACATCATAAAATGAGTCGTGTTCAATGTGACTTAACTGCTACTAGCTGCAAGCAGAGAAAACAGACCTGGACGAGGACTGTGGAATATTTGTTCACACAAGCTAAGCAGGAGCACTCTTTGCCAAGATACAATTAGGAAAGCAAACATACCGTAGAATCCTGGGACGCATAGAGGGAAATATAAAAAATAAAATAAATAAATAAAATGCTAGAATGGCGCTGCCCTTACCTATATCACATACATCACCATATCTTAACCACTTAAGGACCGAGCCTCTTTCTGAGATTTGTTGTTTACAAGTTAAAAACAGTTTTTTTTGCTAGAAAATTACTTTGAACCCCCAAACATTATATATGTTATTTTATAACACCCTACAGAATAAAATGGCGGTCCTTTCTGTCACACCGTATATGCGCAGCGGTCTTACAAGCGCAATTTTTTTGGAAAAAATAAAAAAATTTGAATTAAAAAATAAGATATCAGTAAAGTTTATCCATTTTTTTTTTACATTGTGAAAGATAATGTTACGCCGAGTAAATTATTATTTTTTTGGTGTGGGGGTTCCCCTTAAGATCCATACCAGATGGAAGGGTTTGGTATTGTCTTGAGGGGGGGGAACCTCACACAAGTTTTTTTTTTTAATTTTCGTGTTCCCCCTCAAAATTCTTAGCACACAAGTCCTCTTGATCCGATTTCTGGTGCAACCTCTATTCAAATAGATGGGCTCCCATAGGGAACAATTGATTTTGAATAGAGACAGAGAAACGTGGATGAAAGCCAGCTTGTAGTAGCGTACATTGAATTCAATGCAAAACGCGGTGAAATCGCTTTTTTAACGTCGCTTTTTTCCTGGCATCTGTACTGGCTTTACAGCCTGTTTTTTAAAAACGTCCGTGGGCATGTAGCCTAACATGCAATAAAAATAAATACATTTTGTGATTTGAAAGTAAAAAAAATGAACCTTTAAGAGCTATAAGCGGAAGTGACAATTTGACATCGCTTCCACTCTGTAGTGGTATGGAGACGAGTGAGGGTTATCTTCCCCTCACTCGTCCCCATTCCCAAGGAGGAGGAGGATCCGATCTCCTCCGCCACTACCGACAGCTCTGGTAAGCGGGGGAGGGCACCGGAGAGTGGCGGGAGGGGGGCCCCTGTCCCGCCGCCGATAAAAGTGATCTCGCGGCGAATCCGCCACAGAGACCACTATTATCGGAAACCGGACCGTCCACCGAAGAAGACAATACCATGGTTATGGCAGCTAGCTGCTACCATAACAAAGATATCCCCCATTCAAAGTTGGGACGTACATCGGCGTGTGGCGGTCCGTAAGTGGTTAACCATTTCCTGACCAAGTTTTTTTCTGGAATTTTTTGGTATCAAGCAGTATTTTGTGCTAGAAAATTACTTATGACCCCCAAACGTTATACATTTTTTTTGAGTAGAGACCCTAGAGCAGTGATAGTGAACCTTGGCACCCCAGATGTTTTGGAACTACATTTCCCATGATGCCCACGCACTCTGCAGTGTAGTTGAGCATCATGGGAAATTAATGAGCTCCAGTGCGATCTTTCACCCACTGTGTCCACCTGACACAGCAGATTACAGAACAGTGTACCAGTCCGCTGCCGGTACCATGTGAGCGCTGTGGCCAATTACAGCAGATCACATGACAATTGAACACAATGAATGGCTCCGATTCATGCCCTTCATTGTGTGCTCCTGTGCTGATCTCTGTGATTGATCACAGTGATCAAATGGTACAGACAGTGCCAATCACAGCCTATCCGTACCATGTGATTAGCTGTGGCCAACCCCAGCTAATCACAACAATACACACCAAATTAATCTATTTAATTCAGTAAAAATGGTTGTTTGGATTTTTTTTCTTGTACACACTATGATTGCTTATAATGGTGAACATCATTTCATGTGTATTTTTAAAATGTTATTTTTACTTTATTACATTTAATTATATTAAATGACATTTTTTTCCTTTTCTATTGTTTACTATTTTTTTTTTTTTACATACTGTAACCAGAGCAATAGTGTTACCATAGTTCAGTGATTGGTGAACCTTGGCACCCCAGATGTTTTGGAACTACGTTTTCCATTATGCTCATGCACTCTGCAGTGTAGGTGAGCAACATGGGAAATGTAGTTCCAAAACATCTGGGGTGCCATCAATGCCATAGTACTATTCTGGGGAGGTTTTTTTTTTTTTTTGTGTAGACGCTATGATTGCTTATAATGGTGATAACCAAAAGAAAAAAAATGGAAATGGAAAAAACTTGAAAAATAATACAGTATATTCAATATATAAAATATAATATATATATATAATTTTTTTCCCCATATTTTTTACAATTTGTTTTACATACTGTGACCAGAGCAATACAGTGTTACCATAATACTATTCCGGGGAGGTGATCAGGATTTTTTTTTATTTGTACACACTATGATAGCTTATAATGGTGATCACCTCCCCACAGTAGTACTATGGTAACACTGTATTGCTCTGGTCACAGTATGTAAAAAAAAATGTAAACAATAGAAAAGGAAATTGAAAAAATTGAAAAAAATACCATTAAAAAAATTATAATTTTTAAATGTAATAAAGTAAAAAATAAAAAAAAAAGAAAGAAAGAAAAAATACACATCAAAGGACTCTTCTAAGACTCTGTCTAAGGCTAGGTTTCCACTATTGCAACTTTTCATGCGATTTGGGACTGAAAAGTTGCATGACAAGTCGTACCCCATGATTTCCAATGAGTACCATTCATATCTGTGCGACTTCAAGATGCAGCGACTTCAGAGTAGTCCCTGCACTTTTTTGGTCCCACTTTGATGCGACTTGAGGTCCATAGACCTCAAGAATACACAGACATTGCTTCAAGTCGCGGCAACAAATCACAATAAAATCACGGTAAAAAATGTGTGCAAAATCGTGAGACTTTGGGATCGCAATAGTGGAAACATAGCCTTATTCAGTAACTATTACTATGTACTATGGTAACACTGTTTTTCTCTGGTCACAGTATGTAAAAGAAATTGTATCTAAAAGAAAGAAAAATGTAAAAGGAAAAAATTTGAAAGATTAGAAAAATACATTATATTCAATATATTATAATACTGTCACCAGTCAGTGTCCCTGATCACCAGTCATAAGATGACAGTATGTAAAAGTAAAATTAAAAAATTGGGAAAAAACTTTTTTTAATATCTTTATTTTGCAAAAAACTTATAACAAAAAACTACAACTTCAAAAAACTCACCCTGTCTCTTATTAAATATATTGGACTGTCTACTTTCCAAAACGGTGTCTATTGGGGGTATTTGTACTGTTCAGGCATTTTCGGGCCTCAAAAAATTAGATGAGTATTACATGATTGATCATCATTATATATATATATACACACACACACCATAGTGTGTAGACTCTATATCTTTTCTACCGACTAAATAACATACGCTGATTTGGGCTATTTTCACCAAATAAATGTAGCAGAATACATTTTGGCTGAAATTCAAGAAAAAAGATCATTTATTTGCAAAATAAAACAAAGAAAAACATGTTTTTTTCCAAAATTTTCAATCTTTTCTCATTTACTTAGCAAAAAATAAAAAAACAGCGGTGATTAAATACCACCAAAATAAAGCTTTGTGAAACAAATGATAAAAATTTAATTTGGGTACAGTGTAGCATGACCGTTCAATTGTCATTGAAAGCTGAAAATTGGCCTGGGACTTTTTGTATTTTTTGTATCTGCCTGCCTCTCAACAAAATCCCCCATGCAGTTTAGTCTGAAGTCATACAGAGCAGGAATCGTCTTTGATCAGGTCTCCGCTATGGTAATTTAGCAGCCATGACATGACACGACTTTCGGTTTACGCGGATGTCAATAGTGCCATTTATGACAATCAAAAGTAGTCAAAAAACGCTGATCTTGAAGTTTTGAATGCTTTTAAATGCAAAGTCTTATAGACCCCCCCATTCCTCCATAAAGAGTACCTGTCATGTGCCTATTGATGTCACAAGAACGTTTACATTCCTTGTGACAGCAATAAAAGCGATTAAAAAAAAAAAATATTTAGCGCAACAGTATCAAAATAAATCAAAAAATTAAAGTGCCCCCATCTTCCCTAGTGCTAGAACGCAAAAGGCCTGCATGGGTCCTGCATGCACGCAAACAGCGATCATCCCACACATGTGAGTTATCGCTGCAGACATCAGATCATGGGCAGTAATTCTAGAATTATACCTCCCCTGTAGTTATAAAGTGGTAGCCTGTGAAGGCTTAAAAGAGTTGCCTATGATATTTTAAAGCTTGACTATTTGGTGTCTATTTACTTGGTCTGACATTTTTTATATTTTCCACAAAAAAAAATGGGTTATGTATTGTGGTTTTTTATTTATTTATTTTTTGCATTAAGATTTAAAAAACATGTATTTTGCCCACAAATTGTGTTTGAAAAAAACACTTTGCAAATACAGTGTGACATAAAAAATTGCAAAACCCACCATTTTTTTCTTTAGTCTAGGCCCTCTGCTTTACAAATTAAATTTTTTTAGGAATAATACATAAAACCTAAACGCCATTAAAACATCAAGAACGAAACTATAAAGTGACAATGAGGTGGTACTGGAGTCCAGTGGCATTAAAAAAAATTAATAAAGGAAATACAGAGAAATGTTGGAGGTGTGGGACAGAAAAAGGGACAATGGAACATATCTGGTTCAGTTGTAAGAAAGTAAAAAACTTTTGGTTAAGCGTTTGGGATTTACCAAAAAGTGACTGAAAAAAAACTGGCTCCAGATGTGAAGGTAGCATTATTCTCTTACGTCAGATACAGTGGATAGTATAAAAAATGGGATAATACAATATATGATAACAGCAGCTAGAACAATAATAGCACGTAAATGGAAAGAAGCAGCGAGTCCAACGGTGTGGGAATGGGTATGTGAAATGAACGAAATATGTTTCATGGAAAAACAAATAAGAGAAGAAGGATATATAAATAATCAGTTACCAATTGTATGGAAACAGTGGGAAGAGTTTAGGTCCTCAAATGGACTGAAAGAATATTTATAATTTAAAAGAGGGGGAGAGGGAAGAAGAGAGAGAAGGTTAAAGAGGCGTAACATGGATATTAGGGGAGAGGGGAGATAGGTGAGGAGGGGGTAAATGTAAGAAAGGGAATAAGGATTGGTTTTTTTTTTTTTTTCCTCACTGTGTGTTTGGTGGTAGGTTGATGTTAATAAATGTTAATAAATGTTAATAAATGTGGAATATATTGAGTGGGGTTTATGTATGATGTTGTAAATGAACCAGTATGTATTATGGTTAATTTTTTTTAAAAATAATAAAAAGAAGATTTGAAACAAAAATTTGTATTTTTGCCCACAAATTGTGTTTGAAAAAAATACTTTGCAAATACAGTGTGACATAAAAAATTGCAAAACCCACCATTTTTTTTCCTTTAGTCTAGGCCCTCTGCTTTACACAAAAAAATATATAATGTTTGGGGGTTCCAAAAAAAATTTCTAGAAAAAAACAAAAAAAACTGATTGTTACATGTGAACAAAAAGTGCCAGAAAAAGCCTGGTCTTCAAGTGGTTAACATGCATATGGAAATCTGTAATATTACCATCTTGACCAGATTTGGGTTAATTCAAAAACTCAAAATTCACGGACCATTATATTTAACTAATGTTAAAAAATATATATATAGATTATTTAGTCCAACATAAAAGAGAAACAATAATAAAATGAACAAGTGAGTGGTCGCTCTAATGAGCATGTTGGTTCAATAAATGCAATTAAAACTGCTAATACTTTTTAGGAGAAATAATGTCTAAGCTTTGATTGGCGGCCAGGTCACATTTGCATGTTTCAATACGGGACTCAAAGGAAGTTGCGTATTTCTGGGTAATAAAATAAATTGGCGATCTGTTCGGTTGGTATGAAAAGAACACTGCAATTTAAAGGGGGTCTACAATGAATGTTTAGTGAAGACATATTTAGAGCAGTTATAATGTTTAACTTAAGTGACTCTGTCTGTTCCCTGCAAAGAAAATGATTCATACCTACCATGTACCCCTCTACAGTGCATGTTGTTGCCCTTGCTTCTTCATAGGGCTAGGGCATCTAGTAGATGCCCCAGGTAACTTTAGGGTACCCCCTAAACCCCCCTAATAAAGGTTTAACCCATTGATCACCCCCCAGTTAAACCTTTCACCCCCTGTCACCAGTGTCACTAGTAGATCTTTTTCTGATCGCCGTATTAGCGTCACAGGTGACGTCACGGGCGTACCCCCATATACTACCCAATAAAGGTTTTAACCCTGATTGCCCCCTAGTTAACCCTTTCACCCCCTGTCACCAGTGATCACCGTATTAGTGTCATGGGTGACGCTGGTTAGTTTGTTTTTTATAGTGTCAGGGCACCCGCCATATATTACCCAATAAAGGTTTAACCCCCTGATCACCCAGCGTGTGACATCAGCGTCAGATTAGTGCCAGTAGTGCTAACACCCACGCACGCTCCATACACCTCCCTTAGTAGAAGAGTGTCTGAACGGATCAATATATTTGATCTATACTAGCATGCACCATAGTTTAGGGTTCCGAAAACCGCAGCGTTAGCGGGATCAGCCTAGATACCTGCTAGCACCTACATTTAGCCCCTCTGCCCAGCCCAGCCCAGCCCACTCAAGTGCAGTATCAATCGATCAATGTCACTTACAAAAACACATAACTGCAGCGTTCACAGAGTCAGGCCTGATCCCTGCTAACACTAACAGTTTTTTTGGTAGTGATTGAAGCAGGCTTTAACAATCAGGTGCTCTTTTTGCCTGTGAGTCGCACTAGTTGTACCAGTAAATTTAGAGGCCAAAATGTCCAATCGGAGGTACATTAGTGAAGAGGCTTACACGTTTCTGAGCGTGAGAGATGAAGTCGCCCATCTTTCAGGCTCAGAAAACAAACCAGTAGACAGCAGCGGCACCCTGACAGATGATAGCTCTGATGACAGAGTTGTGGTCCCTATCAAGGTCAGGCGTACCAGACACCGTTCTTCTGCTGTCGTTGAGGTGCAAGAACCACAGGGCTCTCATATGGAGCAGAGAGCCAGTACTAGCGCCACTATTCCTTCTGGTGAACTGGCAAGCACCAGCGGCCTAGTACATCCTGGTCGTAGACAAACCAGCACTGCAGTAACACATGGTGACGTGGAGAGTCCCATAAGTGCAGTTCAAGCTGGTGCGGTGGCTAGCACAAGTCGTGTCCCGCAGCCACCTAGAAGACAAAGACAGGCAGCTTATAGTGCCCTTCCTACTGCATTTGCCAATACTAATTGGGAGCCCACCACTTCTGCAGCACCCGTACTTCCCCCATTCATTAGCCAACCCGGAATTCAGGTGGAAACAGTTCATTTTACGTCACTTGATTTTGATTCACTGTTTTTCACAGAAGATCTCTATAGATCTATTGGGGACCAAAGCAATTTGTATGCTGGTCAATTAATTGCCGCTAATCCCCATTTGATCCTTGCCAGAGATTGGAAACCTTTTACGGTTTCAGAATTTAGGACCTTTCTGGGCCTATCCCTCCTCATGGGCATAACTAAAAAAGTGAGTTGCAGTCATATTGGTCCACTGACCCAATTCACCATATGCCTGTGCCTCCATTACCAGGACATGATACGAACAGATCTTGCGGTTCATGCATTTTAATGACAATGAACTCTGTTGTTCTTGGGGATGACCCTGAATACGTTCGGACCCCGCGTAAACCACTTCAACCAACAATTTGCAGCCTTGTTTACTCCCGATCAAGTTGTTGCATTGAGGAGTTCCTGATTACGTTTTCTGACCACTCGTCTTTCAAATGGTATCTTCCCAGCAAGCGTGCCAGATATGGGTTCAAGATGTATAAGCTCTGCGACAGGGCAACAGGCTATACCTATAGTTTTATGGTTTACAAGGGAAGAGATAGTTACGTAGAACCAGAGAACTGCCCAGACTACATAGGGAGTGCTGGCAAGATTGTTTGGGACTTTGTGTAAACCTTATCCGGAAAGGGGTACCACTTGTACATGGACAATTATTACACAAGTGTGCCACTTTTTATTCACTTTTTTGATCATGGAATTGAAGCATGTGGCACCGCACAATCTAATCGCCGGGGCTTGCCCCATTGGCTTGAAGAGTCCTGACTTAGACTGGGGGAGAGAGCCTGTTTGAGAAGTAATAATTTGCTTGCAGTGAAGGAATAATCGGAATGTTTTCGTTCTGTCCTCCCTTCACGCAGATACGACTGTCCAAATTCAAACAGCAACTGGTGTTGTGGAGAAACCCCTCTGTGTCCACTAATAGAACCTTAATATGGGAGGGGTGGGCCTCAATGACCAGTTGATGGCACTGTACTTAATTGCCCGTAAGGCCAGACGCTGGTACAAAAAAGTGTCTGCATACTTATTCCAGTTGGCTCTGCTGAACGCTTATGTGCTATACAAAGCGTCAGGATGAACTGGATCCTTCCTTAAATTCCAGGAAGAGATCGTCATAACCCTTCTGTTTCCAGACAGTGCTGTGCCCCATCTTCCCAATGCAAATGCTGTGAGCCAGCTGCATGGGAGGCATTTTTCGCATGTCCTCCCTGGTACCCCTACCCAACACGGATATAGGCGTGACACCCACAATTAATGTCCCTCCTGTCCTGGCCAACCCAGTCTTTGCATCGGTGAATGTTTTGAACGCTACCACACACTAGTGGAGCATTAGTGTAAACAGCAGGGCACAGTCTAGGCCACACTTTCAAAGGGTCTCCAATGATGCCATCACATTTTGAGAGACCCGAACCTGGAACCGTTACAGTTACAAATAAAAGTGTAAAAAAAAAAAAGTTAAAAATAGTTGTCATTTTATTGTTCTTCTCCCTCTCTATTCCCTCTCTATTGATCTCTCTCTATTGTTCTGCTCTTTTTTTCTGCTCTTTTTTACTGTATTTTATGCTTAACTGCAATGTTTTATTGTTACTATGTTTTATCATGTTTGCTTTTCAGGTATGTAATTCTTTTATACTTTACTGTTTACTGTGTTTTATTGTCAACCATTATTTTGTTTTCAGGTATGCCATTCAGCTGCAGCACTGATTTATTTATATTGACAGCAACAGCATTTGCTCTCATGATACATAAATCAGCGACTCCAGCGCTGTAGGTGGTGATTTCACCACCACAGTTAAAAAAAAAAAAAAACGATGCAGAGCGGTATTCTAATGGTGGGCATACCCACCGATCAATCTCTTTTTTCGTTCAGTCAACAGGATGTATGAAAAAAAATAACATTACAATATATGTCTAACAAGGACCAGGAATGTATTGGTATGTTGCTGGACTTTGAGTGCTTATACCAGAGTGATACCTGCAGGTTTAGGTATCATCTTGGTATCGTTCTTTTCAGTCAGCAATCAGCTTTCATGTAAAAGCAATCCTAGTGGCTTATTTACAAGCAGTGGGAGGGAATATCGTCCCAACCCCCCTCCCATTTGACCATAGAGCTGATCGTAGATCAGAATGGCTTCAATCATCTCTATGGCCTAAGAAACCAGAAGCTATGAGCATTTCATGACTTCGGTTTCAAAGGATATAAACAGCGTCATTGTGAAATTGGGAAAGTATCTTATCACACCAATCTTGGTGTGGTCAGATGCTTTGAGACAGAGGGGAGATCTAGAGTCTAAAAGACCCCAAGTTTAAAAAAAAAAAAATAGAGTACCTGTCACTACCTATTTTTATCATAGGGGATATTTACTTTCTTTGTGATAACAATAAAAATTATTAAAATGATATATTGCTCAAACGTGCCATGGGCATATGTGAAATCACACCTCAAAATACATTCTACTGTTTCTCCTGAGTACGGGGATACCCCACGTGTGGGACTTTTTGGCAGTCTAACTACGTACAGGCTTTCTAAGGGCGTAAATTTTTGATTTCACTCCTCACTGCCTATCACAGTTTCGGAGGCCATTAAATGCCCAAATGGCACAACCCCCCCCCCCCCCCAAATAGTAGACAACCAAGCTATTTGCTGATAGGCATGTTGAATATGGAATATTTTATATCTTGCCACAAGTTTCAGGAAGATAACAATACTTTTTTTTCACAAGATTGTCACTAAATGATATATTGCTCAAACATGCCATTGGCATATGTGAAATGACAACCCAAAATACATTCTGCTACTTCTCCTGAGTACGGGGATACCACTTGTGGGACTTTTTGGGAGCCTAGCCTCATACAGGACCCCGAAAGCCAATCACCGCCTTCAGGATTTCTAATTATGAGAAATGACTACAAGCATTACATTTATTCTGGCTGGAGAAGAGGCACTTGAGAGGAGATACGATAGCGATTTACAAATACCTTAATGGTGATCCCACTGTAGGGAAAAAAAACGATTCCGTCTCAGGGAGTGTAATGCCGCGTGTACACGAGCAGAATGTCTGACAGAAAAAGTCTGACGGGAGCTTTACATCGTATATTCCGATCGTGTGTCATCGGACTTTTCACATCAAAAATTCTGACGGACCTAGAAATAGAACATGTTCTAAATATTTCCGACTGAACCAATTCCTATCGGGGAAACTGCTTGCCTGTATGCTGTTCTGACGGACCAAAAACAACGCTCGGAAGCAAGTACGAGACAGAAGTTATTGGATACTGGATATTGAACTTCCTTTTTCTAGTCCCATCGTACTGTTGTACGTCACCGTGTTCTTGACGGTCGGACTTTGGTTTGATCGTGTGTACGCAAGACAGTTTCAGCTGAATTCCGTTGGAAAAACCTTCAGAGTATATTCCAACGGGAAAACCGGTCATGTGTACAGGGCGAGGAGAACTGGTTTAATATTAAGATGTGTAGGGGGTTTTTCACTGTCAGGGTAGTAAGGATGTGGAACTCTCTTCCACAATTGGTGGTGTCAGCATGAAGTATTAATGGTTTCAAAAGGCTCTTGGGTGTGCATCTTAGGATGGGTTCACACTATTGTGAATTGGATGCGGTTTCTCTCTCCAGTCCAGCACATCCCCTCTGAGGACTGGTGACCAGAGATGTTGCCTAACCAGACTTTTATAAAGTGGAAGGATTATAGTTTGACCTCTGGAGTATATCCCCTTTTTTATGCATGCTAATATTCTGCCGGCTTTGGTAGCTGCAGCTTGACATTGCATGCTATTGCTCATTCTGTCTTCTACTAGGACCCCTAGATGTTTCTCCATCCTTGTTCCCCAGAGTTTCCCCCCTAGGGAGTAACTTGTGTTTATATTTTTAACCCCCAACTGCATTACTTTATATTTTTCAATGTTATACCTCATTTGCCATCTAGTTGACCACTCCATTATTGTATTTAGGTTTCCATATCCTTGCGTGATGTTATTGCCCTACTCATTTTTGTGTCATCAGCATACACTGAGATTGAGCTATTTATCCCATCCTGTATATCATTCATAAATAAACAGAGTAGGTCCCAGGACAGAGCCTTGGGGTATCCCACTGACCACTCTAGACCATTCTGAGTACCCTTTGGATGTGCCCCTGTAGCCAGTTTTCTATCCAAGAACAAACTCTATGGTCCATTCCTACAGACCTCAGTTTGTAGCTTAAGCATTTGTGGGGAACTGTATCAAATGTTTTTTCAAAATCCAGATACACCACATCCACAGGTCTACCTTTGTCCAGGTGGCAGCTCACTTCCTCATAGAAGGTTAACAGGCTGGTTTGGCAAGAACGATCTTTTGTAAACCCATGCTGATTACTACAAATGATATGGTTTTCATCCTAAAATTCTTGAATATAATTCCTTATCATCCCCACCAATAGTTTACATACTATTGATGTTAGACTGAGGCCGCGTACACACGCGCGGACTGTTTGCCCAACCTTGTTCGTCAAACAGTTTCGGCAAACAGTCCGCTCAAAATTTGCATGAGCGGACTTGCCCACACACGAGCGGACTGTTTCAACGAACTGTTTGCCAAACAGTCCGCTCAACTTTTGAAATGAACGGACTCGCCCACGTAAGGCGGAGGCAAATCCGCCCATTTCGAGCGCGTGTACAGGTAGGCGGGGCCCGCGAAGGAGACGTCGCGGGCTCCGCCGCCTGGAATGGGCTTAAAGGGGAACCCCAACGCCGAAAAAAATCGGCGTGGGGGTTCCCCCAAAGTCCACACCAGACCCTTGTCCGAGCACGCTACCCGGCCGGCCAGGAAAGGGGGGCGAGCGAGCGCGCCCCCCCTCCTGAGCCGTACCAGGCTGCGTGCCCTCAACATGGGGGGGTGCCTTGGGGAAGGGGGGGCCGCGCGGCCCCCCCACCCCAAAGCACCTTGTCCCCATGTTGATGAGGACAAGGGCCTCTTCCCGACAACCCTGGCCGTTGGTTGTCGGGGTCTGCGGGCGGGGGGCTTATCGGAATCCGGGAGCCCCCTTTAAGAAGGGGGCCCCCGGATACCGGCCCCCCACCCTATGTGAATGAGTATGGGGTACAATGTACCCCTACCCATTCACCTGTGAAATAAAGTACAAAAAAAAACACAACACAGGGGAAAAAATATTTTATTGCACAGCTCCGGGGGTCTTCCGTCTTCGGGGGTCTTCTCGCCGGACTCCTCCGCTATGTGTGTGTAGCTCTTTTACTAGCGGAGGAGTCCGGCTTTCTTCCTCCCTGCCGCCGGCCTCTTCTCCCGACTTCGGGGGTCTTGTCCCCCTCTTCGGTTCTTCTGCCGGGCCACCGCGCCTTCTTGTAGCTCTTTTACAGGCGGTGGCCCGGTCTTCTGTCGCCGCTGCCTTCCGTTCTTCTGTCGCCGCCTTCGGTTCTTCTGCCGGGCCACCGCGCCTTCTTGTAGCTCTTTTACAGGCGGTGGCCCGGTCTTCTGTCGCCGCTGTCGTCGCCGCTGCCGCCGCCGCCTTCCGTTCTTGTTCTTCTTCTTGTTCTTCTGCTTCTTCTCCTGGAGATGTTGACTCGACGAGCTCTCCGGCCGGAATGCCAGAGCCGCGCTGTGCGGTCACTTATATAGTGACAATGGGGCGGTGTCACATGGTATATGTCACATGGGTTGGTCACATGGTGACCCCGCCCCCTTACGATGTCATAGTCCCCATGTGACATCTACCCATGTGACCAACCCATGTGACATATACCATGTGACACCGCCCCATTGTCACTATATAAGTGACCGCACAGCGCGGCTCTGGCATTCCGGCCGGAGAGCTCGTCGAGTCAACATCTCCAGGAGAAGAAGCAGAAGAACAAGAAGAAGAACAAGAACGGAAGGCGGCGGCGGCGGCGACAGAAGACCGGGCCACCGCCTGTAAAAGAGCTACAAGAAGGCGCGGTGGCCCGGCAGAAGAACCGAAGGCGGCGACAGAAGAACGGAAGGCAGCGGCGACAGAAGACCGGGCCACCGCCTGTAAAAGAGCTACAAGAAGGCGCGGTGGCCCGGCAGAAGAACCGAAGAGGGGGACAAGACCCCCGAAGTCGGGAGAAGAGGCCGGCGGCGGGGAGGAAGAAAGCCGGACTCCTCCGCTAGTAAAAGAGCTACACACACATAGCGGAGGAGTCCGGCGAGAAGACCCCCGAAGACGGAAGACCCCCGGAGCTGTGCAATAAAATATTTTTTCCCCTGTGTTGTGTTTTTTTTTGTACTTTATTTCACAGGTGAATGGGTAGGGGTACATTGTACCCCATACTCATTCACATAGGGTGGGGGGCCGGTATCCGGGGGCCCCCTTCTTAAAGGGGGCTCCCGGATTCCGATAAGCCCCCCGCCCGCAGACCCCGACAACCGACGGCCAGGGTTGTCGGGAAGAGGCCCTTGTCCTCATCAACATGGGGACAAGGTGCTTTGGGGTGGGGGGGCCGCGCGGCCCCCCCTTCCCCAAGGCACCCCCCCATGTTGAGGGCACGCGGCCTGGTACGGCTCAGGAGGGGGGGCGCGCTCGCTCGCCCCCCTTTCCTGGCCGGCCGGGTAGCGTGCTCGGACAAGGGTCTGGTGTGGACTTTGGGGGAACCCCCACGCCGATTTTTTTCGGCGTTGGGGTTCCCCTTTAAGCCCATTCCAGGCGGCGGAGCCCGCGACGTCTCCTTCGCGGGCCCCGCCTACCTGTACACGCGCTCGAAATGGGCGGACTTTCCGAGCGGGAACAGTCCGCTCATTTCGAAAGTACAGCGGACAGGCCCACACACGGGCGGACTGTTCGCTCAAACACAGTTTCAGCGGACAGTTTTTCGGAATTTCCGAAAGACTTTGTCCGTCCAACTGTCCGCTGAAACTGTCCGCTGAAAGCCCACACACGAGCGGACTGTCCGCCCAAACACTGTTCAGCGGACAAGGTTGGGCGAACAGTCCGCCCGTGTGTACGCGGCCTGACTGTTGAGTTGGCCTCTAAAACCTCCAAATCTCAATCCAATCGAACATCTGTGGGACGTGCCGGAAAAACATGTCTGATCCATGGAGGCACTACCTCCCAACTTAAAGGTTATTGCTACCGCTGGCCTGACACCATATACCAAAGCGTACCTTAAGTGGTCTAGTGGAGTCCATGCTTCAGGGCTGTTTTGGTGGCAAAAAAGGGGACCTACGCGATATTGGGTGGGCAGTCATAATGTTATGGCTGATCTAGTTTTCATAGATATATACAAGACATGCAGTGTATAAATAAAAAGAATATACAAAACAGGTTTACTTTGAAAGCAAATACATCACTGTGCCAGTACACAATATGCCCCGACCGCTTCTTTATTGTACATCAGTTTTGAATGAAGATCTGTCTCAATTAAAATGGTAAAACTGTTCTTGGCAAAAGCGTCCCAACCAGCTGCCCAGAAGTGCTTACAAAAACCTGCTACAAATCCCTTGCTAAATAAGACACAGACTGATTGGCGATCAATACAGACTTAATTGTTTCTGTAACTTGTTATATGAACTCATTAGGCCCGATTCTCACTTGTTCATTAGTACATGTGAATGCACGTTTGATACTAATTTGCGCTAATTACTTTGAATGAGACCCTAAAGAATTTTAATGCACAAAAAAAAAGAAAATAATTGTAGCTACATGATTTTTGCCTGAAGTAATTCACCATAATACACAAAACGCATTCCTACCTGTGGGGCATGGTGTTTTGAAGGGTGGGTGCTTTTCCTCCAATAGTGGGGGGATCCTAAACGTGAACACCCTGGACTCAGGAGAAATGGGCTACATGGCAGTAGTCATCAACCAGAGCAGCTTTTTAATTCTTTATGTTATGCCCATTGGTAAACATTTATATTTTCTGCCCGCACTGGTACAGTGCATCTGGAAAGCATTCACAGAGCTTCACTTTTTCCACATTTTGTTACAGCCTTATTCCAAAATGTATTAAATTCATTATTTTCCTCAAAATTCTACAAACAATGCCCCACAATGACAATGTTAAAGAAGTTTGTTTGAAATCTTTACAAATTTTTTAAAACTAAAACTAAAATAAAGCACATGTAGATAAGAATTGTAGCACTAACCCCCGAAGGAGCTGGTGATTTTATTGGTCTTACTGTTACCTTCTTGCACCTCGTATACGTCTAGGGGTTTCCTGAGGTTGATGGCCCAAGAATTGCAGAGACTGACACCAGATACGCTTGAGGGATTTTTATTTGCAAAAAACAAAATAAACAATACAGCCTCTCGATGAGGGTTAGAGGGTTTCAGGTAGGAAGTTCAGGTACTCTTGGAACTTAGTCAAACAGGTAGTCTCTCACTATTAACAATCCAGAGAATAGCCATTCACAACTGAATCCTCACACTTATCGGATAGACCTCCTCTCACTAGGCCTAGCAGCCGATAGAGTGCTCAGATAAAACAAAGTCTCTGCCACAGACTTGTTGTAGATCACTTGTAGTAAAGTCTCTGCCACAGACTTGTTGTAGAACACTTGTAGTAAAGTCTCTGCCACAGACTTGTTGTAGAACACTTGTAGTAACCAGAGGATGTAGACCAATTTAGAGAGCTCTCATACGGTACCAGTATCTTGCAGCCGGCCTGGCGATTCTGTATGAGTGTAGATTCACTTGGGGTCTTTCAACTAAGCCTCCAGGCTCTTTCTGAGAAGCCAGCCTTCAGCGTGGCCTTCTCCCGAAGAGTCCTCCCCTGGTTGCTTCTCCAGTTCCTGGCCCTCTCCACAGATGGGACGGCACCGGATCACCTCCGAATCCTCCCTCCAATTACTTGGCCTAGGGCTAGTCAGCACTGAGACTCAGAATTGGATGGATCCGCACCCCAGGCCATGAGAGCCTTGGGGGCTGGTCAGGAGGACCAAGTCCAAACAGACAGAAAGCACTTCTGGGCGGGAACCCCGAAGCACGTGATGTCGGCACCTTAAGTACCCTCTCCCAGAATGCACACAGCAGGACGACACGCCCACTGAGTTGGTTCAGAGAAATATGGCACTCAATGCACCCAGCTGAACTGCAGTCTCACATCTGCCAGAGATGACAGTGCCACCTATAGCCAAGCAGAACACAGTGAAATCCAGCTGGACTGGTACTGAGACCATAATTCCAGGACTGTTAAATGAAAAAGACACATAGTGCGTGCTCTTTATGAGCCGGCGCTACATAATTCACAGCCTTTGCCATGACACTCTAAATTAAGCTCAGGTGCATCCTGTATCCACTGATCATCCTTGAGATATTTCTACAACTTGATTCGAGTCCATCTGTGGGAAATTGATTGGGCATAATTTGGAAAGGCACACATCTGTCTATATAAAGTCCCACAGTTAAGCCATAAAGTCCAAGAAATGGTCTGTAGACCTCTGAGACAGTATTGTATCGAGGCACAGATCTGGGGAAGGGTACAGAAAACATTCTGCACCATTGAAGGTCCCAATGAGCACAGTGGTCTCCATCATCCACAAATGGAAGAAGTTTGTAACCACCAGGACTCTTCCTAGAGCAGACCACCCGGCTAAACTGAGTGATCGGGGGAGAAGGGCCTTAGTCAAGGAGGGGTCCAAGAACCCGATGGTCATGCTGACAGAGCTCCAACATTTCTCTGTGGAGAGAAGAGAACCTTCCAGAAGAACAATCATCTCTGCAGCACTCTACCAATCAGGCCTATATGGTAGAGTGGCCACTCCTCAGTAAATGGCACATGACAGCCCTCCTGGAGTTTGCCAAAAGGCTCCTGAAGGACTCTCAGACCATGATAAATAAAATTTACTGACCTGCCTCCTGATTGGTGGAGGGGCACTATGGTGTAAAAATAGCGAAAATTCCTTCGTTATGGTCACACCATTGGGTGGGATCAGGGCGCACTCTCTGCGCCCCAAGTCCACCCTTTTTTGAAGCCCGTTGGAGCCTCTGGTTGTAATCAGGTGCTTCAAAAAAAATAACACCCCCTCCCACCCCCACCATAGGAGTCCATGCGTCCGGCATCCTGAAAGGGGCCGGGTGTATGGATAGGGAGGCGGTGGCAGGGATAGAGGGGGGCGGCCATGCACCCTCAATGCACGGGCTACAACTGACACAGGGGTTTGATCAGCCGTTATGTGATAGCAATAAAGTTACTGTATTTATTGGCGTATAACACTCACTTTTTCACCAGGAAAATCAGGTTCAAATATCGTGTGCGTGTTATACGCCAATATCTGTCTTATTTAAAATGTACGTTTTTTTCCTGAAACTTCCCTCTTAAAATGAATGGGCGTGTTATACGCCTATGCGTGTTATACGCTGATAAATACGAGTAAGTGCAAAAAGTTTGAAAAAAAATAGTTTAAAAAAAATAAAAACAATGAAAGTGTAAGAGGGGTTCTGTGATTAGCTGGGTGTCAAAACACACATCTCTGCCCTGCTCCTGTTTTTTCTAGAACACAAACCCTCTGTACCTTCCATCATATTGTGCCCAACTCCATGCCATAGGCCTCAATACGATATTTACCCGTATTTACCGGCGTATAAGGCGACTGGGCGTATAAGACGACCCCCTATTTTTCAAGTGAAAACATAGCTTTTGGGCAATACTCGCGGTATAAGACTACCCCCCTTCTGAGGCAACACCATTTTTAAAAAAAACATTAGAACCATTAAAAAACACAAAGCAAGAATGCCAACTATTCATCCGCCATGCTGTGATATGTCATAAAGTAAATCAAACAATAATAACACAAACAGAGATCTATTGAATGCCTCAACTATGGAAAGTAGAATTTTTCACTAACCAAACCTATACCACTTTTGGGTTACATTCTATGGGAATTGTCCACCAAAATGCATTTAATAACCCCCCTGTCATATGTCCCAGATTTACCTGTCCCTTTTGGGTGCCTGGGACCTCAAAGGCAAACAGCAGGATGTATAGTAGTAGGAGATTAGTGAATGGATTTACCCAGGGAAGTATGGTGAGCAGTGTATTATTTTAATGAATACAACGCCTGCTTGGATTGGCAGAAGCTGTAGCATCATCAGCCCTTGCCTCTTTCTCTCTCTCTCTCTCTCTCTCTCTCTCTCTCTCTCTCTCAAAGCCTATCCGAGCAGGCTACTCTATGTAGCCTGCTCAGATTGACAGAGGTTGTTACTCCAATCCAAGCAGGCTCTGTATTCATTAATAGAATACATCGCTCGCCGGGATTGGCTCAACGGCGTATACTGTTTGTAGCTGAAGCCACATACAGTATTAGCAGACATTTGGGGGCTGACATCCATCGGGCAGCATTGTATACCCGGCATATCATATAAGACGACCCCTGATTTTTGGGCATTTTTTTTAAGTGTAAAAGGTAGTCTTATACGCCAGAAAATACAGTACACTCACCGACCACTTTATTAGGTACACCTGTTCAATTGTAGTAATGTGATACTGCGCTGTCCTAAAAATAATAAACACTCATTTAACTGCTGCAACTAAATTATGTGAGATACCCACACTAGCATACCATTCCAAACCTGTTAGCTGCGCTGAAAAAAATGTTTTTTACATGAATTAAAATAAATAAATAAATAAAAATAATTTTGACCAATCAGTGAAATGACACAGTCCCCAAAATAATTAATAGTTTAAGCAATAGCTATATAAGTAAATTCCCAGACATCCGGTCAAATAAAATGAAAAAATCCTCCGAATGTGCTTGTATCCTTAAAAGTCTATTCCTCATGACATCACATAGCAAATATACACCCGAAAAGTGATGGCCCGCTCCAAGAAAGAGATCCTCCACCTCTATTCACACTGTTGCTTACCAGATTTTAAGATCTCTTTTTAGGGAGATCTACACAGGCATGTAATCCTTTCACAGACAGGGGTTCACTTTAAGAATCTAGAGAGTGGCTCCCACAGAAACGTCACAGATGGTACCGGAGTTTTCTAGGCAATATTCCTCCCCATGTGAAAAACAAGAATGCCTCTATAGTGTAATTCGTACACACAATTATTTATTAAAATAAAATAAAGAATTGCACTTACAAACGTATTCTTTCTCATAAGCGCTCTATTAAAATCAACAAGGTGCCCCTGGAAGACGTCAGTTGTGACGAAACGACGTAGGGAGGAGCGACGTGCTGACGTCACCGCGTACTGCGCTGGACCCGGAAGGCAGCGTCTAATTGAGCCGGCCGGCTTGTTGATTTTAACTACATATTCATCTGTGTTCCACTATTAATTGGATACCAGGCACTCATTTACCTACCTTCACAAGTACACGTGTAAACGACCTTGAGGTCGTACCCGGAGGTAGCAGCCCAAGCCCCTCAATAGGGCTCACCACCAGCACCTTTCTGCCAAGGTGAGCCAGATTAACCATGAGCAAACTTCTCCAACACACTCCCATCACTCACTGAAAGACCCTCAACCGTTAGTCCAGGGCAGTCTCCCACCTGTAATGAGTATTGTTGCTGACCATGTCCATCCCTTTATGACAACAGTGTACCCATCTTGAGGTGGCTCCTTCCAGCAGGATAATGCACCATGTCACAAAGCTATAATCATCTCACCACTGATTTCTTGAACATGACAATGAGATCACTGTACTTCAATGGCCTCCACACTCACCAGATCTCAATCCAATATAGCACCTCTGGAATGTGGTGAAATGGGAGATTCGCATCATGGATGTGCAGCCGACAAATCTGTAGCAACTGCATGATGCTACGAATGTGGAACAAAATCTCTGAGGAATGTTTCCAACACCTTGTTGAATCTGTGCCATAAAGAATTGAGGCAATTTTGAAGGCAAAGGGGGGTCCAACCCTGTACTAACAAGATGTACCTAATAAAGTGGCCAGTGAGTGTATATCCCCAAAAGAAAGAATGTTCAAACATAGACTTGGAAAATGGCACAAAACAGTCATATTACGTCATCATACATTCCGGAGTCACTTGACAGTACATTGCCAATAACATTTAGTGGACGGTCTGCAGCAGTCACATGTGAAAGCATATGCAACATTTTAGCAGCCATCTTAGAGTGTCTTTCCCTTCAAGTCCCACTCCAATAGCTCTACCCAACCAGGCATGCACCCTGCAGTTACTCTCTGATCCCAGAGTCATTAGTGCTCACCCAGAGGGCTCCAACTTGCCCATCGGGCATTAGGCATCCAGTTCACAACTCTCCATTAGTTGTTCCACAGAGAGGATTGCTGCAGTTGCTCCTATTGAACGCTATACACCTCTTCTGGGACTTTTACCCTGAGCAGGGCATTGGCTGTGCTGAGTACATCTATAGAGGCATGGGGTACTTGGCTCCCATACTCCATCTGCCCTAAGGCTTCTCCCCACCTGGCCTTGACTCACCCCTGACATCACTGCAGGAAGGACTTCTCTAAAAGGGTGATATCACTTGCTTGTAACTTTTAAAGTGTTTTATCTTCTTGAACTCACGAAGGATCAGGGCTGTAGAATATAATGCAGTGGCAATACAGGCTGGACTGCAGTTGGCAGGAACACTGGAACCCCTAACAGTGTGGAAAGTATGGTCTGAGGCTGGCAGGAGGCAAGGCAGAGTCATGGATGGAAAGCAGGCTGTGGTCTCATCAGAAACTCTGCTGAATCATGGTCAGGAGGCCGGCCTGAGGTCACACCAGGGAGTAAAGTTGTGGACAGGAGGAAGCCCTAGATCACACCAGGATGTCATCAGAATTGTGGGCAGGAGGCAGACCAAGAGCATACCAGGAAGTCATCAGAAGTGTGGTCAGGAGGCAGACCGAGGTCAAACCAGGAAGTCATCAGAATCATGGTCAGGAGGCAGACAAATGTCACACTGGGAACTTTGCAGAATCGTGGTGAGGAGGCGGAACCAGGTCACACTGATACATCATCAAAATCAAGGCCAGGAGTCAATCCTAGGTCTCATCAGGAATCCAGCAGAATCATGGTCAGGTGGCAGACGGAAGTCACACCAAGAAGTTAGTAGAGTCTTGGTCAGGAGGCCAGCAAGAGGTCACACCGGGAAGTTCTCAGAATTATCAAGCAGCAGGTTGATGTCTCACTGGGTGGCCACCAGAATCATGGTGAGGAGGACAATCCAAGGTGACACCAGAAAGTCATCAGAATTGTGACCAGGAGGCAGGCTGAGGTCACACCTGGAAGTCCACAGAATTGTAGTCAGGTGATAGGCTGAAGTCACACCAGGAAGTCAGCAGAATTGAGTCGTAATAAGAGCAGGCAAACGATTAGGCAATCAGGATTGGGCTGGGTCTCAACAGGAGGGCAGAGCAGAGAAAAGTCCAGGGGCCGACCAAGTCCACAACGGGTAAACTGACGAGGGCAACAAATGCAGGTTTAGGTTGCCCAGTACAACTGAAGACCATCCAGCAGCTTCTAAGCCGATTGGTGCATATGCAACCAGCTGGCAAAGACGCTTACCCTATACATTGAACACACGTGTACACCGTCTTCTGATTCCATCTTGACAGCTATTTGATGTCTCAGCGCAAAACTGCAGCAGGTTTGATTGTAAATCTCAGTACTATTGTCTACACACAAGAAAATTTGCCAGTCAGAATCATATCCAGAGGATAACTGTGGCAGTTCACATTTGTGTGCATCATTCAGTATTTGTAAAACTATAGTCAGCAAAAAGCAAACAAGACAGTCCACAACTATGTGAGTAGGCAGAAGAGCTGACAAACAGGAATATATTGGTTATGAAATGTCTTGTCAAAAAAAAGTAGAATGTTCTCTATGCTGTGCACAGGGCCATCTTTAAAATTGATTGGACCCTGTGAGCAATTGTAATTAGTTGCCAGAGGTTACAGTCTATCATTACTGCTCAATGACTGGCTGCTAGAGGTTACAGAACACATTATGGCACCGATTATTGGAGGGTACAGCACATGACATCTGCTAGTTTGGTTGTTAGAGATTACTGTACATCAACACTGCTAATGGATTGGTTGCTAGAAGTTACTGGACATCCTTACCACTCACTAATTTTTTGCGAGAGGTTACTGACAATTATTACTGCCTACTGATTGGCTGCTAGAGGTTACTGCGTATCCTTACCGCTCAATGATTATTTGCAAGAGGTTAGTGCACATCATTACTGCTCACTGATTGGTTGCTAAAGGAACATCATCTCCTCGCTGCCTGCATACCATGGACTGGGTAGGAGAGGGGACCCATCAATAGACATAAAAATAGAAAATAGTAGACAGAAAACTCATAGGGATCCTAGGATCAGTGGCAATACTGGGGGGGGGGGGGGGGTGATCAGTGGCAATGCTGGGGGTTTAATGGGATCAGTGGCCGTGGTGGGGGGGTGGGATTTGTTAGGTGGCAGTACACTGTGGCAAATTATGAATCATTTAGAGCAAAGCTGGAAATCTTTTGCAAGTATATATTGGGGGATTCTACACTGACCACCAATGTAATGGGGAATTTACAATGACCACCATGTAAGGTGACACATCTACATTGACTACCAATATTAAGGGGGATTTCCACTGACCACCAATGTAAAGGGGATTCACACTGACCACCAGTCTTAGTGCATTTCTGCACTTACCACCAATGTAAAAGGAAATGTACACTTATCACCAATATACTGAAGAATTTTCACTGACAACCAATGTAATGGGGGATTTTACATTAACAACCAATAAAGGGGGATTTCTACACTGGCCACCAATATATGGGGGGATTTACATTCACCACCATCTTAAAGGTGGCTTCTACATGGACCACCAACGTGAGGATTTAAAACAGACCACAAATGTAAGTTGGATTTTTATTACCAATAAAAAAAGAGGAGTTTCTACACTGGCCAACAATGTATTGGGGATTTACACTGACCACTAATGTAATAGAAGCATTCACAGTAACTATCAATGTAAGGAGGGATTTACACTGATCACAAATGTAAGGGGGACATTCACATTGACCACTAGTGTGAATGAAAGGATTCTACACCAAGTCCCAATGTAATGAGAAGATTTAAACTGACCACCAATGTAACAGACATTTAGCCTGCCTTCACATTTGTGTGTGTCAGGAATACATGCAAAATCGCATTCCTGACACCATAGAAATGTGCTGCCCTTTAGCAGATACACAGCAGTGCCAATAATTGTTAATGACATCCTCACGTATCTGCTGAGATGTGCGTATTCACATGCACCACAATTCTCGCTGCTGTGGCACCATGTTATTTTGAAAAAGGGTTCCTCCTCCGATTTGCTTACCTTTGCAGAACAGGCTGATGTTAGGCTTAATGACCACAGTTGCAGGAAAGACTTTCAAGCATGCCCCTTTAACTCCCCAGTGGGCAGCATTCTGCAAAAGTGACGGTGGATGTGACTGCAGGGGGGCATGATATGCATATAAATAACACCTCTATGTACATATCAATGCAGCCGGTCCACAGCTATTTACATATTAATGCCACTGCTATTTGAATTCAATGCAGGTTATTTACAGTGGTGTGAAAAAGTGTTTGCCCCCTTCCTCATTTCCTGTTCCTTTGCATGTTTGTCACACTTAAGTGTTTCGGAACATCAAACCAATTTAAACAATAGTCAAGGACAACACAAGTAAACACAAAATGCAATTTGTAAATGAAGGTGTTTATTATTAAAGGTGAAAAAAAATCCAAACCATCATGGCCCTGTGTGAAAAAGTGATTGCCCCCCTTGTTAAAACATACTATAACTGTGGTTGTCCACACCTGAGTTCAATTTCTCTAGCCACGCCCAGGCCTGATTATTGCCACACCTGTTCACAATCAAGGCATCACTTAAATAGGAGCTGCTTGACACAGTAAGGTCCACCAGAAGATCCTTAAAAGCTGCACATCATGCCGAGACCCAAAGAAATTCAGGAACAATTGAGAAAGAAAGTAATTGAGATCTATCAGTCTGGAAAGGGTTATAAAGCCATTTCCAAAGCTTTGGGAATCCAGCGATCCACAGTGAGAGCCATTATCCACAAATGGCGAAGACATGGAACAGTGGTGAACCTTCCCAGGAGTGGCCGGCCGCCCAAAATTACCCCAAGAGCGCAGCGAAGACTCATCCAAGAGGTCACAAAAGACCCCACAACAACGTCCAAGGAACTGCAGGCCTCACTTGCCTCAGTTAAGGTCAGCGTTTATGCCTCCACCATCAGGAAAAGACTGGGCAAAAATGGCCTGCATGGCAGAGTTCCAAGGAGAAAACCACTGCTGAGCAAAAAGAACATCAAAGCTCATCTCAATTTCTCCACAACACATCTTGATGATCCCCAAGACTTTTGGGACAACATTCTGTGGACCGATGAGACAAAAGTGGAACTCTTTGGAAGGTGTGTGTCCAAGTATATCTGGCGTAGAAGGAACACTGCATTTCATAAAAAGAACATTATACCAACAGTAAAATATGGTGGTGGTAGTGTGATGGTCTGGGGCTGTTTTGCTGCTTCAGGACCTGGAAGACTTGCCGTGATAAAAGGAACTATGAATTCTGCTGTCTACCAAGAGATCCTGAAGGAGAATGTCCGACCATCTGTTCGTGTACTCAAGCTGAAACGAACTTGGGTTCTGCAGCAGGACAATGATCCTAAACACACCAGCAAGTCCACCACCGAATGGCTGAAGAAAAACAAAATGAAGACTTTGGAGTGGCCTAGCCAAAGTCCTGACCTGAATCCTATTGAGATGTTGTGGTATGACCTTAAAAAGGCCGTTCATGCTCGAAAACCCTCTAATGTAACTGAATTAGGACAATTCTGCAAAGATGAGTGGGCCAAAATTCTTCCAGGACGCTGTAAAAGCCTCATTGCACGTTATCGCAAACGCTTGGTTGCAGTTGTTGCTGCTAAGGGTGGCCCAACCAGTTATTAGGTTTAGGGGGCAATCACTTTTTCACACAGGGCCATGATGGTTTGGCTTTTGTTTCACCTTTAATAATAAACACCTTCATTTACAAATTGCATTTTGTGTTTACTTGTGTTGTCCTTGACTATTGTTTAAATTGGTTTGATGTTCCGAAACACTTAAGTGTGACAAACATGCAAAGGAACAGGAAATGAGGAAGGGGGCAAACACTTTTTCACACCACTGTACATGTAAACACAGCGTCTGCAGGTGAGCCATCTGCACACAGCAGTAGGAAAGAGCTGAGCAGCATTAATAACAAAATTTCACACTGAGATCTCGGGATACAGCACGGGACTAAAACTTTAAGGAACAAGGGGTTTTAAACTGGGATAGTTGGCAAGTACGAGGCAGCTGCTTTGGGCCTTACAACAATGATGGGGCCCAGGGCAGATGCCCCATTTGCCCTGTCTTAAAGATGGCCCTGGCTATACAGAGGAGTTTGCACCAAGGTAAAGTCAATGCAGTGGCGGCAAGTACTGTACATAGGACATTAGAACATCCTGAACACCTTTCCAAAGGAACCTACAGAAAATATCTACAGGGTAAGTAATGTAACTCAGGGGGCCCATCCCACCTCCTCTATAAAGTACATTTATATATGAATATATGAGTCAGCACACCAACACCATATATGATGCCAGAAGACAGAAATATATATAAAGCCACCAAGCAGCTTTGTGCTCAGTGTATTATTCTATCTGCTGCCAAATCTGTATGGAACTTCTTTTCCACCAATACAAATCTCTGTGTATATGAACAGTAATGCACATGGTCATTTCCTTTGTCATTCAAACCTCAGTATACCAGAATATTTACTACTCTCATTACTTACTACTGATCTCTGAATGCTGCATTACTTACTACTGACCTCTCAATGCTGTGCTACTTACTACTGACCCATGCACTCTGCTTTAATTACCACTGACCTCTGAATGCTGCGTTGTTTACTACTGACCCCTGCATTGTGCGTTACTACTGGCCTCTGGACTCTGCTTTAATTACTACTAACCCCTGCATGCTGCTTTACTTACTACAGACCTCTGAATGCTGTGTTTATTACTACTGACCCCTGCACGCTACTTTACTACTACACCCCCCCCCCCCCTCTGCTTTACTTACTAACCTCTGAACCCTGTGTAACTTATTACTACCCCTGCATTCCTTCACTCCTGCACTCTGTCTTACTTAACACTGACCCTTAAACTCTGCCTTACTTAACACTGACCCCTAAACTATGCCTTACTTAACACTGACACTGACCCCTAAACTCTGCCTTAACACTGACCCCTAAACTCTGCCTTAACACTGACCCCTAAAATCTGCCTTACTACTGACCACTAAACTCTGCCTTACTACTGACCCCTGACCCTGAACTCTGCGTTACTATTAACCCCTGAACTCTGCGTTACTTAATACTGAACCCTGCATTACTTAATACTGACCTCTGAACCCTGCGTTACTGTGGACCCCTGAGCCCTGTGTTACTTAATACTGACCTCTGAACCCTGTGTTACTTAATACTGACCTCTGAACCCTGCATTACTTAATACTGACCTCTGAACCCTGCGTTACTTAATACTGACCTCTGAACCCTGCATTACTTAATACTGACCTCAGAACCCTGCATTACTACTGACCTCTGAACCCTGCGTTACTTAATACTGACCCTGAACCCTGCATTACTTAATGCTGACCCCTGAACCCTGTGGTACTTAATACCGACCCCTGAACCCTGCGTTACTTAATACCGACCCCTGAACCCTGCGTTACTTAATACTGACCACTGAACCCTGCGCTACTTAATACTGACTCCTGAACCCTTTTTTAATTAATACTGACCCCTGAACCCTGCATTACTTAATACTGACCCCTGAACCCTGCATTACTTAATACCGACTCCTGAACCCTGCGTCACTTAATACTGACCCTTGAACCCTGTGCTACTTAATACTGACCCCTGAACCCTGCGTTATTTACTACTGACCCTTGCGTTACCTTATACTGACCCCTGAACCCTGTGTTACTTAATACTAGCCCCTGAACCCTGCGTTACTCCTGACCCCTGAACCCAGCGTTACTTACTACTGACCCCTGAAGCCAGCATTACTTAATACCGACCTCTGAACCCTGCGTTACTACTGACTCCTGAACCCTGCATTATTACTGACCCCTGAACCCTGCGTTACTACTGACCCCTGAACCCTGCTTTACTACTGACCCCTGAACCCTGCTTTACTTAATACTGACTTCTGAACCCTGCATTACTTAATACTGACCCCTGAACCCTGCGTTACTTAATACTGACCCCTGAACTCTGGGTTACTTAATACTGACCCCTGAACCCTGCGTTACTTAATACTGACCCCTGAACCCTGTGTTACTTAACTACGTCCCGCAAACCATTGTACGTCAGTAATGACATAGAATATCGGGTTATGGCTGCATATATATATATATATATATATATATATATATATATATAAATATATATATATATATATATATATATATATATATATATATATTTGGGTGTTCTAAGGCCGCGTACACACGGGCGGATTGTCTGCCCAACTTAGTCCTCTGAACCGTGTTTCAGCGGACAATCCGCTCGTGTGTGGGCTTCAGCGGACAGTCTGACGGACTTAGTCTTTCGGAATTTCCGTAATTTTGTCCAAACTTGGTTTTGTCCGTCCAAACTTGGTTTCAGCGGACAGTCCGCTCGTGTGTAGGCAAGTTGGACGGACTAAGTATGGCGCATGCTCAGAAAGGATTTACACGGCCGAAGGATGCATTGCAGTGTATAGGACGTCGTTTTTCTAGTCCCGTCGTACGTGCTGTACACGTCATCGCGCAAGTTTTCAGCAGACTGTCTGTTCATCGTGTGTGGTCAAGTCCGTTCATTCAAAAGTTGAACGGACTGTCTGTCGGATTGTCTGACGAACTTAGTTGGGCAGATAATCCGCCCGTGTGTACGCGGCCTAAGAAATTTTCTAGCAAAAACAAAAAGATTTCAACTTGTATACAACTATAAAAAATAAGCCCGGTCCTTAAGTGGTTAATACTGACCTCTAAACTGTTACTTACCACTGTCCCTGAACTCCGTGTTATTTACTACCGATCCCTGAAATCTACATTACTCTCCACTGACTATTGCTCTGATCTAATAATTACTGAGCCCTGTACTGTGCATTACATGCTACTGACCCCTTAACGCTGCAATTTTTACTATGACCCTTGAACTGTGCATTACCTACTACCGACCTCTAAAAATTAGCAACACCCACTTTATTGGCCACACCCCCAGGGGCTCAGCTCACGCCTCTGAAATCTGCTTTTCTTGTCTTTACAACTTAAACATCTACCTCTCGTTCTCAGGTCTGTGACCAAGTACTTATTAAAAAAAGGGGGTGTGGTTAAAAATGGGTGTGGCCAGTAAGGTATCCCTCCTGCATTTCATTGGAAAATCTGGTGACTATTTTTTGCATCATTGGAAATGGAGTGTCTTTTTTTTTTGGAAATGGCCCAAAAGCTTTAATTTGATTGTCCTTTCCAATGATCTGTCCGGAGTTGAGAGATTGCCATGTGATTTATTGTAACTTTTTGGCTCTTGTTTGATAAGCGGCGCCCCCTGGGGGACGCACAGAATACTTACCTCCCCCCGTTTTCATTAATGGAATAAACTTTGCACATAATTCTATGTTCCAGTTTATAAATACGATCCCCTTCCAAAATGCCATTTACATGAGACGGCTGATTAGATGTTGTGATGATATTATCAGTCTGGAATTCCTGAAACATTTCAGTCTTAAAGTGACCTCATCACCCATCGTCTTCATATCCAGGGGGCCCCATACAACCTACCTGACAGGGGCCCCCCTTCTAGGCTGAAAGGGACTGAGGACATCAATTTCTCAATCACTTTCTTTGCAGTCTAAGCTGCACAGATGAATGAAAAGGAAGCGCTCCAAGGCTTCCTGCTCACTCACAAACTGAAGCATAGTAAGCACAGTTTACTATGCTTGAGTGATGAATGGACACGAGTGATTGGTACCATTGTGGCCAGGAAATGACATTTACCAGTCCCTTCCCCCACTCTCTATCCTAAAACATCTCCCTTTGTGCCCGCAGTAGCTTCTGGCGGGAGAGAAAAGGAAGGAAGCCGGACGTGCTGCAGGGGAAAGGAGCAAACGGGGGCGCCGGACAGCAGATGGAAGGGGCGCATGTGCTAGAACCAATCCTTTTGCAGTGCAGGCAGTGGGAGAGGAGGAGAAGAGAAGCTTTCAGCGCTGCAGGGGGAGGCAGTAGAGGATCAGTGTCTGCAATAAGATAGTACAGCTGGGTCTCCTGGTGCCCAGGCCCCCCTTTTGAACTGATGGTGCCCAGGCCCCCCTTTTGTACTGATGGTGCCCAGGCCCCCTTTTGTACTGATTGTGCCCAGCCCCCCCTTTTTGAACTGATGGTGCCCAGGCCCCTCTTTTGATCTGATGGTGCCCAGGCCCCCCTTTTGATCTGATGGTGCCTGGACTCCCCTTTTGAACTGGCACAGGAAAGCTGGCTGTACTGCCTTATGGAAAACCTTATGTCACTCCACCAATCCCCCCCCCACCCGGTCGGTCGCACTTACCCCATCACCTTTTAGGGTATGCTCTCTTAGGATCGAATGTTCTTAGGGTATGTTCTTTTAGGATCGAATGTTCTTATGGTATGTTCTCTTAGGATCGAATGTTCTTATGGTATGTTCTCTTAGGATCTAATGTTCTTATGGTATGTTCTCTTGGGATATAATGTTCTTATGGTATGTTCTCTTAGGATCTCATGCACCTACGGTATTTTCCCTTAGGGTTGAATGTTCTTTTGGTATGTTCTCTTCGGTTCAAGGACTTTTTTTTCAGCGGGAATGCGGAGGAACACAGTTCTGGCACCTTCAGAACTAGATGTATATAAGGGGTGCTAGGGTGTGCTGGGGATCTATTGTTTCTCAGGGGGCATATGTGTTATGGGGGGTAGTCAGGTGTTGATGGGAGAGATCTACTGTTGAAGGAAGGGTCTATTGATGCTGGCTTCTGGGAGATCTATTGTTCTGTTGGAGTCTATTGCTAGGGTGGATCTACAGTATTGTTGCTGGGGTGTCTATTGTTGCTGGCTGCAACTAAGAGAAAATACCCTAAGAACATTTGATCCCAAGAGAAAATACCTTAAGAACATTTGATCCCAAGAGAAAATACCCTAAGAACATTTGATCCTAAGCGAAAATACCCTAAGACAGGGCTTCTTTTCTCAGAGAATGGGTGCAGGAACTCCCCCTTTTGGGTCACCTCTTGTCTCCGCCCCCTACCCTCCTCCTATCAACGTCCCTTGGTTCCAACCCCTACCCTCCTCCCAGTGCCGCCCCTTTTAGAGAATACAGAACCAAGTATTATTTTTTGGTACTAACTAGTTTGTATGGAATTTGCTAATAATAGGCAGTAAAATAGGCCCTCTGCAGCCAGCAGAGGATCGAATGCTCTTAGGGTATTTTCTCTTAGGATTGACTGTTCTAACGGTATGTTCTCTTAGGATCGAATGTTAAGGTATTCTCTCTTCTGTGCAAATGTTTTTGTGGAATCTTATTTCTGATTGAATGCTCTTACCGTATTTCCTCTTAGGATCGAATGTTCTCAGAATATGTTCCGTTCGGTACTGCTACCAGAGAAATGCACAATAACATGCATAATCGTTAGAGTATCTTTTCATCTGATTGAATGCCCCTAGGGATTTTTTTTTTTTTCTAAGGGATCAAATGTTCTTAGGATATTTTCTTGTAGGATCGAATGTCCAATCACAGCCCATCTGTACCATGTAATTAGCTCTGACCAATCACAGCTAATCACAACAAAAGAAACGGAATCAATCAATTTCATTCAGTAAAATGCTTGCTTACAGCAATGAAATTCACGATTATAAGCATTCATGGGTAAAAAAGAAATTACTGGTCACTTCCGCAGAGTAGTACAATGTTACTATGGTAACATTACATTGCTCTGATGAAAGTGTGTTTAAAAAAATAAAATAAAAAATGGTAAAAAAAAAAAAAATATATATATAATAATAATAATTTTATTTATTTTCCGTACTGTCACCAGTCAGTGTCCCTGATCACTGCCCCACCAGTTATTTGATGACGCTGTACTGCACTGGTGACAGTATGTAAAAAAATTTAAAAAAATAAAGTCTTCATTTTCCAAAACTTTAATGACAAAAAATTACACCTTCAAAAAACTCGACATTCCTCCTACTAAACACCTTGGACTGTCTACTTTCCAGAAAAAGGGGTCCTTGGGGGGGTGGTATTTGTACATTTTAGGTTCTCAAGAAATTAGATCAGTACGTCAGGATTGATCGATTTTCAGATATATACCATAGCATGTGGACTCTAATAACTTTCCTACAGACTAAATAATATACACTGATTTGGATTATTTTCACCAAGGAAATAAAGCAGAATACATTTTCGCCTAAATGTATGAAGAAAGATTTATTTTTTTGGAAAATGTTATAACAAAAATGTGTATTCAAAAAAAAATATATATATTATATATATATATATATATATATATATATATATATATATATATATATATATATATGTTTTTTTTTCATTTAGAACACACACAAAAAATCCAGTATATATATATAAAAAAAATTATATAAACTAAAAAAAAAAAAAAAAAACAGTATATACAGTATACCAATCAATATACACTTACTGGGATTTTTTTTTCTTATTTTAGCTCAAATTTATGAAGAAATTCGATATTTTTCAAAATTTTCAGCCTTTTTTTGTTTATAGAGCAAAAAAAACTTTATTAACCACTTGATCCTTAAACCCCCTTAATAACCAGACCAATTTTCAGCTTTTGGTACTCTCATATTTTGAATGACAATTACCCAGTCATGCAACGCTGTACCTATTTGAAATTTTTGTCCCTTTTTCACACAAATAGAGCTTTCTTTTTCACCGCTTTTTTTTTTTTTTTTGCGCTATAAAAGAAAAAAGACCGAAAAATTCCGTAAAAAAAATAAATTTTTCTTTGTTATAAAATTTTGCAAATTAGTAATTTTTTTTCATATATTTTGGCCAACATTTATACCACTACATATCTTTGATAAAAATGACCCAAATCGGTGTATATTATTTGGTCTTTGGTGAAAGTTATAGAATCCACAAGCTATGGTGCCAATCTCTGAAAATTGATCACACCTGATGTACTGAAGGCCTATCTCATTTCTTGAGACTCTAACATGCCAGAAAAGTACAATTACCCCCCAAATGACCCATTTTTGGAAAGTAGACATTCCAAGGTATTTAGTAAGAGGCATTGTGAGTTTTTTGAAGCTGTAATTTTTTCCCCACAATTCTTTGCAAAATCAAGATTTTCTTTTCTTTTTTTTTCACAAAATTGTTATATTAGCAGGTTATTTCTCACACACAGCATATTCATAGCACAAATTACACCCCAAAACACATTCTACTATTCCTCTTGAGTATGGCGATACTACATGTGTGAGACTTTTAGACAGCCTGGCCACATGCAGAGGCCCAACATGAAAGGAGCACCTTCAGGCGTTCTTGGAGCATAAATTACACATATAATTTCTTGACTACCTCTTACACTTTTGAAGACCCTGAAAAACCAGGACAATGGAAACTCCCCAAAAATTACCCCATTTTGTAAAGAAAACAACCCAATGTATAATCTATGAGGCATATCGAGTCTTTTGAACATGTCATTTTTTTCTACAAGTTTCCCCTCAACATTGGGAGGGTGCTTTGTGGTAGCCCCCCAAAGCACCTTGTCCCCATGTTGATGGGGACAAGGGCCTCATCAAGGGCCTCATCCCCACAACCCAGTGGAAAATGTGTAAAGAAAATGAAAACGCTTTTTTTTTTTTTTTTTTACACAACGTTGTCCATTTACACAATGTTTCTAACACATAACATGTACATACCAAAAATTATACCCCAAAATAGATTCTCCTACTCCTCCCGAGTATGGCAATACCTCATGTGTGAGACTTTTCCACAGCGTGGCCACATACAGAGGACCAACATGCAGGTGTTCTAGGAACATACATTTCAAATCTAATTTGACTACCTATTACACTTTTGTGAGGCACTGTAATGGCATGAATGAGCCGTGGATGGGGATGGCTGAGCATGAATGAGTATGGCTGGGTACAGCTGAGTATGGATGGGTACGGCTGAGTATGGCTGGGTATAGATGGGATGTGGCTGGGTATGACTGAGCACGATTGAATATGGCTGGGTATGGCTGAGGAAGGCTGGGTATGGCTGGGTCCAGCTGGCTACGGCTGGATACAGATGGGTATGGCTGCGTATGACTGAGTACGGCTGGGTACGGCTGGGTACAACTGGGTATGGCTGAGTATGGATGGGTATGGCTGAGTATGATTGAGTATGGCTGGTTATGACTGGGTCTGGCTGGGGCTGGCTGGGTATGGCTGGGTACTCGGTATGGATGGGTATGGCTAAATATGGATGGGGGTGGATGGGATGGCTTAGCATGGATGGGTTAATGGATTAGTATTGCTGAGGATGGATGGATGAGTATGCTGAGTATGGATGAGGATGGATGGATGATTATGCTGAGTATGGATGGGTGAGCATGGAAGGATGGATGAGTATGCAGAGTATGGATGGGTATGCATGGTTATGCAGAGTATGCAGAGTATGGATGGGTATGCATGGTTATGCAGAGTATGCAGAGTATGGATAGTTATGCAGAGTATGGATGGTTATGCAGAGTATGGATGGGTGAGCATGGATCGATGGATCTGTCACTGAGCAGTGCTGTGGGCACTACACATGCAGCCCACAGCGCTGCCGTCACCGATCTCTCCCCTCTCCGCTCACACTGGACGGAGAGGGGAGGGAGGAACCGGAAATCACTCCGATTTGTTTACATGTGATCGCTCCATCATTTGATCCGTGGACCCGGCAGTCACGGAAGTTTTAGGGTGAGCGCCCCAAGGGACGCGCGAGAGCGGAATTCTGGGAGGACGTCATAGTATACCCTCCCAGAGTTAAGCAACCACCCTGTAGCCGTCATTCGGCTATGGGCTGATTTCTAAGTGGTTAAATACCACCAAAAGAAAGTCCTATTTGTGTGAGAAAAAAAATGATATCAATTTTGTTTGGGTACAGTGAAGCATGACCACGCAATTACCAGTTTGAGTAGCGCAGTGTTGTATAGCAAAAAATGCTTTTTGTAATGAAGGCGGTGAAACCTTCTGGAGGTCAAGTGGTTAAGCAAAATATTGGCAGAAAAATAACAATTTTGTTTTTTCATTTTTGTTTGTTGATATGCCCTTCCTCAGTTTGAAGTGGTGATATCTGAATGATGGGTGTAATGTAAAAGCAATCCTATTCAGCTGTATGGGCTATATATATACACTGTGAATTATGTACTGTATACCTATCTATCCAGCAGGTAGCACTTTAGCGTGTATTCTATGGTACTAAGTAATAAGCTGTACCGTCTATATCTAAATGTGTACTCCCCTCTTGCAGGGTGAACCTGGGGGTCGTGACCTGGGGTCAGCACGCAGCCAAGTCTAAACTCCCATGAGGGGGTCCCTGGCAGAATACCGGCTGGCCCTTAGATTCCACACCCTGGGGGATCCCATGTCACCTGGGTGGCACAGTGGTATAGTGGGTAGCCCTCTCACCTAGCAGTAAAAAGGGTCGCTGGTTCAAATCCCAACCACGACACTACCTGCCTGGAGTTTGCATGTTCTCCCTGTGCAGGTTTCCTCCAGGTACTCTGGTTTCCTCCCACACTCCAAAGACATGCTGGTAGGTTAATTGGCTTCTGTCCAAACATTGGCCCCAGTATATCAATGTGAGTTGGGGACCTTGGATTGTGGATTGGTGTTTTTATTCAACCTTACTATGTGACCTGCTTGCCTATGGGCTCACACCAGTGGCGCTGTGACAATCACCTACTGAGGGGCAATCAAGAGCAAGGTGTTATTCCAGGAGCACATCTACTTATAACAATGGAGGAAAATACCTAAGCAAAGAAGTGGCCTCATACCTGAAGAGTCAAGGAATAGTACACCAGACAGACAACCACAAAATACACTCCTTAACAAAAACGGTGTAGCAGAAAGGAAAGATCACACTCTTATAGAAATGGCCAGATGCATGTTGTCGGTTGCCAACATACCTCACAAGTACTGGGGAGAAGCAGTTATGATTGAAACCTACCTACAGAACAGACTACCCTCAAGAGCTTTTTAAAAGTACTCCATTGGAAATGTGGCATGGATCAAAGCCTAACATAGAGCACATCAGAGTCTTTGGATGTAAAGCATATGCCTATATTCCAAGTGAAAAAGTTCCAAGCTGGACAACAGAGCTAAAAAAGGGCATTCTAGTAGGCTACAGCAAGAAAACTAAGGCCGCGTACACACGGGCGGACTGTTCGCCCAACTTTGTCCGCTGAACAGTGTTTCAGCGGACAGTCCGCTCGTGTGTGGGCTTCAGCGGACAGTTTCAGCGGACAGTCTGACGAACAAAGTTTTTCGGAATTCCCGTAAGACAGTCCGCTGAAACTTGGTTTGAGCGGACAGTCCGCTCGTGTGTAGGCTTGTTCGACAAACTAAGTGTTGCGCATGCTCAGAAAGGATTTACACGGCGAAGGTTGCATTGCAGTGTATTGGACGTCGTATTTTTCGTCCCGTCGTACGTGCCGTTCACGTCATCGCGCACGGTTTCAGCGGACTGTTCGTTCATCGTGTGTGGTCAAGTCCGCTCATGCAAATTTTGAGCGGACTGTTTGTCGGATTGTTTGACAAACTAAGTTGGGCGAACAGTCCGCCCGTGTGTACGCGGCCTCAGAGTTACAGAATCCTACACCCAAAGACTGACAAAATTACAATAAGCCATAGTGTTTATTTTGATGAGAGCCCATCACCAGAAACACTGATCCCTGAAAGCTGTGAAATGAATATGCCAAGCACAACAGAAGAAAAGGTTGACCAAAGAAAACCTGTGCAGGAGTCAGAACAAGAGGTGGAACTCACATGGCCTAAATCAAGTTCCCCTCCAGATCCTGCTGAACTGCCTGAAGTCAGAAGATCCACTCGGACTACAAAGGGGATACCTCCCTGCAAGCTTATACACTGCTAAAACACACAGCATACTTAAACCAACATCCTGGGAAGACATAGGCCGCGTACACACGGGCGGATTGTCTGGCCAACTAAGTCCGTCAGACAATCCGACAGACATTCCGTCCTACTTTTGAATGAACGGACTTGACCACACACGACGAACAGACAGTCCGCTGAAAGCTTGCGCGATGACGTGTACAGCACGTACGACGGGACTAGAAATACGACGTCCAATACACTGCAATGCAACCTTTCGCCGTGTAAATCCTTTCTGAGCATGCGCCATACTTACTCCGTCCAACTTGCCTACTCGCGAGCGGACTGTCCGCTGAAACCAAGTTTGGACGGACTGTATTACGGAAATTCCGAAAGACTTAGTCCGCCAGACTGTCCGCTGAAAAAGTCTGCTGAAGCCCACACACGAGCGGATTGTCCGCTGAAACACGTTTCAGCGGACTAAGTTGGATGGACAATCCTCTCGTGTGTACGCGGCCATAGAAAAACTGCCAAAACATGAAGCCAATAAATGGAGAAAAGCAGGAGAAGAAGAATTAAAGTCAATTCAAGAAAATAAAACCTGGACATTCAGAGAGCTCCCTCCTAACTGCAAAACTATAGTAAGTAAGTAAGTAAGTGGACTTTCAAAGTAAAGTCAGACGCAGAAGGGAATATCTACAAATACAAAGCCAGACTAGTTGCCAAGGGTTGCTCTCAGAAATTTGGTGAAGATTACGATTGAACTTTCACTCCATCATCAGAGCGCTTCTTAGCGTTGCAGCCAGAAAGGGTATGCAAGTGAAATACATAGACGTTAAAACTGCTTTCATATGTGGAGACATTAAGGAAGATCTCTTTTTTTTTTTTATTAAATCTTTTTATTTTATAAACATATAAAATGTACATACCGTTAAGAATAAAGAAACTACCAAGAGATAATCTTAATTCCATCAGTATCACGATTAATAGCTCCCTAAATACATTATTCTTTCTATAACCCTTTAAACCCCTCCCATCCCCCCACCCCCCCCCCCATTCCCTCCTAGTGCCTTAGAGCCGGTTCACACAGCGGGCAATGCGAGGCGACACGACTCGCCTCGCCTCGCTCTCGCAAGTCGCCCCCGTTCTGTACAATGGAACCGTTCTGAGAGGAGCAACTCGAGTCGCTCCGACTCAGAAAAAAGGTTCCTGTACTACTTTTGGGCGACCTGGGGGCGACTTGCATTGACTTCTATACAGAAGTCATTTGCAAGTCGCCGCTGAGGCTGCGGCAGGTCGCGGCGAGGCAAGTCGGAGTCGCCTCGCCTCGCCTGCAGTGTGAACCGGTCCTTATCTTTTTGTGGAATTCGTAAACAATAAATATATTACCATTATCCTACTTTCCCTCACATAGATTACTTTGTCACCCTTCTAATCTATTCTCCCTTCCTTATAACATCCCCTCAGTGTTTAATTCTCTCTTGCCATGTGCCCATTGATACCCTTTATGGTGGACAACCCATTTTATCCAACCATGGTGTCCACAACTTTACAAAACCACCAAAGTTCCTTCTTCTAGTGTATACCACTTTTTCCCTCCCTATAGTATCATCCATCGCCTTTATCAATTCTTCACACGTAGGGGATCTTACCGATTGCGAGTTATGGGCTATTAACTTTCGTGCCTGAAATAGGCCCCTTATCGCTGCTATTTTAACTTTTTCCGATATCTTCCTGTCTTCTATTTTTCCCAATAAGCATATCTCCTTCCCCGGTCCCAAAAAGTATTGTTAATAACTTCCACTATTCCTGTCCAGTACCTAAATAATTTTGGGCACTTCCACATCATATGTATCAAATCCCCAGTTTCTTGACACCTTGGACATTTAGCATTCACTCTATAACCGAATCCAAAAAGTTTTTTTCGGGGTATAATAAGCCTTATGTAAAAAAAAAATAGCTGGGACATTTTTTGTGCAGGGGACGCTGAAACCAGAGCACTACCTTCTAATATCTTTCTCCACTGTGCTTCTGTTATCTTTACTCCAAGATCCTCTTCCCACCTTTTTTTATTTCTAACCAATCCGTCCCTAGTAATTAATTTACTGCAGAGCTGTGCATATATCTCAGATATCAATCCCTTAGATGACTCCCTATTCACCACTTTTTGAATAAGAGGGGTTTTACACCATACTACCATTTGATTTCTAAAATGTGTTTGTAGGGCATGTCTTATCTGAAGATATCGGAAAAACAAATGGTTAGGAACACCATACTCCCTCCTCAACTCCTCAAAAGACTTCAACCTGCTCCCCTCATATAGTTGGGCCAAACTTACCACACCGCACTTTTCCCATACACCTACTTTACTTATAGGTGTCAGGTCTGGAAAGTGATTATTATCCCACAATGGGGTATATTCTGTTGGTCCTACATATCCCATTCCTTTTTTTACTGCCTGCCAGACCTTTGTATATAATCTTAGTGTAGGGCATTCAGAAAGGAATGAGTCAGCTTCCAGAGCTTCCACCAGTTTAACATGCTTAGCTCCCTGCAACAGCATCGGCTCCTTTTTATTCCTATCCCAGCCCCTCAAATGCTGTAGCTGAGTGGCCAGAAAATAGCAGCGGGGTGAGGGACTGCTGCTCCCACCTCTTTTATTGGTAACTGCAGTGTCTGTAGGCCTATACGAGGTTGTCTCTTCTTCCATATTAGTTCCCTAAATGAAGTTTCAATCTTTTTAAACCATTCCATTCTTATCCAAACTGGAGCGTTGTGTAAATAATACAACTGGGGCATCCAGACCATTTTAATTAAATTAATTCTGCCAGCTACTGACAAAGGTAGATGTTTCCAAATGTCTGACTAAATCTAAACAGGAGGGGAGCAAGATTATCTTTTATATATTGGTTTGGGTCCCTTGTTAGCCATATTCCCAAGTATTTCATTCTGTCTACCACCCGCAGTTGAGCAACTGCAGGCGACAGAGAGCTTATTGGGTCTACCGGCAGCAATGCAGACTTCTCCCAATTAATTACCAACCCTGATATCCGTCCGAAGTTTTCCACTATATTTATGGCCGTCACTAAGGATACATCTATATTCCCAAGAAAGAACAGGATATCATCTGTATAATGCATTGTATAATGCAATCCTGTCTTCACCCGCTTTTCTTTTAAATCCCTGTATCGCCCCTGCTGCTCTAATGGCAATCGCCAATGGTTCAATTGCCAAAGCGAACAACAGGGGCGACAGGGGACATCCCTGTCATGTACCCCTTTCAAGTTCTATCGGGTCAGAGTACATGTTGTTAATTTTTATTTTTGCTCTAGGGGTCCTATAAAGTGCTTTTACTCAACCTATAACCCAAACATACCCCAAACATCTCCAGAGCCCACCATAGATACCCCCACTCCAAGCTATCAAAAGCTTTAGCGGCATCTAGAGATACTATGGCCCACGACCCCATGTTTAGCGTCGGAATCTGTAAGTTTAAATACACCCTCCTGATGTTAACACTGGTGGACCTATTCACTATAAACCCTGATTGATCTGGGTGTATACGTTTTTGTATATGTCTATTCATCCTTGCTGCCAATACTTTTGCAAGTATTTTCACATCAGAGCACAACAATGATATTGGCCTATACGATGCAGTGTCCTTAGGGTCTTTCCCTTCTTTTGGCAGCACTATTATCGTGGCTTCTGACATTGAAATAGGCAGCCCCTCTCCTGATACCACATCCTCCAGTACCTTCAATAGTTCTGGGATAAGCACCTCCCCATACCGTCTATAAATTTCTACTTTAAGACCATCTGGTCCTGGAGACTTCTGATTGGCCATCCCGGCCACAGCGCGCTGTACTTCCTCCAGGGTTATGGGGCTCTCTAGTTCTTCTTTCGCTTTTTCTGACAGTGTTGGCATTTCTATCCCTTAAAAAAAAAAAAAATCAATCCCATTCCCCCCTCTCCTCTTTCTGTCTAGATTTATATAGCTTTGAATAATACTGCCTAAAAGAATCCAAAATTTCAGAGGTCTGAGAGGAGATCTCCCCCCCCCCCCCCCCCCCGGCAGCCTAATCGCCGCGATCCCTGATGGGGAGTTGTTGGTTTTAACCAGCCTAGCAAGCATACGGCCTACACTCTCCCCATCAGCAAACGCCGCTTGTCTCTGAAATAGGCGCTTATTCTCTCTCTCATAACAACATTTATATATCTCTGCTGGCTTCTGAGCCATCTCTCCTGTTTTTCAAGGGTTGGGTCTTCCACATATTGTTTTTCAGCCTCTACCACTTCCTCTCTGATACTCTCTAAGGAAGATCTCTACATGGAGCAACTACCAGGGTTTGAGCAAGGGGACAACCTTGTGTGTACACATCAGAAGAGCATCTATGGTCTTAAACAATTTGCAAGGATGTGGAATGCGAAAGTGAACAAAGTACGTACTAAAGAAGGATTCTCAAGAAGTAAAGCAGACCCCCGTTCAGGGCCGGACTGCCCCACAGCATTACTATACCAGCCCAACAGCATTACATCATTATTTTCTTGTTCATGAAAGGGAAAACCATACATTTTAAAGCACATTTGATGAAGAGAGTATTATATATAGATATTAAATCACATAGGGCTATATATATATATATATATATATATATATATATATATATATATAGTACAGGATGCCAAGGTTGGGTCCTGGATGTGTGCCATGTAGCACCTGTATTCGGGTTGTGGACCTTTTAAGAGAGTCCCGGTAGGCTTCAGGGGGTCACCCAAAATGGGTGAGAAATTCCGGGTTTAGTCATCAGGAGAGGATTGACTCGCGGTCCTCTCTATATTAAGAGAGAGATAGTTGGGACCCGGAATTTGGGGGGCTCTGATGTGACATTTGGGTGGGAAAGAGCCTCCCTCCCTGACCACAGGGATTCTGCGCACAGGGGGTTAAAGGCCTCCAAGAAGACAGGAAGTAGTAGAGAGGTGGTGGTGAGGAGGAGGAGATTAACACCTGTCTGAGGAGCTGTCTTGCTGTTTTGGAGGCTACAAAAAGATTTCTATAAGGATTCTGAAAACGTTATGGCGAATCCCCGGCTACAGAACTGTAGGTGTTTTCTTTAATTCTTGTTTTTGTATGCTGAAGATAAGCGGACTTTAGTTTACGTTTTGATTTGTGTGCTGAAGAAAGCCTTATTTTTCATTTAATTGTAAACGTCTTTTGGTTTCACCCTTGAACGGTTTATATGCTTGGTCCCGCGGAGCTATTATTCCCAAAGTTTACAACTGGTGTCTTGGATGCTGGCAAAAGTGCATTTTCAGCCGCAAAAAACGTTTAAAAACCAAAAACATATACAAATGGCATGTCTTGGGTGAAGTCAGCTCAGGCGCTCCAAGCAGCAGGTAAAGACATGGAGGAGGTCATCAGGGCTTTGGCACAAGCCACCGTGACCCAGCAGCAAGCTTCAGCAGACGCAAACCGTCGTCATGAGGAAGCGAAGGCTCAGCAGCAGCAGGCCCTGGCACAGGCTATAGCTGTACAGCAGGAAAGCGCACGGCTGCTAGCCGCCCAGTTTACTGCTCAGCAGGAGTCCACTCAAGCACAGGTGGCTGCCTTGCAGGTGGCAGTACAGCGGCTGGCTCAGGGATGAGAACAAGCGGCTGTCGCCGCTGGCAACCAGGTGTCTGTGAGGGCCAGCCATTTTTTACAAAAACTGATACCCAGAGATGATGAGGCTGGAGAGCGATGGGTGGAGCTTGAGAGCACCAGGAGGCCAGAAAGAACAGGGATGCGGAGAATGGGGGACTGGAGAGTGATGGCGAGAGCTGGAGAGCACTGGGGGGGGGGGAGGGGGGAGAGCACTGGGGGGAGTGGAGAGCACTGGGGGACTGGAGAGCACTGGGGGGAGTACAGGGGGGAGAGCACTGGAGGGGCATGGAGAGCAATGGGGGGAGTGGAGAGCACTGGGGGGAAAGAACAGGGGAGAGAGCACTGGGGGGAGTGGAGAACACTGGGGGGAGGGAAGAACAGGGGTGTAGAGCACTGGGGGGGAAAGAACAGGGGAGGGAGCTCTGTGGGGGAAAGAACAGGGGGGGGAGCACGGGGGGGAGAACAGGGGGTAGAGCACTAGGAGGGAAGGAACAGGGGAGAGAGCACTAGGGGGGAGTGTAGAGGACTGGGGGGAGTGGAGAGTACTGGGGGGGAAGAACAGGAGTGGAGAGCACTGGGGGGGGAGAACAGGGGGGGAGCCCTGGGAGAGTGGAGAGCACTGGGGGGGAGAACAGGATGGAGAGCCCTGGGGGAGTGGAGAGCACTGGGGGACTGGAGAGCACTGGGGGGGAGAGCACTGGAGGGGCATGGAGAGCAATGGGGGGAGAGGAGAGCACTGGGGGGAAAGAACAGGGGAGAGAGCACTGGGGGAGTGGAGAACACTGGGGGGGGGAAGAACAGGGGTGTAGAGCACTGGGGGGGAAAGAACAGGGGGGGAGCACTGTGGGGGAAAGAACAGGGGGGAGAGCACGGGGGGGAGAACAGGGGGTAGAGCACTAGGAGGGAAGGAACAGGGGAGAGAGCACTGGGGGGAGTGTAGAGGACTGGGGGGAGTGGAGAGTACTGGGGGGGAAGAACAGGAGTGGAGAGCACTGGGGGGGAGAACAGGGGGGGAGCCCTGGGAGAGTGGAGAGCACTGGGGGGGAGAACAGGGGGGAGAGCCCTGGGGGAGTGGAGAGCACTAGGGGGGGGGGGGAGAATAGGGGTGGGAGAGAACTGGGGGAGTGGAGAGCACTAGAATATAGAAAACGAATAGAAAGCTAATTTCCTCTATGTGCAGCAGCAGCTGGCTGGCTCTGTGTTCGGGGCCGCGCTGTAACACAGTTCCGCCCCCCCCCCCCCCCAGACCGGCTTGTGTGATAGTAGATAGAATCAACATTCTGCCTATCACACGAGCGGTCTGGGGGGGGGTTCGCCTTACACAGAGCCAGCCAGCTCTGTGATCCAGAGGAGAGAGCAGAGGAGCAATGCAGCCACAACTAAAAGCGGCCCCAGGGCAGGCGGCCTACCGGGAAATCTCCCAGTATCCCGGTAGGCCAGTCTGGCCCTGCCCCCATCTCTACTCCAGGAATCAAGAAGACAGATGGATATACATCCTTATCTATGTTAATGACATTATAACCTGTTTTGAACAAGAAGGGGATTACAATCAGATAGAAGATGAAAGAAAATTTTAAAATCAAAGACCCTGGGAACATTAGCCACTATCTGGGTATCCAAATAGAGAGAGAAAGTGATGGAAATTATCTTCTCAGAAAATCTCTGAAATCTTGCAACAATTCCATATGCAATAGGAAGTGAAAAGGTCTATGGAACCAGCCAAAAGAGCAATGAAGGAGAAAACTTGCTACCCAACAATGATTCGTATCACAGAGCAATTGGTAAGCTGCTATATATTGCCACTGTGACAAGACCAGACATAGCCGCAGCAGTTTTTTCCTCCCATACTTCAAAGACATTCCTCGCATTGGTGGTGCAGTGGCGAGCATAGCTGCTTATAAAGCAACTGACCTGGGTTAGATTCCCAGCCAACTCAATTGCCAAGATGGCTGTCTCGACTGCTAACTGCATTGTGTCCCCAGGGAGAAATCTACTGTGCAAATTAAATGCTGATGGAATAACATTTAAACCAAAAGGAATGTGTTTATGTACGTATTTCATTAAGCATTTTTGAATAAATATATGTACGTCTTTTGTTAAGCATTTATTTTGCACAAGAATATGATTGTTTTGTATTCTCATTTTTGGCCAGGTGGTGGAGCACTTGGCTTCTTTTCAGGTATTTTCTAGGCTATCTTTGGCAACTTGGCTGAAAAAAGCCTGCTGTTTACTATATAGCTCAATAGCTCTCTTTAACACTAACCCTCCCTGTAACCCCAATACTATACCTCCCTATATCCCCAAGAGTAACCCTCCCTGTAACCCCAATACTATACCTTCCTATATCCTCAAGAGTAACTCTCCCTATATCTCCTAGAGTAATGCCCCATACACACGGTCGGACATTCCGACCACAAAATCCGTCAGATTTTTTCTGACGGATTTTGTACGAAACTTGTGTTGTATATACATGGTTGCACAAAGTTGTCGGAAAATCCAATGGTTCTAAATGAGGTGACATCAAACATGTACGTTGGGACTATAAATGGACCAGTAGCCAATAGCTTTCGTCTTAGTTTATTCTGAGCATGCGTGGCACCTGGTCCGTGGGAAATGTCTACACACGATCGGAATTTATACGATTGGATTTTGTTGTCAGAAAATTTTAGATCCTGCTCTCAATCTTTGTGCAACGGAAAAGCCACAGAAAAAGTCTGATAGAGCCCACACATGATCGGATTTTCCGACAACATAATCTGATCTGACTTTTTCCATCGGAATTTCCGACCGTGTACAGGGCATAACCCTCCCTATATCCCCTAGAGTAACCCTCCCTGTAACCCCAATACTAACCCTCCCTTTAGCCCCAAGAGTAACCCTCCACGTAACCTCAATACTATCCCTCCCTATATCCCCAAGAGTAACCCTCCCTAGATCCCCTAGAGTAACCCTCCCTAGATCCCCTAGAGTAACCCTCCCTGTAAACCCAATACTATACCTCCCTACATCCTCAAGAGTAACCCTCCCTATATCCCCTAGAGTAACTCTCCCTATATCCCCATGAGTAACCCTCCATGTAACCCCAATACTAACCCTCCCTATAGCCCCAAGAGTAACCCACCATGTTACCCCAATACTATCCCTCCCTATAGCCCCAGGAATAACCCTCCCTGTAACTGAACCCAGTGAATCTAGTGAGAGGGGGGGTTGAACCCCCGAGTTCGGCTTTAATAAACTGGTCTGTAATGTCGGCACCTATAATGCCTCAGGAGCCCTAAAATACACAAATTGTCACACCATGAAGTGGAAGCTCTCCATGCTTGAAAAAAACTCTTTGGCAGCTAAAACTGTCTCATCTCTATATGGTGGATTCCATCCACAGTGTTCTCTTCTAACTCCGGCTCCTTGGGTGTAAATGCACAATGTACTTTATCCTGTCTTCCTAGGTAGTCCTGTTCCTCTCTTTCTGCTTCGGTCCAATCACACATACACTATATTAGTAAAAGTACTGGGACGCCTGCCGTTACACACACACACAAACTTTAACCACTTGCCGACCAGGCTATAGCCAAATGACAGCTACAGCGTGGTCTGATAATTCTAGGAGGGTGTACAAATGATGTCCCCCCATAATCGTGATCCCTTCATGCCCCATGGGGCGTGCACACAGTAGTTTCCATGCCCGCCGGGTACTCGGGACCCGGCACGTCACGGATCGGGGTAAAGGGCCAATCTCAGCAGCCCTTTACCACATGATCACTCCATCCAGCGGATTCAGAGTAATCACTGTCGCCGAAACTGCTTCATGTCCGGTTCTCTCCTCTCATCGATCGTGTGAGCAGAGGAGGGAGAAGCTGCATTGTGAGGCTGCTTTTTTCATGTATTCCAAGTGCCCAGCAGTGCCCCGTCAGTACCCAGCAGTGCCACAGCTGTACCCAGCAATGCCACATCAGTGCCCATCTATGCCACATCAGTGCCCATCTGTGCCACATCAGCACACTGCAGTGCCCCATCAGTGCCCATTTGTGATCCAGCAGTGCCACATCAGTGCCCATCTGTGCCCCATCAGTGCCACATCAGTACCCAGCAGGGCCCCATCAGTGCTACATCAGTGCCCAGTACTGCCCCATCAGTGCCCATCTGTGCCCAATTAGTGCCACATCAGTACCCTGCCATGCCACATTTTTGTACAGCGGTGCTCTACAGTGCCCCAGCAGTGCACATCTGTGCCCTGAAGTGCCACATCAGTACCCAGCAGTGCCACAGCTGTACCCAGCAATGCCACATCAGTGCCCATCTATGCCACATCAGTGCCCATCTGTGCCACATCAGCACACTGCAGTGCCCCATCAGTGCCCATTTGTGATCCAGCAGTGCCACATCAGTGCCCATCTGTGCCACATCAGTGCCACATCAGTACCCAGCAGGGCCCCATCAGTGCTACATCAGTGCCCAGTACTGCCCCATCAATGCTCATCTGTGCCCAAGTAGTGCCACATCAGTACCCTGCCATGCCACATTTTTGTACAGCGGTGCTCTACAGTGCCCCAGCAGTGCACATCTGTGCCCTGAAGTGCCACATCAGTACCCAGCAGTGCCACAGCTGTACCCAGAAATGCCACATCAGTGCCCATCTATGCCACATCAGTGCCCATCTGTGCCACATCAGCACACTGCAGTGCCCCATCAGTGCCCATTTGTGATCCAGCAGTGCCACATCAGTGCCCATCTGTTCCCCATCAGTGCCACATCAGTACCCAGCAGTGCCCCATCAGTGCTACATCAGTGCCCAGTACTGCCCCATCAGTGCCCATCTGTGCCCAATTAGTGCCACATCAGTACCCTGCCATGCCACATTTTTGTACAGCGGTGCTCTACAGTGCCCCAGCAGTGCACATCTGTGCCCTGAAGTGCCACATCAGTACCCAGCAGTGCCACAGCTGTACCCAGCAATGCCACATCAGTGCCCATCTATGCCACATCAGTGCCCATCTGTGCCACATCAGCACACTGCAGTGCCCCATCAGTGCCCATTTGTGATCCAGCAGTGCCACATCAGTGCCCATCTGTGCCACATCAGTGCCACATCAGTACCCAGCAGGGCCCCATCAGTGCTACATCAGTGCCCAGTACTGCCCCATCAATGCTCATCTGTGCCCAAGTAGTGCCACATCAGTACCCTGCCATGCCACATTTTTGTACAGCGGTGCTCTACAGTGCCCCAGCAGTGCACATCTGTGCCCTGAAGTGCCACATCAGTACCCAGCAGTGCCACAGCTGTACCCAGAAATGCCACATCAGTGCCCATCTATGCCACATCAGTGCCCATCTGTGCCACATCAGCACACTGCAGTGCCCCATCAGTGCCCATTTGTGATCCAGCAGTGCCACATCAGTGCCCATCTGTTCCCCATCAGTGCCACATCAGTACCCAGCAGTGCCCCATCAGTGCTACATCAGTGCCCAGTACTGCCCCATCAGTGCCCATCTGTGCCCAAGTAGTGCCACATCAGTACCCTGCCATGCCACATTTTTGTACAGCGGTGCTCTACAGTGCCCCAGCAGTGCACATCTGTGCCCTGAAGTGCCACATCAGTACCCAGCTGTGCCACATTTGTGCCCAGCAGCACCCTACAGTGCCCCAGCAGTGTTACATCAGTACCCCATCAGTGTCTCATTAGTACCCAACAGTGCCACATCTGTGTCCAGCCATTCCCTACAGTGCCACATCTGTATTACATCAGTGCCACATCTGTGCTCTACAGTGCCACTAATGGCACTAATTAGTGCCCATCATTAAGTGCTCATCAGTGCCACCTTTCATCTGCACCCATCAGTGCCACTAATGTACCCATTAGTGCCCATCAGTAAGTGCTCATCAGTGCCACCCTTCATCTGTGCCCATCAGTGCGGTAGAAATGTGTAAAAATGCGTTTTCATTTTCTTTCCACATTTTCCAAAAACTTGTGGGAAAAAATGACATGTTCAAAAGACTCATCATGCTTCATAGAATATTACGGAGATGGTAGTAAGAGATCTTGCATAAGTGATTTATATGGGCTTCAAAAGTGAGTTTACACCAAGATTTGTGACTGTTGATGAAAGGGGGATATTAGAACCAGAAAAGGTAATGCTGGTTATAAATGATGATTTGGTCTGATAAGGAGTGCCAATCATGATGACTTCAGTTTTAGAACTGCTGAGTTGAAGAAAATGATGCTCCATCCATACCTTTATCTCCTCCAGACAGGTGGTGAGTACTGATAGGGATGACTGTAAAGGTGGGGTTTCAGCTGTTGCATTTACATATAGCTGTGTGTCATCGGCATAGCAGTGAAATTACATTTTATGGCAGCTAATGATTTGGCAAAGGGGAGTGAGATAGAGAATGAAAAGAATGGGGCGAAGAACTGACCCCTGGGGGACACTGCAAATAACTGTATGCGGATTTGATTTAAAGTGGTCCAGGGAAATATATTCTGTCTGGTTTGTGAGATATTATTTGAACCAACGAAGGGCTGTGTCATTGACTCCAATGGTGTGATGTAGCTGGTTTAAAATAATGCCATGGTCAACAGTGTCAAATGCAGCCGAAAAGGTCCAGGAGGATAAGGAGAGAGGGAGAGCCAGCATCGGATGATATGAAGAGGTCCTTCGTAAATCTGACGAGGGTAGTCTCTGTGCTATGAGCAAAGCGGAAACCTGACTGGAATTTTTCAAAGAGGTTATTATGTGCCCCATCATTGGTATCAGTAGAAATATAGTGCCTCATCATTGGTATCAGTGGGAGGAATAGTGCCCCATCAATAACTCAACACACAGCCATTAATGTCTAAACTGCTGGCAACAAAAGTGCGACTGTTGCGGCCCTGGTACTTCTGCCACTGAATATGGGTAATAGCATGGATGGGGAATAGGAATTATGAGATGCCCAACTTTATAGCAACAAAACCAGGGACAACTTCCTCCCTATGTACAACTCTGATTAATGTCACTCTCGACAGCTGACAGCCTCTGATAGGAAAAAGCCCCCCCAATGACGGAGTATTTTCCATTCCTTTTGAAAGTAGCACAAAAGTTGTAGGTTGCATACAGGAGTGAGATCCCAGTTCCACTGACTTAAGGAACTACCAGCCCACCTACCTGCTTCTTCATTAGCCCACCTGGCTGCTACTGAAGATTTCCCAGGAAACAGGTTGTAAACCCTCAGGGTTTTTAACCTTAATGCATTCTATGTATTAAAGTGAGAAACCTCCTGTGAGGCAGCTGCCCCTCAGAGCCCCCCTTTTACTTACCTGAACTCGGGCTTTCCAGTGACAGGGACGAGCACACCAGCTCCAGCCAGTGTCTCGGTTCCCGATTGGATAGATTGATAGCAGTGCAGCCATTGGCTCCCACTGCTGTCAATCTAATCCAATGACGCAGGGGCGGGGCCGAGTACTGCAGTCTGTGTCAATAGACAGCAGCAGGACACAGGAGCGTGCCCGCGTGAGTGCCCCGAGGGAGAGCAGCTCTCCAACGGGGCACTCAAAAATAGTGGGAGCCAGGAGAGCCGCTGAGGGACCCCAGAAGAGGAGGATCAAGGCCACTCTGTGCAAAACCAACTGCACAAAGGAGTATGAGGTGTTTGTTTTAAAAAAAAAAACTTTAGATATCCTTTAAGCCCACTGTGGTCTTCCAGAAAGGCTTGCTACTTTTACTCGGTGTAACATTATCTTTCACAATATAATATTTCACAAAAAATTTAGCTAATTTTACTGTTGTCTTATTTTTCAACAAAAGTGTATTTTTTCCAAAAAGTACGCTTGTAAGACAACTGCGCAAATACGGTGTTAGGAAAAAAAATGTATAATGTTCAGGGGTTCTAAGTAATTTTCTAGCAAAAAAAAAACTGTTTTTAATGTGTACACAACAAATCTCAGAAAGGAGGCTCGGTCCTTAAGTGGTTAAACCAAACCACTTTAGCATTGCAGCTCATGTCTCCGCAGGACCCATGTGCCCTAATTAGGAGTATTTAAAAAGAGGTTCTTCAGTCTGAATAAAAAAAAAAAAAATAGGTATATAAAAGTCTACAGTTACAAATAGTGTAGCTGCAGATTTTTTTAAAAAAAGGACATTGACCTGTCCAAGGATCCAGCGCTGTCCTCACCCAGGTGTCATGGTGTACTGGTGAGGAAACGAACACTTTTGCTGCCATTGTGCCATGTACTGGGTATCCAGTGTGCCCCTGTGCCTTTAACCTCATGCCGACTGCCCCACACACAAATACTGCGACAGGGCGTCTGCTCTATGCCAGATCACGTACCTGGTACCTGATCTGACACTTCCAGGTCTGGGGCGCCTGCGCCGCCGGTGACCTGCTCCCACTGTGATTGCACACAGCGGGAGCCAATCAGTGGGTCAGGCAGACGCAATGTAGGAACTGCCGATTGTTCAGGAGACAATTATAACGGCGGTCTGCCTATGTTAACAAGGCACACCATCCTTTCTGTGAGAGGGGAATGTACTGATGATGATGTGTTTCTGTTCCCTCCCCATCACTGTTAGCAAGTACTCCCTAGGAACACAGTTAACCCGTTGATCGCCCCTGATGTTAACCCCTTCACTGATCACTGTATCATACCTCCCAACATTTTGAGATGGGAATGAGGGACACCTACTACCTAATGTATGTAGGCATAGGACACGCCCCCTGCCACACCTCCATAAAGTAGAAGTAAACCCTGATGGGTTTACTACTTCTTTGTCTCCCTGCAAAGGTAAAATATAATGGACTACTATGCATCCCATAGTAGCCCATTATGTGTCACTTACCTGACACAGGAGCCAGCGATGTCACCGATGTCCTCTGTAGTACAGAGCATTCATGTTCTTCCGGGTATCGCTGCTCCGGCGACTCAAAGTGCCGGGGCAGCGATGACGTCACTCTCGCGCATGCGCATGGGAGCCACCACTAATGGCATATCACCGTTAGCAGCGGCATGCTGATGACAGCGATAGCGCGCCTAGCGGTTCCTGTCTTTTAGTAAATATCTCCTAAACCGCGTAGGTTTAGGAGATATTTCTTGAACCTACAGGTAAGCCTTAATCTAGGCTTACATGTAGGTCAAAGTGGTTTGTAAGGGTTTACAACCACTTTAAAGGAGAATTAACCAAAAAAAAAAAAGAGGTTAATTAAATCCACAAGGGCTTTTTTTTTACCACTGCTATTCCTTTATATTGGCTTTTACAATTTACAAATGCAGCAATTTAGAAATTGGATGAAAGGTTTAGCTCTGGGAAACACTAAATAAAAAGTGCATTTTATATACAACTATATAAATCAGGCCAAAATGAGGGACAAATAAGGGGGAAAGAGGGACATTGCTCCAAATCAGGGACAGTCCCTCGAAATCAGGGACAGTTGGGAGCTATGCCGTATTAGTGTCACTGGTCCTCAAAAACATGTCAAAAAGTGTCAGTTTTGTGTCTGATTTGTCCTCCGCAACATCGCAGTCCTGCTATAAGTCACTGATCGCCGCCATTACTAGTAAAAAATAATAAAAAAAATTGAAAAAAATAAAGGAAAATATCCCATAGTTTGTAAACACTATAACATTTGTGCAAATCAATCAATATATGCTTATTGGGATTTTTTTTAGCAGAATACACATTGGCCTAAATTGATTTCAAAATTAGATCCTTTTACGTTTATTTATTGGATATGTTTTATAGCAGAAAGTAAAAAAAAAATAGGATTTTTGTACTCGCCTTAAAATCCTTTTCTCTGAAGTTCATTGACGGACACAGCTCCTTAGATCTTAACCTTAGGGTTATGTCACCACCTTCAGGAGGGGACTATGCAGAACATGTAAACACAGTGGGCGGCATAGTGGTGTAGTGTTTATTAGCACTCTCGCCTAGCAGTAAGAAGGGTCGCTGGTTCGAATCCCAACCATGACTCTACCTGCCTGGAGTTTGCATGTTCTCCCTGCGCCCGCGTGGGTTTCCGCCGGCTACTTCGGTTTCCTCCCACAAACCAAAGACATGCAGGTAGGTTAATTGGCTTCTGTCCAAAATTGGCCCTAGTGTATGAATGGGGACCTTGGATTGTGGGCTCATTGAGGGTAGGGACCAATGTGAGTGTGTAATGTACAGGGATAGGGACAATTGTAGACACTCAGGTTGAACTGGATGGACTGGTCTCTTTATTCAACCTTACTTTCTATGAAACTATGTAAAAACAGCAAGACTGCACAGTACTGCCCAGGGGGCAGCCCCACTGGCTATAACCCCTCACTCTGCTTCCTGCAGCTCAGTTCGTCAAAAAGCAGTACAAACATAAATAGGAGGGGTGGGTGCTGTGTCCATCAATGAACTTCAGAGAAAAGGATTTTATGGCAATAGGGAAAAATAAGATTGCGCTATGGACAAATTTACCTGTTCACCAGACAGGTTAAAAATAACTAAAATGAAGTGAACTATAAGGGGTTAAAGCTGCCTGTGCTTGAAACCTATCCCTATAAATGGGAATAGGCTAGAAATCTGAAAAGTAAATTGAGCTTTGGCGCTAAAACCTTTTTGTGTACTATAAATATAAATGCTGATACTCTGAAGAGTTAAACGAGACCTAATGTGGAAGTCTCCCAAACTCCACTATATACGTGATATTTGACGAATTACGTGAAAAAAAAATATATATATAAATGAGAATGTGTGTCTATTATCTTACAACACAAACATGCACATGTGTAGTGAAAAATATGGTTAATCTGTCACAGTTAAAAATATTAGGTGCTTTCGTGGAAAATCATATGCGAGCCAATAATTATGCTCAAAATCCTCAAAAGTGACAATCAGAAAAGCATTGTGAAAATACCAAGTAAAAACAACAAAAAAATCATATAATGTCCAACTAAAAATATTCAAAATCGCATCATCTAGTTGCTGGAAAAACGCATGGAACTTTTATCAGATGAGGAAGGTGAAGCAAGGTGACTGGTGTAAAAGGGTTGAATGCATTCCTCTCCGGTGCGCCACTCTGTGTTAGAAAAGAGATATATATATGCGCTCACCAGACACCAAACCCTCATTTCATAGCGATTTGTCTTTTCGGACTTTGTGAGTAACCTGATTTTAAATAAACACAAACGTTCATACAACAGTATTGCACTATGGCTGTACTTCTGTTTCCCTTTATGTATAAACGCTAAACGGACTATTTACGGAAGGAAGAGTGCAAAATATCCCCACAGCACAGCAGAGGCAGATCCCAAAGAAAGCTGCACAGTGGCTCATACTGTGACTGTTCGGTTAACCCATTGAGGGTTTGGTGTCTGGTGAGCGCATATATATATCTCTTTTCTAACACAGAGTGGCGCACCGGAGAGGAATGCATTCAACCCTTTTACACCAGTCACCTTGCTTCACCTTCCTCATCTGATAAAAGTTCCATGCGTTTTTCCAGCAACTAGATGATGCGATTTTGAATATTTTTAGTTGGACATTATATGATTTTTTTGTTGTTTTTACTTGGTATTTTCACAATGCTTTTCTGATTGTCACTTTTGAGGATTTTGAGCATAATTATTGGCTCGCATATGATTTTCCACTAAAGCACCTAATATTTTTAACTGTGACAGATTAACCATATTTTTCACTACACATGTGCATGTTTGTGTTGTAAGATAATAGACACACATTCTCATTTATATATATATATTTTTTTCACGTAATTCGTCAAATATCACGTATATAGTGGAGTTTGGGAGACTTCCACATTAGGTCTCGTTTAACTCTTCAGAGTATCAGCATTTATATTTATAGTACACAAAAAGGTTTTAGCGCCAAAGCTCAATTTACTTTTCAAAAGGATTTTATGGTAAGTACAAAAACCCTATTTCCTCTTTCGTTCATTGACAGACACAGCTCCTTAGATCTTGACCTTAGGGACATCCCCAAGCAGTGTAAAAAAATGAGAGGTGGAAATAGCAAGAATAACTTCACTCACAACAAAGAGGAACTCCTCAACAGAGGAGTTGTCACCTTAAACGGCCGCCACCAAAACCTGCGGCCAAAGTATGCATCCAAAAATGCGCTTACAACAACCTTGTAACTTAAATGAGAGTGTGAGTTGCAAACATACACAGCCACCTGCAAAACCTTGCGGCCGAGGTAAGCATCCGAAGATGCGTTCATGCCAACTCTTAAACTTTTGTGAAAGTGTGAACGGACGACCAAGTCGCCGCCTTACACACCTGGAAGACAGACGCTTGATGTTGAAAAGCCCAGGAGGCTCCAATTGCCCTGGTGGAATGTGTCCCGTAACAGGAAAGGGGGGAATCCGATCTTTTAAGATATAAGCCTGAACCAAGATCTGTCTCATACACCGAGGGATGGTGGTTGACAAGACCGCCAGCCCTTTTTCCCGGACCAGCTACTGATACAAAACAGAGTCCGACCTCTGGAAAGGAGCCGTAGCAGACAAATACACCCATAGGGCCTGGACCACGTCCATGGAAGGCAAGGCATCCTCTTTTGGATATGACAGCCGAGGACATCGGGATGGAAGTACGATGTCCTCATTCAGATGAAAGGCCGAAACCACCTTGGGAAGAAAAGAAGGCTTTCGGACGCAGCACCGCCTTATCCTTGTGGAAGACCAAGTAGGGAGACTTGCATGACAAGGCTGCCAACTCAGACACCCTCCTGGCCGATATAATCGCCACTAGGAAGATTACTTCTGAGGAAGAGTCAACAAAGGAATCTCCCTAATGCGGTTTCTGAAGAACCAATAACACCAGATTCAGATCCCACGGAGGCAATGGTGGTCGAACCGGAGGGGCCGGATGTCGGACCCCTTGCACAAATGTATTCACCAATGAATGAGTCGCCAAAGGTCGCTGAAAGAAGACAGCCAAAGCTGATATCTGCCCCTTAATTGTGCTTAATGCAAGCTTCTGATTCACTCCTTGCTGTAAAAACAGGATCCTGGAAGGCATAAATCAGCCAATAATGCCCCCATGGAGCGTCTGACATGTCCGCCCAGGGGTCTTGTGTCCTGGCCACAAACCTCTGTACCTTTCCGATTGAGTCGAGAGGCCAAGAGATCCACATCTGGTGTGTCCCACCTTAGGCAAATGAGCTGGAATACATCTGAATGCCACGACCACCCCCCTTGGTCCAGCATCTGATGATTTAGGTAATGCGGTTGCCGATTTTCTACGCCTGGAATGTATACGGCCGACAGGGCCAGCACGTGCTGCTCTGTCCACTGTAGGATGTGAGTGACCTCCCGTGCTGCAGCCGAGCTCCTTGTTCCTCTTTGATGGTTGTCATACACCACCGCAGTGGCGTTGTCCGATTGGATCCTGACCGGACACTCCTGCAGCCTGCAGGGTCAATTGTACGCCCAAAACTCCCCCCTCAATCAGACGGGCTGGCATCCGTTGTGATCATTGTCCAATGGAGACGAAAGAACGATTTTTCAGACGGAAGGCTCTGGCTGGCTCACCCAAATTTGACAATCCAGGGATAACAGAGATTTGTCCCCTTGGAACAGGATCTCTTTCTGCAAGATGCGAATGTGGAATTGAGTATACGATAGCACCTCGAAAGTGGCTACCATGAGACCCAGGACTCGCATGCAAAAACACAGCCACGACTACCAGCTTGAAGAGTCTGCAGCTTGTCCGAAGGGAGAAAGACTTTCGCTTCTGAGTAGTCCAGCAGTAAGCCCCAGTTCTCCAGGCTCTGAGTCGGCACCAACACCAACTTCTGGAAGTTCAGTACCCAATCAAGCTCCGAAGAGTCTGTATGGTGATCATCATATCCTCCCTTAATTCTAAGGCAGAATCTGCTCTCAGAAGGAGGTTGTCCAGGTACCCCCCGACTGCGATTCCACGTTACCTTAACAATGCCAGAATTGGGGCTAACACCTTGGTGAAGTCCCGGGGTGCTGACGCTAGGCCAAAAGGGAGAGACAATTTGGTAGTGCTTTTCTCCAACTGCAAACCACAGAAACCTCTGATGCCTGATGCATATGGGTACATGCAAGTATGTGTCCTTGATGTCCAAGGATGCCAGGAAGTCCCCTTGACGGAGTGCAGCAACCACGGAGCGACTGATTCCTTCGTACTTTCACAAAGCTGTTGAGGGCCTTGGGATCCAGGATCAGACGGACCCCTTCCTTCTGTGGGGCTACAAACAGATTGGAGTAGAAACCCCAAAACCTTTCCAGCATCGGTACAAGTACTATCACCCCGCTTAGCAGCAGGTCCTGTACTGCCCCAAACAGGGCCTCTGATGAGCCGGATGGAGATGAAGGTTGGAGGGAAAGAATATGTTTGGTGGACAAGAAAGAAACTGTATCTTGTATCCTGATGAAACCAGTTCACAGACCCATTGGTCAAAAAGCAGGGAGGTCCACCGAGCTTCAAACTCCTGAAGACGAGAGTCGGGCGGGGGCAAACCTTCATGTGGTAACAGATTTGCTCGCAGGCTTGTTTGGCTTGTGAAACCACGGATGCTTTTGTCCCTCAGCCGGCGCCTTGTAGAACCGGGAACGCTTACCTGCCGACACAGGCAGGCGAAAAATCCGCTTCTGAGCGGAAAAAGAGGGCCTTTGCCTACAGCGTGGCTCCTTATGCTTCCTGGACTGTGAGAGCAATGTACTCTTCCCACCAGTAACATTCTTAATAATGTCATCCAGAGAGGTTCCAAATTGCTGCAAATAGCCTCTCACCTTGGAATGGCAAAGTCCGCCAGTGCTTTCTTAGATGCCTGGTCCGCAGACCAGCATTTCAGTCAATTCAGGTGCCGTAGCACTACTGCAGATACTGATGCTCTAGAGAGCAGGGGGACTGTATCCAGGGCGGCATCACAGACATACTTAAGGCCATGCAGCAACTGGTCTGCTAGTTTCATGCAGACTGGGGAAGCCTGTTGAATGTCCAATTCACGGAGCAACAATTTTACTCATTCAGTAAGCGTCTGTGACACCTGGGCCATGGCCAACACTGGTCATAACGCTTAACCCACCGCCGTAAACATGGACCGGGCCACTGCCTCATTCTTTCTGTTGGCAGGGTCCTTGAAGGCAGGAGCCCTTCAGCCGGAATCGAAGTTACCTTATTTAACCTGGATACTGGGGGGTCAACGACAGGAGGAGATGCCCATTTTTTCAGGAGGCTCTCCTCAATAGGGTAACACACCGCCATTCTTCTTGGGACTGAAAGGCCCGTTGTGGGCTTCCCCTTTCCTTATAAATAAACTTATCAAAATAAGTTAAATATGGAAGCAACTTAGCAGTGCGAACCGGTTTGCGGGACTCAAAAGGGACCGACACCTCTGCAGATGTCCCCACCGTATCCTGTATCTTCAGGGTTATCCCGCTCTGCTGTAATAAGTGCTCCTACTAGTGCTTTTTTCTGCGCTGACCCGGACACGGACTCATTCTCACTGTCCGAACGGTCCTGGTCCGCAGAGCCCAGAGCCTTGGAGCCCTGCAGAGTTTGCAGCCCCCTCCCCCCCAAGCTAACATACATCTCCTAAGCAGGAACACATCACTATCTCCCCAAGCATTCTGTCCAGATAATGTGCAGTTAATTTTTGACCTTTCCCTTTAACCCTGATTTATCCAAACTCTGTTCAATGAAAAGTGTAAACTCACCACATAAACACTCTATATACAAAATAAAATTCCCCAATAAACATCAGAACATGATACAAAATAAAATTCCCCAATAAAGATCAGAACATGATGTTCACATTTGCATGGAATCACAACTGAATGAATGAATGGAGGATTGTTTTTTTTTTATGTACCAACAGTTAAGCTTCATACACACAATACGAAAATTGGATGAAAAATACCACTTTTGAAGCGTTCGTGCATATGAGCATATCATTTTTTTTTTTTTTTTGGTGGGCGAGTGGATCTTGGGTGGGAGCTTCCACACTTTTTTCCCCAGGACTTGACCCCTGGTCCTGGTCCTCTTGACCAGCCCTCAGGTAGGCTATGGCCTGGGGTGCGGATCTACCCGATTTTGATGTCTCGGGGCTGGCTAGCCCGAGGCAAGGAAACTAAAGAAGGATTCTGAGGTGGTTGGGTGCCGTCTCTGGTTTGGGAGAGACCCAGTAACTTTAAGCATTCCAGGGGGGACTCTTCAGAAGAAGACCACATATGGGTTGGTTTCTTAGTTAGAGCCTGGAAGGGCTGAAGTACCCAAGAGAATCCGGTCTTGTGGATATCGCCAAGCTGGCTGAAAGATCCAGGTATCCTACGAGCAGGGCAGGACTAGGGTGGTGGGGGCCCCTGGGCTTGAGTCACTTTCGGGCCCTACCTTCTATACATTACCGTATTTATCGGCGTATAAGACGCACCCCAAGTTTAGGAGGGAAGTTTAAGGAAAAAAACTTACATTTAATGCAGCCTTATCAGTGTCCATCTGCAGCCTTGCCCATCCATCTGCAGCCTTGTCATTGCAGTCTTGAAGTTTACAAATGGCGCCACCGAGATACAGAGTCCTGTGTATCTCGGTGGCTCTCGGCTCCTCTCGGCGGTGTTCTGTCACCACCATCTTGGTACACCCCACACTCGTCCACAGTAAGGATACACTAAGAAGGGGTAAAGCAGACATGTTGTTACGCCCAGCAGAGTTATACATTTTACACGTATTTAGAACAGGAAAGTGACTTTATATATTGAAATACAGGACTTAGAACTCCATCTGACTACTTAGATCTTGAATTTTAAAAGCAGCGGCAACCCTGCTCATCTCACAGGTTTGCTAATCTGACAGAAGGGAGACTAGGGAGTCAGACGAAGTTGTAAGTAGTGTATTTCACTATATACTAACTTTAATGTTATAAATACGCCTAAAATGCAAAACTCCGGTGGGTGTTACAACATGTCCGCTTTACCCTTTCTTAGTGTATCCTTACTGTAAACGAGTGTGGGGTGTAGCAAGATAGCGGCAAAGGAGCGTCACTTCCGTAGCAAACTGCGATGGGTCGCCGAATATGCCGTTACAGCGGCTCTCGTGTCCTCTTGCAGTCCTGAGCGGAGCTGAGAGTAGCCGAGTGTACTCGGCTCACAGTCACGCCCAATCCCTATGTTATGTCTATTAAAGGGTGGGACTGGGCGTGACTGTGAGCGGAGCCGAGCCGAGCACACTCAGCTTTGTATCTCGGCGAGGTCCCCTATTGGGAGGTGCCCATGGGCTGGAGCCCAGTCAAGCCCAATGGCAAGTCCGGCCCTGCCTACGAGTGTTTTCAAGCTTAAGTTTCCCTACGTGTTCTACGTCTGTGGCAGAGACATTATTTTGTACATTCTACAACAACGTCTGTGGCAGAGACTTGTTCCTGAGTAGGGATGAGCTTCGTGTTTGAATCGAGCATACAGTGGTGTGAAAAAGTGTTTGCCCCCTTCCTCATTTCCTGTTCCTTTGCATGTTTGTCACACTTAAGTGTTTCGGAACATCAAACCAATTTAAACAATAGTCAAGGACAACACAAGTAAACACAAAATACAATTTGTAAATGAAGGTGTTTATTATTAAAGGTGAAAAAAAATCCAAACTATCATGGCCCTGTGTGAAAAAGTGATTGCCCCCTTGTTAAAACATACTATAACTGTGGTTGTCCACACCTGAGTTCAATTTCTCTAGCCACACCCAGGCCTGATTATTGCCACACCTGTTCACAATCAAGGCATCACTTAAATAGGAGCTGCTTGACACAGTAAGGTCCACCAGAAGATCCTTAAAAGCTACACATCATGCCGAGACCCACAGAAATTCAGGAACAATTGAGAAAGAAAGTAATTGAGATCTATCAGTCTGGAAAGGGTTATAAAGCCATTTCCAAAGCTTTGGGAATCCAGCGAACCACAGTGAGAGCCATTATCCACAAATGGCGAAGACATGGAACAGTGGTGAACCTTCCCAGGAGTGGCCGGCCGCCCAAAATTACCCCAAGAGCGCAGCGACGACTCATCCAAGAGGTCACAAAAGACCCCACAACAACGTCCAAGGAACTGCAGGCCTCACTTGCCTCAGTTAAGGTCAGCGTTCATGCCTCCACCATCAGGAAAAGACTGGGCAAAAATGGCCTGCATGGCAGAGTTCCAAGGAGAAAACCACTGCTGAGCAAAAAGAACATCAAAGCTCGTCTCAATTTCTCCACAACACATCTTGATGATCCCCAAGACTTTTGGGACAACATTCTGTGAACCGATGAGACAAAAGTGGAACTCTTTGGAAGGTGTGTGTCCAAGTATATCTGGCGTAGAAGGAACACTGCATTTCATAAAAAGAACATTATACCAACAGTAAAATATGGTGGTGGTAGTGTGATGGTCTGGGGCTGTTTTTCTGCTTCAGGACCTGGAAGACTTGCCGTGATAAAAGGAACTATGAATTCTGCTGTCTACCAAGAGATCCTGAAGGAGAATGTCCGACCATCTGTTCGTGTACTCAAGCTGAAACGAACTTGGGTTCTGCAGCAGGACAATGATCCTAAACACACCAGCAAGTCCACCACCGAATGGCTGAAGAAAAACAAAATGAAGACTTTGGAGTGGCCTAGCCAAAGTCCTGACCTGAATCCTATTGAGGTGTTGTGGTATGCCCTTAAAAAGGCCGTTCATGCTCGAAAACCCTCTAATGTAACTGAATTAGGACAATTCTGCAAAGATGAGTGGGCCAAAATTCCTCCAGGACGCTGTAAAAGCCTCATTGCACGTTATCGCAAACGCTTGGTTGCAGTTGTTGCTGCTAAGGGTGGCCCAACCAGTTATTAGGTTTAGGGGGCAATCACTTTTTCACACAGGGCCATGATGGTTTGGATTTTTTTTCACCTTTAATAATAAACACCTTCATTTACAAATTGCATTTTGTGTTTACTTGTGTTGTCCTTGACTATTGTTTAAATTGGTTTGATGTTCCGAAACACTTAAGTGTGACAAACATGCAAAGGAACAGGAAATGAGGAAGGGGGCAAACACTTTTTCACACCACTGTATGTTCGACTCGAACATCGGCTGTTCGCCCGTTCGGCGAATTCAGAACGTTATGGGCCGTTCGCGCCAAATTCGTGTGGCGCTCACGGCCCACAATGCACTGCAATGGCGCAGTGCATTGCTGGCTCATGATTGGCCAAGCACGCACTGTGACCCCGCATGCTTGGCCAATCACAGCGCCGGCAGCGAGGAGAGCCATGATTGGCCACAGGCAGGATGCCTGTGGCCAATCATAGCTCAGGCTGTGTAGTACATGCCCCACACTATATAAGGCCGCCAGCACGGCGGCCTTGTGTAGTGTGTTGGCGTCTGTAGCAGTTAGTGGGTGTTCTGTGTACCTTCATCACAGTATACACCGATAGTTATCGGCCGATTTTTCGTTCTTGCTCTTCTGTAGTGGTTGTTGTCTGCGTGCCCTGACCGCAGTATACACCGCTATATTCACCTATATAGCTAGCGATATATCTATCTTTTATAATAGAGCTTGCAGTCAGTGTTAGGAGATGTGCATGTTGTCTGCGTGCTCTGAACCCAGTATACACCGCTATATCCACCTATATAGCTAACTATCTTGCTCGTTTTAAATAGAGCTTTCAGTCAGTGTTAGGAGATTGCGCGTGCTGTCTGTGTGCTCTGAGCGCAGTATACACCGCTATATCCACCTATATAGCTAGCTATCTTGCTCGTTTTAAATAGAGCTTTCAGTCAGTGTTAGGAGATTGTGCATGCTGTCTGCGTGCTCTGAACGCAGTATACACCGCTATATCCACCTATATAGCAAACTATCTTGCTCGTTTTAAATTGAGCTTGCAGTCAGCGGTAGGAGTTTGTGCGTGCTGTCTGCGTGCTCTGAACCCAGTATACACCGCTATATCCACCTATATAGCTAACTATCTTGCTCGTTTTAAATAGAGCTTTCAGTCAGTGTTAGGAGATTGTGCGTGCTGTCTGCGTGCCCTGAACGCAGTATACACCGCTATATCCACCTATATGGCTAGCTATCTTGCTCGTTTTAAATAGAGCTTTCAGTCAGTGTTAGGAGATTGTGCGTGCTGTCTGCGTGCTCTGAACCCAGTATACACCGCTATAGCCACCTATATGGCTAACTACCTTGCTAGTTTTAAATAGAGCTTTCAGTCAGTGTTAGGAGATTGTGCGTGCTGTCTGCGCGCTCTGAACGCAGTATACACCGCTATATACACCTATATAGCTAACTATCTTGCTCGTTTTAAATAGAGCTTTCAGTCAGTGTTAGGAGATTGTGTGTGCTGTCTGCGTGCTCTGAACGCAGTATACACCGCTATATCCACCTATATAGCTAACTATCTTGCTCGTTTTAAATAGAGCTTGCAGTCAGCGGTAGGAGATTGTGCGTGCTGTCTGCGTGCTCTGAACCCAGTATACACCGCTTTATCCACCTATATAGCAAACTATCTTGCTCGTTTTAAATAGAGCTTGTAGTCAGTTGTAGGAGCTTGTGCGTGCTGTCTGCATGCTCTGAACCCAGTATACACCGCTATATCCACCTACATAGCTCTTCTCTATTTGAGCCATCTGCCATCTGCAGGAGTTAGTGGAAGTTGTGTGTGCCTCCAGCACAATATACACTACCCAATTGCTGGTTTTCCCAACTCCCTTCAGGCCATTACCATGTCTGGAAGGCCAGCAAGGAGGCAGACAGGCGCGAGCCGATAAAACAGGGCAAGCAGGCTCTGTGTCTAGAGACAACAGTGCTGGTCGTGGACGCGGTGAATCGTCATCATCAGCACGTGGCCATGGGACACGCTTGTCCTTCTTTTTGGCAGCTGGACATGTTGAGCCGCAACATGCCAACGACTTGGTATAGTGGATGACCAAGCCCTCTTCATCCTCCTCATCCTCTCTCACCCAGGCTCAGGGTACTAGCAAAGCAGCTGCCAACGCATCGTCTTCCCTCCTCTCAATGGCATCATCAGTGACTCCTTCCCTAGACCCACCACGTCCTCCTGAGGAGTCTCCTGAACTCTTTGAGCACAGTGTTGGGTACATGCTCCAGGAGGATGCCCAGTGTTTTGTAGTCTCTGATGATGATACTCAGCTAGAGGAAGGCAGTAGCGTGAATGCAGAGAGAGGGGATGCTCAAGAAGGACAGCAATCTGGCAGTCATGTTCCACAAGCTGCAGCATACTGCCAGGTTTGCTCCAGCGATGAAGAGGGAGGGGATGATGAGGGCACTGACTCCACGTGGGTGCCTGGTAGGAGAGAGGAGGAGGAGGAGGCACATGTCCAAAGAGGCAGGATGCCCTCCGGGGGCCAGCTTAGGGGCAGCACACCGACTGAATCACACCGCAGAGCTCCGCCTGTGCAGGGCGCTGCCTCTGCGCGTTATTCTAAAAGTTCTTTGGTGTGGGCCTTTTTTGAGACGAGTGCATCAGATCGCACCGCTGCTATTTGCAACATATGTCTCAAGCGTATATCGCGTGGCCAAAACATCAGCCGCTTGGGCACCACATGCTTGACCAGACATATGTTGACCTGCCATGCAGCTCGTTGGCAAGCGTACCTTAAAGACCCACACCAAAGAACAAAGCGGACCTCTCCTTGCTCCTCATCAGCTGGGATCTCCAACCCCACTAGACCTTCAGTCCTCTCTGAAACCTGCTCTGAGAGGAATGAAGGTATACAATTAGGTGTGTCACAGCCAAGTGCTTCCGGGCACTCTGCTAGCAGTACACCTACGTCCGAGTATAGCAGGCAAATGTCCCTGCCCCAGCTGCTGGACCGACGAAAGAAGTTCACTCCCAGCCATCCACATGCCCAGCGGTTGAATGCTAGCTTGGCTAAATTGCTAGCACTTCAACTGCTGCCTTTTCAGTTGGTAGACTCGGCCCCCTTCCGTGAGTTTGTACAATGTGCGGTTCCTCAGTGGCAGGTCCCCAAACGCCACTTTTTCTCACGGAAGGCGATTCCGGCTCTCTACCGGCATGTGGAAGGCAATGTCCTTGCCTCGCTGGACAGGGCGGTCAGCGGTAAGGTGAATATTACCGCTGACTCATGGTCCAGCAGGCATGGACAGGGACGTTACCTGTCTTTCACGGCCCATTGGGTCACTCTTCTGGCAGCTGGGAAGGATGCAGGACAAGGTGCAGTAGTTTTGGAGGTTGTTCCGCCACCACGCCTCCAAAATGCTACTATTGGTTGTGACACACCTCTCTCCTCCACCCCCTCCACTTCTTCTTCCTCGATGGCCTCTTCCAGTGCTCTGTCCTCAGAACCAGCGGTACTCCGTAGGCGTTCCAGGGGCTACGCAAGGCAAAATGATGCCATGCCGTGCTTGCGCTGGTTTGTTTGGGGGACAGGAGCCACACTGGGGCGGATGTTTTGTCAGCTCTGCAGGGCAGGCCGAGAGGTGGTTGACGCCACGATGTCCTGAAGCAGGCCAGGAAAGTCTGTGTGCATTTCTGCCGATCATTTAATGCCTGTGCTCGGCTGGCTGAGCTCCAAAAGGAGTTGAACCTGCCCAAGAACCGCCTTATATGTGACATGCCCACCAGGTGGAACTCAACGTTAGCCATGCTGCAGCGGCTGCACACGCAGCAGAGGGCCATCAATTAGTACCTGTGCGACTACGGCACCAGGACAGGGTCAGGGGAGCTCGGTTTTTTCTCACCACACCAGTGGGGCATGATCAGGGATGCATGCACTGTCCTGTCACCATTTGAGGAGGCCACAAGGATGGTGAGCAGTGACAGTGCATGCATCAGTGACACTGTACCTCTTGTCCACCTCTTGGAGCATACGCTGCATGGAATAATGGACAGGGCACTTGAGGCAGAACAGAGGCAGGAAGAGGAGGACTTCCTTGCCTCTCAAGGCCCCCTTTATCCAGACAGTTTTCCTGCTGTGCCACCCATCGCACAGGATGAGGATGAGAAGGAGGAGGAGGAGGAGGATAATTGTGTCAGCATGGAGGTGGAGGCTGGCATTCAGCATCAGCAGCAGTCTTGTAGGGATGATTTACAGTCCCAAGAAACCCGTGGACTTGTACGTGGCTGGGAGGAGGTAGCTGCGGATCATGTTGTCCTTAGTGACCCAGAGGACTTCGGACCGAATGCCTCAGCTAACCTACGCTGCATGGCCTCCCTGATCCTGCAAAGCCTGCGGAAGGATCCTCGTATTCTTCGAATCAAGGAGAGGGACCATTATTGGCTGGCCACTCTCCTTGATCCACGGTACAAGGGTAAGGTTGCCGACCTTATCTTGCCATCGCAGAGGGAGCAGAGGATGAGACATCTCCGGGAGGCCTTGCAGAAAGGTCTGTGCAACGCGTTCCCAGAGACTGGGAGGTTACAAACTCCTGGTCCTGGTTACATGGTGCAGGAATACCTAGGGGCAAGGTCAGACTTGGACACCTTTCCCACCGAAAATCCTCTGGCTTAATGGGTCTTGAGGATGGATCACTGGCCAGAGCTTGCACAGTATGCAATTGAGCTACTGGCCTGTCCTGCATCCAGCGTTCTTTCGGAACGCACCTTCAGTGCTGCTGGTGGCTTTGTTACCGATCACAGGGTGCGCCTGTCCACCGAATCAGTTGATCGACTGACCTTCATCAAGATGAATCCGTCTTGGATCACCCACAGCTACCAAGCACCTGAAGCTGAGGTAACCGAATATCACATCCCTTCAAGACTGCCTATGCTGATGCTGAGTGACTGTCCTGTTATGTTGATTGTCTATCCTCTTCCTCCTCCACTGATATGTTGGAAGAACATTTCTGGTTCTGGGTGATGCCATCAGCCCAATTTTTCTACCCCTGTTTAACAGGGGCGTTTAATTACAATTTTTGATGCAATGCTTTGCAGCAGGGCTAATTCCTGCACTACAACTAGAGTATATGGGAGAGGTTGCAGTGTTGTGGCACCAGCACCAGTGCCTAAGGCCCAATTTTTCTGCCCCTGTTTAACAGGGGCGTTTAATTACAAATTTTTGATGCAATGCTTTGCAGCAGGGCTAATTCCTGCACTAAAACTAGAGTATATGGGAGAGGTTGCAGTGTCGTGGCACCAGCACCAGTGCCTAAGGCCCAATTTTTCTGCCCCTGTTTAGCAGGGACATGTAATTACAATTCTTGATATAATATTTCACAGGAGGGCCTGTTCCTGTGCCCACCCAGAGTAACTGTGAGGACTTATAGTGTTGTGGCACCAGCACCACAACCACCAAAGGTCAATTTTTCTACCACTGTTCAACAATGGCATGTAATTACAATTCTTGATATAATCGTTCACGGCAGGGCGCTCCAGCGCCCACCAAGAGTCACTTTGAGGGCTTACAATGTTGTGGCAAAACCAACACCTTGTTCTGCCATTTCTGCAGAGCATATAGGGCAGGCCCCTACTTTCAAACATCCAACTTACAAACATCTCCTACTTGCAAACGGAAGGAGACAACAGCAAGTCAGATGAAAAAAGACGGACGGCAAAACAAATTATACAGGGGTGATAACCCTTCCCTATGTTTTCCAAAAAGTTTAAAAATAGTTTTTTTGACTGGAGCTACACTTTAAAAATGTACCAGTTGAAAATTACAAACAGATTCAACTTAACACAACAAACCTACACAGTCCCTGTCTTGTTTGCACTGCCTGTATACTGCTGTTCTGAGTATATAGGGCCTGGGGGCCACACGTATTTCCTTTTTTTAATATGGGTACGGGGTTCCCCTTAATATGCGTACAAGACCCAAAGGGGCTGGTAATGGGCAGGGAGGGCTACCCATGCCATTTTTCTCAATGATTTTCAACCATATTGCAGGAACCAGATATAACATTAAAACCGCAAGCAGTTTTAAATGACGTTAGTTCCGTTAAATGTCATTTTGTGCAGCGACTGTTCTAAACATGGGAAACACGTGGCACTTCACAGGCATACTACAGACACCCCCCAGGCACCATATTTAAAGGAATATTTCACTTTTTTTTTTCACTTTAATCATCATTAAAATCAGTGCTCCCGCCAAAACGACCATTTTTAAAAACATTTTAGGCATTGACCCATGTCCCCTGGGGCAGGAGCCGGTCCCCAAACCCTTTTTAGGACAGCATCTTGCATATTAGCTGTTAAAATTAGCACTTTTAATTTCGAACGTTCGAGTCCCATAGACTTCAATGGGGTTCTAAAGTTCGTACGAATTTGGGGTTCGTTTGAAAGTTCTGGTGCGAACCGAACCGGGGGGTGTTCGGCTCATCCCTATTCCTGAGTAAGCACCTTGTTGGCTGCTAGGCCTGGTGAGAGAGGGACTGTCCAACCTGGGTGATCATCCAGTTGCGAATGGCTATTCTCTGGATGCAGTCAAAGTAAGCAAGTTCTTCGACAATTTGACTTTGATACTAAGAGTACCTGAATTTCCTTTCTAACCCTCTGATCCCAATTGAAGAGACTGTTCATTGTCTAAGTTTTGCAAATAAAATCCATTCAAGTGGATCTGTTGTCGGTCTCTCAAGTTACTGGGCTATTAACCACGGGGTACCCCTAGACGTGCAACGAGGAAAACAAAAGGTAATGGTAAGCCCAAATCTAACCAGCAGCTCCTTCGGGGGTTAGTGCTACACTAGTATCTTAGTAAAGATTTTCAGGACTGTGTTCAGGAGAGCAATCAGCCTATAGTTAGAGCACAGAGTGTAGTCTTTGCTTGGCTTGGGGATCATTGTTAGGAAAGAAGTTTGCATGTGTTGGACATAAAGGAGTTTAACAGTGGTGTGATCTGGGGGAGAAGGAGCGGCATAAAGGTTTTGTAATATTAGGTATGGTAGGCTATCTGGTCCTGGGGCTTTATTATTCGGGAAGGACTCAATTATATTCTATATCTCTTCTTCCGAAATAGGGGAGTTAAGGCTAGTTAGGGCAGAGGAGGAGAGGGCTGGAAGGTCGCAATCTGCCAAATAAGTGTCGATGGCTTGGTCTAATGTGTTATGTGGGACACCCGGGTCGTTATATAAAGTAGTGTAGTAATCGTGAAAAAGTTGTGCAATTTTCGATGGGTGGGATTGCAGTGAGCCATCCTCATCTTTGATGTAAGTGGGTGAAGTGGCTACTGCCCATTTGTGGAGTTGTCTCGCTAAGAGGGTATACGATTTGTTCGCTTTGTCGTAGAAGGCTTGGCAAAGGCGGAGGAGGGCCTTCTCCATCTTTCCCACCTCTAAATCTCTTAACCCTGCTCTAGTGCTCACCAGTGCCCTGAGCATTTGTAGGGTAGAAGAGGACAACAGATGGGCCTCCAGATGCCGGAGCCAACCTAGCAGGAGTTGTCTTGTCTTGTTGGCATTTCGCTTTAGGGCAGTGGAGAGCGCTATACACTGGCCTTGGAGCACCGCCTTGTGCCCTTCCCATACGGAGTGGGGAGAGACCTCAGGTGAGCTGTTTTTGGCCAAGTAGAGCCTCAGAGTTTGTTCCAATTCAGTCTTGGAAGGAACATGTTTAAGCAGAAATTTGTTGAGACGCCAGTGGCAGACTCGAGAGGAACCAGGGGTGAGTACTAGAGAGATTTTAATTGGGGAATGATTGGACCACGAAATTGCTTGTATATCTGAGTCCGTGCAAGTGTGCAAAGTCGGGGCGTTAACAAAGAAGTGGTCTATACGTGAGTGTGATTTATGTGGGTGGGAGTAGAAGGTAAATTGCTTGGCTGATGGGTACATGGCGCACCAAGCATCAAACAGGGCATATTTCCTAGTTAGCTGGCGGAATACAGTGGATTTTCTATCTGCTGCCGGGGAAGCTTTCCCGGGGTCGACGGACAGCCTATCCATACTCGGGGAGTAGTTCAGGTTAAAGTCGCCTCCTACGACCAGATATTGGTGAGGGGTTGCAAATAGTCGATTGTATACTTTGGAAAGGAAGGGGACCTGGTTGGCATTTGGTGCGTAGATATTACATAAAGTTAGATTGGCGCCCTTCCAGGAGCCTCGAAGGATAAGATAGTGGCCTGACGGGTCAGCATATTGGGTTTGTAATTGAAAAAGAGAACCTTGTTTAAACAGAATCGCTACGCCTGCTCTCTTGTGCGGGTTAGAGGCTGTGTACGTTTGGGGATATCGCTTATGAGCAAACGACATCGTACCCGTCTTAGCCAAGCGGGTCTCCTGGATAAAAATAATGTCCGCCTTGGAGCTCATAAATATATATGTTATATATATTATATATATATATATATATATATATATATATATTATATATATCAATTTTAATTATATTAATAATTTAGATATATATTTTAATTATATCATTATTAATAAATAAATAAATATATATATATATATATATATATATATATATATATATATATATATATATATATATATATATATATATATATATATATATATATATATAAATGTTTGGGGGTTTTGAGTGATTTTTACAAGTAGGAAAGGAGTGCCAAATTTGGCCTGGTATTAAAGTGGTTAACAAATGTATTTTATTGAGTTGCAAACACATTTCATCGCAACATTAAAAAAACACGAAATATCGTCGTGTGACATCGTACAATCGCTCTACAGAAACTGCAGCAATATTTTGCTTTGTGCCTTCCTTGACAACTCAATTGTACCCAATGCTGGCAGGCAGCACTCAGCACTCAATTCATCTTTTTCTAGCGGGGGAAAGTTTTTTGGGCCGTCATCCTTGGCAAGCAAGAATAGTCCTCAGCAGGACTTTGGGACCTTGCAATAGCATGGAGCTGGCAGAGCTCAAACATACTTTATGCAATATCACTGCTGCTAGTGTTCTAGGGAAATGGCATCCCCGGCATCCCTTTAGATGTGCACGCTTCTTGCATGCCCTACGTGTCCACTACTTGCGCCTGACACTTGACCCTTCCATTGCTGCTCATTTATATAGAAAGAGATAAAGCCATGGCGCTATGCAATAAAAAACAAAGAAATAAAACCTGGAAGCTGATTGGTTTCTATGCAGAGCTGCACCAGATTTTGCACTCTCCAGTTTTAGTAAATCAACTTCTATGTAATGGGGAGAGTCACCCTCTCCGTTTGGATGTCAGGGCGATTTCCCTTGATTTCCTGTGGCGTCTCCTGAACAAGAAATGAAAGAAAATCTCCCCATTAGAAAACAAAGAGGCCGATTTACTAAAATTGGAGAGTGCAACATCTGGTGCAGCTCCGCACATAAACCATATAATATCAGCTTCCAGGTTTTATTGTCAGCTTGACCGCCAGAAGATTTACCCCCCCCCCCCCCCCCCCTACAACCAGGCCATTTTTTGCAATGGCAACTGACAATTGTGCGGTCGTGTGACGCTGCACCCAAATAAAATGTATGTCCTTTTTTTCTTTTTTGCGCTTCAAACAACATTTTAAAAATATATAGTATCTCACAAACGTGAGTACACCCTTTACATTTTTGTAAATATTTATTGTCTTTTCATGTGACAACACTGAAGAAATGACACTTTGCTACAATGTAAAGTAGTGAGTGTACAGCTTGTATAACAGTGTAAATTTGCTGTCCCCTCAAAATAACTCAACACACAGCCATTAATGTCTAAACCGCTGGCAACAAAAGAGTACACCCCTAAATGAAAATATCCAAATTGGGCCCAATTAGTCATTTTCCCTCCCCGGTGTCATGTGATTTGTTAGTGTTACAAGGTCTGAGGTGTGAATGGGGAGCAGGTGTGTTAAATTTAGTGTTATCACTCTCACTCTCTCATACTGGTCACTGGAAGTTAAACATGGTACCTCATGGCAAAGAACTCTCTGAAAAAAAATCTGAAAAAAAGAATTACTGCTCTACATAAAGATGGCCCAGGCTATAAGAAGATTGCCAAGACCCTGAAACTGAGCTGCAGAACAGTGGCCAAGACCATACAGCAGTTTAACAGGACAGGTTCCACTCAGAACAGGCCTCGCCATGGTTGACCAAAGAAGTTGGGTGCACGTGCTCAGCGTCCTATCCAGAGGTTGTGTTCGGGAAATAGACGTATGAGTGCTGCCAGCATTGCTGCAGAGGTTGAAGAGGTGGGGGGTCAGCATGTCAGTGCTCAGACCATACGCCGTACACTGCATCAAAGTGGTCTGCATGGTTGTAATGCCAGAAGGAAGCCTCTTCTAAAGATGATTGGAACTATTTGCTGGCACAAGAAAACCAGCAAATAGTTTGCTGAAGATAAGCAGACTATGGATAGGGATTACTGAAAGCATGTCCTGTGGTCTGATGAGCCCATGATAAACTTATTGGGTTCTGATGGTGTCATGCAGGTGAGGAGTACAAAGACAAAGTGCATCTTGCCTACAGTCAAGCATGGTGATGGGAGTGTCATGGTCTGGAGCTGAATGAGTGCTGCAGGCACCGGGGAGCTACAGTTCATTGAGGGAACCATGAATGCCAACATGTACTGTGACATAATGAAGCAGAGTATGATACCCTCCCTTTGAAGACTGGGCTGCAGGGCAGTATTACAACATGGTAACAACCCCAAACGCATCTCCAGCACGACCACTGCCTTGCTAAAGAAGCTGAGGGTAAAGGTGATGGACTGGCCAAGCAGGTCTCCAGATCTAAACCCTATTGAGCATCTGTGGGACATCCTCAAACGGAAGGTGGAGGAACGCAAGGTCTCTAACATCCACCAGCTCTGTGATGTCATCATGGAGGAGTGGAAGAGAACTCCAGTGGTAACCTGTGAAGATCTGGTGAACTCCATGCCCAAGAGGGTTAAGGCAGTGCTGGAAAATAATGGTGACCAAACAAAAAACTGACTTTTTTTTTTACTACTGCTTTAAGTGAACCAAGCTGAAGTTAGAAACGGATTTGTTTCTGCACCAGACTTTTCCCCTCTCCAATTTTGATAAATCAACCCCAAAGTGTGTTAAAATGACACTGATTCTCCAAAAATAATCCATACACATCTACTACTTACTGGCCCTGTAATCTATTGTTTTTGTGAATTTGATTCTTACTGTGTTTTTTGCCTCCCTGAAATGTTCCCCGTAAGCCCCTGATCCTCTTCTTTTCCCCCTCATTTGCATTTGTTTAGAACAAGCCGTGCACTTTAGTTGCGGTCACGTGCCCTGCTCTACGCACACTTTAAGCCCATACCTGGCCCTTCTCAGGAGAGAGCAAGAGAGGGCTACATTCCTACAGTGGGGCCATAGAGAAACAACGTAGTCAGCCTCTAACAAAAAGTCAGATCCCAGCAGCTAAGAAAAAAAGATTTTGAGGAGGCTGAGAACAATAGAAGGCACTTTGAGTTAATACATGCTTGAATAAAACTTTTTTTTTTTTAAACTGAGTTTAGTGTCACTTTAAAAACTGACAAGGGTTTTAAAGTAGAACTGCAGTTAGGCATAGTCCACCTTTGGCAAAAAATGATCAATGTGCCCATATTGATTAATTAAAAAAAAAGGCATTTATATCGGTTGTTATTTTCATTTTTTATTTTTTTTTTGCATTGGAGCTTGCAAAGCATTGCAACCGCAAATCGGTAGGTCATAGTTACAATGCTGTGGAGACCACTCCACTGAAGATCACTTCTGCAGTGGTAGGTCTGTGCCGAGGTATGGACCTTCAGTGACAGGGCTGGAGGAAATGTCAATAGACTACAAGTGCGCTGACGTCAACACACTTGGTACTTATGGAGAGCTATGAGTTGTGGATATAGTAATATTAGTAATATTTAGCAGGGGTTCCCTGAGACCGGAAAGTTATTTCAAGGGTTCCTCTGTGTTGAAAAGGTTGAGAAAGGCTAATCCACACCATAGATCAACCATTCTCAACCAGAGTTCCATGGAACCATGGAGTTCCTCCAGAGGTTGCTCTGGTTCCTTTGAGCTGTGGACAATTGGTCTCCCACTTGATGGTGTCTGCCTAGTCCTAGAGTCAAAGCCACTTGGCAAATCCAGCTTCAGGTCATCAATGATCTTTTTTTTTTTTTTAAAGGTTTTATTTGCCAATTGTACATACAAGTCATGTCATACATTAACCATGTTACAGATTGCTTATACAGAAGATATTGTGTTGACATTGGAGGTATCATATGTATGTCTTCTATTGGTACTAATTTTGTACATCTGGCATCATTTTAATTTTTGTAAATAACAATTTTCCAGCATGCAGGTAACGCCCTGCTTGTATAACATTAACAATAAAACAGAATCAAAGAAAAACATCAAAAACTATTGTGCTGTGAGCTGTTACCCCACAAGTAGCAAGATTATGCCATTGGTGTATTCTCAGTATACCCTCCCCCCTTTCCTAAATGATGTCGTTCCTCCTCCTTTTCAGTGACAGATTACACTGTTTCTTTAGAATTGATCCATTTTCCCCTTACTTTGTGGAACTTCTTAGGACACCCTCTTGCTTCATAGGTCAACTTATATAGTGTTACATTAGCATTGACTAGGTTCTTCCATGCAGTTAGTTTAAGGTAATCTCTTTTAATCCAGTTAAGGACAATCAGCATTCTATCATTATAAAACAGTATTTTTAGTAATGTTCTCATGTTACTACTCATGACTTCATCTTTTATGATACCCAGAAGTCCCAGTAGCGGACTACAGATGTTTGGTATGTCAAGTTCATCAGCAAGAAATTGCGTTACCTGGGACCAGAGTGGGTGTATTCTATTACAGTTCCAAACCATATGTATGAATGAACCTTCCTCTGCTAGACACTTATGGCATGTAGGGTTGTCTCTACTGCCCATTTTGTATAACCTCACTGGCGTGTAATACATTTAGTTGAATCAGTTTATTTCTTGCTGAAATAACTGTGGATGTATAGGAGGCTACTACTTCCTCCCATTGTCCCTGCGTAAGTTCTAGAAAAATAGCTGTCCAACGCTCCTTAAGTTTTGTTTCTTTTGGTATTTTTACATCGGTAAGTGTATTATAGTAGGTGGAGATTAGTTTTGTGTGATCCGAGACAGCTAGGAGTTTTTCCAATTTAGAGTTCTCTAAGGAGACTTGTCTGGTCCCAAATTGAGTATGCACCGCATGTTTCAGTCTAAGGAACTGAAATGCCCATGATTCTGGGACATTAAGTTCTCTCTTTATTTGTGAAAATTATTTACATTTACCATCCTCAAAAAGTTAATGAAGGTATGCAAGTCCAAATTTAGCCCCTTTAATCCCGTCTCCCAATAAAGAAAAAACTGCCTTAGCCATGGGTTGTACCATAAAGGTGCATTCGGTGATAAGTGGAGGGGGCTGTCTGCTATGTGTTTCAGGCAGATCTCAAGTGTCTTAAGTATGGCCCTTCCATTCGTTGTAGGAACTGTGCCCCTGAAAAAGAAATTTAGCAATGTTTCGTACGAAGTTACAACCGCTGCTTCAATCGCAGTAGCGGCGTTATTCAGCTGTGGAAACATTCGCCAATGTACATGTAACAGTTGTGAAGCTAAATAGTACAGTCTAAGATCAGGGACCACTAAGCCAACTCTCCTCACCGGTAGTTGTAAGAGTTCCAGGGAAACTCTAGCTGCTTTGTTACCCCATAGAAAGGTCGTTAACAGGAAGTTAATGTACCTAAACGTCCATTTTGGTATGTAGGTTGGGGCATTGGAGAGTACGTGCAGAAATGTAGGCAAGAAGATCATTTTAAATAGGTTAGCCCTATCCATTAGCGTAAGTGGCAGGTCTTTCCATTTATGTGTCTTATCCTGGAACGATTTTATTATTGGTGTTAGATTTGTCTCCTTATAGGAATCTACAGGGGATTCTATCAGTATTCCTAGGTATTTGAATTGTGTCACCACCCTTAGCAGGCAGCTGGTGGGTAATGTTAAATTCGGTTGTGGATCCAGAGGAAAGAGAATCGATTTGGTCCAGTTGATCCTGAAGCCCGAATAATCACCGAACTCCCGGATCAAGGAGACCGCTGCTGATAAGGATTTAGCTGGATCCTCCAAATACAGGAACATGTCATCCTCATATAAGGACACCCATTCCTCCAGATCCCCAACCGAGAGACCCCTAAGGGTCTCGTCTTGTCTAATTTTTGCAGCCAGGGGCTCTATGGCTGAGGCCAACAGGAGAGGGGATAAAGGGCACCCCTGTCTCGTTCCCCTGTGAATCTGAAAGGCGCTTGATATAAGACCATTTACTCTAATACTTGCCCAAGGTTCTGTGTATAGGAGCTGTACCCATAATACAAATTGTGGTCCGAATCCTATTTTTCTAAGGAGAGAGAAGAGATAGTCCCACTCAACTGAATGGAACGCCTTTTTGGTGTCCAATGATGCTATTGCCCTTTTGCCCACATTTGTGTGTTCGACCTGCATGTTGACATATAATTGTCTAAGGTTCATTTGCGTGCACCTGCCCAGGATGAATCCCGTTTGGTTTGAATTTATTAATTTCAAAATAACTGAATTCAGTCTACCCGCCAGTACTTTGGCCAATATCTTGACGTCCGAATTAATCAAAGATTTTGGCCTATAGGACTCACAGTCTAGTGGATCCTTCCCAGGTTTAGGGATTAGTACAATTAGAGCCTCCCTCAGAGTCTGGAAGTATTCCTTCTTTTTCAGCAGCCATAAAAACTTTCAGCAGGTGGGGTGATAACTTTTCCCTATGCAACTGATACCAGTCTGCCGGGAACCCGTCCAGAACAGGCAATTTGCCCGGCCTGAAAGAGGACAAGGCCCGGGGTATCTCCTCCAGTGTAATGGAACCCTCCAGAGCCACTCTATCCTCAGAGGTCAGTTCCTGTTCCGTGTGGTTGGTTTGGGTTTGATATAGTGTCTCATAGAAGTTTAAAAAGGTATTCAAGATCCCATGAGAGTCCTTCACTATTTTACCATTAGGCCGCCTAAGCTGTAACACGGATATCGGAGCATAAAGTGGCCTAGCCAAAAAGGCCAACAGTCGTCAACTTTTATCTCCGAACTTAAAGAAGGATCTATTTTGGTGTAACTGCTTTTTGGCAGTATATTCAGTGAGAGCTATTTTTTATTGCCTAGCATTGTCTTGCCATAGGTTATACTTTTCAGGGGACGGATAAAAAATGCAGGCCCCCTCTGCTGCTACCGCCCTGAGTTCTGCTGCTTTCCTTTCTGAATCCAGAGCCCTAGAGAATTCTCTTGTTTCCTTAGCAAATACCCCTCTCCTTGTCGCCTTAAAGGCATCCCATTGATTTGACACAGCCGTATGGGCCCCATTCTCCCTCCAATAGTTATCAATCTCCGACTTACATTTAATGGTAATCTATTCTTCCTGCAGCCATTGTACGTTCATACGCCAATGTCGCCGACCCTGTGGGATATTGAGATCCAGCAGAACTTCCATAGGAGAGTGATCTGACAGGGCTCTTGGAAGGTAGCGAACATTAGATATGAGTCGGAGACCATCTATTGAGGCCAAAAGCAAGTCTATCCTAGACAAAGTTTTATGTGTCTCAGAGTGACAGGAGTACTCTGACACCAGGGTTTCTCAGCCTCCAGACGTCCGTGAGGGCATAGCTCGCTAGCCAGGGAGACAAATTATTGTGGGAATCAGAAGTACATCCATGTCTGTCCAGAGCCAGATCTGTAACCGCATTAGTCACCCAGCATCAGTAACGGACCCTGAGCAACCAAATACAGCCTCCTTTAATATACCCTCCAGAATCTGCGAAGATAACAGTGGGGGTACATAAACACAAACCAGCGTTAGACAAACACTATGCATCTGACACACCAAAATCGCATACCTACCCATAGGGTCAGATTTAATCTGTACTATACGTGCAGCCCCCTTTTTGGTCACTAAAATGGGCACACCTCTCAAATAATTTGACTATTCAGCATGTATTACATTCATTATGTTTTTGAGAGCCATAACTTTGGACCCCTGTAATTGAGTCTCCTGTAGTAGAATAATATGAGGCTTGTACCTTTTTATAAAAACAAAGACAAGGGATCTTTTTACATTTGAGTTCATCCCTCTAACATTCCACGACATCAAACTGATTTTATCCGCCATCTAAACCCAGTAAATATAGCAGCCATATTTTTGGGGGAGTTTCATAGGTGTATTCAATACTCAGTCTTTTTTTATACCTGTCATTGCATATATCATTTGCAGCGCACAGCACAAAGTAACAAGAGCCAACATCCCCACCCTTCCCACCCTGCACACAACCCCAACTTCTTGTGTGCTTAAAACCCATAACCTTATTTTGTAAACTACCTCAGGGGGTCACAGGTCTCTAGCAATAAATCAACCGCTATATACCAACTAGCAGCATGTCCAAAGGGAGTCTGGTAGCATCTGAAGAGAGCAAAAAAGAGCAAATTTCTTCCCTACCAGCTCCTGAGTTTTTTTTTGAAGTGCAGATTGTTCCATAAGAGTAAAACCGCAAAAGAAAAAAAAAAGAAAAGAAAAGAAAAAACAACCCAGAGAAAAGTGAGGGAGAGAGGAGAGAGAGAAAGCAAAAACAAAAAAAAAAGTTTCTCTCTCTTTCCCAACCGTCCCCCTCTTCTGCTCCCTCTCCCCCGTGGTCCAGAGAACAGGGTATCTACTTGTATTGTGATGTATTTTATGTTCAACAGGTGTATGGTTCCGTGTAAGGACCGCACATAGAATAAACGTAGTGTCAGAGCAAGCAAAGTATAATAAGGCCGTGACAAACTGATGGAGGAGAAAGGATAAAAAGAAAAGAGAAAAAAAAAAACCAACCAAAATCACGGAGTAGCTACCCACATCAGCCAGTCATATAGTAGTATATCAGAAAGACGTGTGGGTCTCAGAACATACAAGCAAGAAGAGTGTGGTGGTTCTTTAAAGGCGTGCCGCTGGGCTTGAGCGTCCCCTAGCATCCAGCCACTTCGATGTTTCAACAGGTGAGTTTAAGAATAAACTTTGTTTTTATCAACCACTAGAAGTTTTGCCGGATAAAGCATGCTATATGTCACCTGCATGTCCCGGAGTCTCTTGTTTTACATGAACAAAGCTGGCTCTCCGTTTCTGCGTGGCAGCAGAGAAGTCAAGATATATAGAGATACGGTTACCATTGTATTGTAGGTCCCCTATAGTGTGAGCTGCATGCAGGATGTTTTCTCTATCTCTGAAGTGCAAGATGCAGGCAATCATCGGGCCTGGATAAGAGCCTGGGGGGGGGGGGGGGAGTTTAGAGTCTATCCTGTGTGCCCTTTCTTGGGGAAACAGACGAGAAAACGTGGTGTCAGGCATGTTGTCTTTGAGCCACAGTTCTAGAAAATCCTCAGGTTGTCTGCCTTCAGCCTTTTCAGGGAAACCAACAAAACGTATATTGTTTCATTTCTGCCTCTCCTCCATGTCCCCAAGCTTATCTGTATGAGCATTCACCTCCATATGTATATTTTGCACTTTATTTTCAAATGGGCGCACTACATCTGCCAGGTCACTTATTCTCTGCTTCCGAGGCCCTTTCTCTGATATGCTGTGCATCTTGTTTCAGAAAAGACATTTCTGCCCTCATCCCATCAATATGCTCAGTCAGGGTGGTTTGGCAAGTGTGTATAGCCTCCATTATTTGTTTCAAAGGTGGCTCTCCAGATCCCTCAGCTGGTGCCATTACCCCCCTATCAGCCTGAGATAATCTGTCCAGGCAGCTTCGCCTCAACCCTTTGGTTCTGGGGGCCAGTGGGCTTACCTTGCCACAAAGTTCAGAGGAGCAATCATCTCTGTCTTGCAGGGATTCTCCAGAGCTCTGCTCTGCTGTCTCATGGTCAGGACTGTGCTCGGCGCCATCTTGGAACCCCCATGCATAGCGGGATAGGCGTTTGGTGGCGGATTCCATGGGAGCTGGCCCGTATTTCACCATATCTCCCCGTGCGGTGAGTGTGCTGGTCCTTGCGCCATTCAATTTCAGTGTCACTGACACTCAGGATAAGGTAAGGATAAATTGTCCTGCCGGGAGCTCCGTCTCAGCGCTGCTTACATGTCGGCCACTGGCTCCGCCCCATCAATGATCTTTTTAGCTGTCTGTAGGTATGGCATTCTGACCAGCGCTATAAGGCTTCACATGGGCGGACTGACAACTTATGGGGCCCCCGGGCAATAGGAGAAGATTATGGAGCCCCTGGGCAATAGAAGATTATGGGGCCTCCAGGCAATAGATTATGGGGCCACACAGTATACACACACATAATATACACACACAGTATACACACACAGTATACACACACATAATATACACACACAGTATACACACACAATATACACACACAGAATACACATGCACACACTGAAAAGGTACTGGAGAGGCGGGGCAGCTATAATCTTGGGATTTTTTAAAAAACACCGATTTTTACATACTGTCCCTGGTTTTATTGAGGCTGGCAACCCTGATGGGGCCCCTTAGTGGCATGGGGCTCTCAGGCAGTGCCCGAGTGGTCAGTCTGCCCCTGGGGCTTCATTATTTCTACACACCCAAGAGGCATTATTCCCCATTGACCCCTGATGAATCAGTTTTAGTCAGTGTTCTCTGAGACTTGGAAATTATTTTAGTGGTTCCTTTAGATAAAATATAAAGGTTGAAAAAGGCAGCCATATACAGAACAAAATAAGGGATGTCGGATCTCTTCATTGGCTGAGATATCAGGAAAGGGAAATACCATGACGGATGCCACACATCCAGGGGTTGCTGTCTATAATAGGGTATGTTGCAGTATGCAATCCATTTTGGGATATGCAGTACTTACAATAAGGAATGTGGTTTGGGTTTACAGAGTTCCGGTAAATTCTTTGAGAATTACAAAGTTCACAAATTTGCAAACGTATGGCTGAAATTTTTGCGTGTCGTCGCAAAATATAAGAAGCAAACTTTAATGCAGTGCCTAGCCTTTGTCCTTGGTCAGATGAGTCACGAGTAGGGACGAGCCTGGGTTCAGCCAAATCTGTTAGGTAGCTGTCATTCTGAGACGATCCCCATCCCACATCTGCACAAAAAGGGATGAGGATACACATGGCATCATTGACCCAAGATGGTCACGTGGTCATCACATCCTATCCCTAGTCATGAGAGACAATTATTAGAAGGAATGCATCACCCAGATAAAAGGGTGGGCTCTCAGCAGGAATATTGTCAGTGTGTATTGCAGACTTCAGGTGGGTTTAGTGCTAGGTTTGTAAAATTCAAGCATGATACAGAAAAAAACTGTTCACAAACGAAACCTATTGCAGATGAGTTCATCCCTACTTCAGATGAGTTCATCCCTACAGTCATATACTATAAATTGTGGGAGAGTTTTAGACAACCCAGGGCATAACATATACTATGGATAGATCGCCAATATCACAAGCATTACTTATTCTATGTTATATGTCATATTCTACCCAAGACTGGTCGCAGCCAGGTAAGAAGAAAGATGGAGTTCAGGCTTTAATACACAGGAGCTCATTTGTACTCATCAACCCTACCTCTTACAAATTATAGTGGAAGGGTAAAACCATTGTGCTATTATTTGTAGCTCTCCGCCTTGTAGAGCCGGTCCTCCTATTCTATTGCAGGTACCCCTCTTCTATTGTAGGTCCTACATCCCTTGCAGGTCCTCCTCTTACACTCTTACACTGCAGGTCTCTCTTCCATTGCAGGCCCCTCTCCTATTGCAGGTCTCCCTGCTTCTATTGCTGGTCCCTTCTTCTATTGCAGGTCCTTCTCTTCTTTTGCAGGTCATCCAGGTCCTCCTCTTCTGCTGCCAGTCCCCGCCTTCTATTGCAGGTCCTCCTCTTCTTTTGTAGATCCTCCATCTCTTGCAGGTCGTCCTCTTACATTGCAGGTCCTTCTCTTACATTGCAGGCCCCCCTTATATTGCAGGTCCCCCGCCTATTGTAGGTCTCCCCCCTTCTACTGCAGGTCATTATCTTCTTTTGCAGGTCATCCTCTTCTATTGCAGGTCCTTCTCTTTTGCTGTAGGCCCCTACCTTCTATTACAGCTACTTCTCTATTGTAGACCCTCCATCTCTTGCAGGTTCTCCTCTTCTATTGCAAGTCCTCCTCTTCTATTGCAGGTTCTCCTCTTCTACTGCAGGTCCTCCTCTTCTATTGCAAGTCCTCCTCTTCTATTGCAGGTTCTCCTCTTCTACTGCAGGTCCTCCTCTTCTACTGCAGGTCCTCCTCTTCTATTGCAGGTCCTCCTCTTCTACTGCAGGTCCTCCTCTTCTATTGCAAGTCCTCCTCTTCTACTGCAGGTCCTCCTCTTCTACTGCAGGTCCTCCTCTTCTACTGCAGGTCCTCCTCTTCTACTGCATGTCCTCCTCTTCTACTGCAGGTCCTCCTCTTCTACTGCAGGTCCTCCTCTTCTACTGCAGGTCCTCCTCTTCTACTGCAGGTCCTCCTCTTCCACTGCAGGTCCTCCTCTTCTACTGCAGGTCCTCCTCTTCCACTGCAGGTGCTCCTCTTCTACTGCAGGTGCTCCTCTTCTACTGCAGGCCCTCCTCTTCTACTGCAGGCCCTCCTCTTCTACTGCAGGTCCTCCTCTTCTACGGCAGGTCTTTATCCTCCACTGCAGCCCCCGTCATATTGCAGGTCTCCCTGCTTCTATTGCTAGTCCCCCTTCTATTGCAGGTCCTGCTCTTCTTTTGCAGCTCCCCCTCTTCTATTGCAGGTTCCCCTTCTTTTATAGCAGCCCCTACTACTACAAGTTACTTTAGTAGATACAGTAAAAAGCAATGGCTTATAGTTTAATTAAAACTGTACTCACCTAAAATCCTGCAATGCATCGGCCGCTGGGGCAGGAGCAGGTCCCATCATCAACATTTTTTCAACTGCTTCTTCTGTTTTCAGGAGCTTCAGCCGTCTTGATTGGCCTGGCCGGTGTACAATCCTAGCACCTGCAAACCCAACCATATGCAGGTGCTAGGATTTCACACCGAGCTGCCCATTCACAGCTTAGAATACAGTGTAAAGAGTTTGTGAGGAGAAAGGAGAATCCTTTACTGCAAAAGAGATAAATAAAATATGCTAGAGTAGAGGGAGTTATAGTTCCCAATGGAGGACACATTGCGTGACATCACCGCACTTGTCTATTGATGCTTCGTTTACGACTCAAAATCCCTACATTAAAGTGGGCCTTCACCCCCTTTGCTTACCTTTACCAAACAATGGGGCACCATTTCTCCCATTGACGCCAACAATGGTGCACTATTCCTCCCAATTATCACTACATTTGGTATTTGGAGGAAGAATAACAATTAAAGTGTAATATTCCTTTAAATTTCATACCTGGGGGGTGTGTATAGTATGCCTGTGAAGGGGCGCATGTTTCCAGTGCTTAGAACTGTACCTGCACAAAGTGTAATTTCTGCAGGAAAAAAAGGTAATTTAAAATCACTCGCGGCTATAATGAATTGTCGGCTCACCGTAATACAGAGAACAGTCATTGAAAGTCATTGATAAAAAATAAAAAAAAGCGTGGGGTTCCCCCAAATTCAGTTACCAGGCCCTTCAGGTCTGGTATGGATATTAAGGGGAACCCCACGTCAAATAAAAAAAAAATTATGTGGGGTTCCCCCCAAATATCCATACCAGACCCTTCAGGTCTGGTATGGATTTTAAGGGGAACTCCACGACAAATTAAAAAAAAAATGCAGTGGAGTTCCCCCTAGCGCCCCCCCCCCTCCTGAACCATACCAGGCCACTTGCCCTCATCATTGGGAGGATGCTTTGAGGTCCCCCCCAAAGCACCTTGTCCCCATGTTGATGAGGACAAGTGCCTCATCCCCACAACCCTGGCCGGAAACCTGCGTTACATCAGAGGCGGGCGGGTTCACCGCACGTCATTGGGGAAGCCGGGCTTTCCCCTTGTGTCAGAGGGGGCGGGGTCAGGTGACAGGCGGCCCCGCCCTCCTCCATATAAGAAGTGTCAGGCTGCCAGGATCCCTGCAATGCCTCCAGTGGAGACAGAGGATGGATGCGCTACGCTGGAGGGAGAGATCACCCATCGCTGGATCAGATCAGCTATCGCTGGACCCTGGAGAGATGATCATCCATCGCTGGATAGCATGAGGGGATTACCACCACTGGAACCTTTTTTTTATTTTTAATAAAGGACTTTTGCAATGGTGTGTGTGTGTCTTTTTTAACTATTTTTTACACTTTCTTTGTGAAATGGTAGGGGTACTTTTGTACCCCCTTACCATTTCAAATGGGGGGGGCCGGGATCTGGGCGTCCCGTGTTAAAGGGGGCTTCCAGATCCTGATAAGCCCCCTGCCCGCAGACCCCCCACACCACCGGCCAGGGTTGTGGGTCCTCATCAACATGGGGACAAGGTGCTTTGGGGGGACCCCAAAGCATCCTCCCAATGTTGAGGGCAAGTGGCCTGGTATGGTTCAGGAGGGGACGGCGGTCTTTCGCCCCCCACCTCTTTTTCCCAACTGTGCACAAAACGCCCGAGACACCTTGGGTAGCCCATGTAAGCGAAAGATCTCCTGAGCAAAAATAGAAGCCAGTTCCTTAGAAGTGAGCAACTTCTTAAGTGGAATACAATGAGACATTTTCGAGAACCGGTCAACCACCAAAAAGATAACTGTGTTGCCCTGGGAGTTGGGTAACTCCACAATGAAATCCATAGACAGGTGGGTCCAGGGCCTCTCTCCATTGGCTATGGGTTGTAGGAGGCCCACTGGAAGGTGTCGTGGAGTCTTACTCTGAGCACACATGGAACAGGCAGCTACGAAGGCAATTACATCAGCACGTAGACTAAGCCACCAAAATTGTTGGGAAATGGCCCAAAAAGAGTTGACTCTTCCCAGGGTGGCCAGCAGCCTTGGGAGAATGGTAAGTCTTCAGCACAGCAGTATGGAGACTTTCTGGGACAAAGCAGCAGTCACAAGGTTTCTCAGGAGAAGCATGGACCTAAGCGGCAAGAATTTTGTCACCCAAAGGAGAAGCGAGACTGGTGCAAACAGTAACCAGAATACAATCAGGAGGAATCACAGGAACCGGATTGATCTTGGAAGTGGAGGAAAATTGTCAAGACAAAGCGTCAGCCCTTACATTCTTAGTACCGGTAAGAATGGGACAATTTAATTGAAACTAGAAAAGAAAAGAGCCCATTGCACCCTTCTGGGAGAGAGGTGTTTAGCCTCAGACAAGAATGTGAGATTCTTACGGTCAGTAAGAATGAGAACCGGCACAGCGCCACCTTCGAGGTGATGTCTCCATTCTTCCAGGGCTAAAATGATCACTAACAGTACTCTGTCACCAATTTCATAATTGCACTCCGCAGTTGACAATTTCTTGGAAAAGTAGCCACAAGGATGCATAATGCTCTCAGAGGTAGGACGTTGAGACAGAAGGACGCCAACTCCAGTCTCAGAAGCATCAACCTCAAGGATAAAAGGTAACGTAGGATCAGGATGTGCCAACACAGGAGCAGAAACAAAGGCAGCCTTGAGACTCTCAAAGGTCTTAAGGGACTCCCGAGACCAACTCTGTGGGTACCGTCCTTTCTGGTCATATCATTCAGGAGCTTGACGAGAGACGAGAAGTTTCAAATAAACTTCCGATAATAGTTGGTAAAGCCAAGAAAACACTGTATAGGATGTAAAGCCACAGGTCGGGGCCACTGTAGGACTGCAGAAAGTTTCTCTGGGTCCATTGAAAAACCAGCAGTGGAAATGACAGGAATTGAACCTGTTCTCAATGGAATTCACACTTCTCCAATTTACAATAGAGATTGTTCTCTCAGTTTCTGAAGCACATGGCAGACATCTGTGTGGTGGGTGGCTCTCCAGGGACTTGGAAAATATGGGGATATCGCTGAGATAAACCACCACACATAACTTCAACAAATCGGAGGACATTAAAAAATTCCTGGAAAACTGCCGGGCGTTACAAAGGTCAAAAGGAAGTTTTCTACTCATCACCCTCTTTAATCCTCACGAGATTGTATGCCCCTCTCAAATCAAGCTTTGTGAAAACCGTTGCTCTCTTGAGGCGGTCAAATAACTCCGTAATCAACAGAATCGCATAGGCATTCTTAATCGTGAAACAACTGAGACCCCTATAATCAATACAAGGTTTCAGTTCACCACTCCTCTTCACAAAGAAGAAAACGGCACCAGCAGGAGACGAGGATTTGGGGATGAAAACTTGAGAAAGTGCGTCTGCAACATACTCCTCCAAGACTGGCAATGGGTAAACCCGGCCACGAGGTGGTATAGTACCAGGTTGAAGGTCAATTGCGCAATCATACAATCGGTGTGGAGGCAAACTATCGGCTTGACCTTTGTCAAAGACATCATTAAAGAGGAAGTAAACCCTCAGCAAAAAAACAAAAAACCCTGCAAGACAAAGGCATATATAGCTAGTATGCTTAGCATACTAGCTAATTATGTATCACTTACCTCAAATCGAAGCCCCCGCATTGATTAACATCTCCCCCTCCTACCACCGACATGTTGTCCCGGAGTGAGTACCGGGTATCACAGCTCCGGCGTTGTGATTAGCCGGAGACGCAATGACGTCACTCCGCGCATGCGCGCTGGAACGGCACAGTACAACTGAAGCAACAGCATATTGCTTCAGTTGTCGCAAGTTTGCATGACATCAGCACATGCAAATACAGGGATATCTCCTAAATCGTGCAGGTTTAGGAGATATCCTTGTTAGCTACAGTTAAGCCTTAATATAGGCTTACCTGTAACAAAGTTGTAAACAAGGGTTTACAACCACTTTAAAATCGCGGTACTCCTCGGGCAGGGAGGAAAGTGAAGAGGTGCACAGGACCTTAGCTACCTTCTGGAAGTATGTCTTACCACATTGTGACGACTAGGAGAGAAACTCAGCACGGAGCCAATCAAAAGAGGGGTTGTGCCTCTGTAACCAAGGATAACTAATAACCAGCGGAAACTTAGGTGAGGAAATAACTTGGAATTGCATTATATCATGTTGAAGAGCCCCTACGGCCATGGACAATGGAACCGTCTCACAAGCCACATGGGCAGGCTGTAGAGGTCTCCCATCAAGAGCCTCAATGGCAAGTGGAGTGTGATGCAGCTGTAGCGTAATCGAGTCCTTTGAAACAAAGGCAGCATCAATGAACAGGCCTACAGCCCCAGAGTCGATTAGCGACTGTATCTCGACGGACAACTCAGCCCAAGAAAGAGTGACCGAAACCAGGAGCTTATCCTTCAGGTTAACTGGGGATTAAACAATGCCACGTAAGGTCTATCCGTGACAGGACCTCAAGGTTCAGGCGTTCCCTGGACGGATAGGTCAAGACTTCAAAAAGTGACCTGCCTGGTCACAATCTCTCCCTCCTCCTAAAGGTTCTCTCATCCTCAGAGATGCGTGAAACCCAAGTGCATGGGTTCACCTTCACTGGCTGACTCGCTACCAGGAGGAATGGGAGGTGAGGGAGGCAAGGGTGGGACTGCAAAGTTCGGAGACAAATGTACAGGAGGCTTCCGCGACCACTCCTTAAAAGAGTCTCCGAGTCTGGAGTCAATGAGAATGGCAAACGTGATCAACTTCTGCAGCTCGGTGGGTATATCTCGGGCTGCTATCTCATCCTTGATGGTATCCAAGAGATCATGAGAAAAAGCAGCCACAAGGGCCTCATTGTTCCAAGCAACCTCTGCTGCCAGAGTACGGAATTCAATGGCGTAATCGGCAACTCTGTTTTATGGACACGAGACACTTGGCAGCAGAAGTAGAGCACGAGTGAACGTCAAATACCCTTTTAAAAGAAGCCACAAACTCAGGGTAACTCAAGACAACAGATTTTTGCATCGCTCATAAAGGGTTTGCCCAGGCCAAGGCTCTCTCAGAAAGCAAAGATATCATGAAACCTACTTTGCTTCTGTCTGTGGGAAATGCCTGGGTCAGCATCTCAAAGTATATCTCAACCTGTTTGAGAAACCCTCTGCATTGGACTGGATTGCCCCCAAATCGCTGGGAAAGTGGAGCGAAACCAGACATACCTCTTATAGAGGTAATGCTCAAGGAGGGTGCCTGCACAGAAACTGGAGCAGCAGCAGGGGGTGCCTGCAACACAGGTTGTACCAGAGCAGCCACAGTGGGAGATTCCAGATGTGACTCAGGAGCATTTGTAACGCCATAGATAACTGATCCATGCGGTGAGCCTGCTCATCCAATCTGGAAAAAATATTAACAACAAGTGGATTGACTGCATCTTCTGAATTCATGGCCTTTGCCTACTGTCAGAAACCATGAATCAGATGTACCGTTAAATCACACTTGTTTAATAATAATAATAATAATAATAATAATAAATAAAAAGGGAAACAGTAAACTTAGTCAAAACATAGCCGGGGCTCAGGAACCAGAACGGATAGTCAGACAAGCCAAAACATCAGGGAGCAAGAGATGAGAGTAGTAGAACAGCAAGCAGAATCTGGAGCCAGAAGGTCTGTCAGCCAAGAAAGTCTTTAACAGGAACTCAGGAGAGCGTCTCTAGAGATGTGACCAAGATGAAGGCAGAGATCATCTGGGCTGGATGGCTTAAGTAGGCAGGACTGACAAGCAGGATATCATCAACAGGTGAGTCACTGTGGAGAGAAAGAAGCTGGCAATTAACCGACAGCTGAGCGGCCAGCTTTGCAGAAGGAAGGGCTGAGCCCAGCCCTGACACTACCCAACCATTATCATTGATCTACACCCACCTTGATTGTTGTCCCGCATTGGCGTGCCGCCACAGTGTCAGAAACCATGAATCAGACTGAGACAGAAGTACAATTAAATCCCACTTGTTTATTAAACTAAAATAAAAAGGTAAATAGAAAAAGCATAGTCAAAGCATAGCCAGTAACCGGATAGAGTAGTCAGCCAGGCCAGAATAAGGGATCCAAGTAGAGCAACAGCAAGCAGGATAAGGAGCCAGAAGGGATGTCAGCAAGCCAGTCTTTAAACAAACCACAGGAGATGGTTTCTAGTGACCAAGGCGAAGGCATAGGTGAAGTGAGCTGGAAGGCTTTAAGTAGGCAGGTCAGACGAGCATCATCAGGAACAGCTGGTAACTGTGGAGAGAGAACAGAACTGGCAATTAGCTGATAGCTGAGCGGCCAGCCCATAGGAGGAAGGGCTAAGCCAGCCCTGACAGTACCCCCTCCTCAATGACCCCTCTCCGTCAGAGGGCCACCGGGTTTGAGGGGAAACAGTCTATGGAACTTGCGGAGGAGGACAGGGGCATGTATGTCCGAGGATGAAACCCAGGAGCATTCCTCCGGACCGTACCCCTTCCAATGCACCAGGTACTGTATGCGCACATGGAACCTACGGGAGTCAACAATGGATTGTACCTCATACTCCTCATGAATCTCATGCTGAATAGGGTGAGGGCGTGGCACTGAGGTGGTAAATCGGTTACAGACCAACGGTTTCAATAAGGAGACATGAAACGCATTTGAGATGCGCATACTAGGAGGAAGGTCCAACGTGTAAGCCACTGGATTAATCCTGCGAAGGATACGGAAAGACCCAATAAACCGAGGTGCAAACTTCAGTGAGGGAATACAAAGCCGGAGGTTGTGAGATGACAGCCAGACCCTGTCCCCAACCTGGTAGGAAGATGCAGGAAGGAGTCTGTGCTCAGCATGGAGTCTGTACCTATCATTAGCATGACGCAAAGCCTCCTGGACTTGTACCCAAGTGGAATGAAGACCATGGAGATGCTCCTCTAATGCAGGAATACACTGCGGAACAAACGAGTCAGGCAACATGGAAGGTTGGAAACCATAATTCGCCATAAATGGAGACAATCGGGAGGCAGAATTTAAGGCACTGTTGTGAGCAAACTCTGTCCATGGTAATAGGTCTGACCAGTTGTTATGGTGGTTAGAAATATAGCAACGTAGGAATTGCTTCAAGGACTGATTGGCTTGCTCTGCGGCCCCATTAGACTGCAGGTGATACGCAGAAGAGAACGCAAGCTGAATTCCCAACTGTGCACAAAAGGCTCGCCAGAACTGGGAGACAAACTGACTACCCCTGTCCGAGGCAATCACCTTGGGTAGGCCATGTAAGTGAAATATCTCCCGAGCAAAAATGGAAGCCAGTTCCTTAGAGGTAAAAACAGGGGTGAACAGCGGAGCTAGATAAAATTATATAGCAACTGGAATATAGGTATACATAAAATGTGTGTGAATAAGCACACATGATATTAAAACATTTGTTTAAAACATAATGTCCATAAATGATCCGAGATCTTGTATGATTAGCACCTGGAGGCAGCTCCCTTAGAGTGAAGCGATGAGCTCTGTGTAGAAATGGGAACAGAGGGGCGCCAGACTGAGTGCAGTATAAATCATATATTTAATAAAAACAAGTAGTAACTCACAGGGTAAATTAGATGAGTTCAGTATGTGGTGAAAATCGCCAGTCCTGGAGTCTCATAAATATCTTCTCTTTGCAGCCTGGGGCACTGGTGTGATCTTACAGGGATCCAGAGAATGCTGGGAACCAGGAGGCAGGAATCAAGAAGCAGCTGGTCGTGACTTCACAGGAACAGGAAGTGTGATTATTCACAGTGGCAAGGAATGGTAATGCATTTTGAAGCTACAGCTTCTTCATCAGACCATGATTGGCTGGCAAACCTGACAGTCTTATATTACAGAGGAAATAGAAACAGAGAGATCTGATGGGCTGGCCAGCCCGTCAATCAAATACACAGATTCAAAGAGGTAGATGGCTGGAGACCGAAGTGAATGTAAATATGAGTAAGAAGCTTGCTGATTAATAGTGGAAGAGAAGTTTATAACGTTTGCAGAAATCGATCAATTCACTAATTGATTAAATACATAAATATAAAATGTATAAATATACCTCAAATTTAAAATGAATACATTTTTATAAGTAAATTAACTAAAAAATGAATTAAGAAAATTATTAGCAATTTGGAAATCAATTGATTATAATAAATTATAATGAATTAATAAAATGGTGAGAATGGAGGAAAGAGAGGACTCTATGCTAGGTATAATATTAAGGTTCTAAGTTATATCATGACCAAAAATACTTCTCAAAAGGATAAAATCGAATCTTCAGATAATAAATGGTTAATGGATAATGCTGGTAATACCCACTGTGTATATATGTGTGCACACATATAGTCATACGTATACACACACAAATACAATAACAGCTCATGCATACCCACATACCTGCACGTACGTGCAGTTGTAAACATGTACATGTGCAACAAACGCATGTATATACGTGAGTATATACAAACATCTTTCTGTCCCAATACTCTCTAGAGGGAACATAATATTGTATAAAAAAGGGGAAGGGGGAAGAAAAAAAAAAGGGGGGGGGAAAGGGGGTGGTAAAAACAAAAAGGGGGGTGGTAAAAAAAAAGCGGTGCCAAATTTGTGTCTGTTGCCCAAATGAGCTATTTAGTGGATAAAACTGGGTATCCATTAGAGGTAGGCAACTAGTGGAATATAATGACACATCTTTGAGAACCAGTAAACCACCATAAGGATAACAGTGTTGCCTTGGGAGTTGGGCAACTCCACAATGAAATCCATTGACAGGTGAGTCCAGGGCCTCTCTCCATTGGGTATGGGTTGTAGGAGGCCCACTGGAAGGTGTCATGGAGTCTTACTCTGAGCACATATGGGACAGGCAGCTACGAAGGCAGTAACATCAGCCCGTAGACTAGGCCACCAGAATTATTGGGAAATGGCCCAAATGAGTTGATTCTTCCCAGGATGGCCAGCTGCCTTGGGAGAATGGTAAGTCTGGAACACAGCAGTACGGAGACTCTCTGGGACAAAGCAGTGGTCACTAGGTTGCTCAGGAGGAGCATGGACCTGAGCAGCAAGAATTTTGTCACCCAAAGGAGAAGACTGGTGTGAACCATAGCCAAGATACGATCAGGAGGAATCATAGGAACCGGAACCGACTCCAACTTGGAAGTGGAGGAAAATTGTCATGACAAGGCATCAGCCCCTACATTCTTAGTACTGGGTAAGAATGAGACGATGTAAATAAAGCTCGACAAGAAAAGAGCCCATCGCGCCCTTCTGGGAGAGAGTCGCTTAGCCTCAGACAAGAATGTAAGATTCTTATGGTCAGTAAGAATAAGAACAGTTGTACCTTCAAGGAGATGTCTCCATTCTTTCAGGGCGAAAGTGATTGCCAACAACTCTCTGTCACCAATCTCATAATTGCACTCAGCAGGTGACAATTGCTTGGAAAAGTAGCCACATGGATGCATAGCGCTCTCAGAGTTAGGACGTTGAGACAGAAGGGCGCCAACTCCAGTTTTAGAAGCATCAACTTCTAGGATAAAAGGCAACGTAGGATCAGGATGTGCTAACACAGGAGCAGAAACAAAGGCAGCCTTGAGAGTCTCAAAGGCCTTAATGGACTCCGGAGACCAACTCTGTGGGTTACCGTCCTTTCTGGTCATATCAGTCAGGGGCTTAACCAGAGACGAGAAGTTACGAATAAACTTTCGATAGTAGTTGGCAAAACCCAGGAAACGCTGCAGAGGACATAAACCCACGGGTCGAGGTCACTGTAGGACTGGCGAAAGTTTTCTGGGTCCATCGAAAAACCAGCAGTGGAAATGACATAGCCCAGGAATGTAACCTGTTCACGATGGAACTCGCACTTCTCCAGTTTACGATAGAGATTGTTCTCTCTTAGTTTCTGAAGCGCATGACATACATCTGTGTGGTGGCTCTCCAGGGACTTGGAAAATATGAGGATATCATCGAGATAAACCACCACACATAACTGCAACAAATCTCGGAGGACATCGTTAATAAATTCCTGGAAAACTGCTGGGGCATTACAAAGGTCAAAAGGCATTACCAGGTATTCATAATGGCCTGTTCTGGTATTAAATGCAGTTTTCCACTTGTCGCCCTCCTTAATGCGCATGAGATTGTATGCCCCTCTCAAGTCAAGCTTTGTGAAAACCGTTGCTCCCTTGAGGCGGTCAAATAACTTTGTAATCAATGCAATTGGGTAGGCATTCTTAATCGTGACACAATTGAGACCCCTATAAATCTATATAAGGTCTTAGTTCACCGCTCTTCTTCTTCACAAAGAAGAAACCAGCACCAGCAGGAGATGAGGATTTGCGGATGAAACCTCGAGAAAGTGCGTCAGCAACATACTCCTCCATGGCCTTATCCTCCAAGACCGACAAAGGGTAAACCCGGCCACGAGGAGGTATGGCACCAGGTTGAAGGGCAATTGCGCAATCATAAGACCGGTGTGATGGCAAACTACCGGCTTGACCTTTATCAAAGACATTGCTAAAATCGTGGTACTCCTCAGGCAAGGAGGAGAGTGAAGAGGTGCACAGGACCTTGGATACCTTCAGGAAGCATGACTCACTGCATTGTGGTGACCAGGAGAGAACCTCAGAACGGAGCCAATCAAAAGAGGGGTTTTTCCTCTGTAACCAAGGAGAACCGATAACCAGTGGAAACCTGGGTGAGGAAATAACTTGGAACTGGATTATCTCATGGTGAAGAGCCCCTACGGCCATGGAAAATGGAACCGTCTCATGAGTCACATGGGCAGGCTGTAATGGTCTCCCGTCAAGAGCCTCAATGGCAAGTGGAGTGTCACACCGCTGCAGCAGAATCAAGTGCTGCGAAGCAAATGCAGCATCAATGAACAGGCTTGCAGCCCCAGAGTCGATTAGAGCCTGTATCTTGATGGACAACTCAGCCCAAGAAAGGGTGACCAAAACCAGGGGCTTATCCTTCTGGATAACTCGGGACGAAACAACGCCACCTAAGGTCTGTCCATGACAGGACCTCAAGGTTCGGGCGTTCCCTGGACGGGTAGGACAAGACTTCAAAAAGTGACCTGCCTGGCCACAATAAAGGCACAATCTCTCCCTCCTCCTAAAGGCTCTCTCATCCGCAGAGAGACGTGTGAAGCCCAGGTGCATGGGTTCATCTTCACTGACCGACTCGGTACCAGGAGGCATGGGAGGTGAGGGAGGCATGGGTGGGACTTCAAAGCTCGGAGGCAAAGTACAGGAGGCTTCCACAAGCGCTCCTTAAAAGAAAGTCTTTCTCTGAATCTGGAGTCAATGATGTTGGCAAACAAGATCAAGCTCTCCAACCCAGTGGGTATATCTCGGGCTGCTATCTCATCCTTGATGGAATCTGAGAGACTATGATAAAAAGCAGCCACGAGGGCCTCATTGTTCAAAGCAGCCTCTGCTGCCAGAGTACAGAATTCAATGGCGTAGTCGGCAACAGTTCTTTTACTCTGTTTGATGGACATGAGGCACTTGGCAGCAGAAGCGGAGCGTGCGGGAACGTCAAATACCATTTTAAAGGAGACCACAAACTGAGGGTAACTCAAGACAACAGGTTTTTGCGTCTCCCATAGAGGGTTAGCCCTGGCCAAGGCTCTCTCAGAAAGCAAAGATATCACAAAACCTACTTTGCTTCTGTCCGTGGGAAACGCCTGGGGCAGCATCCCGAAGTATATCTCAACCTGATTGAGAAATCCCCTGCATTGAACTGGATCACCCCCAAATCGCTGGGGAAGCGGTGCAGAACCAGACATACCTCTTATAGGAGGTAATACTCGAGGCGGGTGCCTGCACAGGGATGGCTTGTGACTCAGATTGTACTGGAGAAGCCACAATGGGGGATTACAGGTGAGCCGTGCGATTCAGGAGCATTTGTAACTCCATGGCAAACTGATCCATGCGGTGATCTTGCTCATCCAATCTGGAAAAAATATTACCAACAAGTGAATTGACTGTATCTTCTGAATTCATGGCCTTCGCGTACTGTCAGAAACCATGAATCAGACCGAGACAGAAGTACAATTAAATCACACTTGTTTATAAAAAAATAATAAAAAGGTAAATAGAAAAAGCGTAGTCAAAGCATAGCCAGAGTCCAGTAACCGCATAGAGTTGTCAGCCAGGCCAGAGTAAGGGATCCAAGTAGAGCAACAGCAAGCAGGATAAGGAGCCAGAAGCGATGTCAGCAAGCCATTCTTTAACTAGTTGCTGACCGCCGGCTGTCAAATGACGGCCAGGTGGCACACCTATTGTGGCGGGAGGCCGTCATATGAAGGCCTCCCGTTTAAACAGGGAATGCACGCGATCGTGTGCGCGCATCCCTGTTTCTTCGGTGGCGGCGTGTCACGGAGACACTGCTCGCCACCGAAGGGGGTGAACAGCCATTGGTTATGGCTGTTTACCACGTGATCGGCCGTGATGAAGTCACGGCCGATCACAGATGGTCACACCCCGACTGTGCACGACGCATGTACGGGATCGCGAGCGCACTGCGCGTGCACGTCGGTGGTGGCGTGTTCCCCGGGAACACTGCTCGTCACCGACGCTGATAAACAGCCATTGGCCGGCTGTTTACCCACGTGATCGGCTGTGATCCTTTCACAGCCGATCACTAAAATGTAAACAAACCGCGGTAACGAGATGTTACCGGGTTCTCCTCCTCACACACCGATCGTGTGTGAGGAGGAGATTGCGGTAACATCTCGTTACCACCTACATTACACATCAAGCACACTGATTGCCCCCCCCCCCAATAAAGAGAACCTGTCACCACCCCTCATAGTACCTGTCAATCACAGTCCATCAGAGTACCTGTCACAGTCAATCAGAGTATTTGAGTACCTGTCACAGCCCATCAGAGTACCCGAGTACCTGTCCCAGCCCATCTGAGTACCCGAGTACCTGTCCCAGTTCATCTGAGTACCCGAGTACCTGTCCCAGCCCATCGGAGTACCCGAGTACCTGTCACGGCCCATCAGCGTACCCGAGTACCTGTCACGGCACATCAGAGTACCCGAGTACCTGTCACGGCCCATCAGGGTACCCGAGTACCTGTCACGGTCCATCAGGGTACCCGAGTACCTGTCACGGTCCATCAGGGGGGTACCCGAGTACCTGTCACGGTCCATCAGGGTACCCGAGTACCTGTCACGGTCCATCAGGGTACCCGAGTATCTGTCACAGCCCATCAAAGTACCCGAGTAGCTGTCACAGCCCATCAAAGTACCCGAGTAGCTGTCACAGCCCATCTGAGTACCCGAGTACCTGTCCCAGTCCATCTGAGTACCCGAGTACCTGTCCCAGTCCATCTGAGTACCCGAGTACCTGTCCCAGTCCATCTGAGTACCCGAGTACCTGTCACAGTCCATCTGAGTACCCGGGTACCTGTCACAGTTCATCTGAGTACCTGAGTACCTGTCACAGTTCATCTGAGTACCTGAGTACCTGTCACAGTTCATCTTAATACCCGAGTACCTGTCACAGTCCATATGAGTACCTGTCACCACCCTTCAGAGTACCCAAATACCAGTCACCAGGCCATCAGAGTACCTGTCACCAGGCCATCAGAGTACCCGAGTACCTGTCACCAGGCCATCAGAGTACCTGAGTACCTGTCACCAGGCCATCAGAGTACCTGAGTACCTGTCACCAGGCCATCAGATTACCCGAGTACCTGTCACCAGGCCATCAGAGTACCCGAGTACCTATTTGCAGCCCATATTTCATAGAATATACGTTGGGGTGTTTGCTTTCCAAAATGGGGTCATTTCGTGGGTAATTTCCCTCTCTTGGTGCCCCAGGACCTTCAAAAGTGTGATGGGTAGGAATGAAATGAAATGTGTCATTTATGGTCCTAGAACGCCTGAACGTACTACTTCAATGTTCGGCCTCTCTATGTGGCCAGGCTGTGTAAAAGTCCTACACATGTGGTATCGCCATACTCGGGAGGAGTAGCAGAATGTGTTTTGGGGTGTAATTTTTGCTATATACATGCTATGTGTTAGAAATATCTTATAAATTGACAATTTTGTGTAAAAAAAAATGCGTTTTAATTTTTTTCCACATATTCCAAAAACTTCTGGAAAAAAATTAGCCGCTCAAAAGACTCATTATGACTCACAGATTATACGTTGGGGTGTTTGCTTTCCAAAATGGGGTCATTTATGGGAAATTGTCCTTGTCCTGGTACTCCAGGGCCTTCAAAAGTGTAATAGGTGGTTGAGAAATGAGATGCGTCATTTTTGCTCGTAGAACGTCTGAAGGTACTACATCAATGTTGGTGCTCTGTATGTGGCCAGGCTGTGTAAAAGTCTCACACATGTGGTATCGCCATACTCGGGAAGAGTAGCAGAATGTATTTTGGGGTGTAATTTGTTGTATGCATATGCTGTGTGTGAGAAATAACCTGATAATATGACAATTTTGTAAAAATAAAATAATTTTAAAAAAATCTTAATTTTGCAAAGAATTGTGGGAAAAGATGACAACTTAAAAATACTCACCGTGCTACTTAATACCTTGGAATGTCTACTTTGTAAAAAGGGGTCATTTGGGGGGTATTTGTACTTTCCTGACTTGTTAGTGTCTCAAGAAACCTGATGTACCTGATGTACTGAAGGCCTGATCAGATGTGATCAATTTTCAGTGATTGACACCATAGTTTGTAGACTCTATAACTTTCACAAAGACCAAATAATATACACGAATGTGGGTTATTTTTACCAAAGATAGGTAGCAGTATAAATTTTGGCCAAAATTTATGAAGAAAAATTACTAATTAGCAAAAATTTATGACAGAAACAAAGAAAAAGGCATTTTTTTCACAAAATTTATGTTTTATTTTATTTATAGCACAAAAAATAAAAAACCCACTAGTGATTAAATACCACTAAAATAAAGCTCTATTTGTGTGGAAAAAAGGACGCAAGTTTCATATGGGTACAGTGTTGGATGACTGAGTAATTGTCATTCAAACTGTGAGAGTGCTGAAAGCTGAAAATTGGTCTGGTCAGGAAGGGGGTGTAAGTGCACTGTATTGAGGTGGTTAAACAGAATCGCAGGAGATGGTTTCTTGTGATGTGACCAAGGCAAAGGCAGAGGTGAAGTGAGCTGGACAGCTTTAAGTAGGCAGGTCAGACGAGCATGATCAGGAACAGCTGGTAACTGTGGAGAGAGATGAGAGCTGGCAATTAGCTGACAGCTGAGCAGCCAGCCCATAAAAGGAAGAGCTAAGCCAGCCCTGACACACAGCTCCCGGAAAAGGCTTTCTCTGGTTGAATTGCGACCTTCAGTGCCACACCATCATTACACAGACACCCTGTGAGTAACACGCCCTGGGGGATTTTTCATATCCATCCTATTGTTGCATTGTATCGGGATTGCCTAAAAATTTTTTTTAGAAACCAATATAATTATAATTTTCTCCCACAGATCCAATTCACGTGCTTTGATCCTGAAGATTGGCTTCAGCCATGAAACGCGTCAAGCTACAGATGCCCATCTCAACTACTTTACGTTTATTATCTCAGATAATAGGTTCCATGGGTGTCCGTGTCAATCCCTCATGGGATGATTTAAAGCGGTAGTAAACCCGCAAATTTTTTATTTATTTTTTTAAACCTGCAAAGCAAAAGGCATAATGAGCTAGTATGCACCGCATACTAGCTCATTATGAAATACTTACCTTAGAACGAGGCCCCGACATCTGGCCCGATCCACGCCGAGGGAGCTGACATGCTCCCTCTGCGTTTCTTCTGGGTATCGCGGCTCCGGGGGCTGTGAGTGGCCGGAGCCACGATATCGTCACTCCCGCGCATGCGCGCGGGAGATATCATTCCGGCCGGTCGGCCACTGCCGGATTTTCAGGCCGAGAATCCCCTTGTGCGCATGCGCCGCTGCAGTCAGCGGCGCATACTGAGGGAAATATCTCCTAAACCGTACAGGTTTAGGAGATATTTTTTTTACCTACAGGTAAGCCTTATTATAGGCTTTCCTGTAGGTAAAAGTTAAAAATTTGAGTATACAACCACTTTAAATAATATCTATGATAAGGATCTATGAGGCCCCACAACAGAGCATTAGTGTGTGTGTGTGATCCATTGGAATATGCATTGCCTTATTGTATAACCTTGTGTATCAATGTTGAGGAGTAAGAGAGGCCCCAGATTATATTGTCTATGATGTATTTTTATATGTTCAATCATGCATATTGTTCGATTTTGTATCATTACCATGTATGAATCAAATTGGGTTCTGATGTACTATTACCATAATATATCCTGGCTATGAACTATTAAATATGAATTTTACTCAATTACAATTATTTATTTTGTACCCACATGTTTCAATTCAAGTCCCGATTTCCCCCTTCCCCCCCTTATTTCCTCATTTCCTTCATGAGTTCACACAGGACAGTCAATGTAAACAAGACAGAGCCTTGTCCGGTCAGCGGGGAAGTAATAGATTTTCTTCCCCTGCAAAGCAGGGTGTAAAATCCATCCCTTCCCCTGGTAAAAGCAGCACACACAGTATACATACCCCGACTAGGCACACATTTAACCCTTTGATCGCCCTAGATGTTTAACCCCTTCCCAGCCAGTGTCACTAGTACAGTGACAGTGCATATTTTTAGCGCTGATCATTGTATTAGTGTCATCGGTTCTCACAAAGCGTCTAAAGTGTCAGTTAGGCCACTTTCACACGGAGGCATTATTTTAGCGTCTGAAAACTGCCTCTTCTGCTGCCCCAGTGTGAGAGCCCGAGTACTTTCACACTGTGGCGGTGCGCTTGCAGGACGGGGAAAAAAAAAGCCCTGCAAGCAGCATCTTTGGGGCACTGTGAGAGCGCTGTATTTAGCACTCCTAAATCGCCCCTGCCATTGAGATCAATGGAGAATAAATGTGCAGTGCTGAAAGTATAACGATCGTGGTCACCTGAAATTAAACAGGATCATTATACTTTCAGCGCTACACATTTATTCTCCAGATTTTCTTACAATTTGTCTTATTGTTGTGTTGGCTGTTCACTCTTCACGTTGGCGCAGTATTACCTTTTTTTTATACATTGAAAAGCACTTTGGCAGTGGTACTTTGCGGGAGCTTTAAACCCTTTTCGGCCGCTAGCGGGGGTTAAAAGTGCCCTGCTAGCGGCTGTAAAGTGTTGCTAAAACTAGCGGCGCTTTACCGCTAACATGACCAGTGCCTCTGTGTGAAAGGTGCCCTAAGTGTCCAATTGTCCGCTGCAATATCGCCATCCTGCTATAAGTCACTGATCGCCACCATTACCGGTAAAAAAAAGTGTAATAAAAATTCCAGTATATATCCCCATTTTGTAGACGCTACAACTTTTTTTGCGTAAACCAATCAATATGCTCTTATTGGGATTTTTTTTTTTTTTTTTACCAAAAATATGTAGCAGAAAACATATAGATCTACATTGATGAAGAAATTCGATTTTTTTTACATTTTGTTTTAATTGGATTTGTTTTACAGCTGAAAGTAAAGATTTTTTTTTTAAAGCTTATTTTTTTTTATTTTTTTTACCAAAAATATGTAGCAGAATGCATATTGACATAAACTGATGAAGAAATTCGAGTTTTTACATTTTTTTTAATTGGATTTGTTTTACAGCAGGAAATAAAAAAAAAAAAAATGTTAAAGCTTATTGGGATTGTTTTTACCAAAAATATGTAGCAGGAAGCACATCGACCTAAATTGATGAAGAAATTCGATTTTATCTTTTTTTTTTTAATTGGATTTGTTTTACAGCAGAAAGTAAAGAAAAAAAAATTTTTTTTAAAGCTTATTGGGATTTTTTTGAACAAAAATATGTAGCAGAAAACATATAGATCTAAATTGATGAAGAAATTCGATTTTTTTTAATTGGATTTGTTTTACAGCAGAAAGTAAAAAAAAAAACTTTTTTAAAGCTTATTGGGATTTTTTTCCCAAAAATATGTAGCAGAAAGGATATCGACCTAAATTGATGAAGAAATTTGATTTTGTTACTTTTTGGGTTTTTTTGGATTTGTTTTACAGCAGAAAGTAAAGAAAATTTTTTTTTTTTTAAAAATGCTTATTGAGATTTTTTTTACCAAAAATACGTAGCCGAAAACATATCGACCTGGTTTTTGCCTGGTCATGAAGGGGGGGGGGGGTAAACCTTCTGGAGGTCAAGTGGTTAATCACAATAGGTGCCTGTTTTTCACTTTTCTTTTCTCTCTCTCTCTTTTTTTTTTTTTTTTTAGGTGGACTATGCCTTTAAGCGACGAGGCACGTGCACAGCAGAGAATCCGCGCACGCATCCAGTGGATTTGGCGTGGACGCGCTCCTCCGCAGGGATGCCGGCGTGCCGCTTTGGTGTGACCCCTGCAGAGCGCAGACAGCGCGGAGTGCAGAGCAGGACGGAGCGGAGTGCGGCGGTCAGGCTGCGGTGGTTGCCGAGCGCTGACAGCGATCTCCGGGAGTTGTATGGAGTCCATGGAGTCGGAATAAGGAGGAGCTGACGGTTCTAAGTGGGGGGGTGGGGGAGCCGCTCCATAGTCAGTGGTGTAAAGTTTTTGGTGGGGGCGGCGTATGGTGGAGCTCTACTAACACAAGAGGACAGGACCGAGAAGTTTCATCTCAACCAGTGAAAGATCGGCAGAGGAGACTTTCCAAGGGAGAGTTCCCAGACAAGAGCTTGGGAGGTGGGGGGAGGGGGGGAGAGACTTCATTGGGCACCAGCCTTGGCACTACCCCTTGTTCTGCACCCTGGCACTAGCCTTAGGATTACCCTCCTGTTTCTGAAGCAGCTCCTGACATTATCTTTTGAGTTACCCCTGCCACTATCCTTGGCATCAGTCCTGGAACTGCTACTGGCATAATCCTTCGAATTACGTCTGGTGCTACTCTTGGCACTACCCCACTGGAACACCCCCGGAACTCTTCTTTGCATTACCCCTAGTACCACCCCTGTAACTATTCCCTTTGGTACTATCCTGGATTTATCCTTGGCACTACTACTGGTCCTGTACCTGGATCTACTGCTGCTCGGTCCTTGGCATCACCTTTGGTTCTGTAGGTAGAAACTGCTTCTGGAACTATTCTTTGCATATCCCTTTGCTACCCTCAGCAGTACCCCTGGCATTATCCTTGGCACTACCCTTTATAACTACTCCTAGAAATATTCTTTGCTACCGTCAGCAATACCCTTGGTACCACCCCCCCCATAACTGCTCCTGGAGCAGCAATTAGTTGCATATCGCTTTGCTACCCTCAGCAGTTCTCCTGGCATTATCCTTGGCACTACCCCCTGTAACTGCTTTTGAAACAATTGCAGTACCCATAGTGCTACCAGTATTGTACCTGGAACTGCTCCTGACACTACCTCGTGGCACTACCTCTGGTGCTACACTTGGCACTGACCCTAGTACTGCCTCCTATACACTGCCTGGCACTACCTTTGGCACTCACCCCAACTAGGGGCGGGAGATGGAGGTGCACATTGGACTGGGGGGGGTCTACAAGCAGCCTCCGGGAAAAATGATACGTGGAGCCTTTGAGAATCTTTTTTTGAGCGTCAGGGAGGCTCTGCAAGGTGAGAGGAGATCAGCTACTTCTCTAGACACCTCCAGCCCCATCTCTGCCTGTGTTCACCCCCAACCAACCTGGAACGAACCTTCAACCTGGTCCGAAAGCCGGGGCACCCCCTGGAGAGAACCACAGGGGGTGCAGCCGGATCCACCACCCTGTAGCCCGAGGAACCAGGTGCCCCAGTTTACGCTCAGCAGCTGCACCACTGAACTGAAGGAGATCCTGGGTGAACAGGGGGGGATGCCGGAGGAAGGCAACTCAGAGCCATCGTCCAAAGAAGGTTATCCAGAGAGCATCTCAGACAGCGCCAAAGAGATCTGCA